>NC_083455.1:26041241-26703468 GCF_023558535.2 Drosophila nasuta | reverse complement strand
TTAATATACCTTAAATAATAACTTTTACTTTCATTTAAACTTCAACTTTATCTTTAACTTTAACTTAATATTAACTTTAACCTTAGCTTTAACATTAACATTAGTTTTAATATTAACTTAAACTTTAACTTTAATATTAGCTTAGTCTAATTTTAACTTTAACTTTACTTTTTTTTAATGGAATATTTTATTAAATGTTTGTAAAGTATTTTTAGATTTATAGGTCACTAATACAAAATGTTTGAATTTGATAAAATTTCTAAGAATTTCGTACATAAACTATAGCTTGTTTAACTTTACAAGTTTCTAAATACAGCATTCTATATGTCTATGTTACTATAATAGCAATCTATCATTCATCCATCTAAGCTTTCGAAATATTTGATTAATTTTGTAAAGCATTTTTAGATCTATAAGGTAAAGTAACTAATATTAAATATTAGAATTTAATAACATTTCTAAAAATTTTGTATTTAAGCTTAATTTTAATTTAAGCAAAAGTAAAACTGTTGGTTTAAACAACCAATATTTACAAATTACTAAATACAGCATTCTATCTGTCTACTCTCAAAGCAATCTATCAGCTGTATCCATCCATCTACAGCTTTCGAAATATGTCTCATCGTCACACAGAGCAGCTGCAATTGCATTCCTAATTAGAGCCATTCAGCTGTGCTAATACGAATACTAAAGTAGATACTTTGTTGCTAACTGGGCCATCTTCATGCAAACTTGCACAATTGATAATAAACCCGAGTTAGTTGTTGTTGGCTGGTCAATCACGTGCTTGGCAGAAGAAGATTATTCAAGCACAATTCATTTGGTGTGAGAGCGGAGGAAGGAGGAAGAAAAAATCAGGCAAGTGGAAAATGTTGTTGTCGTGTCGTGTCGCGACTTTGCTCATTGTTGCCTGACAGTAATGTGTCAATTCTATAAACTGCCTCATTAGAGAGAAAGAATGGGGAAGATGCAGTAGAAGAAGAAGAAGAACCTGTTGCACCTGATGATGATGAGCAAATGTTCATTGGAGCAGAAAGCTAGACGCGGTGGCTCAAATCAGCAAGGCGTCGCTGTGTTTATCACACGCCTCAATGTCAAATTATCAAATGATCTTGATCTTTTCCTAAATAACGAGGGAATCGAATGAAGAGAGCGAAAGAGAGAGAGAGAGAGGAGAGAAACAAGTCATTCCTACAACGCATTTAGCTGTGAAATCAAGTGCAGCCTGCAATGATTTCCTATTACGAAATTCCGCGGCGGCAAAACTTGATGGCAATTTGGTTATTTAATATCAGCACTGCCGCAATATGAAAATTGCTGTCTCTCTGATCACTCGCTCCATCTATCTGTCTATCTATCTGGTCTAGTCAGGTCTCGCTGTCTGTAATCTAGAACCCGCCGCAATTGAGCCTGGCCAACTGGCTCTTGTTCATATTGCTTTTGCTATTTTGCGGTTAGCCGCGATATAGATACAGATACATCTACAGCTACAACTGCGGCTGCGACTGCGGCAACGACTCGCAATGAGATACAAAGATACAGCGAATGCTGGTAACAAGCAGTGCGCCTCACTTGGTTAACTGTAACTGCTGCTAGCTTGCTTGCCACCGCTTGTGTCCATGCAACGTGCGCCAAACAAGTTTTCCCACACTGTGCGCTCCAAACACTGACAACACTGTCTATTCGTATCTTGTGGATACATTTATGCTCGTATGCCAAATGGAGCAGTCAAAGCCTGGTCAAAAGGTTAGCCAAACACACACACACATTCATACATGCAAAAGGCACTCCTGCAAAGCAGCCGACTCTAATTGATAACTGCCTACGTTTATTATACCCTGTAATTGCTAATGAAAAAACTGTCTTCTCTGATAAGTCTTATACTATAAGAGATATCGTTTGAATGGCTGTAAAATAGTAGAAACTGTTCTTAACTATACTATAATTGCTAATGAAAGAACTGTCTTGTTCTCTGGCCAATCTTATTCTAAAAGATATAGTTCGAATGACTCTAAAATATTAGAGACTATTCTTAACAATCTTTTTTATTTTTGTAATTGCTAATAAAAAATACTGTCTTTTTTTCTGATCAATCTTATTCTAAGAAAAGTCATTTCATTGACTCTAAAATAGTAGAAACTATTCTTAATTATTATTTTTATACCCTTGCTATCTGACCATTCTTATTCTAAGATATAATATTGTAGTTTGAATGACTCTTAACTATTCCTTATTATATCCTGTAATTGCTCATGAAAGATATGTCTTATTCTCTGACCAATCTTAATCTAAAATATATCATTTTATTCACTCTAAAATACTAAAAAGTATTATTTAAACCAAGCATTAATAAAAGCTGTAAAATAATAGAAAGATTGAACAGAACTTAGTGAAGATTCGAAGCTAGAGAATTTCAGAGTATCTTAAAGAGCTTTATGTTATGCTTTGCATAATCTTCGATGAAGATTGGTTGTAATAAGTTAAGCATACTTTCTGATTGAAGAACACGAGAAATAATTACAAGTTAACAAGTTATATCTTAGATTGTCATATGTTCTAATCAATAACTATTCTAAGTGTAGATACTCTGGAATCTATTGCTTTGAATATATACTAAGTGCTGTTTAATACTTCTATCATTCTAAAATATTCCGAATAGTATGTAAAATTTAAGAAAATAAATTAAATTATTTAATTTTTAGAATAGTTATGCGTATAAAATTAGAAATGGAAATGATCTTCAAACAATTTTCGTATTCCACATTTCTAGTTCATTCAACGACATTTCAAATTCAGTTTCATTTAAAATCCAAGCTTCCTTTTGCAATAACTTTTCCCCCCAGGGTATTTTATACCCTCAAATGAGATCTGACTCATGGCGCCAAAAGTTCATGAGGTAAAACTTTGATTTGATTCAATTTGCATTCGTGTTTTGGCAATTTATCAGCGGCCTGCCAAAATGTCGAAATGCCAAGGAAAATGTCAAGAGTTTTTTTTTTCTTTGTTGTTGTCGTTTTCCTTTGCTTTGGTTTCGATTAATTTTGTGATTTTTCTTTAACGAGTTGTAGTCGACGGCGACGTCGTGTATTTGACTTACCTCGATTATATGCTCCAGTTCTTTGGTATTGTTGCGCTCCTCCTCCGTTTCATCGTCCCAGCGCTTGTCGCCCTCGTCGATGCCCTCATCAATGCAATCATCGTCTGTCTCTGCAAGAATCGAGGCAACAACAATTTAGTTTACAATAAATCAAATATAGTTTCACACGCAAAATTTTGCTGTAAGTGTGACGAATTGGTTAATCTAAAGTCACAATATTTCATTTGTAATTGCCTCGAGTAAATCTCACATATTTGAGACCTTAAGATATGCGGGTGCCTACGTGATTCACTCTTTTAACGACCTTGCAATTACATTTACTTGATGTGATTTACTCGCAGGGCCTTTTGCCAGATAGAGGCTCTATTTATGGAAGCTGAGCCCGATAGCTTTGTTCTGAAAGTTTTGTTATTGCTTTTTTTGTTTAATGAATCAAGCTAAGCTTCATTTCTGGTGTTTATCCCCCCATTTGAAGAGATGTCTGGCGTGACAATTAGTCAACAAGTTCAGAAGATTATTATGTTTACAGCTGGCTTAGCTTAAGTTTGCCATTCCATTTAGATTGCATCATATTTGAAGCCTGACTGAGATTAGCAGTAATTGAGTCACTTTGATAAAACATAGTTTAAGCTGTATTCAAAGATACTTGAGCAATTCTCTTTGCTTTATATGTGAGGCTTATTAGAAAAATGACAATATATTTAAAATAAATTGCAAAGGAGTTTATATTAGTACAAATTTTCACTATTCGAACTATCTATTGTTAAAGAGAATTAACTCCTTTCTATGCTTTTTCAATATTTTTCAACAATCAATTTCTTTAGGTGACGATCTTGTATATGATTCAAAGATATGTCAATACATTTAAGAAAAATTGCAAAGGAGTTCAAATTCAATGCTTTCTAAATTTATTTTGGTTCAACTTCAAATGATTTTCACTATTTGAAAATTGTATTGTTAAAGAGAATTAACTTGTTTAGCTTTTTACGCTTTTTATAATATTTTTCAACGATCAATTTCTCCAGCTGACAATCTGGTATATTTTGCACTCTATGGTATATTTTGAATGAATTACTATGTCAATATACCAAATATAGCTTTTGGTATATACTCGTCTAGCTTTCTTACTTGTTACTATTCAAACAATTTATTCTTGAAGAGAATAAACTTGTTTTCATTGCTTCTATTCAATATTTCCCAATAATTTATTTGTATGTAAGAATATTCTAAATTCGGATCATCCGTTTATCATAGCTTCTTTAATGAATCAGATTAAAATATGTTATTTAATTTCTTTCGAATATTTTTCTACTTTCTACTCCACTTTAGTTTCTTGCTTAGTTTTCTGTTGTTACTTTTTAAATGAACCATCAGCTACATTTGAATTAATAAGTTTTAATTTTCAACTCTAATTTCTTAACTGAAGCTTTAGCTGCTATCTTAACACTTTTAAGCCACACTCACCTTCAGCCATCATGAAGTCAAAGAGACTTTCCAGCTCCGGAGACAGTTGGCATTCCTCGTCCACCGCCAGATTGGAGTCCAAGGCGGCGAAAACAACTTCCGCCAGTTCGCTCATAATCTGCAATTGAAATTGAAGAAATTGAAGACAAATACTTTAATGGAAATTATGATTAAGCAGTGCAAAGGTTAAGGACGCACTGTAATTCCCTCTCCCCCACTCTCTTCCTCTCACTCTGACTCTTTGCCCCTTTGGCGATCTGTGGCTTTGAGGGGACTTGAGCTAGTGCTGCCCCCGAGTGTTGCACGCTGTCAGTTCATTAAACTGACACTCTAATTGGAGTTGAAGTTGACGCTTCGTAGAAACTGAAACAACGCGCAAATAAACACTAATTGTTGTAGGTTTGTTGTTGGGCTCCGTTGTTGTTGTTGTTACCTGTTGAAGTTCGAGTTCAGGTGCAGCACAGTCAACGGCGGCGGCATGCGGCAGCTTGAACAGCGAGAGTCGCCCAAGTGCAGTGGCAACATATCGTTGATGTTGTTGTTGTTTTTGTTTATTTTTAGTTGCTATTGTTCACTTTCACTTTGGCCAAAGCCACACTAACAGTGTCTCAGTCTCAGTCACAGTCAAAGCCAAAGCCAAAGCACTTGCCAAAAGTGTTAAGACAACCAAATCTTGAAGACGCCGTTAAATAACAATTTGCAGCTGACGACTACAACGTGGATTGCGTTAGTTTCAAAGCTGCCACTGAACCCCAGCAGAGCACCTTCCCCCCCTCCGCTTCCTCAGCAACTCCCTCTCCTCTGACCTGTCTCTAGTTTAGCAGTCAACTTCAATCCACTCTAAAGTCGCTCATCAAAAGCTGGGCGATCGCCCACGCGTCGCTGTCGCAAAAGAAACACAAACTCCAAAGGCGGATTACATCAACTCTTCTCGCTGCCTCTCACTCTTTTCTCTATACCTCTCTCTCTCTTTCATGTTTGTCGCTCATTGTGTTCCACTTGATTTCGTTATTATTATGAAAATTAAATGATAAAACATTGTGACAGCTGCGCATTCGATGTTGCAGTTGCCACCGTTGGCTGACTGGCATTTTCATAGCCAAGACACTTTGCCACATGTGGCAAGTGTGTGTGTGTGTGTGTGTGCGTGGTAACAAATGACAGCTAAATGCTCTCAACATTCGCAGCTTGTTGCGGCTGCGGCTTTCGATTCTGCGACTCTGACAGCGCTTACATCATTTGCTAGAACTTGCAACTTCAACAACCAGCAACAACAACTTCTGCGCATAATTAATGCGCAAATGAATACTCGTAAGAAGCCGCAGCTAAGATCGCACTTCAAGGCGTTTAGATACCCTAGAAAGTGGCAACCACTTGACCAACTTTACAAGGCTAGAACAAAACATTAATTTGCGTGTCTTTTGCAATCAATTCGAGTTTGTAAATTTGTTTTGATTGCAGTAACTTGCGACAAGAATTGCTCCTGTTTTTGTTAAGGAAATTCTTTGTTTTAAGAGCTTTGGTAAATGTTTTATGGAAATATCATTATTTACTACATATCTTTAAATAATAAGACTTTTCATCAAATTGAAGAAAATTTTATTAGAAGTGTTTTGCTATTTAAAGCTGTAATAATTGACATGTAATAATAATGATAATATTTAATTGATGCTTCAATGAAATAGTTGCCAACTTAAGTATGAGAAGTTTCTAAGATAAGAAGTTGAAGTTATTTAGTATAAATAACTATTGAAATAAGAAGGATAACTAAGTACTTAGTTCTTAAGAAATAGTACTATACATATAAGTATTGAAAGTGATTTAAACAGCTTTATTTTTTACTTAAATTACCAAATACAGTAGATCTGCATTATAATATTTATAAAGCCGACAAGAAAAGAAAAGAGGATCAATTAATAAGTAAAAATATAAATTAAATCCTTAGAATTTCTATTTCAAGACACAATGTTAAGATTTATTTAAAAATATTTAAGATATTATTAAATTACTGATAAATAGTTTTATATTCATCATATTTTATATGCTTACGGTATTATGAATCCTACCTATCAGTGCTTTAAATGAAATCTTACAAAATAAATCTTAATCTTAACAATATAATCTCAAAAGTCTTCAATTCTATTCCAATTTATTACATTGATCTTTTCATTCCTTGTAAGTTCTATCAATATTAAAGTGTAGAGCCAAAACTTATAAATTTAAGTTAAGAACTGTTATCAAAGACTTAAATCTTCTTCATTATTTATATAATACAAGTAAAATGCAGAAGATTAATACTTTAAGAATACACGTTATATAACAATTGCATTATATATAATAAAAAGTAAAGAACCATAAATATTTCTTCATCTTTTAACCGATTATCTAATCTCAAGTGCACTTGGAAGTCGTAGCTACATCTTTGCGAGTTGGTCAACGAAATGGTTGTGACAAAGCTGTACAACCTTTTAGCAAAGCTCTAATTATGCCAGATGCAGAGGGAAAACGAACGAAAGAAAAAAAAAGCTAGAAAAAAACGAAGAAAAACACATTTAACGACCCTGAGACTTCTTCTTGCAGGCTTTAGCCACAACATCAGCTCAGCTGTGAGCTGTGAGCTGTGGGGCCTGTGAAGTTTCCCATGCAATTAGCAAAAACCAAAAAGACCAGAAGACCAGAGCAGCAAAGTGACTTCGACTGGAATGGAATGGGAATGGGAGGAGAATGGGAATGTGCATTGTTGATGGTGCAAAAGAATTCCGCGATGCCAACATCGAAGGGGAACTATAGTACAACTCGACTATAGCTAAAGTAATACTCCCCCCGGTAGTTTGCATATCTATTAGGCAGCTATGTGGAGCGAGCAATAACACACCCTCTAACTAGTCTCGTCTCGTTGTTGTTCTCAGCCAGAGTCTTAGCTGAGTGTCAAGACAGCCCCCTCTCCTCACCCCTTGCGCTGCTCTCTAGTAATATCAAAGTTGAAACCGAAGCGCAAACATGCAACACCGCAATTATCAGGCTGTTTTCGTTTAGGCTGTGCCCCAAAAACCAAAAAAAAGGTTCCCAACACGTCGCCAATTCGCCTCCCTCTGTCTAGGCTTGGCTTCATTTCTTCTCCTCCTCACCTTCCCCTTGCCATTTGGCGTGCCGCTTGTCAATCTTGTCAGTTTAACCTTTTGCCTGACCTCCATGTTCACTTTTTTTTACTTTACCAGCTGTTATTGTTTTTGTTATTGCTTGGCGATTCTTTTGGCTTTGACGCCGTTTTTAGTCACCGTTTTAGCCCAAGTACAAGCTTTAAAATGTATTTTCATGCCGAATCACCGACACACAGGAAACAACAAGCAAACTACCAAACTACCAAAGCTAAAGTAGCTGGGCGTGCTTCAGCTTGAACTCGGCTGCAATTAAGGGCTGTAAAATGTAATTGCTGTAATTCTTCAGGGGACTGTCTACACGAGGGTTTATTATCATGGGATCTTTACTGCAATAACAAACAAGGCAACGACAATTCTCTGTATTTCTAAACTGTTGTCTCGGTGTCTAATTTTAACATTCTAGGTGTTAGCTACAAACGTTTTGGTTGTTTACAAGCAAAATGTTGAATGTAACATTTTCAGTAATGTTTGTTCATTTTTCTGTCACTATTCTTAACTATCTAATGTTATGTATATTGAATATATAGTATTAATTTATGCGAAGTGTGCATGACACTTTCTTTGGCTAACGATCTGGTATTTTTTGCACTTTATATTAATATACCAAATATGGCATTTGCACTTTATGGTATACCAATATACCAAATATGGCCTTTGTGCTTTGTGGTATAGCAATATACGAAATATGACCTTTGGTATGTTTTTAGTATTTTTGCGATATATTTGATGAATTTTTAAGTTTATATTATTATATTATTGAATATTTAGTATCAATTTATGCGAATTGTGCATAACACTTTCTTTGGGTAACGATGTGGTATTTTTTTGCACTTTATGGTATATTAATATACCAAATATGACGTTTGCACTTTATGGTATATTAGTATACCGAATATAGCCTTACACTTTTTGGGATACTAATATACCAAATATGACCTTTGGTATGTTTTTAGTATTTTTGCGGTATATCAGAATTGAGCTTTCTGACTTATTTTTAAATAAACTTAAAATGTAAAGCAATGACAAAATTATAAATTTTAAATTGCATTCTTCAGAGGGGTATCATCATTGTTATCCATTTTCTGCATACCTTCCGCTGCTGGGAGCAGTCAAAATCTGTTTAAATAAAGCTTCACTGACCGATTGAATAACAGTGACTAATCGTGAGCTGTTTGCTACTATCTCGTAATTACACTCTCTCTAGAGAGAGATTCTTATCTATAAACAGAAGCAATCTCGGCTTGTGTTTATCAACAGAAGCTGCAACTGGTCAGCAAAGAGTTTGTAAGCGAAACCCATTGAAAGGCCGTAGTTCATTCATTAAAAGAAAATAATGTGAAATTCGTAGGCAAAATAAAAAATAATAATAATTATAATTATTATTATGATTTTCTTGTTGTTGTTTAGTTTTGTTTGCGTCGCAAATCGTGCGAATCTTTTGGTATTTGTACAATAATTTAATGCTTGTAGTTGCAAAGACAAACACAAGTCGAGGGAGACTATACTATACTATATACATATATATTTATGGATGTGTATATGGAAAATTAACCCAGTTCGCACGTCGATGCCGAAACAAACACACAAGTGTTGTGTTGTGTTGTGTCGAGGCAAAAGAGACACCAGAAGAAAATGGGCAAAGCAAATGACTGAAAACATGCAACAGCAAAAGCTGCATAGCACACAGATAAGTATAAGTATAAGTACAGTATATATAGTTGTATATTTGTACTATCTGTATATAGAGGTAAGAGAGACAGAAATAGAGAGACCTCAAGCAGGGCGTATTTATTCTCTAGGCCTCGGAACTATAGAGCTACTGTGTTGCACACCTAACACACAATAAAGACGCACGCACTCATTCACAGTTGGCGTTATTATTCAAACCCAAGACTCACACACATTCACTTTCACCCGCAGACTATTCATATCTCAACTGATAAGTCGAGTGTCGAGTATCTTATACCTTTTGTTATGATATGTGTGAACTGAATGGAACCTTTTCTATTTGCCAAACACAAAGTTAATAATTCTTGCAACTTCTTCTCCCTCCGTCTCTCCGTCTGTCTGTCTCTTTCGATCTTTCTCTAGTTGTTGCCTACTCCTTCTGGCTTTCGTATTTGGGTCAAACATGCAAACTCATTGAGTAGCGAGACTCGCGCGCAGACTCGTCGCTGCCAAACTGGAAAAGCGCAAATCTAAAATTGTATAACCTGCTTGGTGGCGGAGTCGGTGGCAACCACCGCAACTACAACCGCAACCGCAGTAACCACTTGAGAGACGGGCGCGCCTGCGTGTGCAACTACAACAGGTAAATGGGACACGAATTATCGCGATAATATCAGCCAAAATATAGAAATAACACAAACCGCAGCATGGACAAGTGAATGGACTTACGACTTACTCATAGATGGGAAACTTAAGCTATGGCTAGTTTTTAAATATATAGGAAAAGCTTCACCCTAAGCCTGATTGCTAACAAAATGCAAATTCGAAAAACAGAAATTAAAAAACAATTACACATAAGCTAACAAATTATCAAAAAAATGAAAACAAGTTATGGAAAAATGGTTATACTAAATTATGTGAGAAAATATTTTAAAATATGCACGAAAAACACATTTCAATTAATAAAATTCGAATTATAATACACAACTAATAAAACATATATTTTTAATAAAAAAAGATTGAACAATTTTGAATATCCAATCGATAACAATTAAGTAATGAACGAATTTTCATTAAATTATAGAGATAGTATAGTATAGCATAGTAATAAATGAATGAAGCCTCATCAAATTGTCGAATAAAATACTACAGATAAAAAAAATATATCAAAAATAGTTAAATAAGCTCGGAAAATATACCATTTGGCTACGCTACAAATGCATATAAAAGTTAGCTGTATACAGACACAAGCCATATCAACTTAGAATGAAGTCTCATCGAATTATGGTTCAAAATACTATAGATCAAAAAATATACTAAATATAGCTAAGTATATTTAGAAAATATACCATTTTGTTACTATTCAAATTAATATAAAATATATGCTAAATACAATAGATAAGCAAAAACAACTAATGAATGAAATCCTCATCGAATTATCAATCAAAATACTACAGATAAAAAAAATATACCATAAATAGTTAAATAAGTTCGGAAAATATACCATTTGGCTACTCTACAAATGCATATAAAAGTTAGCTGTATACAGACACAAGCCATATCATCTTAGAATGAAGTCTCATCGAATTATGGTTCAAAATACTATATATCAAGAAATATACCAAATATAGATACATACATTTAGTAAATATACCATTTTGTTACTATTCAAATTAATATAAAGTATAAGCAAAATCAACTAATGAATGAAAGCGTCATCAAATTATCAATCAAAATACTATAGATAAAAATATACCAAGTAAAAGGTATAAATTTTGCTACTTCACGAATTAAACTATATGAAACTTTTCTGCAATCTTCTCTACAATTTGTAGATAAACCGTATATGACTCTATATATAATACAGTATATAATACTACAGATAAAACAATATACCAACTAAAAGGTAGTTCTATGTATCTATAAATTCAATTCTAATATTATTTAATAGATACTCGCACTGTAAATATTGTCGCAGACATATCGCTAAGATAGCCGCACCTGCGCCATCTGAATCCGAATCCGCAACTCGATTCTGGTTGCGTATCTTTGTATCTGCGGCCATAAATTGCGCCCACTTTGATCTTGCCACATTGAATGTAAAGTGCTTAATGGCCAAGTGGAAGGAAAAACCTTTTGTGTGGCATAAAAATTGCATTGTAATTTACGAAAAAAAACAAACGCGAAAAAGAAATACATTTATTTCTCTTTTTTTTTTTCTTTTTTTTGTGTGTGCAACTGCAAATGTAACTTTTTCTCGATCCATGTGTGATCTCTCCTTCTCTCTCTCTCGCTCTCTCTTTCTGTCTCTTGGCTGGTTCTTTGCGCGTTCTTTTGGGCTCCCCAGAGATTTTAATCGTTGTCGCCGAGCGCCTTGTCAACATTTCAACGTTTTCAGCAGCATTTGCTGCTTTACATTGGCGTCGCATTTTTTTGTGGCTCTGCTGGTCAGGTCGCTTGTCGTTTGTTGGTGTTGTGTTGTGCTTGGTCTAGTCTGTCTAGTCTGGTCTGGACGAGTGCTCTGCATGGGCCCAACATTGATCACGACTGGCCAGATACGACACCACAAAGACTCCCAACTACAACTGCAACTGCAAGTCTAACTCCAAGTGCGAGTCAAGTTAAAGAGCTACTCTTGGCTACTTGGCTACTTGGCTGCTACCTGGTGGCTTCCATTCGCCACTCGTTTTCTTGTGTTGTGCTGTTGTGTATCTGTATTTATACATGGCATTCTTTCTATGGAAACAATTGCATAAAATGTGAATCCTGATAGCGACAAAAAACCACAAGACAAAACACTGAACGCGACTCGCTCAGGTCTACTGGTCTAGCCTAGGGATGGGAGCGTGACACGAGGCAAGGCACGAAAAGTAAGTGTAGCTAAATATCTAACAAATAATACTCTAATAATATATATTATTAATATGCCAGATGATAGATTATATTAGAAAACTTTACTTTTTTCTTTCACTTTTTGTACTACGCATTCACGCCCCCATCACTAGCCACTTCTCTGGTCCCATGTGACGTTGGCTTGCCACTGTTTTGGGCCGAAGAATAGCCAACAGACGAAGCAGCAAAGAATCACCATAAACTAAAGTTATAGTTAAGCAGCAAACGTAAGATTGCTTGGCTGCCATAGCCAACAAATGCTTTAAATCTTTTGCGGTAAAACACATTACACAGCAGAGAGTCTGCAATTGTCAGTTTTACATAAATTAAATATTAAGAGTTGCATGGCAAAGCACAAACCATAAAATAAGTAACTGTAGTTGCGAAATTTGTCGATGAAGTGGGTTCCTTTTTGAGAGGAAATAATATGCTATGTGAAAGATATATTAGATTTTTTTTTTGTCTACAACAGATTTTGTTATTATTGTTATTGAAAAACACAAGTTATAAGGAAGTAACTTCTGAAATTTTCCTAAAACAATGTGTTTCCTTATTGATAAATTCTTCGAATTTTAATATTTTGAGTACATTTTATAAAAACTCATTTCTTTAGTTTTATCGGTAACTGTAGTTGTTAAATTTGTCAGGAAAACTAATCTTTCTAAGATGAAATGATATAAGAGAATAGTATATTTAATCTAAAGAAGTTGTTTGCAATATTGAAGTAAAACTCAAGCTTTAAAGAAGAAACTTTACTTCTGAAATTTGCCTATAAAAATATGTTTTCGTTAATCAGAAAAGCTAATTCTTCGGTTATATTCCTATATAGAATAATTTGACTACATTTCATAAAAGAACATCTATTTATTGACGCAAAAACGGTTTTTTTCTGTGAAAAAACTAACCTTTCTAAGAGGAAATAATATACATTTAAACTAAAGACGTTTTCTATATTATTGAAGAAAAACACAAGTTATAAGGAAGTAAATTTGCAGCTAAAAAAATTCACTATTTAGTGAGAAAAGCTAATTCTTCGGTAGCTAAAAAGTGAACCCTTCTCTTCTCTAGAATTATCTTACTAATTTCATTCAATTACTTCAAAAAGTGTGCCTTTCTTAGTTCCTAAATATAATCTCGCTAATTTCTTTAATCTTAGCTGCAAATTTATGAGCATTACCTTCAAATATTTGCACAATTTGCAACTCATTTGGCCAGCCCCAAAACGAATTGGTCAAGTCGCTGTCTAAACTTGAAGACAAAGTTCAAGAATAGGCCAACTTTGGAAAAGCCTTTCAAAAAAAAACACAGTCTCCCACTTGTGAACACACACATTATCACTGCAGTTGGTGAAGAGAGAGAGGGGGAGAGAAGAGAGAGAGAGAGGGATCACTGGCAAGGTAGAAAATAGAAAAGAGACCAAGCCTCTCAATCGATAATAATCGGCAAACAAGTTTCATAGTTTGACCGACGCGTCTCGACTTCGACTTCAGAGTCGAGGCAAAACATAATCCCTGGGCGCATTGTTGTCTGTTGTCTTTTTGGCCAGGCGGCTATAACGGAACCGAACGGAACGAACAAAACGCTAATTGTGCACGCCTCTAGAACATGACTCAAATCAACAAAATAGCCATAGGCCATGCCTACAAAACTCGCACAGATATCAATATTTGGGCATCTGCACCTCCTCCCTCCTCCCTCCCTCTCTGTTGAGCTGTGGGCGATGGCGGCAATGAGATAGCACAAAACGCTGGCGTTTAATTGGGTAATTGGCTCAAGTACCGTACGTTCAAGCCCGGCTATTACCACCAAGCCATCCAAATTGAAATACTCGCACATGACTCAAAAAATGGGCAGCACCCAGCTTCAACTTCCAACTCCGACTTCCCAAACTTCAAGTCAAACTTAATGCCACCAAATTGCAAGTGTCTGAGAGACCAGGAGACCAGCTGGCTGTGGCTTCTTATGAATTGACGTCTGTTTTGGGCCAGCCTAACATCAAAGAAATAGAATACTACCCCAGCATAGAGAATGGGGACTCGAACTCGTGACTGGACAACCAGTCCTCCAAAAGAGAGACTCTTCCAGGTTCTTCCAGGTTCCCATCGCTGCTGCAGCTGTTGCCTCACTCCCCAAAAACGAACAAAAAAAAAGAAAATATTATGGTATATACTTATGTATAGCAGCACATCGCGTATAGAGCGAAAAGTAACTGTTGCTCGACAGTCGACAGTCAACAGCAACTGGCAACTGGCAACTCGTTTTACCTCCTCTTTCTATTTAGCTGAATATATGCAACTCGAACGAGGCAGCCTTTAAAACCGAAACTAGAATCGATACAGCTAGAAGTTAATACTCTAATACTCTAACTAAGATTAATTAGAGGGCAACATATTAATAAGAATTGAAGTGAAGTTGCTAAAAAGATTTTTAAAGTTATTTCTAGAACACTGAATTTGTATTTTATATAATGAGGATAATCAAAAGAATTCGGAAAGATTTGTGGAAAATAATTTTGAGTAAAGTAGCTAAAAGTTTATAACTATATACAAAATTAAAAAGTGTTTTTCAACGTTCAGAAATATATATTTATTTTGCTAAGAAATATGATAATGATAAAGTATGAGAAGACTATTAATTTTTGACCATGTGATGATCAATTAAAGATAAATATAAAGATACATTTTATTTAAGTAAGGATAAACTTCATTTATGACAATGTGATAATGATCAGCTAGTGATCAATTTGTTTTTGAATCAATTGAAGAATGTGATACGACTCTATTTCTGGCATTTCTGACAATGCGATGATGATCAATTTGCCTCTGAATCAAATAAAGTATTTGTTCTACATTTTAAAGATAAAATAAGAGAAGACTCTGTTTACTTCAGACAATGTTTTAACGATTAATTAGTAATCAATTTGTCTCCGGATAAACTAAAGAATTTGACTTACATTTTATTAACGCTTTATGGATATACTAAGAGAAGATTCTCCTAATGATCAATTTGTCTCCAAAACAATTTTACCAAAAATGTATCTTTAGAAACTACATTTTAGTATAGAGGAATTCATTCACTCCTTACGATCAACTTGTCTCTTGATCAATTGCAAAATTACTTCTAAACTTAATCGATAATAAACTAAACTTTAGCAAATGTAAACTAAACTTAAGCTTCGTCTGATTTTCAACTATATTTCATATACAAAAGCAATACACGCTCAAGTTCATCTATCTTGACTTTGCAAAGATCTTGGCCAAGTTAATAGATGCTTTGCTGTGGCGAGTGTATCTTAAAGACTGGTTCGCTCTGGCTGTGAGTGTTGTGAGGCCTTAAAGTGGCAAAGCAATTGAACAAGTGAACAACAACTGCGAGAGTGTGTTTGTATGCACATTGAAGCCGGGTTTTGTCGAAGCTGAAGCTGAAGCTGAAGTTGGAGCTACGAGTTGCGAGTTGCGAGGCTGCTAGACCAGCCCATTCAAGTGATGCTTTAATGAGTCCTTTATCACGTCGACTCGCATGTGGCATGGCAATGGGATGGCAAGGCAATGGTTATAAGAATTATGGCTTCATTGTGAGCGCAATTGGTTCCCACAGCTATGGAAATGGTTGGAGAAAGACAACCAAGAAAGGGGAAGAGCTGGAATCAATGCATTTTATTCTAATTTCAAGTGTTTGCACACTTGAACCTTACCCATTGTGATTACAGAGTTGGGAGATTTTCGATTTGGGTTTCACCTAACGGTCAAGCGGCAAACACTGAGAAGACTGTCTGCCCAGGGGCAACTGTCAAATATTGACATGCATTCAATTAAAATGCGCAGTATTTGTTTAGGCGCCCCCCAAAAAAGAAATATGGAAATACGAAGAGAATAGATCGCGCTTTTGCCGCACACGTTGCCCAGTGGAAATTGGAAAGGGGATTCAGTTTTGGGATGGAGATGGAGAATGAGAATGAGGATGGGCTGGGGATTGAGCTTGAAGTCACGACGCATGCAATTACAGTCAGCCATAAATACAATTGCTGCAAGAATCGGCACCAAGAGCAAAAGAGTAAAAGAGAGAGAGGCAGAGTTGCTTCAGCGAGCCATGAAGTTGCCTCTTGGCTGGCCATGCCTAAGTCTAGGCCTAGGCTTTTATTTCTCTCCCTCTTTTCCCATCTCTCCCCACCTTCCCCCACTTGCACACAGACAACGCCGACAGCGTTTAGTTGATCGACACTTTTATGTTGACGTCGTGCGCGTTGTCATCGTCATCGTCATCGATGGATACCTCAGGCCTCTCCTCTCCTCTTCTCTCTCCCATCTATTCCTCTTCTTTGTGGCAGTTCTGGTGCTGTGCCTGCCAAACCAATTGATTGATTCCATAGAACAATGCGCCTGCGCCGCCGACAGCAAAAGGCAAACGGCAACAACAAGCAACAAGCAACAGGCGACAGCAGCGTCTTCAGTACACACAAGAGACGCACAGTGGGGCAAAGCATATTGATATTCCATAGATAAAAATGTAGAATATGTAAAGTCAATCAATTTACTTGGTAAATTGAAAAGAAAGAGCAAACTTTCAGTAGCCATAAATTCTAAAATATCAAAGCTATCTAACAAATATTAAGTGAAGAACAATCAATGTGATCAAAGCTAGATGTGACGATGATGATAACTATTATTAAACAGTTATAGGAACAAAGATCTTCAGACTAAAGTAAACATGTGAAATAGAAGGGCAAAGAAAGAAAAAGAACTCACTGAGTATAGAAACTACAAAAAAAGTCAAGGAAAAAACTGTATTTCAAAACTATTTCATATAACTTTTATCAATATAAGAATATATTATACTAAAATATGGTAGAGAAATAAGTTATAGTATTAAAAAAATACTTGAAGTATATATTTTACAAATATAAAAGGAAGTACTTTCAAATATTAAAGAAATCAAGACTAATTTGTAAGAATAATGTCAGAATTCTGATATCATTCTTCTATACCAAATAAAAGCCCTTAGTTTCAAATGTTAAATGAAGAATAATTTCATTAGCGCCTGTAATAAAGTTTTTTCTTTATTTTATGTTTACCAACTCTATAAAAAACTATCAAAATATCGATTGATTAAGTGTCACAGTAAAAATAAAAGGCAACGTAAGAACACGAAGTTTTTTTAATCTCTTTCTTTATGTATAATTTAAATAGAGACAATTTATGAACTTGATAACTCTTAAAAATCGAAAATCCTTATTGCAGCAACAATGTCCTTAACAGATCATTTGCATATTCTTGTAGTTAATAAAATTTACAGCTTTGTCCTTAACAGATCATTTGCATATTCTTGTAGTTAATAGAATTCACAGCTTTCATCTCAACTTCAGTTTACAATAGAAAACTTCTTTCCACAGTTATCAATTCTTATAGAAACATTACTATTATGTTATCTACCCTGAGAAGGAAATTATTTGCATCCTGTTAAAATGGTTATCTTTGACTTGGCGACTGAATACAACTCGAATAGTACATTACCCTGAATAAAAGAACTAAGTTTTCATCTCTCCTCTATTTAAAAGCTGTCATAATGTTTGCCTGTCCTTAGTATCACATTTTATTACCAGGAAATTCGCTTAACAGCAACAAGTTGGACAGTAGGTAGCTAGATGTTTAGTGGCTTGCTTGCTTTCCCAACAATTGCGACTGACAGGAAATCGCCCACTGTGCCCAGGTTCCGCTTATTATAAATGCGTAGCAATAACACACAGAGCACAGAGCGTGGTCACAGCCAGAAGAACAGAGATAGAGCTGGATATAGAAAGACAACGAGAGTTGGAGCAACAGTTGGAGCTGAAGCTGAAGCTGTAGACGAAGCTAGAGTCAAACTCAGGCGGAGCATAAAACAAACGGCGAAGCACTCAACCAAGTCGATTTGTTGCTGGCCAAGTGGGGAGGCATTGTTTTTTAAGGCAGCAGCAGCAGCAGTTGCTGTTGCCACTTGCAACATTTGTTGGTGCCGTTTGTTGTGGCAGCATAAGGTACCGAACCCATAAAAGTACGGGCGGGCCTCTAAATGGAACAGGTACGAACAGGTCTGCCAGCTGTTCACGCTCCAAAAAAAGCGCTATGACTTTTTCGCCAGAACAATGCCAGAGAATGCGAGGGAAGAGAGGCCAGAAGGGGGGAAACATGGGAGTACCTAAGCAACAGCAACAGCTTCAACACGAAATAAAAAAAAAGACTTTCAACTGAGTCACCCCAGCAAACAAGACAAGATTACTCGAACGAAGTCGCGCAAAGTGTTTCATTTCATGGCACAATCATAATAACAATAATAATATTTACAGCAAATAATTGTGCAATAATATTTGTTGTGGGCCAGACCTTGAAATTCAGAGTCGATCTCCAAAAACACACACACAGAAGTGTGGTCAATAATTGCAAGACTTAATTGAGCATCAAAGTGGCAATTCAATATTCAAATATTATTTAAGCAGCTGGCAAACACAAAAGAGTACTACAGTAGTAGAGTAAATATTAACAACAACAAAAAACTAAGTTTAAATGATGATAACTTGTGAAATAGAAGGGCAAAGAAAGGAAAATGTAATAAGGAAATTCCTTTTAATATTAAACAGCTCACAAATTTTAGAAACTATAAAAAAAGAAAAACTCTTTTATGAAGTTACTTCTTCTATATATTAGCAATATAAGCAAATATACTAAAATATGGTAGAAAAGTACGTTGTAGTATAAAAAATAGTCGAAGTATATATTCTACAAATATTTTCTAATAGTAGAGAAATAAGTAATAGTATTAATAAAATACTCAAAGTACATATTCAACAAATAAAATATTATATACAAATAAATGCATATCTCCAAAAATATAAATTCATAGTTCGAAAAGCTTTTTGATGCACTTTTTATATCAAAGTTAGCTTTTACAGGGTTATAGCTTGTCTATCACACTCTTTTTCTTTCTCTATATCTCCCTCTCTTCCTCCCTCTCTTGTAATAAGAATACTTATTACCGACTTCTTTCATTTACAAGTCGCCAGTAACAAAACATGTGTCACTCGAATGCATTTGAAATGCTTGTAGTCATCAGTTTTGCAGTCATCCATCAACACCTTCAAGCTAATACCCTACACAGTGTGCTACACATTCAGCTCTTGTCTGTTAACTGATAACCAACAATTTGGGCCATGGCTTCTCGTGTGCTTACAATTTTATCTATTCCCAAGATATGACAACAACTTTACATGACAAACACAAGAAACAAATGGACTGAGGTAATGTCTAAATATTTGGATTATGTGGCGAGTACTTCTGATAAGATCTAACTACAGAGAAAAAGAGAGAGAAGCGACTTAGTAATTAGTTTTTATTATAGAATGGCATCTATTATACACACAACTGTTGGCACATGCAACACTAATTGAAGCGAATTAAATAATTTAAAAATTGCTTAATAATTGAGTGCAGCATTTAATTGTTTTACTTCTATAAAGCATCTAGAATATTTTATGTGAGTACCGTTCAGATGCCAAGTCTAATACCTGCTCTTGGCGATTTCCGGGTTCAAAATCAATTAATCCATTATACGATTCATTCTACAATTACGGTTGTAACCCTTTACAATTTAATTACTTAATTTTCTATGTTTTTGGTTTTGTTTGCCCAGCCCCAAATTTGGGCATCTTTAGCAATTCGCCAACACACATAAGCCTAGCCCAATTTAAAAGAGCTGTCAAAGTGTAATCCTATTTTCTCAAATGTCGAGTTGTCACCGGAGTTGTGCTGCGGGTCATAAGTTATCCCAAGAGTTGCCGCACCCACAATACTGGATAGATCGAAAACCTATAAACCAATTACACAACTCTGTTCCCCTCTTCCCCGGTCTGTCAGTCAATGCAATGCTTTATTGGTTTATATTGTAAATTGAACTACAAATAGCGCACAATTGCTATTTATGGCAATGCAATGGGAAAGACTGGGAAACACTCTTTGGGCAAGCCCTTTTCTTTCTCAGGTTCGGGTTCGATTTTTGAAGGTTTACGCATGCACTCGAGTGCGGTGAGGCGCATCCAACAAGCCGAGGGGGAGGAAATTACTCACTGAAGTTGTAGTTGTGCCCTTGCTGAGAGCACAATACAATTAAAACAGTTTCAACGCATTTTTAGGGGATATTGCGACACCCAAAGCAGAAGACTGTCCTCAACGAACTCGAGGTTGAGAAAACTTGGCACAGCGACTGATCTACATCTTAAAAGCATATTTAATTGCTGTTTAATTTCAAATTCAAGCTGCAGTTACTTCTCTGACTGTTCTGCAGTTTTGAAAGCGACGCCCACCTCAAGAGAGATCTACGACATTTGGGGCGACCTTAGCTGCTGGCTGATGGCTTTTTGCCTAACCACAGCAGGCAGGCAGGCAGCGATGAAGTCTTCCTGGTCGCTCAGCTTTCAGACACACATATCAAACTCACAAAGCTAGCAGCTGCCAGTTAGTTAGTTAGTTAGTCAGTCAGTTAGTCAACGAGTTAGTTAGTCAGTTAGCTCTGATCACGAGCCAATCCGGAAAACTGGCTGACTTAAAAGCGGTTTCGTTGATGAAGACTTTTGCGGTTAGTAGACTGCCAGATTGTAATTTGTAGCATTAAGTAGTTGTATTAACTAACCAACTACTATATCTGCCATATGTATCTATGCAATGTATCTATGAACTGTGCGGTGTCGTCTTCACTGCTAATATCATCAATATCTTTTCTTTTTTGCATCATAATGGCAGGCGAAGAGTTACATGATATGTGCCAAACACAAAGTAAGTTCCGCGTCTTGGTCGACATTGTCGTCTCCTTGGTTTTGTGGATTGCGGATAGTTGGGGTTGCATAACTAAGCGAGCACTTAAGTCATGTATCTGACAGATACTTTGGCGCCCAAAAAAAAAATAGCAAAGGTCAAACATGTTTAGCGGAAAATGTCACTGCACACGCTCTGGCACTCAAAATCATTGAAACTGAGCCCCCTCCTAAGCACCAGTTAGTCTTCCCCCCACTCCCCTGCTGCCCTCTTTCCACTCAATTTCAATTGTTGTTGCTGTTTGTTAAACAAACGAAACGAAACGAACCCAAGCGAAAATTTGCGCATTGCAGTCGCAATTTTTAACGCCCATTTTTTAGAGGGTGGAAAAAAAAAAAACACAACCCCAATGCAAAAGCATATGAAATTTATGATAATTGCACAAAATATATTTCAATTTAGCTTGTTGTGTCTGCGGTCAACGCGTTGATCCAACAACAAAGTTGTCAGGTTTTTATTATGCATTGTATAAGAAGTCTGACTAAAAGTCAGCAATCGATTCGAGAGTTGAACAAATATCGAAGCAATTAGTCAGAGTTCTACTCAAGAACCTCTCATTAACGAGATAACTACGTTCAGTTTCTAAAGATTTTAATGGTTTATTAATACTAACGATTGCCTTGACTTTTCGATAAGCTCAAAGATCAGACAGAGATCAGCAAAGTGACTATTGAGTAGAATATTGAATATAGTTGATGCCAGAGTATAATTTACAAAATCAAAATAGACAACTTTCTATCGAATACATCACTCTACAGGAAGTCTTAAAAGACTTAGGCTTAAATCGAAGCTCAAATGGATTTAAGGTTGCTTAAGAACCCATTATTTAGCGCATCATAAATGGATTGTTATAGGCAAAGAACTTGGACCTTTTAACGCATGGTAGCGTTTGCAAGAAAAGGTGGAAAAATGTTTGGAAAATGGTATAAAATTGAAATTTTAGCAGGCCATAAAGCAAAATAGACAACAAGAAGATAATGTGTGAAAGTGTTGTTGTTGTTGCAAGCCAACAATTTTACGGTAATTTCAGCCGAGAGATACTCACTCCCTAAGCTCCCTTTTGAGTTAAGTGTGAAAGTGTACGAGTGTGTGTGTGAATGAAGAATGCATTTAGGTTGCGAGTTCCCACCAAGTGGCCAAGAGGCAAAACCGAGCGAGGAAATGCGCAGGCGCAGAGAATTCACATGATGATCGTTAGTAGATGTTGTTGCCGCTGTTGCTGTTGCTGCTGCCACGTTTTTGGGGGCAGCCCATGAATTGGTTTGGTAATTAAAACTACTCGCAACTGCAACACCAACGCTGCATTTAGCCGAAACAAAGCCCCCATGGAGAGTTCGTAACATGGAAGCGCGAGTTTCACTACGCCTTGATTTTAATGTATCTTTTAGTTAGCCAAGTTTAGCTCAGTCTTCTTCTCTCTCTGTTGTTGCTTGCTGGTTGCTAGTTGCCGTTTTCAATTAAGTATTGCTGCTGTTGTAATGGGTGTGGCTGCGTATGGGAAATATGCAGCTGCTACTCAATGGAGTTCGCTCTTCTCCCTCTCTCTCTCTCTCTCTCTTTCGATCTCTATTTAGCATAAGGCAATTCCATTGTCTTGCATCATGTGAAAACAAGAAATAGTGTCTTAAAATTCTAGTAATTATACGAATTACGAAGAGGGTTCGGGTTCCACATCAGAACTGGGTAAACACATTAGACATGCCTATAAAATTCATACAGAAAATACATCATAATTTCTGAAAGGGTTTCTAATTTCTGAGTAGCAAGCAGAAAAAGTTCAATTACCGTGTAGAAAGCTAATCAAATGGATGGATTGTGGCATAGAAATCACCATACAATGAGAGGGAGCAAAATAATATACTATAGAATAGAAAATATACTGAGAACTCTTTTGTTAGAAAATAAACTATATTGAGATGAGAGACAAATCTATGCCAGAAGACAAATTCACAATATTCAATACCTATATACCGATAGTAAGCAAACTATCGTGGTTCCAGCTAATCAAATGAATAGATTGTGGCATAGAAATTAGCATACAATGAGAGGGAGTAGTAATATACTATGGAATAGAAAATATACTGAGAACTCTTTTGTTAGAAAACAAATTATGTTTAGAAGAGAAACAAATATATGCCAGAAGACAAACTCACAATACTCAAAACCTTTATACCGATAGTAAGCAAACTGTCGTGGCTCCAGCTAATAAAATGTTAAAAATTTGGCATGGAAATTATGAGAATAGAAAAACTAATGCGAACTTTTTCATTAGAAAAGACAAATCTATGCTACAAAACAAGCAGACAGTATTCGATATTTATATGCCAATAGTAATGAAACTATCGTTTTTCCAGCTAATGTATATGTATGTGGATTGTAGATAGAAACAAGCATTATAATTAGAGGGGAAAAAATATACTATTGTGTTTTTAAAAGAAACAAATCTATGCCAAAAGGCGAAGCACAATCTTCGATACATACATACCGATAGTAAGCCAACTATCGAATGTTTTTGCCCATCAACAAGTCTGTTGATACCGTCATCGCACCTCTGATTGATTTGTATGCAAATTGGGAAATGTGGCGCTTTAATCTGGAGAATCTATTGCTGCACATGTCGTTGGCATTTGAGAGAACTAACTTGGACATTACCATAAATCATAAAAACTTAATTAAAGCCCGAACCGGAACCAGTCAAAGAGCAACAACAACAAAATGCAACAAATGCCCACAGACAATCGAAATTTCAACGCATTTACAGCGACTTTATGAGCCATAATTCTAATCTCAAATCGGTAAGCACTCTAAAATAGCCCAACTGTCTCTCTCTCTCTCTAACTCTCTTTCTCACTCTGCGGTTCTACACGTTAAACTTTTCAAGCTCTTAACGAGCTATTAAAAAACACACACAAAAAATATATATAAAAAAAAAATGGTATAAAAAATAAGAAAATTTGAACTCACCTTTCTATGAGAGACGAGGTACGATGTGTGATGATTGTGGTTGTCGAAGGCTGTGGAAAGAGACGGAAAACGAAAATAAGGAAAATATATTAATGGAATTGCATAAAATTGTCCAATATAAGGAGGATATCTGTCAATCAATTAATAACATTAATGATAAATTGACTCGGTAAACGCGTAACGAGCGCGACTTGCAATTAAACTGTAAACTGTAAATTGTTGACTTTTTCCAATTGCATTTTTTGCATTTTAAATATGCAAACTGTCTCTCTGTCTGTCTCTCTGCCCCTCGACGACGTCGCTCTCCCTTTCTTTCTGGCTTTCTGGCTGCGCTTTGCACTTCCGCACTTCGATGGCCAAGCCCCGAACCCGAACCCGAATCCGAATCCAAGTCCAGAGACAGTCACAGACAGAGAGCCAAGCAGAAATTGTAACAAAAATAACTACATAAAACTCGAAACGGGTTCATGTTGTGCAAACATACGGACATGACTGGGCCAAGACGAGGCGCTGTTGCGGTTTGTTTTGCAGGGTGGGGCACCTGACATGGCCAGCAACAGCACCACGGAAACACAAGCCAGAATGCTGCAGGAGAATGCGTGATGCACGCGAAGATACCCTGGAGGGTTGAAGATTTTAACAAATAACATACTATAAAGTAGTAATCGTGTCAAAGTTTCAGAACATTGAAAATGAAATATAATATTCTATCATAGGTAGAAGGTATATTCTATTATTAATTTTAAAATAGAAAACACTAAGAAAAAACATATAAATCTATGAAATTATTATATAATAAATATGCAGTCATTATAAGTAAAGCTCCTAAGATTATCAAACTTATAGATATCTATAAATTTCGATATAGAAAACAATGATGTAATAAAATGAAATTCAATGTATTTTTAGGAATTGAATAACTATGCAATGATCACAAGCAATGTTCTTGGATATGACCTAACTCAACTTATCTATAAATTTTGTTTTACAAAATATTAAAGAACACTTTAGCAAATGTGCAATAAATGCAACCAACCACAGCTTTTTGACTTTGCTGTAAAAGACAGTGATATTATAATCGGAGAATTTCTTTAAAAATTGCTTAAATATCTAGATGAAGTTTCTTTACCATTTTAAAATAAATACCACATTAACTGGCATATTTTAAGACTCAAACTTAATGAGGATCATGTAATGAAAAAGTTTATCAAATTATGATAATTGGTCAACACATTATTACATCTTCAAAGATAGTTCTCCATAGTTCTTTACCAACATCTTAATCAACTTAGATTACAATCTAAGTAAAAGCACTTTTCCACTCTTCAACAAATTTTACTCCTCAATCTCTTTCCCAAATTCTAAGCCACCCTTCACAACCATTTCATACAGAGTATTTATTGTCAATGAGCCAGGTTCAATTGTAGCACATGTAATATATTCGAATACGAATGCAGATATATAATCGCTATAACTCTATCCATAACGCGCTTGGCATTTTGCTTAACAATTAAATGCAATTTTATTTTATAACAAAAAGCGACAACACCAACAAAAAAAAACCAAACCGAAAAAAAACCTGCACACACATTTAGTTGACTCAGCAACTGATTGTCCAAGGTGCTCCGGTTGGATGATTGGGTTGGCTTGGTTTGGTTTTTGGTTCGGTTTGCTTTTGGTTTGGCTTGGTTGGGTTGGCTTTGGCTTTGGTTTTGGCTGTTGACCGGCCGGCTTTTGATTACAGAGCGAGACACAAACCTCAGACTGACCGCAGACCCACAGACCGGACGAACTCTATGGCTCGCCAATTTTCGTTTAAAGTTTATTAAGCGTGACTGACATTTGTGAATTGTTTGTGTAATTGCTACGCCCAAAAAAAACAACTTGCAATAAATACCTCAAACGACATAACAACTTCCCAAACGAAACTGGTGACTTATTCATGTTCATTTGTTTATTGCAGATCGGTGGCATAAATAGTAGGATCGTTGAGATAACAGAAGTATCTACATATATGGTATTCAAAAGTTAAGGGTGCAAACCCTATAAAAGTGAAGCAAACGTTATGTGTTGGCAGGTTATTTATAGAAAGAAATTCATTATATGAATTGCAAGTAAAGAAGAAGTAAAATAAATATTTGTTGTTCTTAAATTTTATACTTGAAAAATATATAAAGCAAATCTAAGAATTTCTTCAAATATCTTATTAATATCACGACAAAATCTCATCACTATATTAAAACATATAAAATTTCCCCAAATATTGTATTAATATCTTGACAAAGTCTCTTCACTACATTAAAACATGTATGTTAATGTATTCTTTGTAGCTTTGTATACTAAAATTATGATTCCTGACCGTTCTTTTTTTGGTATGTTCTAAAATTCATACTAAATGTGGATCAACCTAAAATAAAGTTTTTATGATTATATTTCAATATCTTCTAACTGGCTCCACAATATTATATCTTTCAAAGAATTTTTCGAAAAGTACAATCATGTTAAGATCTGTTTATTTCAATTGAAAGAAATTTCTTTATGAAATATAAAACTATAAAATATTTTCTGAAATTTAACGCATTCTTTATGGAATTTCGAAATTTTTACCATTACTAACGAGATTAATTTCCTAAATATCTTATTAATAGAGATTGCACTTTGAATGTAGAATATCTCATCACAATTTCATCCACGTATTCCAAAAATTTTAAGAACAAGGCAAACTCGCCATTATCATTATATTTCTATAACATCTAACATTTGTAATACTTCCTATATATCTTTTTATCTTCAAAGGAAGTTCTCCACAGCTTGTTACCAACATCTTAACTTGTTCCGGAAAAGTACAATCAAGTTGGGATCTGTTAATTTAACGGGCCCCAGAGCATGATCCCTATGCCCTGCCACTTGTGTGGTTGCACATTAAACTCTGAACTTACAAGCGTTTTCTTTAGGCCAAAAAGCCGCAAGGGCAAACAGCAGAACACTTGTTAGAGGCGGGGAAGATTGGCTCATAAAAAACCCAAGAAAAAGTATGAAGATGAGCACGAATACACACACAGCATGATATCATAATGCTGTTGTCCGTCACTTTCGCAGGAAATGAGGCAACAGAAAAAAAGGTAGGCAGGGTCAAAAAAAAAAGAGTTTTAAGCTGACTCCTCGTCTTTTGGGGCATCATCATAATACAACTAAAAAAAAAAACCGAACCGAAAAACAAAAATATATTCTGCGGATGCTTTGAATGGGGAATGTTGTGTGGCATGGAACATGACATGACTTTATAATTAAATAATAAATAAATGTTGGCTGTTGGTTCCACTTAATAATTAATTGACATTTAGCCAAAGAATTTCCATTTGGCGCGCATCACAAGCTGTCGAAATTTTGCGTACATTGAAATTTATTAATGCCTGATTTATGAGTCTTCGGCCGTTACGCTCGATCCCTGGGAATCGTTGAGAGAGGAATTCGAGCGTTAGATTTGAAAAGTTCAGAGTGTGGATTAGTCAAGCTCAGTCACATATGTGTGTGCAAAATTATAACAAGCTGACGAAATTATTTGCCAAATGTTTTGCATTTCATGATGGATGAGTTAAGCATAAGCATCTGGTTTCGATAAACATAATTGAAGCATTTGAAAAGATTAAAGAAAGCATCTACCGAGAGTACTTCTTAACGGAAGTTGAGAGCATTAAGATTTGTGATACGATCTATAAAATTTGCAACTTCCTCAAACTTAAATTTGCTGCAACATTTTGTGAGTTTTACTTTGCGCTTTCTACTTGTTTACCGCCATTCGATTATCATCGAATTCTTATCAATGATGACTCATAAATGCGTCAATTTTTTAATTTCTAATTGGTGATCAAGTGTGTGGCCCACGTACCCTAAAACAGTTGGCCAGAAGTTGTCTTGATGGAAGTGCAAAGCAATTAAGATATCCCTTAATGCCACAGTCTGTGAGTTAAGCATGTAATTGTTCCATAAAATCGATGTAATACACATTATGTTTAGAAAGGTATAAGCAGTAAATAGTTGTATTGAAATAAGCTAAAATATTTGAAGGAGAATTGTATACTAATGAATATAAATGTATTCCTACGGCAATACATTTGAAAGTATAAAAATATTTGATCAAGAATTCTATATTAATGAATTAGTATTCAATTCATAAAGCAGCAAATACATTTGAACTATCAACTAAGTTTTCTAGCAATTACTTTTTAAAAATATAAAGTAATCTTCACTTTACAGGGTATCTTTTAGTTCAGCTTGTCATATTTTCCCAGGCTTAACTACTTAGCAACGTTTTGGCCTTTGAACACTTGGCGAAACAGCACAATATCGGCACACATTAATGAATTGAAAGAGATTAGATAGCCATTGAGGTCTGCGGGACAGCGACACTCTGCGAAACCTTTTCAAACTCTGATGGAAGTGTGTTGAAAAGCGAGACGTGGTTAACGCCTCCACATTTTACAATTACCAAGAGAATTGTAAAAGGCGCAACAACACAGAAAGTCAACACTTTCCTTTAGGCCAACCCGCCAAATCCAATTAATAATTATTATACTTAATAATAAGTTAATCTAGACACAACAAAAAATACAATATTACTTTCAATTGTTCGCCACGTTAAAGTTCAATAGAAAAGTATAAACATTTTCATGCTTATCCGATGCTTTTTGCTCATTTTCGTAATAAAGTTTTATGCACTTTGCTTCATAGTGCTTTGTTGTTGTAGTTGTTGCTGCTGCCTGTTGACCAAGTGGCCTCATGGCAATTTACTTTCTAATGTCAGGAAAGTCATGTGCAAGTCAACTTTATACTTTTTTTCACAATTTATATTTATTTATTGCTGCTAGAAAGAGCCAGCAAAAAGTTTACTTTATTTTATTTTATTTAATGACTAAACCTTTTTTTCTTACCCACGCTGATAAATAATGCCCATATCTATGCAAAGTTGTTGCCAAAAAAAAGCAAAAAAAAACAAAACACAAAAGAGCAGGAGAAAAGAAGAAAGACAAAGGCAAAGATAAAGAAAGAGGCGTCAAAACGCCAAATCGCAGTCGACGCATTAAAAAGAGATAATAATCATAATTTTCAATTCTTTTTTTGTCGTTTTCTGTTTCACCAAAAAAGCCAAGACTCCGATAACTTACACCAATCCCAAGTCGATAACAGCGTGCAGCTTTTGCAATTGATGACACCTAATTAACGTCGAGTGTAATTTGCATTACAACAAACCTTTTTTTTTTTGGGGAGTGACCTTTTGGCTTTGCTGCTTTACTTACGATTATTGCCGGACTTATGGCGGCGTTTACTTTCAATTATAAATTAATTAATTATTTTTAATGATTCGTGCATTTGCGTTGGATAATCATCATCATGAGGAAATGATAGATAGTTTAACAATCAAACTAATTATGCGCGGTATTTGAAGCGATCATTAAACTAATTTCGAACAAACAACTCGCAACTGTTGTGTAAATTTAATAGAATTAATATTGCCACAGCTGAAGGAGAAACTAAAGATCTGTAATTGATTGGAAATGTAAAGCATACTCCAAGGCCAGGAAAAGTGTATTGAAACATTTTACTGTATTGATACTACACATTTATATTTCTTACGAAATTTTGAAGATATTTTCAAGAGAACTTCAGTAACAAAATCTATTAAGATTAGAGCAAGATTTAACAAAAAAGAAAGCTACAGTTGCTACCCATTTTGAATACGAGGAAAAAAGTGCGGTATTTATTTCCAAATATATCAAAATAAAATACCGCAAACATACTAAAAATATACTACGCGTTATATTTCTGGTATATTGATATAGTACTGTATAAAAACAAAAGATATGGTATTCATTTTAAAATATACCTTAATAATATACCGCAAAAATACTAAACTTATACTGCGTGCCATATTTCTGGTATATTGATATAGTACTGTATAAAACAAAATATATAACACTAATTTTAAAATATACCGAAATAATATACCGCAAAAATACTAAAAATATATTAAGGGTATAATATATTTTTTGTATATTGATACAGAATTATTTAGTACATTTTCGACATAAGCCAAAAAGTTCGGTATTCATTTTGAAATATACTAAATAAATATACCACAAAAATACTGAAAATATACCAAAGTTTAAATTTTTGTATATTAATATAGTGTTGCAGTACTACACTGCAGTATCAAAATATACCACAGAAATCAAAATTATATGGTATATCAAACCAAGAAACTAAGATCTTTAGTATGTAGGCGTTTTTTCCCATACAAAAGTACCCTATTGAGTATTCTTTACCTTTATTCAGTTTAAGGAAGTTTGGTATATTCAATCCACTCATTATCAACTAAATCTTTAACTTTTTCTATTGCAGATAAGATCTGTGAACATTGCTGTAGCTGTTATGCAGTTTGGGATTAGTTAATGCGAGTTATTTAACTGCGTGTGTTTAGGGTATTTGGGTGGCATTTGTTGCAAACACATTTGCACAACTTTCTTGTTGTGTTTTTGACAATTACATGGGGCGCTCAAGAGGGGCGTGGCAGTGTCAGTGGAAATCAGTTAACTCACACATTGGTAACTGAAACTCTCGCTTTCTTCGCAGAGAGCTGAGAGCCTGACTACTAACTGATGGACAGATGCCTGACGACATCAACGCACCGTTGACTTGATGACTGTGAAATTAGACGACGATGACGATGACGATGATATTGGCGGTGGTGCGGTGGTGGGTGCTGTGTTTATGAGTGAGTATCTGTTATCAAAAGGTGGCTGACTTACTGACTAAACGACCAACTGAACGAGCGACTCACTGAACTGAACTGAGATCTCTCAAGCTCAAGTTGAAGCTCAAGTGGAAGCTCTGCCTCTTTCACTTTGCATGCTGAAATTACAATATAAATTTTATATGCACAATATAAAACGATGTCTGTGTGTGTGTGTGTGTTGGTATACATATTTATATACAGAAACAATCTTTAATCAGCATTTACGCTTTCATCTTTCACATTTTTCAAAGACGGCGGCGGCGCGCGTTCGTCTCAAGTGAAAAATACAACAACTAGCTGAACAACCCAAAACAACCCGCAACAACAGGTTGTTGTTGTTATTGCTGTTGCTGTGGCGGCTGCTGTGGTTGCTGCTGTGCGCATGCGCAGCTGCTGCTGTTTAAATTATTTTAATTTCTTTGGCAAAATTTACATAGTTGGCATATTTTATGCATCTACAAATTTGCCTTTGTCTATTTGTCTATTTTGTCCGATTTAATTTGGGAATTCGTCGGCGCATAAACAACATTTTATTCATTTCCATTTCTCGTCGTCAACAAAAGACGAAAGCAAAAGTGACATTTCGAGCCAAAAGAAATGAAGGAGACGCCCTTTTATTATTCATTATTTGTCACATAGAGTAAAAATATCCATTGATTATGCAACTCAATTCCAAAACTGAAGAATGGAAACGATCTTGTGGCTTTTTTGATTGACAGTCAGGTGGAGAAAGAGACGGAGGAGGAGGCAGAGGAGGAGACGGAGGGGCGGGCAATTGCCATTTACTGTATAATATGTGCCAAGCGTTTTGTGTGTGTGGGATTTGTTGGGAAACATGAAAATAATGCTAAACGCATGACACACATGTCTTATTATTATGCTAATAATATAGACAAATCTGTGCACACAATACTTATTGTATTGGGATTACTTTGATGGCTGGGAAAATGTTGGGAATTCGACTTAATGTTACAAATAATATCTCAGAGTAGATGTCACAGCAAGCTAATAAGATTTCACATCATAAAAATGTGTCGGAAAATATACTTTTCGAAATCCGCTTTTATGATGATAAACTACTTAAAAAATTCAACAAATAATATCGCTTATGTTATCAGAAAATTAACAAAATATAAATAGTACTTTCATATTAAGTATACGCACGAAAGCTATAGACAAATTTTATCATACAACAGTCAAGTTATGATTAATTATGCAGTCCCATGTAAAAGCTTTCTTAAAATAACCCAAAATCACTGAAGAACCCCAATAGATAACCCCATGGACGTAGCAATCCATAATACGCATCGTTTATATATAAACCATCGATTCTCAAGTGTTTTTTGGGGCGACGCAGCTCGTAAATGGTTTCATTATACTCGACACAGTTAATCGTCAAAGTATTCCCATAAAGCCAATACATTCGCCTATAAAATAGACGACTTCTGGAACGATAAGATACGAGACCCCGGCAAAACCATCGACTGGAAGTCGTAATTCTCACGTTGGCCTTTTGCCATTTTTTTGTGTGATTGCGTTTGAATTGCATCAAAATGTATTTATAATAAATTTATAATGCTGAAAATTCAACAACCTTGGACATCTCTGAAGAGCGTGCGGCAAGCGTAGAGTTGTTTGTTTTCAGGGTCATGTAGTTTGCCACTTGAGAGCGGACCCCACACACACTCCACACTCCATACACCATACTCCATAAAACACACACACGCACTCTCATGCAGCAAGTGTCATCGAACAATGGCGCTAGAAATACGCCAGAGTCGAAGACAACAATATCGGGATTATCATATGATTTATGTGCGAGAGACGCACTTTCAAAAAATCATATAACCAACAAAACTGCAATACCAATTTTCCGCTAAGATTACCTATTTGTTTTGTAGGACTTGCAAATACCCTGTAATATGACTGAAGTAAGCAGATAAATAGGTATATTTACTTTTAACTAAGAAAGCTACAGCACAGTACAGAGTGTAAAAATATACTGAAATATACCAAATGTTATATTTGGTTTATCGATTTATTACATTCAATTATAATTACTGACCAATAAAGGCGACTTTACATTGCAGAAAACAAGAAAGCTACAGTTGAGAGAATAAATTATAAAATATACCGAATGCTATGTTTGGCATATCGATATACATAATATTATATTCCATTGTTCCATTATAATTACTGCATTGTAGATTTCGTAATCAAGAAACACAGACTTTCTGCTATATATAGTCGAGTGTGAAAAAATACTAAAATATACTGAGTGTAATATTTGGTATATCGATTATTACATTCAATCATAATTACTGCCCAAAAAAAAGGGCCTTGTGCATTGCAGATATCCTTATCAAGCAATACAATCTTTCAGCATTCAGGGTATATAGTAAATAAGTAAAAAATACTAAAATATATACCAAATGTAATAGTTGTTATATAGATATACAATTACATTCAAATATAATTACTGATTAAAAAGAGGTCTCTTTGCATTGCAAATCTCCTATTAATAATACAAAAAACAAGTAAGTAAGCTACAATCGAGTGTGAAAAAATACTAAAATATACCGAATACTATACTTGGTATATCGATATACATTATATTACATTCCATATTATATATTCTATTACATTCAATTATAATTGCTACCCAAAAAGTGTTCTCTTTCCATTACATAACTCTTAAACAAGCAACTCCATTTCCCTACATACAGGGTATATACATAGTTAAAAAGAGTTTCCACATGTAGTTGCCTATCTCGCGTGTAAGTGGGTCGGGGGGCTTGTCACAGACTGCACAGGTGGACAAGTTTGGCGACGCCACAAATAAATTTTTTAGAAATATAAAAAATGACAACAACGACGAAAAAAAGAGACCTGTGGCAGCAGCTGCTGCTGCTGTTGTTGTTGTTGTTATTGCTTTAGATGTTTTTCATTATAAATACACAAGCACACACACACACACAAGCATAGAGTTATGCATATGCATATGAATGCGTGTATTTGGAGCATATGGAGCGTCAAATTTGGTTCAGGTTCAGTGGTCGTCGTCGTCATGCGTTGCGCTTATGTCATTTTGTAGTCATTATACACAAAAACACAAATTATTATATTAATTTTGGAGTCTCTTTCAAACTAGAGCAACAAACAGCAACATCACAAAAAAATGCTTGAGGCAACCAACGAAAAAAAAAATAAACGCTGCCGAGTACGAAACATAAATTATTACAACAAGTCGCACAATAAAATGCATCTTGTGTGGGTTTCACTGTGGCGACAACTGTGCGACCTGAGACAGAGACAACAACAGCTGATCAAAAGAGCTACCTAATCTCATCTGGGCCTCGTATTTTGTCGCTTTACCAAAAATTCCCGGAACAACTCGGACAACCAACAAACAATTGCGAAACACAAAGATTGAATGCGAGCTGCACATGTTGGGAAATGATTCAGCTTGGACAATGGCTAAAGATATCGGTCGAATGAGAAAACTGATCTATCCAGAGTAATAATAAGATTACAGTTGAATATAGAATTGCCAACAATATGTTGATGTGCATATTGAACTAATGTAACGTTAAGTATAGTAACGTATTATCAAAATAAGATATAATTTAAATTTATAAACAAAATGAAATATATCAATATATCATTGAATAATTATACGAATAATGTATAGTTCAAATAATGAAATGTATATATATTTTTTATGAGAAACAACAGCTAATAAGGAATTTAATTTGAAGTCTTTTTATGTTTAAAATTGTACGATATACTAAAATATATAAAACATACACAACAAGCTTTTCTCACTCAAAAAATCGAATTTTCATTTAATAAATATAATTTAATAATCGTTACTTCAATTTCCTTTGCCATATTTGCACATTTAAATCTTATTTACAAGGCAAACTTATCCTTGACTTCCTTTTTATATTTTCCCTGATATGATTTAACTTGAAGGCTTTTTCTTTTTATGAGAAAAATATTACGAGCTTCTGCAATATTTCATACTTTCATACAAAACTCTTGAAACTCATATTTTTCACAACATTTTTAAGTCATTCAAAAGCTAATAAGTATTTTCTGGGAAATCTTTTTAATTTTTATGAATAATATATTAAAAAAATTCTGTATTATTTCATACTTTTCTAAAAATCCTTTGCCATTCAATGTAAATCACATTTTCTGAACATTTTATGAGCATTTCATAAATATAAATAAATGAATACTACTTTAATTTAATTGCCAATATTTCCATATTTAAACTTATCCTTGAAATCCAAGCTCAAGCAAGTTTCCTTTCCATATTCAACCCACATATGCTCACTTTTGGCAGCAGTCCAAGCAAATCCACAGCAAGCCAATAAACTTAACAAATGATGTGGCCCATTTGTTAGCCCAATTTAAGGGCCCCAATTTTCTACAGTTAAAATTTATCAAAAAAAAAGCAACCAACAAAAATAAAGCAACAACTCCAATTTGCCGCAAAGTGCGGGTCATAGTTTCGTTATAATATTGTTGATGTTTTCTAGTTTACGTTTTGTTTGTTGTAATTTTAAGTGTAATTATTTAAACATTAAACCAGTTGAGCGTCCAGCTCAGCTCAATGCAACAGTTGTCTGTTTTTTTAACTATATATTTGTACAGTGTGTTGTTTTTTATTGGTTTGGGTGAAAACAAGAAAGTCAAAGAGATGGAAAATGAAATATCATCACGAGCGACCCAATAGATAGATTTTCCCCCTGTCTATAATATTTACAACAAAGTACACAAATCTTGCTTGCTTGCCTGTAATTTTTCTGGCCAAAATAATGAGTAAGGGATTTTTTTTTTGTGGCTGAAGCAAAGAAGCTCAATAACCTGCTTTCTTTCAGTCATTGTAAAGCTCACCTCTATCTATTTTTATTTTTATTTTTTTGGGTGAAACTCTGTCTAATGGCCACAATTTGTTAGAATGCTTAATTTTTTCCATTTTTTTCCTTTATAGTTTTTCTGCTTTTCTTTTGGTCCACGACACAAACGAGGGACGGAAGAGCGGCCATTCCCCAAGCGGAAACTCAACGAAAGCAATCAACAGCTGACGCGAGAGAAAGAGAGAGATAGTAAGAGAGAGAAAGGGAAAGAGATGGGCGAAGAACCTACGACAACAATTTTTAGAGGGCGTCGCGTAGTGCGCATGCGGCATGACCTTCAGGGAAAATAAGGGGGGAAAAGAGGGAAAGAGAGGGAGCGACGTGCCACCCCAAATCTGTGGCAACTTTCACTGCTGCAGCACATTTCTAATTTCGCTGTGCGCCTGGTGAAAAACGTAATGGCGAGTTTGTGTGTTGACAGATTCGAGCGCCAAAAATAATGTTACTTGGACCCTGAGTTAGTTACACTCCAACACAGCGTTCAACTAACAAATGCTGTGCGCCTAATCAAGGCGCCAGCGGGCGCGGCGACTTGACGGCGCCGTCGACGTCGTTTGACGTTTAACGTTCACACTGCACTTTAGACACGGCCAAAGCACCCACACTTTATACTTTATGTCTTTTGTGGCACCCAGACGACCCAGACAGACCCCCAAAGGGTAAGAGAAGGCTGCTCATAGAACACAATCAATGATTCGCGGTTGGTTAGAAGCGAAAAAAACATGTAAGAAAGTTATAGTCGAGTGTGCTCGACTGTGAGACACCCGCTACCTATTTTTATACTAAAATTTACAACTCTAGCTTTAAAATTACGCTTGTTATTCGATTTTTTTGATTTGCGGGGGCGGAAGTAGGCGTGGCAAAAATTTGAAACAAACTTGATCTGCGTGCAAATATAACAAATGCTGTCGAAAAAAAAAATTATAGCTCTATCTCTTATCGTCTCTGAGATCTAGGTGTTCATACGGACAGACGGACAGACAGACAGACGGACATGGCTAGATCGTCTCGGCTGTTGATGCTGATCAAGAATATATATACTTTATAGGGTCGGAGATGCCTCCTTCTACCTGTTACACACATTTCCTGCCGGCACAAAGTTATAATACCCTTCTACCCTATGGGTAGCGGGTATAAACAGTTTCGATTTGTACCTTTTATTCATTAGGGCGGTCGGAAGTTGTCGGCGAGTTGAAAGCACCTCGAGTTCGAGTTGAATAATGGAAACAGCTCTGCCCAAGTTTCAACGGATGCCGTTGAACCTGCCAATGCCCCGAAAATGAAAACAAAACAAAACACAACAGAATATAGTTAGAAGGTGCTAAGAGACTCGCAACTAATTGACCAAGATCACACAGACATAGATCAAGGTGGTTTTTTACCTTCCTTTCCTTCTCTCTGCCGCCTGTGGCTGCGATTCTGTCAGCAGAAAAATTAGTGGTAATTAAAGTGTTACAAGGTGTTGTCTATTTGCCCCGAAGAAAGCTGCAAGACAAGAAGGCGACAACATCGAACGAACGAATCAACGAATCAAAAAAAAAGTTAAATGCTGATAGATGAACGAACTGTAGAACAACTAAATTAGCGATAAGCTGAAAGAGTTCTTCACAACAACATGATAAATAGCTCAATTTGCAGTTTGATTTTGAGGAAAAGACATTTTTATGGCACTAAAACAAAGAAAAAGTTAATTACTGATTTATAGCAATCAAAGAAATTATGATTTATTTTATTCTATTTAGAGAAATTTAAAAACAGAACTGTCTCTTATTTCAAGATTGTTCTTTTTAAGATCGAAAATATATTAAGTCAAGATTTTTCAATCTAGATTTTGTTCCCTTTGTAGAAAAAGTAATTGATTCGCAGAATCAGGGATTTTTACTCCCCAGCAACTTATTACTTATTTATTCTTGTATACTATATAATACCTACTAATAATCTGATTTCAATTTTAATAAATAATAATTTTTAATCAAAAGAATCTTTAGTTGCAATGACATCACATTCTAAATAAATCCGAAACTAATTGGGTGACATTTTTCAGAATATAATCAATATTTCGAATCATTTCCTGTTAATTTCCCAAGTTCAATAGAAAACCTAAACAGCAAGCAATCTCTGTAAATTCCACGCCGTCTGAGAGACCTTCGAGATTCTCTGCTCGCCAAGCGGAAACATTGATATAACCCCAGCAATTACAACATTATTACAACGAAATTAATTCCCCATATTAAGTCCGATGTTGATTCAACTTCCTCTTTTGGGGAGCCCAAAGCAAGAGGCCAAGTTAATAGCGAGCAGCTAATTAGCCCTTTGCTACTCTGCTATAAACTGGCCTCGCACATTTTGGCCATATACAGAGTGAAGAGTGAAGAATGGAGTTTCATTTGAATGCAGAACAGAATGCAGCACATAAATGTTCCTAAAGAGGCCACAAAGATGTGTTGATGCCACCCGTGAGAAGACCACGCCCAGCGTGAGAATGTCAAGATTGGGAATCGTAAGATGATGCTAAGACCTCTTTTCAATTAGCAGAGCTTATCTAAAAGCCCATAGATTACAGCAACCTGTATATTTTGACAGTTTCAGCCAATGATTAAGCAATTAACAGAAACAGAATCCCCAAAGACACGTTCTTCACATAAAGAATAAAGAAGAAAATGGAAAAGATCTTAAGAGATCTTTTCTGTGTCTATGGAGCGACCCTCATCAATTACAAAAAACGCAACGAGAGACTGAAAGAAAGTGAAAAATAGAGTTGATAGCCAAGTGGATGCGTTATACGGTATTCGGTATACGATCTGCGGTATGCAATGATGGGCCTTCGCCATGGGAGTCACCGTTTACACTTTCCCAAGACGGAGACAGACAGACACGCAATCAGAGAGCGAGAGAAAAACCTCAATCAAAGCTGACTCTGTGCATAACTTAAAGCGTAGGTCATCGCAGTTGTTGTCTTGACTTGACTTCGTCTTCTTGTCTAGTCTTGTGTGGGTTGTTTGTTTTGGGAAAGTGGACGACGACAGCGAAGACTGTAGTTATAGCTATAGCGATGCCAATGCCAAGATGGATTGGATGTCTTGACTTCACTTGGCACACGGAAACGCACATCAGGCGAATGTCCAAGAAAGAAAGAAGTTAACTGTCGCTTATTAAGTGAAAATGAAAGCGTTTGCCGAAAAACCACTCGAGACCCTCTTCCCCAACAAAACACAATAACCAAAAAACCAAACTCAACCGGTTTTCCGGCCCAACAACCAGCTGACTGACGAGCCAACAAATCTAGCTGACCAACTAAACACGCTAACCAGCTCAATTTTCATAGTCCAAGCATAGCACATAATTGTACCCCTTGCTCTCTATGGCGCTACGGTAATTCTTCTAGCTTCTGACCTCCAACACTTTTTCCACAAACAAGCAAACAACAAAAAAAAAAAAAACCTGCAAATCGCATGAACTAAAAACTCCTTTTTACGCTTGTAATTCCGCATTGTTTTTTTACGACATGCTTATTTATGCAAGTAATTCTTATGTGATTTTTGGTTTTTGTTTTTTCTACGTTCTTTTTGGCATCTATGGCTCTCTAACCCTCTGTTACTTGTCATAATTCAAATGATTTAAGCAAAAATTCAAGAAACAAGTTTCTTTTACTGAAATGCAAACCACTAATTAAAGTTGAAGATTTTGCCATGACTTTAACATAATATTAGAGAGTTCCAAAGAAATGCGGTATAATTTTCAGATAAAAATGTGAGCAACCAATTTATTCTAAGAAAATATGAATCTAGTGCAATTTTTCTCATATAATTCAAAGAAAATGTGAAATTAGCCCTATTTTTCTGATAAAATTTACAAATTTAAATTTAAAGAATAACTATTAATGTAGTTTTTCCATCAAGAGCTGCATTTTATGATCGGTTATCAGCTTACACAATAAAGGGTTAAAACTCTTTAAATTCCCCACTTTAAATTTCATAAATGCATGTTTACACTTTTTTGCTCAAATAAAAATTAAGATTTACACTGCACTTTTCACATATTATATTAAATTATTATTAAAGAAAAGACAATAACCCTTTTTTTTCTATCAAATTAAAATTTTAACTTTGCATTTCCCAAGCACATTTCATTTGTTCAAATCCTTTAAGTCACAGTGTAAACTACTACTTACTATGCTGGTTACATTATATGTAATTAAAAGAGTAAGGGTTAAAACTCTTTAAATTCCCCTATCACCTATACCTTATAAGAATTTTATAAATGCATGTTCACACTTTTTTGCTCAAATAAAAATTAAGCTTTACACTGCACTTTTCACATATTATATTAAATTATTATTAAAGAGAAGACAATAACCATTTTTTTCTATCAAATTAAAATTTCAACTTTGCATTTCCCACGCACATTTCATTTGTTCAAATCCTTTAAGTCAAAGTGTAAACTACTACTTACTATGCTACTTACATTGTAGGTAATTAAAAGAGTACTCACCACGATTAATGACGACGCTGCTGTCGCCGCTGCTGCTGGCGCTGTCATTGAGCTTTCGCTCCTGCTGCTGCTGCAGCGACTCTTTCTGCAGCTGTTGTTGTTGTTTATTCTGTTGAGGTTGCTGCTCTTGCTGCTGCTGCTGCTGTTGACGCTCCTTACCAGAGAAGTGGACGCTGCCATCGCGATGCAAATGAAGCTCGAATTGCGTGGGCAGCTGTGCGTCGTAATCCTCGCTGGAACAATGATGAGCCTGGACAGCAACCTTGTGGTAGAGTGTGGTGAACTGATAGACGAGAGCCCAGGCTTGATCTTCGGAGAGCGGAGCTTTGAACGAATCGAGTATGTTGTCCAGCTTGACGCATTCGTCGGCACAGGAGCATTGATAGAAGGCCTGCAGCAACAGCTGACGAGCGTCGCCGACGATGATGACATTGTTCGGGTTCGTGTCGCTGTTGCAGTTCGGTTGCAGCTCGGCTCCATGTGTATGCGTATGTGGGTGTTGGTGTGTGTGAGGGTGGCTGTGTGCGTGTGCGTGTGCATCGCCATTGGCGCTATCCGGTGAGGTGGACAGAAATCCCTCTTCGGTTTCGCCCTCCACAAACTGACGACGCTTGACCGTGGCCTTGGGCGTTGTTGTTGTCGCCGTCCCTGTCGCAGTCGAAGTTGTTGTTGTTGCTGTTGCCATGGCGTCAACTGCGACATCGGCGCCAACGTCAGCGTCCCGTGTCAAGCTGTTGTCCAATTGGAGTTCCGTCATTGTCTCTGGTATTAATATGTTATTTGCAGTTTGCAGTCTGCTGATGTTCTTCTTGTTGTTGTCCAAGTGTTTTGTTGTTGTTGGTGTTGTGTTTAGGCAACAAACCAAGAAACTGCTGCTGTGCGTCTCAACATATAAAAAAAAAAATCTGTTTTACTCTTCAACTTGAAATTTGAAATTATGTTATTTGTTGTTGATTGTTACTACGGTCACTTTTTATGTATTTATGTTGTTTTTCTTGTTGTAGTCGTTTATACGATTTTTCACACACACACACATTTAGAGGTCGCTCATCATCATAATATTCTAACGTTAAACACAAAACATGTAGCACAAAAAAAACTTTTTTCTTTTTATTTTTGACACACAGATAACACAAAAACGAAGCAACTAAATTTTTATTTGCACTGCTTTTTTTCTTTCTCTCTCTCTCTCGCTTTTTTTCGGTCGTCACGTTTTATGCACTTGTCGCTGCCGCTTTTGCCGTTATGTTTGCTATTGGCTCGCGCTTCTTCTTCCACGTCTTCTTTTACTTCTATCCTCCATTAGGCGCCTTTGCCGTTTGCATTTTCACAACACTTTGCTTGTCGACTTAAGCGGGGGGGACGCAGGGGGCAATTGGCGGGCGCACTTCGTTCACTCTTTGCCCTACTGCGTGTGTGTGTGTTAGTTAAAAACGGACTGCTAAACAAAATCACGCGCAAGCTTTGATTAGAGAACACAAATCAAATTAAATTTGTTGGTATTTCTATTCTTGTTGTATTCTGTTTCGTTTTGTTCACACTGCTCGCCGTGACGTCAAAATGTTAAATGCACTCGCGCTTTTAGATAACTTGCACACTTTATCAATCGCGGCTAATAATTTTTCAGTTACGATTTAATTTTCTTTCGTCTTTTATTTTTTCAAAGAACGTCGCGCACGCACGTCCGATCGTCATGAAAGTTAAACGCAGAATAACAGCTGCAAACCTAACAGCAGCATGTCAACGCTGAGCACAACACCAGCCAACTTAACGCGACTCTGTTGTCGGCGCTGTTAAAGTGCCGCTAAACTTTAACAACTAAAAGCTTTTAAAGTAAACGACGGTAAGAGCTTTCGAAGTAATAAACTAATCAGTGTAATTGTTTATTTATTTTCCGCATACAAATTACTAATTATATTGTATTTGCTTTATTGGCATATTTAAAATTTAATGCTGCACCAACTACTGTTAGCTTAACAGTGGCACTCTCGCGGTCTGTTAACTAACAGTGCGCGAGAGCGCTTTAACATTTAATGAAAACTCAGCAGTTTGCTTGCTCTCATACTTGTGCTCTCTCGCTCTCATTGCGTTTTTTTGTTTTGATTCCGGTTTTTCGTTGTGTTTGCTGCTGCGAGTCTCTGATAAGCGTATATGAAGCTTCTGGCCAAAATAAAAAGTTGGCAACATAAACGCAGATTTCACATGCCTACCTTAGGTGCAATTTGAGGCAATTATGTTAAGGTCAAGTCGTGTTGAATTGCGCTCTGTTATTGGAATTACTTCTTGAACGCGCGGGGTCATAAACTTGGTCAACATTAGACAATGATGGCTAACAGAGTTTTGGCGGAAATGCTCTCCGCTGAGTTATGAGCCGCACATAAAACTCAGTTAATCTTGGAACACATTCTATGTATGGGGAATGTGAATTCCACGGCAATTGCATAAAGTTTTTTTAAAGCCATGTCCCAAGGTTTTCAGCCTTATCAGTTGGCCAGATCGAACAGTGTGCAGTTTTAACGATTTAATAAGCCGTAAGTACACCCGCCTGCTGCTGCTGACCAAATTATGATATATGAGTCGTAAATTGTAACTTAATATTTGTGAGGTAGTTGTCTAAATTAAAGTTGCAAATTAAAGTTGCAAAGTTGCAAATAAACATCTGATTGTCACAAATCAAAGCATCAGCTGATGCGCCAAAGCCTTAATTAAGTTGGCAACTCCACTTAGCATAGCTCAACTGTTGAGTCTATCGAACGGGGAGTAAGTATTGCATTGATCCACACAGAGATGCTTTGAGCACTCACTAAGGGCAGCCATCTTCACTTATGCACTTTTTTTTCACTGAGAACATTAATACATCAGACCAAAAATTTGCAAAGAAAAATTGCAAAAATAAATATAAAATAATACTGCAACCGAGAAAGGAATGCCAACACTTTTGGGCATTCGAGATTTTCTTTGTCCCAACTTGGATTGGCCGGCTCTTTTAGAGAATTTAGAATTGCTAAATTTTCTCTTTGCCACTGATTGGTAAGTAGTGTCAATCTGATTAGACCTTGCGGTAAAAATGTTATTTTATGCAGCTTATTGGTCATACCGCTGGCAATTGCACACGCTAGACCCTCCATAGAGTGTAATAGGTGTTGCACATTGCGGTCCTCGCCTTCCCCCCCCACCTGTTGAACAGGTGCCACTAGTGAAGCGCACGCGGATATTCACCCTAACCTGCAAGCCTAAGGGAGAATTGGTGAAGGCAGCGAACCTCGCTGCGAACAGCCAGCTAGAGTGGGAATAAGGCGATAATCTTGCGGCAGCAAATCTTCGCTGCAGATTATCAAACGGTATTCGATAGCGGCTAAGCGAAGGCGATACTAGAGACGTTCAAAGGAGCGTAGATCTTCCGGCGAGAGATCTACGGCTCCACACAAAACCCGCCAGCACCATCTGCATTGGATTGTTTTCGTTCGTAAAATGCACTAAGAGTGCCAACATGGTTTGCTAAATTGAATAATTAAATTGAATTTGTATTAGTACTTGTCAAAAATCGACTAACTCATTTTTTCGACTTTTTGTACAGCCAACATGGGGTTCATAGGGATTTGAAAGCCTGATAACCATAACCCTTTATCATCTTTAACAGCTAACATCAACAAGCATATATGCTACGACGGATTCATCAGTTATCAGGCCTGCTAACATCGATGGAAAGTGCGTAAGTACGGCATAGCCGTGTCTATATTATAGTTGATTGGGGTTGTGATTGTGAGGTTCTCAATTCCGTGTGTTCCGTGTTGGTTCTCTATCTTTCGTATTATTAAGTCATGAAGACAACCGTTTAAGTAAAACAAACTAACGTAACGATAAATAAAGGCTCAATAAATCAAGCACTATTGTTAACTAGAGATAATTTTATAAACAAAATGAAGTATGTTTATTAAATTACTGTATATCATGGAGAAGAAAACAATAATGTGTTAAACTTTTAATTCTAATTGGGCACTGAATGTGCGAGCGTTTGAGATAATGCGAGATGAGTACTGTCCCTCTCCCTAGTATTACACTCTGTCTACACTTTAATTTATGATGACTTACTACCCAGTCGAAGCCAAAGACCCACCCCAGCCCTGAACTGAGCCGGCAAGTTAGCTAGACAGAGTAGGCTTAGACGAGTAGAACCTCGTGGTGTTCGTCACATAATTAAATGGCGCCCAACTCGTGAGGCCTATGGAAAATGTGCCCCAAAATAAACATTTCCTCATCAAACTATTCATTCTTTTTATTGAAAACATAGATGTATGAATTTTCTGCCTTCTGGATTGGCTGTTTACTGATGAGAACGTCGGAAGCAGACCAGGCGAAAAGAACATACATAGCGGATTCATTAATTGATAGTGTTATCAATGAATTAAACCTGTTAAATGCAATTTTCTGGCCAATAATGTGATTAAGGAAATTTTTTGTAGAATTGATGAATTTCGATTCTCTACCGAATCATTGTTAGGCCCAGTACACAATATTGTGTTGTGGTATTGAAATCGAGAATTGTTCAGTATTGGTTAATATCGATCTGTTCCTCTTTCAATCACAAACACTCATCAAATACGTTACTAATCAAAGTAGATTCAGACTCTCAGTACACACTTCGCATTGTCTTAAAATCGCATTGAAGGGTAAGTCCCAAACTTAAAAACTTAAAACTTGAACACTATATTATCGCATATCGTAAACTTATTTTTGTCAATTACCTTGTCAATATCGAATACCGTACTAGTTCACATTCATATTTTAATTCATTATGCCGGTTACTCGCAGCGACGAAAACCTCGCATCAGCTAGTTCACTAATTCTTTGCAAAATTTGCAATGATTTAAAATCGTCTGAATTTGAATTAGTAAAAACCCCTTGTAGTCATAACTTTCACTCCGAATGTATATCCAATTGGCTCAATACTAGCGAAACTTGTCCAACTTGCAAAAGCCGTGCAGGATAGGAGATATTTTTGGCTCAGAACAATCTGAAGGGTTAAGCATGCTTCATACAGTTGCAGCACCCCCAGTTTCACGCGAAGCCTCGGGAGCCGCTGGTACTAAACCACGAGATCGACCAAAAACAAGAGCTAATCAGAGAGAGAATCTCATGAGAAATGCCGCACAATCTCCTTCTTGGCAACACAGGGCAAGCTTAGAACAAAATGTACCTACTTCCAGGCAGCATCAAAATGCTGCGCGAGAAAGTCGCTTACCCCGAGCATCAACAGGAAGTACAACCACACCCGTTCCAGCTGTGTCTGAACAACGAGTTCAAGGACTTATCACTTCTTCACTCGATAACTTTCGAGCGGAACTAGTCGCTACTATCGCTGATCAGGTTGAATTTGCCTTTAGAAACTTAAATATTGCCGCCCAACCGCCAATAGTTCGTTCCGAGGAACCGCAATTGGAATGGGATAACGAAATTCCAGATCAGAATAACGAAGGATTGGGGCAATCAGGAAATATATCTGGTAGTCTCGATCGGCCTGACCGAATTTCCAGTACCATTGTTAATTGGCATCTTAAGTTCAGTGGTACACCAACTGATATACCAATCGATGACTTTATATATCGAATAAATTGCTTGACCTCTCGTTGTTTGAGCGGAAACTTTAATACGTTGTATCAGTTTGCGCACTTACTATTCTCAGGTCCAGCGTTAACATTCTATTGGAGGTTTCATCGTAGCTCTCATCATAGGAATTGGTATAATCTTTGTTCTCGTTTATGCGAAAGATACCAAAATCAAAGAACCGATGAAGACATAAAAGATAGCTTAAGACGCAGGAAACAAAAGTTTAATGAACCTTTTGATGAATATCTGGATGCGATGTTAAACATAGCAGATACGCTTAATTCTCGTCTATCCGATACCGAATTGGTCTCTTATGTTAAACATAATTTGAAACCAGATCTTCGACATGAACTATTACATGTCCCAATTTCAAATTTAGCTATCCTTCGTAGAGAATGTCACAAACATGAAGAATTCTACTCACAACTGCCTAAACATCAAAATCGATCGAATAACCCCAACCGAGTTATTCATGAGATTGCTTTAGAAAAAGACCTGGAGTCAGGCTCGGAAGATGAAGACTCAGAATCAGCAGATGTAAATGCTATGAAGTACTCTGATAATTTCAAATGCTGGAATTGCGATGAAATTGGTCATCGTTACCAGGATTGCCTGAAATCACGTCGTATATTTTGTTATGGCTGTGGAAAACTTGACACATATAAACCAAATTGTACAAAATGTAAAACCAAACAGGAAAACTCGCAGAAGGGTATTCGCTTACCACCAAAAGCGGATATCCGCAATTAAAAATAGAACCAAATTCTCTAGAGTATTCTCAACCACCTGCTATATCGAATAACTTACCTGACTTACAAATTCATCGACATTTTATACCTTATCATTTGCGATTAAGAAAAATACACACATCTCCGAAATCGCGTGCTGCTCATCGTATGCATACATTTTGGTCGAAAAAGCGTGTACTAAATTCTTATAGGATATCAGCTATCGTAAATAAAGACAACGATATACGACCCTTTACTTACCTCAACATTCTCGATCAGCGTTGTTTGGCCTTGCTCGATAGCGGAGCAAATAAAAGCGTGATCGGAGGAAACTTAGCAAAGTACATTCTTGAAAATAATATTAACTATCTTAAATCCAAAGGATTTGTTAAAACTGCTGATGGACAACCTCAAAAGGTCGCTGGTACCATTAATCTTCCAATCGAATATAATTCGACAAAGCAATCGTTTGAGTTCCTAATTGTTAGCGCCATCACGCAAGATGTTATTTGCGGAATTGACTTTTGGAATAAATTTGGAATTTCTGTTAGTTATGTTAATGCAGTAACTGAATCTGAAATTGAAAATGAAACGATACCCAAATTGTCTCTTACAGTAATGCAAAAACGCAGATTACAAGCAGTTGTTGATTTTTTTCCGTCATGCGAAAGGGACGGCTTAGGAAAAACAACACTTCTTGAACATTCTATAGACACAGGAGATAGTACTCCCATTAAACAAAGATACTATCCCATATCTCCAGCTAAAGAAAAGCGACTTTGTGCCGAGATTGACCGCATGTTACGTTTAGGAGTAATAGAAGAAGCTTCGAACTCTGCATGGTCCTCGCCTGTGGTTTTGATTGTTAAACCTGGCAAAGATCGTCTATGTCTTGATTCTCGAAAGCTAAATGCAGTGACGAAGAAGGACGCATATCCCATGCCTAGCTTAGAAGGTCTTCTAAGTCGATTGCCATCTGTTAAGTGCATTTCCAAAATCGATTTAAAAGATGCCTTTTGGCAAATTTCTCTAGACAAAGAAGCGCGACCAAAACTGCTTTTACGGTACCAAATAGACCCTTGTATCAGTTTACTCGGATGCCATTTGGCTTGTGTAACTCACCTCATACAATGTGTCGTCTTATGGATCAAGTAATTCCCTATGACATGAAGGAACACGTATTCGTTTACCTAGATGATCTATTGGTCATGTCCTCTAACTTTGAAGACCACTTACTGCATCTGACCGAAGTGGCAAATAGATTACGAAAAGCGGGACTAACAATAAATGTTACCAAAAGTCAGTTTGGAATACGAGAAGTAGATTACTTAGGCCATGTAGTAGGAGAAGGCACACTTCGAGTAAATCCAATGAAAGTGCAAGCCGTTTCCGAATTTCCGGTGCCACAGTCCAGACGCCAACTGAGACGATTCCTGGGCATGACTGGTTGGTACCAGCGTTTTATTCCCCAGTACTCAACGGTCATCTTTGAACTAACAGAGCTGCTAAAAGGAAAGAAATTTGAATGGAATGAAGAGGCCCAACATGCGTTCGAAGCAATAAAACATAGACTATGTGCTGCTCCGTTTTTGCGTCATCCCAACTATGAGTTGCCATTCATAGTGCAATGTGACGCTTCAACATATGGCATCGGCGCCGTATTAGCTCAACTTGATGCAGAAGGCAACGAACTACCCATTGCATATATGTCGAAAAAGTTGAACAAAGCACAACGAAATTATTCTACAACGGAATTAGAATGCTTGGCAGTTGTATTAGCCATTAAGCGATTCCGTATGTATATAGAAGGCCAATCATTCAAAGTTATAACCGATCATGCAAGTCTGAAATGGTTGATGAATCAAACAGACCTTCATGGCAGACTTGCTCGGTGGGCGTTAAAGCTACAAGGAATGGATTTTCAGATCGAACATCGAAAGGGCAGTCAAAATGTAGTCGCTGACACTCTTTCCAGAGCATTCGAAGAAAATGTAGATGTTGTTGAGCTCGAAATACTACCAGAGATAGATTTAAACTCGGATGCATTTCTCGAAAGTGATTATGTCGAGTTAAAAGAGAAGATGAGCAAATCCAATCTTCCGGATTTCAAAATCATAGACGGATATTTATATTACAGAGCAGTATTGCCTTCCGACGTCAGCGAAGATATTGGCGATGGCTGGAAACTGTACGTCCCTACATCTCTCAGAAATTCGGTGATAGTTTCAGCTCATTGTACCCCAACGTCAGCACATTGCGGCACAGCGAAGTGTCTAGAACGCATTCGTAGGCATTTTTATTGGCCACGAATGGTAGTGGAAGTGCGAGACTTTATTAGCAAATGCGAAATATGTCAAACCTCAAAATACCCGACACAAAATCTAAAGCCGCCAATGGGTATTCAAACAATTAGTGAGCGAGTATTTCAAAGACTCTACATAGATTTCATAGGTCCGTTTCCACGCTCAAAACTTGGTAATATTGGAATTTTTATCATCCTAGATCATCTTTCAAAATTCACATTTCTTATACCAGTTAAGAAATTTTCGACTTTAATAATCATTGATCACTTGCGCAACACTGTATTTAACTGTTTTGGCACACCAGAGTTCATAATCAGCGACAACGGCACTCAGTTTAAAAGCCGAGAATTCGCTGCATTTTTGTCTTCGTATGGTATCAAACACATGTTCACTGGAGCATATTCCCCTCAAAGTAATGCAGCTGAAAGAGTCAATAGATCCATTAATGCGGCGTTAAGATCATTTATTCGTTCAGACCAGCGAGAATGGGATATATATGTTAGCAGTATCAATTGTGCTCTACGCAATAACATACATCAATCGATAGGCGCGTCACCGTACTATGTTGTATTTGGACAACATATGATGACGCATGGTAAAGACTACACAGTACTTAAAAATTTGAATCTCTTAAGTGAAGGAACTGCTCGACTCGATCGTGCTGACAAATTTTCTAAAATCCGTGCTGATATTCACAAATATCTGAAAAAGGCATATGAAAAGAATCAGAGATCGTATAACTTTCGTACTAAACAACGAACCTTTGAAGTTGGCCAGACAGTAATTAAGCGTAACTGGGCACTGAGCAATATGGCACACAATTTCAACGCTAAGCTTGCACCAGTCGGCCTTAAGGCACGAGTAAAACGAAAAATTGGACAGGCCTTATACCTATTAGAAAATTTAGAGGGCAAGGAAATTGGTCAATTTCATGCTAAAGACTTGTGGGAATTCAAAGAGTAACTACCTTCTTTCAGATTTTACGTCTTCGATTGAACTCTCGATTAAAATCTGCTGTTGTGAGGTAGTTGTCTAAATTAAAGTTGCAAATTAAAGTTGCAAAGTTGCAAATAAACATCTGATTGTCACAAATCAAAGCATCAGCTGATGCGCCAAAGCCTTAATTAAGTTGGCAACTCCACTTAGCATAGCTCAACTGTTGAGTCTATCGAACGGGGAGTAAGTATTGCATTGATCCACACAGAGATGCTTTGAGCACTCACTAAGGGCAGCCATCTTCACTTATGCACTTTTTTCACTGAGAACATTAATACATCAGACCAAAAATTTGCAAAGAAAAATTGCAAAAATAAATATAAAATAATACTGCAACCGAGAAAGGAATGCCAACACTTTTGGGCATTCGAGATTTTCTTTGTCCCAACTTGGATTGGCCGGCTCTTTTAGAGAATTTAGAATTGCTAAATTTTCTCTTTGCCACTGATTGGTAAGTAGTGTCAATCTGATTAGACCTTGCGGTAAAAATGTTATTTTATGCAGCTTATTGGTCATACCGCTGGCAATTGCACACGCTAGACCCTCCATAGAGTGTAATAGGTGTTGCACATTGCGGTCCTCGCCTTCCCCCCCCACCTGTTGAACAGGTGCCACTAGTGAAGCGCACGCGGATATTCACCTAACCTGCAAGCCTAAGGGAGAATTGGTGAAGGCAGCGAACCTCGCTGCGAACAGCCAGCTAGAGTGGGAATAAGGCGATAATCTTGCGGCAGCAAATCTTCGCTGCAGATTATCAAACGGTATTCGATAGCGGCTAAGCGAAGGCGATACTAGAGACGTTCAAAGGAGCGTAGATCTTCCGGCGAGAGATCTACGGCTCCACACAAAACCCGCCAGCACCATCTGCATTGGATTGTTTTCGTTCGTAAAATGCACTAAGAGTGCCAACATGGTTTGCTAAATTGAATAATTAAATTGAATTTGTATTAGTACTTGTCAAAAATCGACTAACTCATTTTTTCGACTTTTGTACAGCCAACATGGGGTTCATAGGGATTTGAAAGCCTGATAACCATAACCCTTTATCATCTTTAACAGCTAACATCAACAAGCATATATGCTACGACGGATTCATCAGTTATCAGGCCTGCTAACATCGATGGAAAGTGCGTAAGTACGGCATAGCCGTGTCTATATTATAGTTGATTGGGGTTGTGATTGTGAGGTTCTCAATTCCGTGTGTTCCGTGTTGGTTCTCTATCTTTCGTATTATTAAGTCATGAAGACAACCGTTTAAGTAAAACAAACTAACGTAACGATAAATAAAGGCTCAATAAATCAAGCACTATTGTTAACTAGAGATAATTTTTATAAACAAAATGAAGTATGTTTATTAAATTACTGTATATCATGGAGAAGAAAACAATAATGTGTTAAACTTTTAATTCTAATTGGGCACTGAATGTGCGAGCGTTTGAGATAATGCGAGATGAGTACTGTCCCTCTCCCCTAGTATTACACTCTGTCTACACTTTAATTTATGATGACTTACTACCCAGTCGAAGCCAAAGACCCACCCCAGCCCTGAACTGAGCCGGCAAGTTAGCTAGACAGAGTAGGCTTAGACGAGTAGAACCTCGTGGTGTTCGTCACATATTGAGTGTTGTTTTGCTGCAGTAGCTGAAAGATTTGCATACAATATTATTACAGCATCAGCAGACTGCGGACTGCGCAACTTTTAACGAGCGTCTTAATAAAATTTCACCCATACGCAGTTTCTTATTTATTAATTGGCAACAACTGCAGAAGTTGCCAGTTGTGAGTGCTGCCTCTTTTGGCCATTTTTTTGGCTAGATTTAACCACTAACTTTAACTGTTTCTTTCGACATTTTTTGGTATTGCAGATGTAATGTTATTTACGCAATTTATATTAATAAACTTTTTAACTATCACATAATAATTAATAAAGAACAAAATAGGTGTGTGTTTGAAAAACGTTAATTTAAATTCTGGCTAATTTTTGGCTTTAAGAATTGTAGCAACACTGTTCGTCAGTTGAGCCTCCGTTCAGCCAGTGTGTGCCTGCCCACGTAATCAGACATCAAGCAGGCCATAAAAAGTGTGTCCTCAACTAGGTGCACACTGGACTGCTGCAGCTGGCAGCAGTGACGTCACAGTTGCGCCAATCGCTAATGAATTGCTTAATGAACATCGATATTGCATTGCGAATGGCCTTTTTATTATTTTCTTGTATCTCTGTTATGTTTTTTTAATTTGGTAGCTAACAATGCCAGCAAGTGCGAGTTGGTGGCGAGTTCAACAGCCGCCAGCGGCAACGAACTTCAACCTACAGCTGGCAAGCAGCATAGACGCCTTTGTTCTTTGCTGGCCATAACTAACTGTAAGTGGAACTTGGATGAATCATTGCACTCGAAAGTCACAGAAATATGCACAAACAAATAAATGAGCCAAAACATGCGATTGTATGTGGTTTCATATGATGAATGCCCTACACGTAACGAGCATATGTCCAATTGGATGTCGAGTCAGAAACTCATTCATATTTTACAGTGACCAGTGTGACCCAATTAGAATTAAGCTCTACTCTACTCTGTAGGTGAGTCTGACTCCCTCTATTAACAGCGTTCTGGAGCTCTGCTGTTATTCTACTCATGATACAATTATACAAGGTAGTCTCGTCGGAAAAAGCTTCCGTCAGTACGCATTCGTATTTCGACGCAAGAGGTTGTCTGCGGACGAATTTTTTTCTGCAATTAACCCTTGTGCAAAATGACATTTTGCAATGTATGCCGTAGATACGGATAGAATTAAAACATTTCGAGAATTAGAGAATTCTCATATTTATTGTTAATATTATTCATAAACAACTTACATTTTAGAAATATGTCAAAAAGACATTAATATTAGCTTCAAATTATGTAAATATTAATATCATCGTCTAAGGGTTAATGCGCATTTCATTGTCGTCTCGCTCACACTGCTGTGCTGAGACTCTTTCACTCGCACTCATTGTTTTGTTTAAAGTCGGACAGCTTTTTCCGACGAGACTACCTTGTATAATTGTATCATGATTCTACTGTTCAGCGAAGCGTTGCATTTTTGGTCAATTACTTTTGTCGCGCTCTTGTTGTGTTGCCCCCTTCGGTCAATTGGAGGCGTGGTCAGCCATGGCTGTGTTGATGTGGATGTTGTTGTTTTTGTTTTCTATCGCTGCTGTTGTTATTGTTATTGTTGTTGTTGTCATGCAACGACGACGCAGCGGAAATGCGCATCCGTTTTTGGTCTGCAACGAAATGCAAACATTTTGTTTTATTCTACAACAAATGAGCTCCAATTTAAAGTTGGCAAATCTCTTTTTAGCCGTCTTTCTGTGTCAAGCCAAGCCGATGACCAAATTTAGCCAAGAGTTACAGCTATGCAACTCTTGGAGGATGCAACGCTTCGCTGCTTTTGACACTTGTTGCACAAAACTTGTGTCTTGTGGCCGCAATCAGCCAAATGCCAAATGTTCCAATTGGGAAATGCAATTAAAAGTTCCCTGCTGTTAACTTAACAGTGTTATCGATAAGCCGAATTGATAACTTGCTTAGATTATCGAACGTTGGCTTAGTTTTCGCAAGGCTGCTGCAAAATGGCGCGTGTGTGTAAAAATTGTTTTGTTTTGTTTTTTTTTGTTGTGTAGTTAAGTGTTGGTGTGTTTAAAAGCAATGCAACGGTGCACACGCTGCTGCTCACGTGTGGAAATCATTGCAGCCTTTAATGTGCATTATTTCGTTTACAACTTGCTTGCTGCCCGTTGCGTCTTGAAAGATCTTCGTTCAGCGTCTGCGCACACACACACACACACGCGCACGCACACATGCAGACGCAAATACAATTGTGTAAGAATTCTGTGTGCCCAACTTGGTCTAAAAACGTGATGCAATTAAGCGTTTGAGATTTGTTGAAAGATCTCTCACCGACACTTTAAATGGCTGCGCGCAAAGGAGAGCGAAAGAGACATCAAGTTGGAATGTGAGTGTGTGTGTGTGTGTGTGTGTGTGTGAGATGGAGCAAGCGAGTGTGAAAAAGGGTAAGCGAAGTTATGATTATCGTACGTGTTCGTTCTTCGTTCGTTGTAATCAATTTTTTCCTGTCTTTATTATTGTATGATTATTTTGATTGTGAGAATATTTTTCCCCCTTCATGAGAAACTAAAATTCATTCTTAATTATGCAATCTAATTCAGTTAATTTACCTAGGCATAATTATGCTTAAAGGTAATGGAAATAGTAATGAGAATGATAAGGTAAATCGCAGCTTACTCCAGTTCCAGTTTCGTTGTACAGTTGTCGCAGAATTTAGACCACCCATGATGAAGTCTCAGTCTCAGTCTCCATCTCAGCTCCAATTGGCGCACATTGAACCCAAATTCCAGAGCAGCTAACCTAGAAAAATGCCAAAATAATGTATGAGAACAAGAAGAGGAAGAAGCAATGTCGCACTATTTGATATTTTCTATTTTCATTACGGAAACAACGATTTACAATACGCACATTGTATTTGCTTGGTATCATTTTTTAGCGGCTTAAACGTATCGTGTCATTCCGAGCTCAACACGAAGACAGCAACAACAAAGACGAGGCGTGCTCAAGTGCACGTGACAAAGACAGAGAGACGGAGACGAAGACAACGACAAGCACTTGACATAGACATAGATATGGAGGAATATACTCCATGCTCCAACAAAAGTCTCTTCTATTTCGCACTGACGATCTCTTTCGATTTGATTTGCCATGACCAGTGAAAGCAGAACGTAATCAGCAAAATCGCTGAGCTTTTTATTCTTTTTATAGTGCACCTCGGATCCTCTTTACTTAGAAATAATAACATCTGCTTTATTTACATTATAGGAATTGAAAAGATGGCTTTAAGAATCGGGTTCAGATTTTATTTTATTTAAAAATCTTCAATTCTTTTCCATTTATCGCTTTGGGATTAAATTTTTTAATGAAGACATTTTAAAATAATATAATATCTTTCTTTTGCTCTTATGGCTTACAAAATAATTCGGGATCAGATTTGTATTGAAGACATTTTATTGAGATTCTTATGTTCAGATTTTAGACTTTTAATTAGACATTTTATTGGAAAATCTTTCATTCTTTTGCACTTATCGCTTATAATAATTCAGGTTTTTAAATTTTTAATGATATTTTATATTTTAATTAAAGATCGTTCGTTCTTTTGCACTTATCGCTTCGGATTCTGATTTTGAATGAAGACATTTTAAAAATATATCTTTCTTTTCAAATTTTCGCTTACAAAATAATTCGGGTTCACATTTTGAACCCCTTTTATTTTAAAATCGTTCATTTCTTTGCACTATTCGCTTACAAAATAATTCGGGTTGAATGAAAATTGGAAAATCTTTCATTCTTTTGCACTAAACCCTTAAAAAATAATTCAATTCTAGAATAGATGTTATAATCTTTCTTCTTTCTGAAGTTAGGCCATGATTTTCTAAAATCTAAACACCTTTGTTGCTCTGGCTCATCTCATTGCAATAATGAATTGTGTTCGTTATTTCGATAAAATAATAATAATACTCTTATTCATATCTGTGACAAAAGTCGTCACTAGTCGTAGATACCCTCGCTGTTAGGGTATGCGAATGCAGAATCATTCCTGGCTCCATGACACAGCGCTCTAATTTGTGTGCATGTAATTATTTCAGGTAACTCGGCAGCGATTTGTATATCTAAGAAATAGACATGGCCACAGAAGAGTTTTTTCGTCGTTTTCGTCGTTTTCAGACCCATTTTGGGCGGAGGGCAATGGCAACATATTAAAAGTAAGTGCCACTTAAGTTACCAAAATACGAAAAACTGTTTTGAGAACTTGCGCAAAAATAAGCCAAGTCAGTCACAGTAAAGTGACTTCACTTCAGTTGAGTTGAGTTTAGTTTAGTTCACTCTCTCGGATCATGCGATGCTGGGTGAAGGGATAACACAGAATAGCAGGAGGAATGCAGTTAAGAGGAGGGAAAGAGGAGGAGACGAGGCAGTTAGGGAGTTACTATGTGCAATGCAATTTCTAAAACGTGATTCGTGCAGAGACAAAATGCCAGCCAGTGGAGCAGAGCACAACACAACACAAAAGACCATTAATATAATTTGTGTCTGGATATTGTGCCACTCTCCAGCAATTGCCTCAGAGACTTTAACTCGACAGAGACTCGTCCTAAACGATTATGAAGCCAAGCCAAGCAAAGCCAACTCGGAGGCAAATTCAACTCAACGGGGTTACAAATCTTATTAAGCTTTCAGTTCAGTCTCTTCGATCTCATATCGAAACGAAGCATTGTTTCCTTCCCCATTTCCCAGTTTTTAGTTTTTATTTTCAGCTACCCAATTTTCAGATCAAATGTGCCGCTGACACGATCAGAAAAAAACCTAAACCGAAACGGAATCGGAATCGGAATTGTTTCGTGGGCGTGTGTGGGAGATTTTTCTCGTTTTTTTTTCTCGTTTTATTATTTGTATTTACTTTGAGTCGATGTCGCTTAATTTTTATTGCCAAACAACCGAATTGAGCTTAATGCGAACAAATGGCGCAGCATTGTCAGTAGCCCAGGGACAGATAAATCAACCTCGACGGAAGTTCACAATTCAACTCTTTAACTTGTGAGTTGATGTTGATGTTGAAGTTGATGTTGTTGTTAAACGAAGTCCGCCCCATTATTGTGGCAGATTAAGAACGAAACATTTAAGTGCTATTCACTGTCTTCAGGGCTCAACACTCCCATTTTATTGTCGACCCAAAAACTTAGCCCATTTCCAGTTGCTCTTGAGATCTTTTTGCACAGCTTTTCGAGTTGAAGTTCTGATAGGAAAATCATTTAAACAGCGAGAGATCAATTATTGTTATGCATGATTAATAACTAAACCATTTCATGGTTTTTTGAAGCTCGAGTTTATAGTTGTAAATTCAAGGATTTATTATCTTATATTAAATTAAGATATTCATGTTCTTGACGCACTTTTTAGATCCGAAATTCTTAGTACTTAGACCAAAATTTTTAATTTTAGAACTTTATTTGTTCAGTGTACTATATTTTCACTAGACTTTTGAAGTGCATTAATAATACTTTTTCTATGTAGTTTAAAAATTGGTTTTATTTGATTTAAAATTTGATTTAAAATTTGTGTCTCATAAACTCAACAACATTCTAAATTTTAAAACTTTCAAATTGCGCCTATGATATCATATTACTTCTTTTGAATTTTTCTCTTTAATTAATCCTTTTAATGGGCTTTTAAGGATGTATAAGATTATTGAGCTTCTTGTCCACTTAACTTGGCTAAAGTTCTTCAACGCCTTATTTTCTTTCTACAGATTTGCATTTACTTCATACAATGTGATAATAATAGCAAGCTGTATTTAAATCAAACTGGGTAAGTCAGTTTCTTTTTAATATTATACCTTATTCTTATGATACTGCAAGATATTATTCTGATTGATTTTGTGGAAAGAAGCTAGCAAGAATTCCGATTGAACTTGATATTGTAAAGGAAGAAACTCTCATGAATTATGATTGAACTTATAATTTGATGGGAAAGAACTCGCAAGAATTTTTCTAAGCATACTGCAGGTTATATTTAAAATCCTTTGACTTATTTTGCGGGGTATTTGCAAGTCGCTAAACCTTTAAGTTTGTCATTCGCTAACCGCAGAACCTTTTGAATGGGGCAACAAATCAGCGAGTGGGGCACAAAACGCTGCGGTTACCAGCGAAATCCAGTCATAAACTAAGCAATCGCCAAGGTGGGCAAGCCACCAGGATAGGGAACAGGAAGAGCAGGGAGTCTCATATCATAAAGCAAAGTATTTATGAGACGCCTCCCGAAGATGATGACGATGGGAATGAGAATGTGGATGAGGATGAGAATGGAGGATGGAGGACGGCTTTGTCGTTTGATGATGATAATGAAGACACTGCGACAATGTTCTCACTTTCAAGAACAGCAAGTGGACAGACAGGTTGCCAATTAGCAAACAGAAAGAGAGAGGGAGAGTTGGAGTAAGAGAAGGAGAGAGAAGACCACACGTAGCGGGAGAATCTGTAGCTGGAATTGGGAGATTGGAGTTTGAAGTTTGGAAATTGTGGCGCACTTTCATTTTCAGTGCAGGCATCGCATAATTAATTGCGACCGAAAGTGGACAACAATTTGAGCAGCCGTCGCAGAAAGTAAAATGTTCCAAAGGAATACAACGAACCTGTCCCCAAACAGAAAACAGAAAGAAAAAAAAAAACCGAACTCTACTCGTACTATAATATAAACCGGATCATCATCAATTGTGAGGCAGAGGCAGAGGCAGGCAGCTGGAGCAACTTTCTTCTTGCTTCTTGCTTCTGACACACTAAACTGACGCAACGTGCGGCAACAAGTGCAGAGCACAGCACAGCATACTCGAGATCTGAGTGTTGCAAGATCGGAGAGGAAAAGAGGCGGGAGAGCCGCCCACGAGACGAGGCGGCTTCCTGCCGAGAAAAAGTGGCAGCGAGCGAGCGACTGTGGCATAAATGAAAATTAAGCATGTTTATGGCATGTACTTGCAGTTGCTGTTGCTGTTTGCTGTTGCATGCCTCATTCACACGCTGCCACAAGAAGTAGGAGCAGGATCGGGCTTTGGAGATCGCGGGGACTTGACAGAACCAGTTTAATGGCGCATGAAATTTCACCAAAAAAATCTGCGGCGAATCTGCGTCTAGCTAAGGTGGCAAACGTTGCAGCATCAGACAGAGGGGCGAGGGGCAGGGGCAGGGCAAGTGTGGCAAGTTGATTTGCTTAAAAGAAATTCACTTTCCTTTGCCAGACACTTTTTACTTTTTCAAATACTACGTGTGCCAAGAAGGCAAAGAAGGTCACGTTGTTGTAGATCATGAGGATTCGACAAGACACAACACAACTCGCGACTCGTTGGACTTGGTCAAAGACGGACCAAGTTGCAACTTCAACTTCAACTGCAACTCTAAGGCTAACAAACCCAAAAATAAAATAAGAAAAACAACGAACAAAATTAAACGCAAACACAATTGAATGCAACTTGCATTTGCAATGAGCGAAAAATACTTTTAATGAAAGTTGGCACTTTGCTTTTTTCGGGCCTTGTTGTCGTCGCTCTTACTGCTTTTCTTCTTCTTCATCGTGTTGTTGTTGTTGCTGTTGTTGTTGTTGTTGGTGCTGTTTTTGGGGGGAATTTTCGGTTTTGATTTGTGGCAGGCGACATGGAAAATGACAAGGAAAATGCTAGCTGTGGCTTCGTTTTTGGCCTCGTCTCTGGCTTCGTCGCTTTAAGCCAGCTCAGGCAAAAGCCAATGACTCCTTTAGAGTGTTTAGCAAGCTGGCTAAAAGCTGAATGGTTACTATTTCAACCTTCTTCATAAAGCATTGCAAATAATATCTGTTATTACTTAGCTTTGAAATTTAATTTATTTCGCAATTAAGCGACTTTTTTTACATTAAATATTCTTTGTTGAACATTAGCAGTATTTAGTAGAAAAGAAATGGTATTATAATTTTGTGTCTCCATGAAATGAATATAACAGTCAGAAAGAGGCATCTCCGAACCTATAAATTATATATATTCTTGATCACAAGTATTAACAAATTCCTTTGTATGGGCCTACTTTCTACGGGTCTTAGTATCTTTGGCTGACAATCTGGTATATTCTACAAGTATACTCTATAGTATATTATGCTTTGACTCACAATCTGGTATATTCTTCAAGTATACTCTATAGTATATTATGCTTAGACTGACAATCTGGTATATACCGCACTCTATAAAGTATTTTGAATGTTGTACTATATCAATATACCAAATATAACATTTGGTATACTTTGTACTCTATAGTATATGTGGCAATATACCAATATACCACATATATCATTTAGATTTTGTTTAGTATTTTTTGGTATATTAATTTAGTATATTTTCATTTTGATACTGCATTGTTTTGCGTTTATTCGCAATGGGTAGTGGATATCTTACTTGTCTTGTTTATCATTAAAATTCATATTACAAAATTTCATGATTTATATATTCTCCGGCTTGATCTTATACATTTTTATTTTCTATAACGTATGAGTAATATTTTAGGTGGGTTCCTATGCAATAAATTTCAGCTAAATGGGCAAGCAGCATTGTATTTAATATTTAAACAAAATTAGCAAATAACTTTTCACCAAGCTATTATTTATTCCAATTAAAATCTGCTTATTGGATTTAATTTTGCTGCAACCGAAGAATTTTATTTTAATTTAAATTCAATTAGGATTCTCAAAGCATTCTTAAATATTCGTAAGAATTTTCGTTTAGAAACGGTTTTCTCAGACTTTCAGACTTTTTTCTCACTTTTCTAGATTTTCCTCCTACATAACATACATTACAATCATCAACCATTTATTCAACGTTACGTATACGTAACATTTTTTTTTTTTTTTGTTTCTTCCAATCATTGCTAATGAAATAAGAATTCTTTTACTTTTTTTTACGTGCGTTTTATTTATATTCAATTGACATGCGCTTATTTAATTCCATTTTGAATATTTTAACTCCAACCTATTAATTGAGTGTGTACAATGAGTATGTGTTTGTGTAAGAGCAAGAAGCATCATCATTCGGCACAGATCAGTCTATGACCAGTTTGAAGTACATGTGTTTCATTAATAATAATAACATTCGTGTAATCCAGTAAACAAATAACAAGGAGGCGTGGTTGCTTGAACCCCAGTTTGAAAAGATCTTGGCGAAGTCACCGTTTAAAACCGTTTTAAATTACTGTACGAATTGTAGGGCAACATGTGTGTATGAATGAATGTATGTATGTCTTGGGATGTAGAAAAGTATATTGCGGAAATCTATCACTGCTCCTTGGGTTCCTCCTCTTTAGGGGGTTCATCTTCGTCCCAGGGCAGATTGTTGTGCAGAGCGGACCAGCGAGGCATCGAGTAAAGCGACCACATTGGTATTATCATCATGAAGAGCAGCGATCCCCAGCCGTAGAGAGCTTTCTGGCCCATCGACAGGCGAAATCGGGGGAGGTCCCACAATAGGTGCATGATGACGCACCTGTTGCAAGCCATCGGGACACGAAATGCGTTTCAAGGGCAACAGCAAAAGTTTTCTTATGGAATTTGAATTCATTGTAAAGTGCTGCTGAACAAAAAAGAATTCGAGAAAATATTAAATCTGAAAAATGTATAACAAAAAAAAAAAGTTTAGAAAAATAAAACTCACTTAAACAGGCCAAAGTGTGGAAAAAAACAAAACTAACTGAGATATGAAAACATACAAGCTGCTGTCGTCGGAGTTTCAAACAGTCAACGCCTACTGTAAAATCAGGAAATATTTCGGGGGAGGTTCACAAAGGTTAAATAAGCATTAAATATGCTAATGAAAAGTGTTGCGACGCCCGGCGGCTGTTTCTTTATTTAATTTTTGATTTGCGCGCAACATTGTTGCAAATGCTGAGACAAAGCAAAGACGACCAAAACAAACAAAAAATGGCAATGTGAAATTATTATTACATTTTGGCATTGCGTGCACAAACAATTGACTTTTTTTTTGCCCCGTCGCGAAGCTATCAACACGAGAGAAGAGATCACAGCGAGTTGATTACATAAAAATGCGAAACGGAATTTCAAAGTGGCCACTAGGGTCTCATAAATCAGCCAAGATTCGGATTAACCATAAGCACCAGGCTCAGACAGCTGCTGCGGGCCATTTGCGCAATTAGAAATAAATATTCAAATCAAGCATGCAACAGTCGCACGAATAGTGTGACCATGCACTGCATTTCAAAATATAGCAAGGGCCCACAGCTGCGGTTCATGTCTTGGCTAAACAGCTGCTGCACATTGCGAAGCCACAGTACAGCAGAATGAGACCAACTTTCATGGTGGTTAGCGGTTAGTTTGTATTTTAGTATATTTCCTTGACATTATTTTGGTAGTTGTGCTTTGGTCACATTCCGTCGCAGGCGTTAAACAAAACAGCTGTAATAAGAAAGCTTCATTTTGAAGCAGCAAGTCTGAATTCATTTAAATGAATACAATTTTATTCAATAATAAATGGACTTATAATACTATTTAACTGCAAGAACTCCAATATTGCCGTCGATGCATTATCACCTTTAAAACAATGCAACCGCAAGTCAAGGGGGGCGCCAAAAGCCCAGCGTCCGTGGCCAAACTTGAGGAATTCATCAATGACCGGCTTAAGGAGGATCTCAAACAGCTGGAGATATGTCTCAATCGGTACAACGAGGACATTATGGAATATGTACAACTGAAGAACACGCTGCAAACGTTTGACGAGCACATGCCCGATGGCTACAAAACACAGGTCAACATTGGCAGCAATATTTTTATGCAGGCACGCGTCAAGCAAATGGACAAAATACTCGTGAACGTGGGCAAGGAAGTGTATCTGGAAATGAGCATGGAGGAGGCCATCAAATTTAGTGATGTACGCATTAAGATTTTAACCAAACAGGCGGACGTGGTGCGAGATGAGAGCGTAAAGAAACGAACACTTATTAAATTGGCACTGCTTGCAATTGCTGAACAAGAAAAGTTGCTGCAAGACGATAGCAAGAAGTAAAGGATCGAATGCAAGATGGCTGTCAGGGAGAGAAGAGATGTGGTAGTGTTGGAAAACGAGATTAGCTAAGTAAATAAAATAGTATGTTATCTAATTGCAGTTGTTTTTGATCTTCAGATGAAACGGAACGTGATTGCGCATTATACTGCCGGCTGAGTTTTGTTGAGAGCGGAATAATTCATTGCTGTCATATTCATAGAGACATTACGTTATCCGTTAAAGGGCGTCAAGTTATTAACACTGACGGTCAAAAACAGTAATCGAATGTCACGTGTACTTCCCCGCCTTAAAATTCAATTTCTGATACTATTTCGACAAAGCACATATAATTAATTTTATTCGCTACAGTTTACAACTTTCAATTTACAATGATTGGCCGAATGTGTATTTAGGAGAGAGAACAAGTAGAAATTACAATAGGAATTGGACAGGGGATGAGAGAATGTTGTATTACTTGTAAAGTTTTGTGCTATATACTTAATGTAAATGTATGAATGTATAAATTATTATTGTATACAAGCATTTGTGGACAATGTCAACTCCTGCGACTGCTGGTTGGGACTCGGATTCGCTGGTAGAATGTGTGAAGACGGCGATGGAGGCGTTTGAATCATTCGAACCTGTTCGGTGAGCCGCTTCGAGGTGGTACGCATGAGGATCAAACGATTTGCCATCTGCGGGTTGAGTTGTAAATTCAATTAGCGGGCAGTTAGATAAACTTTACGTCAAGGAATTGGAGTTGGAGTCGTAGACGGGAAGTACGTGGTGGGAGGATGAGGGGGCCGCTGATGAATGATAGTTGATAGTTGGAATTGGTGTTGGAGTTGGAGTTGAGGGAATTGTTGAATGATGACTCACTTCCTCTTGCACCTTCTGCCCCCTGACAACAACCTCGGAGAGTGCGCCACCCGAGGGCAGCCTCATGTTGACCGCCCTCTTGACACGTCGCATCTCCGCTTCGATCACCGCATAGTCGCCAAAGAGCAACTTGTACTCCTCGCTGAGGCGTAGATTCTCGTCCAGCAGCCTGTTGACGTGTTCCTCGGCACCCCGAATGCACATGCGCATTGCCTCATCCGATCTTTTCTGAGCATCCTTCCACTTGCGGAACGTGTCTATGATCAGTTGCTGCTGCTCAGCGATGAGCGTCTGCTTTCTGCAAGTTGGCCAAGAAGTTATACAAATCTTTCAGGAATCTGTAATATCGAGAGCTATCGTACCGCATACGTACTTCAGCTTTTGCTGCATCTGTTTGCACTCGCAGGACATCGCCTGCATTTGCAACGATATCTCCTCGTTGGCATGGCACAAACGATCCACGGTGTCCTTGTGTTGTCGCTCCTCCTGCTTCAGATGGACGTGCATGTCACGGAGCAGCGTGCGTGATTTCTCCAGCTCCTGTTGACGTGATCTCAGCTGATCGGTCATCGCTCGCTCACGTCCTGTGCTTCTCGCTTCCTTCTCCTTCAGTCCAACGATCTCCTCGCGCAGCAGCTTGCGCTAAAATTTGAAAATACTTAGCTAAAATATTCTCTAATTTGTCTTTAAACTTTGTTCACCTCTGTCTTGAGATCCTCTTGGGTTCTTTCTACTTCACTGAGTCGATCCAGCAGGTTTTGTGCGTCCTTTTTCGCTCGCCTCAGCTCCTTGCTCTGATCATCCTTTGCATTTAAAAGATGCTCATAGTTGCTGCACAGCTTATGACGTTCCTCCTCTTGTTGCTTTAATAATGCGGCTATTTCACTTATTTTTTGCGCCTGCTCAGCTGAAAACAATGGAAATTAATTATAAATTCCTGAAATATAGTTTCTGGTACTTACTATTTCTCTGTTTGAGCGTGTAGATTTCGTCCTTGAGGCGATTTGTTTCTGTGGCATCAACATAACCTTCCATCACACTGCGCAACTGCGTGATTTGACTTTCCCGATCCTCGAGAGCGCATTTGAGACTGTGTATTTGACCTATCAAGCGTTCATTCTGTGAAGGGAAGAGAAAAGCAAGTTTATTGACAATGTAAAGTCTTAACAATCTTTATCCAAAACAAGTAAGAAAGCTACAGTCGATAAATTATACAGCAAAAATACTAAAATTTGGTATACTGATATAGAACTCCATTTTAAATATACCATACAAAATATATAAGATTGTCAGACCCGATTTAATAGACCTTTTTTCATTCAAAAGTATTTCTTAATAACTTCTACTCTGACAGACAGACGGAATTGGAATTGATACAAAAGTATTTGTAGACATTTTGTCAAAAGTATCTGCGAGATACAAATGCTTTTGATGGTAGAAATATGTTTCTATCAATTTAAATTAAAATCTAATGATGCAAAATCAGTTGGAAGATACAAAAGTATCTCAAAGATACAAAAGTTTCTCAAAGATACAAAAGCAGTTGGATGAAGTATCTGAAAGATACAAATGTATCTCAAAGATACAAAAGTATCTGTAAGATGCAATTGCAGTTAAAAAGTCACTTTGTCATGCAAAAGATTCAAAAGTATCTCAAAGATGCATTTTCAGTACAAAAGTATCTCAAAGATACAAAAGTATCTTAAAAAATCAGTTGGAAGATAAAAAAGTATCTCAAAGATACAAAAGTATCTCAAAGATACAAAAGTATCTTAAAAAAGCAGCTTTTTTAACTGAAATACATTCTTTTGTATCTTTGAGATACTTTCGCATCTTCCACTTGCTTTTTTAACTGCAATAGCATCTTGCAGATACTTTTGAATCTTTGAGATACTTTTGTATCTATGAAATACTTTTTTTTTGTTGGAAGATACAAAAGTATATCAAAGATACAAAAGTATCTTAAAAAAGCAGTTGGAAGATACAAAAGTATCTCAAAGATACAAAAGTATCTGCAAGATGCTATTGCAGTTAAAAAAGCAGTTGGAAGATACAAAAGTATCTCAAAGATACAAAAGTATCTCAAAGATACAAAAGTATGTATTTCAGTTAAAAAAGCTGCTTTTTAAGATACTTTTGTATCTTTGAGATACTTTTGTATCTTTGAGATACTTTTGTATCTTTGAGATACTTTTGTATCTTTGAGATACTTTTGTATCTTCCAACTGCTTTTTTAACTGAAATACATACTTTTGTATATTTGAGATACTTTTTTTTGTTGGAAGATACAAAAGTATCTCAAAGATACAAAAGTATGTATTTCAGTTAAAAAAGCTGCTTTTTAAGATACTTTTGTATCTTTGAGATACTTTTGTATCTTTGAGATACTTTTGTATCTTTTGAGATACTTTTGTATCTTTGAGATACTTTTGTATCTTCCAACTGCTTTTTTAACTGAAATACATACTTTTGTATATTTGAGATACTTTTTTTGTTGGAAGATACAAAAGTATCTCAAAGATACAAAAGTATCTTAAAAAAGCAGTTGGAAGATACAAAAGTATCTCAAAGATACAAAAGTATCTGCAAGATGCTATTGCAGTTAAAAAAGCAGTTGGAAGATACAAGAGTATCTCAAAGATACAAAAGTATCTCACAGATACAAAAGTATGTATTTCAGTTAAAAAAGCTGCTTTTTTAAGATACTTTTGTATCGTTGAGATAGTTTTGTATCTTTGAGATACTTTTGTATCTTTGAGATACTTTTGTACTGAAAATGCATCTCTTGCACGCCAGTGACTTCTCAACTGCAATTGCATCTTGCAGATACTTATATGTAGCTTTAAGATACTTTTATATCTTTATGGATGTCAACATATCGTTTATGTCTGTTGTATATTGCAAATAAATTTAATATCTAATGTAACTTTTAAATGCATTCAAAATGTTCTTGAACTTGAAATTGAATTGAATTGAAATTCATCTTTATAAGGATAATAGCAGAGAAAAGAATTTCCAAATTATAATTATTTTTTCTCGTTTGTTGAAACTAAATAGGAAACTTAAGAAATGGAATTTAGTAAATAGTTCTAGAGAACAAACTAAAATTCTTAAAGAGAGTCGAAATCCCAGCAGCCAGCATTCGTTTTTCTTTCAATTAAATTTTGTAATTTGAATTCAATATTTAATATAATAAATAAATAAAATTCTTTATAGATGCTTTTGAAAATTATAAATATAATGCTGAGCTTCAGTTCTATAGAACAAACTAAAATTCTTTATAGATACTTTTCGAAAATAAAAATTGTATACAAAGAGTGTATTCCATTTGTAGGTACTTGTAATTCCAGCTCCGATGTGGCAGTGAGTGGCGACTCTGAGAGTCTTTGTTCGGATTCCTCATTCTGTTGTAGTTGTTGCAGGTGTTGTTGCTGTTGCTGCTGCACTTGTTCCGTTAGCTCCTCGAGATCTCGCTGGAACTCGACAATGATGCTCAGATAATTGTCTCGCGTCGCCTGAAGCATCTCAGATTGTGTCTGACACTGGAGCAGCGAGTGCTCCAACTGCTGGCGATGCGGACAATCCTCGCTGATGTTAGTCTTGATGAGGAATAACACAAAAAATCAGGACACATCAATTTGAATGAAGGCTCTTCATGCTTACCATGTCAATCTGTTGTTGTTGTTGTTGTCACTGTTATTTTGTGTTGTGTCTAGCCTCGATGTCAATTGAGCGATATCAGACCGAACCCAGACACAACTCAGCTGTCTGTAGCTGTCAGAATATATGATGATATTTTGTTTGTTTACTTTCGTGATTATTATTGGACTTGGATTGTTTGTGGTGTCAAATGATTTTTGCTTTGCGGGGGCTTTCGTGTCGATATCGAATTGCATCGCTGGCTCAAAATATTTATAACTGCCGCGTATTTTGCCTTCATTACCATATTTCATTTCATTTAATTTCAATAATATCGCTATTAAAACTTTGTCACGAGAATGAAAAGCAAATCGCAAAGCCACCCGAAAAAGGTGGCAAAAGTTTCAGGTTTCACAGTATAAATTGGTGTTGTTGTTAGTCTGGTTTCAATAGTTTTATAGATATGTATTATTATTATTATTATTATATTTCGAAGTTGCCTTTCGATTCTCACTGTTTTGACACGATTTTGTCGACTTGGGCATGAAATTATATCGTTTAACTGTCTCGAAGTTGCGGTGTAAAGCAACTAAAGCGTGGCTGCGTGCGCTAAAAACATCTCTTAAAGGTCTATTATCATAGCCAGCGTGGAATTTCCGGGCTGAAAATCAATAATGAACGAATAATACTTTTGATAAACTTTGATTTACAGGTTTATGAAGTTTTGCTTATTAAATTTAATTCACCGTTTTAAATTGCCGCAGAGTTTTAAGATTTAAACTTGATTTAAAGCATATGCAAAAGATTTTATAATTTGTACGTTGACAATTCTTCACTTTATTTGATTTAATTTCCGTGTGATTACAATCAAATCTTTCGTAGAGTTTTCGATTAAAGCTCTGATTAAAGTTGATTAAAGAAGCTTTTGAAACCCCTCTGGTTAAACTCTGAGGCACTGCAATCAAATTTTTCTTAGTTTTTCGCTTTATCAAGTTGATTAAAGGAGCTTTTGAAAAGCTCATTAGAAAGCGCTGATTAAATAATTATTAATTTGTAGACAATTTGATAGTTGGCCTAAACACTTTTTTTGTAGGACGTCAGTTGGATCTTTCATAGCTTTATAGTAAAGTTGATTAAATGAACTTTTGTAAAACGCGCTGATTAGCTTTAGCTTTAGTATTCGATTTAAGTTATTTTTTGTGGTAATATGGGATTGCACGTAGTTATCAATTAAAGTTCTTGCTCAAGTTGATTAAAAGCTTTTTAAAAGCTCATTAAAATGCGCTTTAATTTTTGGATTATAAAACCATGAAATCTCTAATTTATTTTCTGTATAGTTTTATTCAAGCTTCACTGAGTTTTATTCTCCGTCGTCACTTTTGTATCGAATTCACTCGTGATAATTTAATAATCGCAAGTTTGACAGGATATTAGAGTTGTTGCTCCTTTCATGCAGCTGTCAACAGCTTGTAGATGAGTTGATTTGCGCCCTTAAGAAGTCACTTTGGCGCCACTTGAAAAGAATTTGCACTTTTTTATTTATTTCATTTTTGGGCTCAACTTTTTGTTGTAGTCGTGTTGTCAGCCTTCAGTTGAAAGGATAAACTTTTGGCTAATTGCACGATGAAGTGCCTCGGCGTATCCTTTGTGAGCGAGTTCGAGTTCCGAGTTCGCGTCCGTCACGTTGGCTTGCCACCTTGGAAATATTATCGCCTTGGCGAGACACTTGACGTGAGGGGCGCTTGTTCCAATTTCTTGACGAAGTCGTCGTCCTCTAGAGGGACGAAGTGTTCCTCTCCCTTCTGACCCGTTCTCAGTTGTCAGTTCTCTACGGTTTTGTGTTGTGGGTGCAACTAATTAAGGCACGTAAATTGTTTGTTTTATGTCTTGATTTTATGTTGCGAGCGCAATGGCAACACCGTTCCTGATTATTATATTCAGCGATTTCATATAGTATTGGCACAACTGTGTTTCCGTTTCTGCTCCGAAGACTTTGATTTGTTTCACACGAATAAATAGCAACGTCGTCGAAGAGGACGAGTCCCGACTTCTTTTTTTTCTTTTTTTTTTTGTGTTTGACTCCCCCAAATCTTCAGCCCACTTCGCATATCGCGTGTCGATTGTGGGTAAATAAATAACACGAAACCTATTTCCGCTCCCAGCCGAGGTTCCTGAGGTGGTTCCTTCTCCTCCTTCTTCTCCTCCTCCTTCAGTGGGAGGTCGAGTCTAGAGTTCACAACTCGAGCACAATTGCAGTTGAACCCAAGCGACGCGATTTGTACTTGTCGAATGTACACAAACAAATTCGCTGAGCGTCGACAGCTTTGCGATTTATTTTTCAAAACAAAATAAATATATATATATATATAAGAGTATATCTGTCGATTGGTATATACATATGTATATTGATGTATATAAATCAGGAACTCGACCTGTCGACGGCAACCTGAAGCATATATAACAACAACATCAACGATGACGATGGATGACTTTAACCCTCGACAAATGCACTTCTCGCGAGGGTCAACGAAACAAGTTCAAAACAGTTGAAAAATCTTGAATTTATGAATTTGTTTTCAATAAATTTTTATTCAAAATATATCTACATTCATTTTTACAATTAAAACTTACTTGTAATATATTTTAGAAATATTTTTGTATTCGCCAACTGGATTGCGAAAACAAAACGACATTTAAAGAAGTCCAAATGAATTATATTAATTATAATCTAATTTAAAATGAATTATATTAATTATAACCTAATGTATGAAATATTTTTCATGGCTTAACACGAATTCATTTTCAATTGATTCTTATTTTAAAAATAAGTCTGAAAATAATTGATATTTTATGGAAACATTTAATTCTTTAATTCAATTCTGAATTAGTTATATATATAAAACATTTTTCGAGGCTTAACACGAAGTTTTTTTTTCAATTGATTCTTATTTGAATTTGAAATTTCAATATCATAATAAAGTTCGCTATTCAACATGAATTCATTTCTTATTAGTTGATATTGAAATAAGTCTTAATAATATAATTTTATAATCAAGTTTGTAAGGAACTTAGACAGCTAAAATTGCAGGTTCTAAACATCTATTAACTTTACAAGTTATTCACAATTAATAGTCTTAAAATTATACATATTTATGGCAGCTCAGATACTTTAAAGAATCAATAGGAAGATATCTATTTTTGAGCTATACAATTTTGTATCCCATCAAATTTTCCTTTGTGCCACACTTTGAGAACAATGATGACAGCCTTCGCTTTGGGGCATGCAGCTTGCATGTGTAGTGCAAATATATTGTGGCAGAGGAATGTGGAATATATAATATATATACCAGCAATAGATTTCAACATCATATATAAAATGTTTTGTGTAAATAGTAATAGAACTAGACTCGATTTTGGCGGGAACTGGCTGATAAATAGACCTAGTACTCGCATATTTCAAAGTACTTGGAATGCAGTTTGCTTCGACCTCTGGCAACTTGGGCTAAACTAACTTAAACTATGCTTAAGTTTCTGTGCTTCACAAAGATATCTAGTCAAAAGTTGTGGTGGAAGTTTGTGTTGTTGTTATCGGTGTTTTGGTGTCGTTGTCTTTTCCTTTGTCGCTGGGCTAAATTTATCAAAAAATAATTTGCGATAAGGTTTTTTATGATATCGTAAGTTAAATAGATATATAGATAGATTGTTTTTGATAGCTTTGCAGTTGAAACTCACATTCTGACAGAGTTCCTCCATCACTTTGCTGTTCTCCATTTCACTCAGCTTTTCGTGCATATCCAGGATGGCCAAACAGAAGGGATTATTGCTCGATGAGTCTTCGTATAGTTCCTCGTAGGTGAAGCTAGAGCGACGCTGCAGGGAAAGAAATTTATTTAAATTATACATGATTCCATACTAGCTTGACTTGTTTGTTTACTTGAGTAACTTTATTAATTTTCGGCTATTACCTATGCAAAAATTATAATTTAAAGAGTTTTAAATCAAATGAAAAAACCAACAATATACCAAATGCTATATTTGGTATATTTATATAGTATAAATTCTGGTATGTTTTAAATACGAGACTTTGACAATATACTGAAAAAAAAATCTTTGGTATATTTTTAGTATTTTTGTGATTTGGTATATTTTAAATACGAGACTTCGTTAATATACTATAAATAGCCCTTAGTATATTTTTAGTATTTTTGTGATATACTAATTCGGTATATTTTAAATACCACTCTGTTTTGCTTTTATTCACAATGAATAGCGCGTATTTCACAGTCGAGTACACTCAACTTTAGCTTTCTTACTTGTTAAATATATCTTCAAATGCAAAATTATCATATTTTAAAATTTTAATTGGTTTTGAATAATTTCAGAATTGTAACAAGAAGTTACTAAAACATTTCTATAAATACTAAAAATTTTAAAGCCAAAAACTTGTAAGTCTCTAAAGAAATTCATAATTCAAAGATTCTTAAACTCACCAGCTTGGAGAAGAGATCTGCAATTTCTTTTAATGCCTGACAGTTTTTCTGATTTACCGAACGTTCTGCCTCGTATGAAAACTGCAATTCCAGCAATTGAACTAAGCACAAAATGAAATCTCTGTTAAAAGATATATCATTAATTTTCAATCATATTTAACGCACCTCTATATTGAGTTTCCAATTGTTGTATTCTGACATTGAGCTGTTTTTTGCCATCGATAATCGATTGCACATGTCGACGAAATTTATCCACAAGCTCAGCATCGCCTTCATCGCTGATAATCTCAGTGTTGGCGGCAATCGGAGCTTCAAGCTCTTCCAGATTCTGTTCCAAGTTTCTTAGCTGACTCCGCAGAGAATCCAAGTTATTCTGGGTTGTAGTGCGATCTAAGCTCTGTGAATTGAAATTAAGAAATTATAAAGTAAACTAAAAAGGGATTCAATTTTTTTGCTTACAATTCTTTCAAAGAAGCAGGAGAGCAACTTGCGATGGTGATCGATGGCCTGAAGATCATTTTTGCTGACCAAATCGATAAACTCGGTAAGTTCAATGTTCAGCATGCGAAGCAGTTCGCTCGTCTGTTGATCCTTTTGGTTGAGACTCTCGAACAGGCAGCTAGATGATTCCAAGTCCAGATTCGCACAGGAATCTATGGCTGCCAAACGTTCCTTACTGACATTTTGCGTGTCCATTGACATTTTGCTCACGCAATCTTGTAATTCTACTAGCTAAAAGAAAAAGGTGGATTATTAATTTAATTTGATATTCAATAAAGAAATTTTTCTTAAAAATATATAAGAAATATTTTAAATTTCAATAAAAACTTTAAGTTTTAAAGAAGTTTCTATTAGAAAGGAATTGTATATAAAATTTGCTACAATAATAATATTGTAATCATATTTTTCATTATCTCAAGGCAATAGCTTAACCTTTTTTAAAAGTATGTATGGAAAAATTAAATCTCCAGCATCTTTTAACATCTACAAATTCTCTAAGAAAATATCTGGATTAAGAATAGTTAAAAAGAAATCCGAAACTTGAAATTAATATATAAAATTTCTTTATAAAAATCTTCGAATAGGTCTTTGAGATAATGGATTTAAGGAATTCTCAGAAAATAAATCTTAAACTTAGAATTGATATCTGTAAATTCTTTATGGAAATATCTAAAATATATCTTTGAGGTAATAAAATTTTTAGAATACTTACAAACTCTTTTTGAAAATATCTGAATATGTTTTTAAGATAATGGTATTTAAAGTATACTTAAAAAGGAATTACTGCTATATACAAATTGTTTATAAAAAAATCAGACATTATCTTTGGAGGTAATGAAATTAAAAGAATTCGTAAAAAGACTTCTTAAATTAAGAAGAACAGATGCCAATAAAATATGATAATATTGACATTGATTTTTTCTTTAAATAAAAAAAAACTTGATTTCAACTTTTTGTAATTCTACGAATAGATTTTCTATTTTTCCTAAATGTTGTATGCGAAATATCTTTTATAATGTCCAAGGTTTAGAAAGTAGAGTAAGGAACTCTCACTTATAAACAGATGCCTAAAATCAATCTAATATTGGAATACATTTTGCCTTAAATCAAATGAGTTTATAAAGCGTGTTCTAAAAGGCTTAAAGGATAGAAGTAGGGACGACTCACTTTCTGGAAGATGATGCAGAATTTTCTATAAACAATCTAATAATATATATATATATATATTTTTTATTAAATCGAATGAATCTCGAATTAACCTATTAACTTTTTCTGAATCTATCTCTATTTTCCTAATGAAATATCTTTCTAAAAGGATTAGGAAGTAGAAGTAGAGACTCTTACTCGCTGATTTAGTTGAGCTATGCATTTGTCCTTGAGGATTAGTTTTTGTCGTGCCGTCTGCACAATTTCGTCCATGCCTTTAAGCTGTTCCTGCAGTTGACAGACTTCATCGTGTTTGGCAGCCACTTCGTTGGCCAGAGATTGCATGCACTTGGTGACCTGCAATGAAATGAAGCAACCACAAAAACAAAGAACATTAAACTAATTTATTAAACAAGAAAGTCAACAAGAAACATTACAAGCAATGAAAAATATAAATGCGATACGAATTAACTTGAGTGAAGGTGTCTCAAGCTACGTACCTTCTCGGCTTCGCTTTCCAGGGGCTGACAATGACATTCCTGCAGTCCAAGAAGTTGATTGAGGGTCATGGTCTCAAGGCAGATGTCGTTGGTGTTCCATTTGTTGTGGTGATACGCTTCCTGCACCAGCTTGATGATGGCACAAATGTCCTTTCTCAATCGCCGATTCTCATCAAGCGTTTGTTGTTGTTCACCGCGACGATCTTGAAAAGCGTTCATGATCTTCTTGAAGACATCCATTTCGAGGGCGCTCATGTTGCCAAAGAGCAGATAGTTCACATGCAGCAGATGATCCACCCAATCTTGAAGAGTGACCAAGCGAAGCTAGTAAAGAGAAGTATATATAGAATAATCCTTTGTAGTGCTTTTTTCAATTACCTCCGAGTCTCCCCCGGCTTCGGTGTCGATGGACTCGAGTCGCTTGAGGAACATTTCATTCATTTCGAAATTCATTTTCGCTCCATCGCCGCAAATACCGCGCAGCTGCTCCACGCTGGCCTTGAAGTTCTCTGTGCTGTGTCCACCCGGTGGCTCCGGCTTGGAAGGATTCTTTGTAGCTTCACCGGTTGCTCCTCCGCTGAGATAAGTTGGTTGCTGCTCTGTTTGTTTTTTGGTCTTGGCAATGGGCGGCTTTGATGTCGTTAGCCCCATGCTGGTGGCATCCAATTGGAATCCTCCGCGTCGTTGATTCATTACAAAAAGTTAAAGGCGAATGGAAAATTGTTCTTGGAAAAGAATATGAAAATTTGCTCGAAAAATGGAAAAATAGTTGATAGAAAAAATGAAAACTTTGCTAGTTTGAATTTAAGCCTAGACACGCATTGTGTAATTAAGCCAAACAGTTTCAGGTCAAACGCAAAAGTGAATGCTGGCTAACTCAAGGCACAGCTGATGGATGGAGGCTTGGAGGAGAGTAGAGGAGAAGAAGAGGAGGAGCTGCTGGCCTGCTATGTTCTCGCACTCTCTCTCTCTCTGGTTATGTATTTTTTTTCCTTTAAGGTCACTCACTTTACACACGCAACCGTTAAACGACAACACGATGACAACAACAACAGTGTTCAATAATAATAATAAAAACAAATCAAAATTGCAAAATTGATATTTCGTTTTCGTTCAGGCGAACCTTGGCAGCGACGTCAGCAGCGACGCTGACTGCGACGGCGACAGCGACAGCGGCGTGTTCATATCTTTTGTTTGTAGTCTTCTGACGTAGTTTTTGTTTATTTTTATATGTAGTATTACGCACACACACACACACGAATACGCATACGCGAATATTTAAACATATATGCGAACGAGCACGAGACAGTTTCGTTTTTCAGTTACGTTTTTTGTTCCAGTTCCCCAAAAAATACAACAACAAAATTCTTGATTCGTTTCGTTTTGATTCAAGACCGCGTGCTGTGAGTTCTGCCCGTTGCGCTTGGAGACCAGACGGCAACTGAGCAGCCAACTGAGCGTCACACACACTCCACACTCCACTCCACACAGCTTCGCGAGCTGCTGTTACGAGTATGGGCAATATCAGTTTTCTTGCCGCCATTACCCTGTAGCCATCCACTAGAGGGTATGATGGCACTCAGCTCAACTGAGCAGTAGAGCTTCTCAGCTAATTCTGAAAATTTCATGACAATCGCATGATATTCGAAAAAGTTATACGCACATTGAGCAAGACTCAATAGTACTTATGTTGCACCTGATTAATCTGTTCCTCAATCAATATTGAGTTCAATAAGAAAACTATTTTGAAATTTAGCCTCTTATTTACTTTTTTAGTTAAAAAACTTTACAATGTTTGAATTCTGAAAATTTCATGACAATTCTGTTTTACCTTTAAGCAAAGTATTTCACCGTCTGTCCTATAAAGCTGTGCTCTTATCTCAGCACTAACTGAGCTGAGCTGTAAAGCCTCTATGATCTATTTATCAAACTGTTCCACCTCAAATTTCAACAATATTAAGTTCAATAAGAAAACTCTTGAAATTTGGTTAAAAACATTACATTGTTTAAATTCTGATAATCTTATGATGTTGTTATTTAAGCATGATTTAAGAATATTTATAGAGTTAGTATCAATACGAGTATCTTTCACTTTCAAACAGAGTATTTCACTGTCTAGCAAGCTAACCTTTAAAGCTGTGCTCTTATTTTTGATAGGTACTCTATTTAGAATAAAGTCATTCACAAATCTTTACTCTTTCCTTCTAAGTAGCTCTCAAAGCTATAAAATATATAGGGTACAAGCAGAAGGAGGCATCTCCGACCCTATAAAGTATATGTATTCATGATTCTTAAATATTATATATGGGCAAAAACCCATTTTTACTAGGGGTCTTAGTTGCTTTGGCTGACAATCTGGTATATTCTGCACTACCACCAGTCCACTTTTAATGTCGGACTATATCAATATAACACAAATAGACTTCAGTATATTTTAAGTATTTTGCAGTACCGCACTAGTTTGTTTTTATCCAAAATGGGTAGCGGATATATCACAGTCGAGCACACTCGACTGTAGCTTTCTTAATTGTTTTGTTTTATTTGCAAATATTTTTAACGAAAAGATTACATTTCATTACAACTCAAATAATTAAATAGCCAAACAATAAGTGACACTACTGTAAAGTTTGAAATATCTATAATTTCTTATATTACAAAATTGTTATCATAATGATTACTCTCATATAAAGATATCAATACTAATTTGTATTTCCCCTAACCAAATGCTTTCTTTATTTAATTTTAATATTTAAGTTCTTTCCCCTATCACATTTTTATTTTTCAAATATAAGAGACTTATGCAGAGTATCTGCTAGTCGAGATCTCCAGTTCATATGTGTGTTCGCTTGGTGCTTTCGAGAGAGCAGCAGCTTGTTCTGGTTGCTCTCTGGTTGCGCTTGGGACTTAGGCCTGGCCTTATCAGTGCGTCAGATCGAATCGATGCGGATCGTCATCTCCATCTTCATTGCCATCGCCATCGCCAACGCGATCGGCGTCAGCATCTGAATCTCAACCTGAATCGTCTTCTCCCTCTTCCCCCTCTCTCTCTCTCTCTGTTGCTGTCTTCGTCTTGGTTTCAGTTTCGGTCGCGGTCTTTGCTTTTCTGTGTTTACCAAAGAACTTAACATATTTATACTGAAAGCCAATAAGCAAGTCATCGCTGAAAAGTGTAGAGCAAAAGTTGGCTTAATCTAATTGATAAATAATTATAAAATTTGTGAGTTAGATAAGTTTATTTACAAATTAGATGTGGGTGAGAGAGCAGAGCACACAATATTGACTATTTGTGTGGCAAATTCTTGGATTTGCACAGATCTTTATAGATACGAAAATATATATTTTTTGTTATTTGCATTGCATAAGCTGCATTTTTTTTTTATTTACTACTATAACAAATTCACGAAATGTTGTTGACAATATTTCGAACTTTGCTGCTTTCTCGAAATGAATAATACATCGACTTTGCTTATCATTTGGTGTCTAAACTATAGACTTTGATCTTAGGAAATCCCCTTGCAAATTCCAAACTTGACACGTACGCAGCTCAATTTACATTTTGTTTACCAGCTGAACGCATTTTGTAGTTGTTGAACTTTGCATTGTGATTTTGTGTCTCAATAGTTTAATGGGCATCTTAAGTCTTGTATTTCTTAATTATTTCTTCTAACAATTTTACAACCTTCTGCTCCGTCACCTTGTCCAAATATTTTGAGAGTCGAGCTGATTCCTTTTCAATGTGCAGCTTCATTTCCTGCTCAAAATCCACAGCTTTGTTTTCCAAGAGCTTCGCCGCTTCCAGCTCATAAAACTTTTCAGTTTGAGCTAGAAAAGGTTCTTCGAAAATCTTCTCATAAACGTAGCGCGTATTTTTGCCCAGAGTGTGGAGCATTGTGCAGATATTTTTGATCTCTAACTGATTTATTGACTCCCCAAGTCGCTCTGCTTCTATCAAATCCAACAAGTTCTGCCTCAGCGCTAGCTTTATGTCCTCAAACTCAATGATCTGAAAGAATTGCATTGTTATAGTTAAGTTTTCTATCAAGTTTTTGCAGCTTACTTCATATCGGAATAATTGCAATCCTAGTATGTAGACACTTTCTAATCCACGTGGCTCGGCATAGCTGCGATCCATGTATCCAAGCATATCACTCAACATGCGCATCGAGGTCTGATGCTCAATCCACACTTCATTCAACTTGGATAGAAAATTCCTGTTCAAATTCGAGATCAATTCTTCTCGCACATTTTGTTTTAAGTGATCTGTCAGCAGCTCCCTTAGTCCATTATACATTCGGAATCCATGTTTGTTCATGACCACTTCGTAGGCTTTGTGATAGAGCTCCTCATGAGAGAGTCCAGGATTATCTTTCTGTAGTTCCTGAATGGCACTCTTAAGAATAATCCAAACATACTTGACGTACTTCTCATCCATGGAGCTATAAAATATGAATATCAACTATGAATTATTATTATTATTTTATTGAAATAATGACTAAAATTCCTTATTCCAATGAGATGAACCAGAGCAACCATCTTGAATTCACCTTTGGCGCACTTTTTAAAATTTAAAGTTCTTGCTTATGCTGTCGATACTTATCGAACTCTGCTGATAAGCTATGTATATCGATTAAACATGATTCATATGTCTCTGCAGATCAGTTATCTTATCACAAATATAATTTGTTTATAAGCATGTAAATATAATTGCTAAACTTTAAAATTTCTGTGTTTCGATTAATCATTTCCATTTTTATATATTTTTTAATTCATTCTTACAATATTTACTACAAAAAAAATCTAGAATTCACGTTTATACTTCATACATTTATATTTAATAAACTATTGTAAATAAATCAGACACTTACTTGAAACTGATAACGATATTTGTATGACGATATTTCTGTGTACTTCCCCCAGACAAGCTGTTAGAAAAAAGCTGCAGCACGTTTCACCACCAAATGAAATGAGAAAATTGCAACAGAATAGTGCTGGGATAATATCGATAAGATTGTCGATATAAAAAATATCGACAAGGCTTTTGAGCTTATTGGTAAAAATGGCTTCGTTCTGTGACTTATTCAAATAATTGATTTTGTATTTTGTTGGATTGATGCTCTTGATAAATTACTTTGTAGAAGACCAATATTTTCAAATATTAAACGATTTTCTGAGTCGAAAACATATTAACAGCAGCAACATGCAGTTAAATTGGTTTAACATCAGCAGCATGTTGTTAAATAGAGTTAACAGCTGCCCTAAGCTGTTAAATGGAGTTAACAGCAGCCCCAAGCTGTTAAGTGGATATAACAGCATTTGCAGCTGTTAACTTTAATCGCTTATTAATGACAGCTTGGCTATCGTTTTATCGAAGTTCGATAAGCATGTCACTAGATTCTAAAAGCGCGCCAAGTGAATTCAAATTCAAAAGAAGCCCAAGTGTTCCATTGCAAATCAAGTACTCATAAAAACTTAATTTTAACGCTCATATACGTTTTATTTATATTATTTTTCCATACAGAAGAACAAAAAAATTATGTACAATTCTTTTTCTTGCATTTGCTCAGTGCTTTTTCGCCTGCTCGCTTGCGCTTATAATATAATAATTATTACGGACTCTCTCACATTTGTATGTATGTAACTCTGCAGCAATAATAATTCCAAATTTCACTTAATTCAAAAGTCCAAAAACAAAAAGAAAATGTGCCAAAAAGATGAATTCCATTTTCTTTTTTTTTTTTGTTTTTACATTATTGGCATACATTTTTGTTGTTGTTGGCGAATGTACCAATGAATGTAGATGAACAACTTTCATACACTTAATTATTTAGTTTATAAGCCTGATTTCACGAATATATGTGGTTTAGCTTTATATATATATATATATAGTTATAAAAAATCGATTTTAAAAATGTGTGTTTGTGTTAAACTCTCTTTTTCACATGAATCTCGAAACGTGTTCTTCGTTTACGTTTTAAGGATTTAATGTTAATTGATTATTTAAATGGATATAGGGGAAATGGTGAGGGGTGAGAAGGAGGAGGAGGGAGACGTAAAAAATGTACATCAAACGCTCACTAAATTTATTATATTCATTTATAAATTTATTACTTTAGCTATATTTATACTGCTGCTTAGAATTAAGTTTTTTGCATTATGCATTAATTCTTATTTTTGCTTCGCGTACGCTTCTCCATCCGTATCTATGATGAGTGTGAAAGTATGTGTGTATGTGTGTTTATGGGAGGTGCTTATTGCTATACAATTTTCGTATTTTATGTGTTGTCATGGTTGCTTGTGGTGACAAAAGTGGTATTCAAAATAAATAGCAAAAGTATTTGGAGAATTTAGAGAATAGTCGAAAATATATTATATTTGAATATGGATAGCACTTGGCAAGGGAAAGAGGAGGGAGCAGGGGTGCCTAAGTAGCAATAACTGTTCAATTTTGAATGTCAGGCTTCTTACAAATTTCGCACTTGTCTATTGAGTTCTATATTATTTCTTGGTCAAAGTAGTTTTTGTTCCAGTTTGCTGGCTGCTTAGCTGCACATTTTGGTTGTAGACTGTAGATCCCAAGTTGAAGCTGATGGAGTATGAAATGTAGGGAAGGGAGTATTATGCTTTGTTAATATAGCTTGAGAATGAGAGCGGGATGAATGGTGGTGAATGAGAGGAAGGAGGATGATTGCGCGCACACATTCCTATTGTTGTTGTTGTTGGTTTGTTTGTTTTAAGCCAAGTAGATGTACACCTTGCGATCTTCTGGCGTTCGCGCCAGATATTCACGCTCGATAAGGCCTTCGATGCGCTTCTTGATGAACACAGGTGACGGCAAGAAACGTGACTTTAGCTGCGACGTCACGTCCGACACCAGCAGATTGTGCTGCAATAAGATAACGATAAAAGGTATCAGATAAGATGTGGATAAACATTATTTCACTAGAGATTTACCGCCATGCGTTTGCGAGCCTTCATAATGCGTACGATGGCTGCTTCAATTTCATGTTTGCGATCCTCATCCACTTTGCCACGCGTCTCCTTGCGCTCCGGCTCCGATTCGCCCTTGGCCGCAACCGTTTGTATCTTTACCCTGCAGGCAGAATGAGGTTTAGTTTTGCCAAGCAAATAAGTTATATAAACTTGTAACGCACCTGTGGAACTTGGAGACAAATGCATCGTTCACATAAAACTCATCCGAGGGCTCAATGTCTTTTGTTTTCGTTTTGGAGTTGCGCACCAGCAAACGCTGGGCAGGCTTGCCCATGGACAGCGATTGTAAAGCGCGCACCAGCTCCCTCTCGGGTATGTCCGTCTCTTGGTGTATGTCATCATAGGTCAGCACATCCCGATTGTTGAACAGCAACAAGACGCACATCTGTGGAGAGATAATTTGATCAGTTTTGTTAGATTCAAGAGAGAGCATTCTAATTCACCTGGTAGGTGGACACTTGTAGTATATGCTTGCGTGTTGTGGTGGGCACAGCGCAGCCACTTGAACTTGAGCTTGGCCCATCCTTGTCCTTGTCGCTGTCACTCGCTTTGCGGCCATAGAAAACGGCATTGATGTAGGCAGTGCCTGAAGAAGGAAAGTATTCAATTCCAGTTCATAAAGTCACTTTGAAAAGCCAGAACTCACCCATTTGCGGCTGTAACGTTAGCTGTCGACCCGAGTGTTTGTCCAAATAGAACTTTTTAAACACCTCAAAGGCCTCGCGTGGTGCAGAGGGTATGTTGCAGTTAGGCGTTGCCGTCTACGAATTATAGAACATTAAATAAAAGGCATCTTCTTTGTAATTAATAGTAGTTGCTTCTCACCTGTGTGGGCCAAAAGCCGGTGGTTAAAATGCGCACCGTCAGCTCAACACCGCTCAATGACAAATTGTTATTATTTACATAACTCTTGAACTCATCCATAATCGTATTTGAAACGGACATATCCTTGAACATGCCCTCCAGCTTTGATGTAAATTGACAGCCACATTCAGTCTGCAAACAAAAGTGGAATTAAGCAAGATTTGAATTGATAAAGTGACCAAGAAAAAACGCACCTTTAGTTTGGATATCATGTTCTTTTCAAAGTCATCGGAGACTGATTTGTTGAGCAGCAAACGTTTGGCCAAATGTGTCTTGTAGTAGCGCTCGAAGACATCCTTTTCAAGCAGGAAGCGGAACAACACCATTGTCTTGTCCAGAATGGTCTCGATCTCCTGCTCGCTCATCTGTTTAATAATAAATAAAGTTAACTATTTCTTTATTTAAAGAGAGTTTAATACTCACGCCCTTGCCACCCTTTTTCAGCTTGTCGTCGATGAAGAGCGACAGATATTCGGGTGATTTGTTGTTCAGATTGAGAAAATGCTCGAAATCCGCCGAGATCACATTCTTAAAGAGTCGATCATTGCTAAACGAATGCAACAAGAACTGATCGAAACGATCCTTGAGATCGAGCAGATTTTGCACAAATGTTATCGGATTTGTATTCCCATTCTCCTCCTCCTTGACCAGCATGCTTCCCTGTTCCCGCAGATACGCAGACATTGTGTCCGCTATCACCTTGAGGCCCTCCTCCTTTAGTCGTGAGAATAGCTTGTATGTGCATGCCAAATCCTCGGTCTTCGAGTTCTTAATCATATACACCACACCCGAATTCTCCATCTCGACAATGGTGCGCATGTGTTTCTTAATTAGCTCCTCCTCAACGACACGCACAATCCGTGGCTCGGTATCTTTGTCCAAATAGAGCGCCGCTCGCGATGATTCCTCGGTGATGCGTGCCTCGACTTTCTTGATGTAAACGCCAGCGTTATTCTCCGCAAGAAAGTTTTGCGATTCGAATTTGTAAAAGGCCGCCGACTGTGAGAGGAACGGCTTCTCAAAGTCCTCCTCGTAAACGGTGCGCGAATTGATGCCCAGCGTGATGAGCATGGTGCAGGCATTCTTGATGGCCAAATGATTGATGGCCTCGCCATGTCGCTCCTCCAGCACCATGCCCAGCAGCTTTTCGCGCAGCGCCTTCTGTATTTCCGGAAAGCGAACAACCTGCAGAGTTAGTGAGTGATTAGTTAAAAGTTAAGCGTGGTAAATTCATGAACTAAACCTGATCCCTGAAGAGTATGAGTCCCAGATTATAGACATTGTCCAGGCCACGCTGCTGCACATAGACGCGATCCATGTACATGAGTATGTCGCGTATCATGACCATCGAGGTCTGATGATCGGTCCAGGCCTGATTCAGTTTGGGCAGAAAATTGCTGTGCAAACTCTCGAGCACCTCCTGACGCACCTTTTGCTCCAGATGCTCCGAGACAACCTCACGCAGTCCATAATAGAGACGAGTGCCATGCTTGTGCAGCACCATGTTGTAAGCATTGCGATACAGTTGCTCAAAGGACAGTCCCGAGTTGTTCTTCTTCTGTATCTCCTGTATGGCATTCTTCAATGTGGCCCAAATGCTCTCCACATACTTTTCATCCATGGAGGCCTGCAAAAAGAGATGAATAAGGAAGCGTTTAAGAGCGAGGAATGTTATAAATTAAGGTAATAAATTGATTGAGCTATTCTTGGGGGCTAACATTGAATGCACGACGTTTGTACTCGGGCAGCCACAAAGGATACTTGCGTCCGAAATCACGCAATTGTGTGGCAGCTGCCGCTGTTGTGGCACGCACCGAGTGCTCGCTGTGGGGCGGCATTGAGGTGCCAGCGCAAGCGCGTGGCGATGCCACCAAAAGTGGCACATTCAGGGGCAACTGCTGATGCTGCTGCTGTTGCTGGAGAGGATTACGCGTAATGTTGCGAGTGTGGCGACATCGTAAATTGAAATTATTGCGAGCACTTGGATTATTCAGATTATTCGGCTGTTGATTGGTGTTGCTGGCGGCAAAGAGTGCAATCCTTGGATCATGGCGACTGCTGTACATCGATGCTGGAGTCGCCTGCGATGGATAACGCACAGGAGTCGAGGCGCTAAGCGCACGCTCCCAGCTATAGCGCTGCTCCCCAATTATGTAATGCGATTGCGATGGTGCCAGCAGCTGCTCCACTTGCAGCTGCGGCAACGGATGCGTCTCCTGTCCCAGCTGCTGCTGCTGTTGGTGTTGTTGGCGCTGGCTCGCTGCTGGAGCCGGACGCGAGCGGCCGCCCGTTGCCGTCGTTGGCCTTATTGACATCCGCCTCGACGACAGGGATTCGAAGTATCCAGCTGCAGTCGTATCGTCATCAATAATGCGTCACGTCTCTCTTCTTCTGCTCCTGATGCTTCTCTTCTCTCTCTCTGTGTCTGTGAGTGTGTCTGTGTGTTTGTTTGTTGGGCAAACAACAACAATTTGTCGAAACCAAGTTGAGATTAAAAATTGAGAGAACTTAAAAACTAACTAAAAATGCGATGAAGCTTTTTCATTCATCAAACATTTTAAACCTGACAGCGCTGCTATTTTTATGTCTAATAACCCAGTAGCCTGCTAAGCTAACCCAGCAGAAACCTAGCTGAAGAGGATCGCGAAATTCTTAAATGTCCACAAGAGGGCTTCGATCCTCCAGCCAAAGTGCATGACATGTCCTGCTGCATGTCCACACTCTGTGCTGTGTTGCTAAGCAGTGTCCTTAAATGTCCGCTAGAGGGCTTCGATCCTCCAGCCAAAGTGCGTGACATGTCCTGCTGCATGTCCACACACTGTGCTGTGTTGCTAAGCAGTGTTCTATAACGCCGGCTAAAGCTTGATCTATTAGATCAGTTGCGTTTATGTGTACGTAATATCTTATCGCGTTGTATCACGCAATTATAATTTTTTTGCTGGCTCATCGTTGCTCCACAGACTACTTACGGGAAAGGCGCGTATGCGCATTTTGCCCTCCTTCTTGGGCGGATTGCCGCGTAGATTCATATTTTGTAGGCGTTGACGGCACTGCTCCTCCACTTTATTTCCAGCACTGGCCGAAAAAGCTTCCGCGGCAACAGCGGCGGCGGCGACGTCGGCAGCGGCGTCGACAACAGCGTTCTTCTTCTAGTAAACAAACGATTACGTCGTTGTCTTCTAATCGCTTTTGTTTTTGTTGCCGTGCTCTTTTTGCGTTAATGAACTTTGTGGGCGGCGGCGAAGGGGACGTCGTCGTCGTCGTCGGCTATGGGCAAAGGAAAAGGAAAGATGAAAGCTCACTGCGTTTGTTTATTTTTTTTTTTGCAATGCAACTGCGACAGCGACAGACGGATTAAGTCTCTTTGTTACAGAACTCTCCGTGTGTTGTGCTCTCTCTTACTCTCTGATTGCTGCGTTGGATCTATGTGTGTATGTGTGTGAGGAGATCTTTTAGTCCGCTTTCAGTAGCAGCAGCTCAACGACTTTGTTGCACATACACACACATGCACGCACATACGCATACTCTTACACTCACACGTACACAATGTCAGGCAGTAAAAGAGAAATGTAAAAAAGAAAAACTCACACGGGGCGCTAGAAATCGTCGATGAATAATTGTTATGTGTGTGTGTTTGTGTGCGTTTAATGTACCTCCAACTGCATGCAATTAATTAATTATTATAATTTATTAGTCAAATACTAAAAACACTTCACTATTTCCAGCTACACAAGTCAGTTATTTTTGTTTTTCTTGTTGTTTTCTATAGTAGAAAACTGAAGTATTGTTTTTTGCTATTTCACTTTTTCATACATGGCAAAGAGACCAACTGCGTTAATGTGTGCGTGTGTTTTTGCTGTCTGTGCATGTGTGTACATGTTTTGTGTTTGCGCGTGTGTGTGTGTGGCTGCTGCTTCTGCTATTGTTGTTGTTGTTGTACCTTTTCTTTTTGCGTTTGCGGCGTTCACTTTGTTTGCTATGAATTTGTTGTTTAGTTTCTTGTTATCACTCGCTTGTCGTTCTTGCCACAGATTTGTTATACACTTGATTGTGGCTTATTACGTTATCATGCATTGCAATTTGTATTGATTTTAAAAAAAAATCATATGAGAATTCGGCTGTAGACCAGCGTGACCGCAATTTCAATTAGCAATTAATACCAATGTATATTGACAAAATATACCGCTTCCTTTGGATCTATCTAATAAAAATAATATTGGTATATCTTCTATAATTTGACGCTACTTTGGATGTGTTTGTAATTTTAATATGATGACCGTAACAATTAGTTAGTTCACTGCTTATTTAAATAAATTATTCATTAGTTGTAGTCAAGATTGCTAAAGATAATGCTTGAAAAATTTGAATTTATTGTTGCAGCTATTTTTTAGCCTTTTAATACCAACAAATATTTAGTTTACTGTTCTTGGTCACACTGGAGTCAGCTGGTCCCAAACGATAGTATCGACTTTTTGCGATTCGCACAGAAAAATAACAGTCCTCAATGTATTGTAATAATTTTATAAAATAATTAAAAAACAACTTCATGAAATTAACAAAATTAATCATTATTGACCGCCGGTTTTTAATGCTTAAAGTTCCCAACTGTTTTTTAAGCAAGCCAGCGACATTTCTTTCGTTGTTAATGATTTATTTTTCCTGGCGCCTAAAAGTATGCAACATTTCTGTCAAGCACAGAGACAACGTTTGAGGTGTAATATATACTTTTTGGTATAAAAATACTAAACTCTTTAGACAGTCAACCAATGTTTCATAGCCATTCCGTTACTTGTTTCCTAAAGCATTTTCCAAAATATACTAATAAACCAAAGAAGTGTAACGTATTTTTTGAATCTTTGTACCTTACCTTATATTATAAAACTATATGCATATGCAAAATAAGAAACAACGATATATCGCTTCAGTGGCAGTAAAGCTGCTCTCCACCTCCAGTGGCTACCGCATGTGGCTTGTTTAATTAGCGATTGCGCGATCTGAGCGCATTGGCTGATAAGCAAATTGCCAAAAATTTACAACAAACTTGCGAGTTTAATTTGTGTATTAAATTTTGCCGCAGACAGCAGAGGACAGACGGCAGACGAAGTCGCTGCCTTTTGCCTTCCTTTGGTGGTTGCCTTGGCTCGTGCGTGTAAATTATGCGCACTTTCACCGCGTTGGTGTTGCAGTCTCTTTGTGGCAAGCCTGTGTTGTCCCTTTTTTGCTGTTGGCTGTGCGTCGATATTAATTAGCCGCACTTCATAGCCGAGGCAAGCCACAACAACAACAACAAAAACAGAAAAAAAAGAGTTGCGTAGGTGTTTAATGTCAAATGTCTGCTGCAAGAGGAGTCTTCCTCCTCTTCTCCCTCTCCCTCTTCATGTGGCACAGCGGGTCACCACTTGTTGCAGTTTGTTGTCATCAATTTATGCGTATTTATTACAATATTTATGCATGTAAATTTTTGTGATGCGCCTCGAATTAATTACACGCCACGCATATCAACATGAATGTTGCCAGCTCTGCGGGTGCTAAACATGTTGCCAGTTGTTTTGTTGTTGCCTAGCAACAACGTCAGCAACAAAACATTAACAGCAACATCAACAGCGAGAGCGAGAGCAACAACAATAATAATAAAATCGTGCTGCATTGGAGGAAAAGCATTCATATTCACACCAGTGCATGCAAAACAGTTTGGCAACAAGCTTCATAAATCATGCAACAGCCGCGCGTCGAGTGGCAGACAAATTCACTGAAATTTCAATGAACAAAATCCAAAAACAAAAAAGCGACCCCAAAAATGGTCTATAGCCTAAAAGGCAGCCGCATCAATGTGGAGCAACAACAACAACAATAAGTTGTCGGCATTATGAATAACTTTTAAATTTGAATGTGAAATAAACGCTTTGTCTAAGGCGCCTGACTAACCGGCTACCGTTAGCAACATTGCCAAAAAGCAACAACAGCAACAACAACTTGTGGCGAATGTTGCCAATGATTTATGCAGCAACATTTGATGAAATATAATACAAAAGCCGCACGACAACAACAACAACAACTGCAACTGCAACAGCAGCTAAAACAAAGATAAATTGCCGCTGCAGCAAATTGTAAACTATATAAGGTTTAAATGCAAAGTTGTTTGCCGTGTCTCCCCCTCCATTTTGTTTTTTACATAAGACTTCACATTAGCGACGCCTGCGCACGCAGCTACATTTCACCGGTGAGACCAGAGTTGCAACATATTAGAAAATATACTAATTACTAAGGACATCTCCTTTGAATGTTGATCAGGTGTGACCAAAGTTGGATTATGCAAATTATATGCCATTTACCTTGATTAAACACATTAACTCGAATTATTTACATTTATTTTGCTCTCTTTGCTTACAGCTTGGAATTCGTTAATTGCTATTCGTTGGGCACCGTGTAAACAGTGCCAGTCAAAGCGATGCACTCAATCTCGACCAACGCGTCCATTGGAAGTTTCGCCACTTGGACGCAACTGCGGGCTGGAAAGTCCTTGCTGAACACTGGAAAGAGCAGCAGCGATAAGCGATTAATGGTACAGAGAGCACAATTAAATGTGTTTACGATTGCTGGGGCGCGGCAAAAACATTTATTAGTCAAGCTGATAAGCTCAAATTGATGTAGATGCCTTATCGCCGACACACAAAAAAAAAGGTCTTACCTCGCTTGTACACCTCGTTGACCGCAGCAAAATCGTTGAGATCTTTAACAAACACCGTGTTCTTCACCACCTTATCGATATCGGAATCGGCTGCCTTGAGCACAGCCTGAAGATTCTTAAGCGCCATCTCGGTTTGCTCAGTGGCGCCACCTGGCACCAATTGCATAGTTGCCTTGTCCAAGCCCAAGCAGCCAGAGACGTAAACAGTGCGATCGGCCACAACAGCTTGACTACAAAAACAAAACAAAGAGAATAAGCTCTCTCATTCTCATACACACACACACACAAACACACGCAATTGTATTTACTTGTATGGCGCTACCGGCTTTGCTGCATTTGCAGTGCTGATTAGTTTACGCACAATTGTCGACATGCTGTTCAAAATATTAATACACAATTACTATTGCTTTGATTAATTATGCTGTGCACCTGTTTCCACGGACAGTTTAATATAGAATGCGCGGCTGCTGGACGTCAACAGCTTATCAGCGCGGAAGCTTTTGGAAGTGCTCTCCCACTCTCGCGCTCAACCGTTGCGCAACTGCTCTAGCGTGAGCTTTTTACTCAAAATGGTAAGCTTATCTAAGAACATGCACGCACTTCGCAACACTGTCGTTATCTGTGGCCAATTGGGTCGCAGGGCGCACTTTCTCTAGCCAATATTTGATTTAATGCATTGCATGCCACATCACTTCGCCTGGCCACGCCCCGTATCCTCTCTGGCTAATTATTTATTATATTTGGCAATTGCTGTCTGTCAGTCGCTGTCAGGAAAGCACCGTTGCCAGAATTTTTACGCATGCCAAAATATCAAGTCGAGTCTGTAATTATTATGGGATCTCTTTCTTTACTTTTTTCTTTCTTTCGTTGGGGTCTTAATCTTCTTGACTTTTTCAAGTCAACAGCCAAAGGCAAGAGCGACAACGACAACGACAACAACGCAGACTGGGCGCAGTTGGCGTAGGTGCAACGCAGAGCACACAGAACACGCCCTAAAAACAACGCCTGCCCCAAAGATTGATTGCACTCGCTTTGTTGTTGTTGTTGTTGTCGGTGTTGTTGTTGTGGGGCAACCCACGAAGATGCCTCAGTGTTGTATGAGGCTAAGGCTGAAGAAATTTTGTTGCCCTGCAGCGTTTTAATGTCGCATTTTAGCGCATTAATTACTTTATGATCCACTTTATGCGCATCAAATATGCGAAACGCAATGAAAGCAAATCAAAAGGGCTTTTGACGGGAATGCACGAATTCGCAATACCCGGTAACTTAAACTGGAAGCTAAGCTGCCAAAAATCTTACTTTAATTATAATGGATAGATCAAAATTAGTCATCTTAGCATGATTTTAGACTTATATTTTAAAGAAGTGAAAAGATCTATTAATTTTCGTTTAATTTATAGACTTCAAAATAATCAATTAAGATTTAAAATCGTGTTAAATTGACCTGTTTTAAATTGAACAAATATATTTTTTAAGGAAAAATAAAATAGAAAATATATATTAATTTTCATTTAACTTCTTATTTTTCGATTTATAATGAAAATTCTGTTCTAAGGAATTCTTTTGTTTTAAATTAAAAATACTATAAAAAAATCTATTCATTTTCATCAATTAAGATTGAAAATCCTATTCTAAAGAAGTATTTAATTTTAAATGTTTTAAAGAACGTAAGATTTTAAAATTTAATTTATTTCATAATGAAATTCTTAATATTATTTAAAATAATCTTTATTTAAAAATTCATTCTTCTAAATTATAGTCTCTCTGACTCTATTCTAAATCTGTCTGATTTAATACATTAGAAATTAATGTCTTTTGTTTTTGTACACAAATTCTTTTTGCTTGTCAGCAATTTCTTATTTATTTATTATTTTTTTTCCAGTTTCTGCTCGTCATGAAATTATGAAACCCTTGCAAAACTCTGGATACCTGGTATAAAAAGCAATATCATCGTCGAACCTTTCTTCGCAGACGGGACTTCGTGGGTGTTGACTTGAATCAACTTGGCAACTTGGTGGAAAATAAACATTCTACATTCCTCATTGATATTAATTAGTATGAAAGAGGATTTTTTTTGTGGTTGAGGTGGTTTTATTTCGGAATTGATTTATATGCATACATACATTTATAATATCGGTAAAGCGTCTCTGTCAAACTATAATGATAGCCTCTGGCATTTACAAACAATTTACATTAAATGCTTTAATAAATAAAGCTTTAAATAAGCCAGAGTCATGTTGCCATATAATTAACATTCGACCAGGCAAAAGCCAAGACCAGCAATAACAATAACAAATTGCCTCCGACTCGAAGGTGTGCATTAAGCAAAAGCACAGCAAACGAAAAAAAAGGGCCAAGAAGAGAACTGCAAACAGAACAAGTTGCAAACTTGGCTGCCAGCAGATTGGAGGCAGCTCCAGAGCCCTGGAAGCAGGTCAATATTTATGGCACTTGTTGTGCTTGTGTTGCATTTGTTGTGTGGCAGCGTCTTCTCGCAAAGACAAAGCGATTTTCCGCTGACCAACAGCATCAACTTTCCCTTTTCATTTTCCATTTAAATACCCGGGAATCAAAAGAAGTTTGAGAGGATTTTAACATTAGATCTCTTTTAACCTCATAAGGTATATATAGTATTTATATTATACTAAAAATGTTAAGTATAATTTATACTAAAATTGATAAATGGTATATAGTATTTATATTATACTAAAAATGTTGAGTACAGTTTATACTAACATCAATAAACTGTATATAGTATTTATTTTATACTAAAAATGTTAAGTACCATTTATACTACAGTCAATAAACTGTATATAGTATTTATATTATACTAAAAATGTTAAGTATAATTTATACTAAAATTGATAAATGATATACAGTATTTATATTATAGTAAAAATGTCAAGTACCATTTATACTAAAATCAATAAACTGTATATAGTATTTATTTTATACTAAGAATGAATGAACTTTAAACTAAAATCAATAAACAGTATACAGAAATTATATAATACTAAATATGTTGAGTACAATTTATATTAAAATCAATAAACTTTTAAACCTTATATATAATTTTGTGTTTTTCCTTCCATCCTATTTAAGCCAAAGAATTTCCACATTCCCTAAAGCTACTGGGTATCTCACAGTCGAGCATACTCGACTGTAGCTTACTTGTCATTTTGCCCATTTGACATGCGCCGTCGGATGCTCGCCTCGTCATCTTGGGGGCTGCCATTTTTTATTGGCTCAAATAACTTCATTTGTTTAAGGCTTTATTGGGCGCTTTATTGAAGCGCCGCAAGCGGCGACACTGCAGCTGAGGTTGCAGCAACAGCAGCAGCAATGGCAGTGGCAGCAGCAACAACGATGGTCTGCTGTGGCAAAGGCATCGCGTAAATTGCAACAATTTCTCAGGCGCAGTTTGCAGCCACTATAATTTGCATGTGATTTTTATGGCTTGGCGAATTTACTGTCTAAATTATTTGATTTTAATTTGCTGCGTAATTGCTGGGTTCACATTGCAGACAAAAGGAAAGAAGCCCAGAATCCCGTCTATTATCACATAGATTTATGTTAATGGCGCAATTTTCGAAATCGATAGTTAAACACGCTGCGCACTTTCAAGGACGATCTATCGATTTGTTATCTTCATCACAACTACCAATCGTCTGTTCGATTTCCTCCCCACTCCGAGTATCGTTTATCGCTTATCGTGCAGTCTAACTTACCTATCGGTTTTCTCAAGTGCGCTTCGTGTCGTGGCTCCGCCGTTATTACTCGAAAATCGAAATTTAATTGGTCCAATTGGCCTAAAATATGTGCTAAACGGTTGTCGGTAATGCGGCGCGCAACGGGTGTATAAAATTTGTTAAAGTTATTGCAGTTTATTTGCTTAAAATCATTTTTTCATAATTTGCAGTGCGTTGTTGTTGCCTAGTGCCCGCTGGCAAAGTCGAGCTTTCGTTTTCTGGCGCCATTTAATCTATCGTTGTCCTTCTCGTACGCATTGATTGCCGGGTCTCCACTACTTTCGTTTCCTTTCGTGCGCGCGTTTTTCGATCGTTGCTCCTCTTTCGGTCTTTCGTTTGTGCAATTTTGTGCGAGTATTAGTGCAAATTTCGTTCTCTTGTTAGCTCGCGCTTAGAAAATATGAAACGAATTAGTGTATGCGAGTGTGCTAATAAGATGCAGCAGTGGCAAAAATGCAGAGGCTGATTGAGTGAAATAACAAGCATCTGTCTTTTGTTTTTGTTTTTTTTTTGTGTGTGCTAATAAAATGCAGCAGTCGTCATATTTTCTAACGCTATTTAATCTGTCGCTGTCTCCGGGTCTCAGCTACTTTCGTTTCCTTTCGTGCGCGTGCTTTTTGAGCGTTGCTCCTCTTTCGGTTTCGTTTCGTGTATTTCTGTGCAAGTGTATTAGTGTTTCGTTTCTCCTGTTTGGCCGCGCTTAGAAAATGTAATTTGAATAAGTGTGTGTGCGTGTGCTAATAAGATGCAGCAGTGGCAAAAATGCAGAGGCTGATTGAGTGAAATAGCAAGCAGCCTGAGTCTGCCTTTATTTGTTTTTTTTTTTTTGTGCTAATAAGATAAGCAGTGGTCATCTTGCAAAAGCTAATTGAGCTGCCACTTTAAGTAAAATATTAAGCAGCCTTAGTCTGGCTATTGTGTTTTTGTGTGTGTTCTAATAAGCTTTGGATTAAGCTTTCGCTAATAAGATCACTCTTTTAAAAGGAATGTAACTTCAACCGAAATTTGAATACAAAAATAAGGTAAGTGTCATTTATTTATTTTACACCTGTTGAACAGAGCGCTCAGAAATTGTAGAACAATATTGTTGCCTGCTCTAATCTTATTGGGAGTGGTATATCGGATAGCTTTTGTGCTGTCTGTTGCATGTTGCTGTTGCTGCAATGGTTTCGGCCGGCGCCTCTGAGCAAACAACAATCAATAAGCCGGCCGCGCGCACTTTAGTTTGCGACACGCCTTCCTTTCGATATGAATGTGTGTCTGCCACAAATTTGCCCCTGCCAATAATTCAATTAACGTGGTTGCAAACGTAGCCGAGAGCCAAAGAAGAAACCTGCAACACCCGTGTGTCCAGAGGTTGCAGGCTACCAAACAAACAGACCCTGGGCAAAAGAAACATCAACAACACATTTATTTCACAATTGGCGCACATTAATCAATGGCAAATTGGCCAACAACGGGAGGAGCCAATTGACTACAACAAGTACCCAAGTTGCAAAGTCGCAACAAGGAGTCGAGTTAGTTGTAGTTGCAATTAAAAGCAGATTAATAAGCCGCCCAGTGGCAACATTGGTCGGGCCCAGTTTCAGGTGCAGAGACAACGCCAAGTTGGCAATCGAACGTTGAGCGTTGTCATCCTCTCTCGCCTAGCATTCGAGTTGCTCGCCGTTTGTTGCTTCTCGTATTACCAACAACTGCGTCGGCGATTGTGGCCCACTTTAATTGCACTTTTCATACTTGTTAATTTTTCAATTTTCCTTGGCCACCGACAGCGACAGCGACCAGTTGCCAAATGTCGAACGTGCAACGTTCCCTGGACCACACACAAGCAAACAAACAAACAGAGACAGAGACTTCAATACAGATACAGGTGGACATACGAGGGGTCCTATCTATCTGCTATATATAGTATAGAGAGTTCAGCTGTGACCCAAACAAACTCTCGATGCACAGCGGGCACAGCTGCTGACTGTGGGGGCGCCTCATTCGCCTCACTCGCTGCCTGCATTTGGGCCAAATTAATTGCTAGCGATTAAATTTCAAATTTTCCATGCCAAGTCTCCAGTTTTTGGATTCGAGCGCATTCGCTTCCGTGCTGCGAGTTTTGCGTGCGGCAACATTTGCAACATTTTCTCCTACACTCCCTGCCCTTTCCCCCACCCTCCCCTGCACCTCCCCCATAAAGTGAAAATCATTAGTTTTCATTTGTGGCGTTTAGTTTTTTGTTTGTTTGTTTGTTAGGGCGTGTGCCGCTGCCCGCTTTTGGTCGGCAATTGTCGTGCAACTGTTTTGCAATGCAAAACAGTCAAATGCAACGTCCAAGTGCAATTTTCACTTGAGTCCACAACGTCAAGTTTCTAGCTGTCGTTGCTGTGGCAGTTGCATGTCAGCCAAACTCATGTGAATGTTCTCCTGTGGCGAGCTAAGCGTTTGCCCAATAGAAGTGCAACATTTCAGATAGGGTAATATGGACTAATAAATATCAGCGATTTTATTAAGTAATTCAATTTAATTTGTAACTTTAATTTTTATGTTTCCTGAAAATATGGTATATGTTGAATGTTGTACTATATCAACTATATCAAAATGTAACTTTTGGTACATTTTTCAGTATTTGTACAGTATATTAATTTGGTATATTTTAAAATTAATACTGCACTCGATAGTATATATTTGAATATATCAAATATTGCATTTGGTATGATTTAATCAGTATTTTTGCGATAAAATGATTTGGTATATTTTTAATTAATACCGCACTCTGGTATATTTTTCAGCAGTACTCTTCAGTATATCAAATATTGCGTTAAGAATATATATTTTTTTAGTATTTTTGCAGTATATTAATTTGGTATATTTTAAAATTAATACTGTACTCGATAGTATATATTTGAATTTATCAAATTTTGCATTTGGTATGATTTAATCAGTATTTTTGCGGTATAGTGATTTGGTATATTTTTAAATTAATACCGCACTCTGGTATATTTTTCAGCAGTACTCTTCAGTATATCAAATATTGCGTTAAATATATATTTTTTAGTATTTTTGCGGTATATTAATTTGGTATATTTTAAAATTAATACCGCACAGTTTTGCTTTTATTCACAATCTGTAGCGAGTATCTCATAATCAAGCACATTCGAACGTAGCTTTACTTGTTTATTCCTTGATTTATCCAAAATTTTTATGCTTGGTATTTTCAAGTCGAGGAATTGACATTTATTATTTTTGAATTTTTGTGGCAATTAAACACATTTGCTATTGGCCTCGGTCAGTTGAAATGATTGTGCAAATAAAACCAAAATATATTCGAAAGTCATTCAAGTGGGCAGCAGATATTTTATGAGGAAATTCTCAATTGCCAATATACTTTAAATTAACAATAAATTATTAAATATCTAAGATATTAATGAATTGGTTTATTCGTCTTACCTTGTCTTATTATATACTCTGATTAGATAAAAACATTTTGCAGAGTTAACACCAATCATGAGAACCATTTTAAATTAAGTATTAAGTAGTCAACCACCTGTCGCTGCCTATCTTAGGAGGCTTATCATGGTGTGTCTCAATTTGTGTTCATGATAAGATAGAAAGTAGACAGCTACGGGAACTCACTCAGTAATAATAATAGTTTGGCACGCTCCTCTATTAATCAATTATTAGAAAGATAACAATATAAATTGCTATGCAGATAACTATAAAACACTTTTGCAAAGATTAAAAAATTCGTTATCAACATTGTTTATTTCTTATATATTTGTATGACCAATCTGAGATAACGGTACTTTTATAATTTAGTAACATTTTAATCGCTCAAAAGGGGACTTTTTCAAAAATAAAATCACCGATCAGCTTTCATCGATTTGTGCTGGAGGTCTTGAGATATAGATAGCAGCGCCTGGTGACCAAGTCTTCATTGCGATAACATTTTGTGGTCCGCAGTCCGTGGTGTTTGTGATTGTGCTACTAGCGAAAGATATCAGAGTCCTGCTCGAATTTGTGTACGATACTGGATCATAGTTAAAAGTACTGATGTCACTCAAATTCTTGCATGAATCGCCATAAGAAAGTGCGCCCCAATAGCTGAGAGGACGCAAATCCTTTAATTCGTTTCTCCAATTCATTTCGCCAATCAATGAACGTTGCACCTTTGTGTCATCGATAGTTGTGCGATTCCTTTGGGGCTCTGAGATATATCCACGTAGAGTCCTGTTATTGATTTCCACATCGAGATAGTAAATCGCATTCGACGTCAAAGTGTAGTTGAAATTATAACACGATTGCTTTCCATTGATTAATGTAAAATTGTTTGAGCAAGTAAAGTTGGGTCCAGGACTTGAACTGTCAACTGAATCGAACGACAAATGGATTCCAGTTCGTGAATCGTTGCTATAAATACCAATGTGACCATTTAGAGTTTGCAATGTGACCGAATCATTGACTGTGAAATCCAGCGCATTGTGAATGCCTCCAATGCTTGAGATATTGCCGATTGTCCATTGGAAAACACTGCGAATTCCGGTAAAGTTTGAATCGGCTGCCCACAGATTAACTCGGTATTGCTCAGGGTATGTGGAGACGCTGAGAACTTGAGTTGATATGTAATTCACAGGATTTTGCTGATCCTTTGTCTGCACTACAACTTTGGATTCATCTTGGAGTTTGGTTTTGGCCGAGACGCCACTGCAGAGCAGATATAAACCAAACAGGCCAATGAACCACGTCTTTTGTGAGGAACTCATCGTTGTATACTGAATCAAAACCTCGTTGCCTGCCAGCTTTATAGCAACTTTATCAGTCATTTATGTTATTGATAAGATTCGGTTCTAGGAAGGGCAATCTAAAAGGTACATCAGTTATATAGTGCAGATCGGTTTAACAAACAAATATTTAGACAGATTCTGGGAACGATGACACATAATTGCATTGATGGCGAAAACAAAAGCAGATCAAAACTTATAATTTCACAAGAAAATTAATCACTTTTCTTATTAGTTTCCGATCTGCAAATGTTTATGTTATATAGGGTATTAGGAAGTTCATTGTCAACTATCAGCTTTTGTATTTAACCATTTATTGACTGGCAATCGTGTTAATTGACTTCCAAGAACGAGATATGAATGATTTCATAAATTTAGTGTATTGTACAATTCATACAGCGAACCTTCTCAATTATATAAGCATTGTCTTTTTTATATTTATATCATTTTTATTTTAAATTGTTTACAATTATGATGTTATTTCACATAATTAAAGTAGAAATCGCAGGTCGTGTTCAATTGATTTGAGCTGTAGATCTGGATATGAAGGCGGTGGAACGAGCAACCCAATTTGTTGATACAACAGTATATTCTGATTTGCACGGCACAAAGTACGTACTACTGCCTAAAGATCTGGTCCATCTTCCGGCTTTGTTGTATGACTGTGGCTGGAAGGTCAACATTGTAATATCACACGAATTTTGGCACCATGTTTCCCTATGAATTCCAACCCAATATAGCTCAGGATTTATTCGATTCAGGTCATTGGTATATTTAATTTCGGCAAGTAAAAAGCGTGGTAAGTAAGGATCATCAATATCGGTAAGATCGGTTTGAGGAATCGATATATATCCACGAATAGTCTTTTTACGGATTTCCACATCGAGAAAATAGATCGCATTCGAAATCATACTAAAATTGGAATTAAAACAACCATTATTCTTGGCAGAAAAATCAAATCCATTGAAGCAAGAGAATGAAAAGCCAGTTGAATTGCTTTCCAATTCATTCATGGACAAATAGACACCAATTTCTGAGCCTTTGCTGTTGAATCCAATCTGTCCATTCAACTGAACCGTTTCATTAGTTGCATCCTCAATCGAGAATTTCATAGCGTTTAAAATGCCTTGACGATCGCTGACAGATTTTCCTATCCTCCATTGGAATGCACTGCGAAATCCCGTAAAGTTTCTTGCATTCTGTTTTTCAATAAACATTCGAAACTGTTGAATATAATCTGACGGTCCTCTAGTCGAATCCACAGTCACATCCTTGGAAAAGTTGTTAATACTGGGTGTTGCGAAGATGCCACTGCACAGCAGAGAAATACCAAAGAGGTAGAGAAAACACTTTGCTGCTGACGAATTCATTGTTTAAGAGTGACTAAACATCAAGTTGCTTGCCGATTTTATATCAACTTGATCAACTTAGCGTTGTAGATAAGATTAGATTCTAGGAAGGGCAATCTAAAGAGTACATCGGTTATATATTACAGATCAGATATGGGAATGATCAAATATAGTTTTATTATTTGTTATTATACAAATTATTTACTTTCTATATCATATTTCTGTGCTCTATTATGTGTAGTTATTTAATATAGTATATTTTATACAGGATGTTAGCCAGATCATTGCTAAAAACCAGTTTTTATATCTGACCATTTATTAATTGGCAATCATTTTTATTGACTTCCAAGAATGAGATACGAATATTCTCATAAATGCAATAAATTGTGCCGAACCTTCACAATTATACTATAAAGGCTTTGTCTTATCTTTATATGATTTTTATTTTAAATTAGTTGCAGTGATGTAAAGAATTTAATCTCTATTCAATATAATTCGCAGTCCTTGTGCCATTGATTTGAATTGTAGGTCTGGAGATGAAGACAGCAACAGAGTTAATCCAATCCGTTGCTATAATAGTATTTTCTAAATCGCACCACACGTAATAATAACTACTAATCAAATATCTCTTAGATCTTTTCGCTTTGTTGTATGATTGTGGCTGGTAGTTGGATGTTGTAATATCACTCGAATTGCTGCACGATGTTCCATAATAGTTTCCAATCCAATAGGCCTGAGGATTTATTGTTTTCAATGCATTTGAATATTTAATTTCGCCAATTAAATAGCGTGGCAAGTAGGGATCATCGAGATCGTTAAGATTGTCTACAGGTATCGATATATAACCACGAATAGTCTTTTCACGGATTTCCACGTCCAGATAATAGATCGCATTCGAAATCATACTAAAGTTAGAGTGAAAACAGGCATTATTATCAGCAGAGAAATTAAATCCGTTGAAGCAAGAGAATGAAAAGCCCGTTGAATTGCTTTCCAATTCATCCATGGATAACAAGACACCAATTTGTGAGCCTTTGCTATTGAATCCAATCTCTCCAGTCAATTGAACCGTAGCGTTAGTCGCATCCTCAATTGTGAATTTCACGGTATTTTGAATGCCTTGATTGCTGCTGACAGATTTTCCTATAGTCCATTGGAATGCACTGCGAAATCCTGTAAAGTTTATTGCAGTCTGTGATTGAATGTTGGCTCTAAATTGTTCGTGATACACTGTGTATCCTCGAGTCTCCTCTAGAGCCACATCCTTGGAAAAGTTGTTAGTACTTGGCTTTGCCAAGATGCCACTGAACAACAGAGAAGCACCAACAAGGTAAATAAAGCACGTTGCTACTGAGGAACTCATCGTTTAGAACTGACTACAAATTCTGTTGGCTACCAGTTTTATAGCCATATTATCAAGTCTATAACTAGTGATAAGAGGTGGTTCCAGGAAAAGATTTGAATGATGTAGCAACACAAAAAAAATGATTTTCGATAATGAAAATAAAAGATTTTTATATTTTAGCTATCAACATTTAGTTTAATTATATTTACAACACTAGCCAATGAATATTTTTTCTATGTTCAATATTTATATATTTCATTATAATGCAAACATTTTTCCTTTAGTTTGCCGTGCCAAAAAGAAAATGAATAGATACAAAAATAATGCATTCACTTTCAGCGAATTTGCAGAGTTTGTGCTTGCGCTGTTGATTTGTATTGAGGGTCGGGAGATGTAGATGCCAATTGCTTCTTTCCAATCTGTAAGTGCAATTGTATTGTCTAGGCCACAGATATAGTTGGTAACTGTGTACATGCTGTTATATGTATTAATTACTCTTTCCTGACTGTTGTATGAAATTGGGGCAAAGTTAAATGTTGTAATTTCACTTGAATTGCCGCAAGAAGATCCATAATTATTTTCAACAGAATATGCTTGAGGTCTTAAGTTTCCTAGACTACTTAACCACTCGATTTCAGCTATCAACCTTCGCGGTGTGTTGGGATCGTCTATATTGGTAAGATCGTCTTGAGGGTCTGATATATAGCCACTTATGATGCTATCACTGATTTCCACATCGAGAAAGTAAATCGCATTCGTAATCAGCGTATAGTTGGCATTAAAACACGCAAGATTATCGCTGGAGAAGCTAAAATTGTTTGAGCAATTGAATGGTGGATAATTAGGTGGCCAATCCATTGTGAAATGCACTCCGATTTGAGATCCGCTACTATATATTCCAATGCGTCCAAGCAAAGTTGATGCGTTTTCCGTATCATTGATGTAAAACATCATGATATTATTGATGCCTCCGTCGTTCAACGTTTTGCCGACTCTCCATTGAAAAACGCTGCGAATTCCAGTAAAGTTGCTGTTCGGTATTTCTTGAATAATCACTCGGAAATTTTCATTATAGCCTTGGAAGTTAGGTCCTTGATCCACAGATAGACTTGTCTGCAGTTCAAAGAGATCCTTGGAAAAAACACCACAGAACAGTGATAGACCACAAAGGTAAAACAAACACGTCTGTTTTGAAGAATTCATTGCGAAAAACTGAATGAAATTCAAATTGATCGTCAGTCTTATAGAAACGTTATCAATAAGTTTTTATTGATAAGATTTGGTTATAGGAAAAGGAAAATCAATTGAAAAATAGCTCGGTAGAAGGCTTATTAAAAGTCAATTAAGGAATAGATATAATTTATTTGAAGAAAATGCTATCAACACTTCATGAATATGTTTGCCATTTGAAATGATATTTAACATTTTATCTTTAACAATATATTTTTGGTCAAGCAAGCTGATTGCTTCACTTCATTCAAAAGAGTATTTGTAGTTCCCCGCTAATCAATAGGGACTGCACCTGACCATTTCCTGATAAGAAGTGAATTATAAGTGAAATCTGAAGATTACCTATTTTAAAGAAATACTTGTTGGATTTTAAACAACTTTTATTGATTTCTTTGAGGGGAATTCATTGCTTAACAAAGTCTAAAAACGTGTTTTAGTTTTATTGATAAGATGTTGTTGAGGATGACTTTTGATACGTATAATTAATAATCGTTAAAGTTGGATAGTTTATTTACAAAGAATATATAATATTTGGTAATGATAATAAAATATTTTTATACAATATTGATTCATTTTAATCTACTGACAACTAAATTTCTAATAACTATTTTTCCATTTATTCTTTTTATATAAATTCACATACTTTTAAGCTTTGTCTTTTAAAAAAACATATTCAAGTCACATTATAATTCTTCCCTACGATTTTAGAACCACGAAGAAAATAATGAAGCACAAATATATGGTATTTAATTGTAAAGAAGTTGCAGAATTTGTGTCTGTGCTTGTGCTGTTTATTTGCTCTGAAGGTCTGGAGATGTAGACGCCAATATGATTATTCCAATCTGTCACTGCAATCGCTTTCTCAAAACCGCATTCAATATAGTGGCCCATTGTTGTCGTCATAAAATAAGTATTCGTAACTCTTTCCTCATTATTGTATGACACTGGCGCATAGTTGAAAGTTGTTATTTCACTCGTGTTATCACAAGAAGAGCCATAATTATTCTCGACCCAATAGCCTTCAGGTTTCAAGTTAATTAGAGTTCCGAGCCATTGAATTTCAGCTATCAATTTGCGTGGCAAGTTGGTATCATTCATATGGGTCAAATCGGCTTGAGGCTCTGATATATATCCACTTATGATGTTACCACTAATATCCACATCCATAAAGTAAATCGCATTCGAAATTAGGGAATAATTCGAATTGAAACAGCCAAGATTATCGCTGTGCGCACTGAAATTGTTTGAGCAATTGATGTAGGGGTAATTCACAGACCAATCCATTAAGAAATGTACTCCAAACTGAGATCCATTGCTATATATTCCAATTCGTCCAGACAAATAAGTTGGTATAGGCACTGTGTCATTCATGTTGAATACCATGACATTATTGATACCTCCGTCATTCAACTTTTTGCCAACTCTCCATTGAAAGGCGCTCCGTATTCCAGTAAAGTTGTTATTTGGTAAATCTCGAGTACCAACTTTATAATGTTTTTTATAGTCTCGGAAGTCGGGGCTTTGATCAGCTGAGAAGTTTGCAGATTCCTTTGACTGCTGCTCAACGATATCCTTAGAAAGGACACCGCAGAGTAGCAAGAGGCAAGAAAGGTAAAACAAGCACTTGCCTTTTACAGAACTCATCGCAAAACACTGAATTAAAGTCACATTTACTGACAGTTTTATAGAAACTTTATCAATTTATTATTATTGATAAGATTTGGTTCTTGGAGATTGTTAATGAACTTAGATTAAGACCTAGTCAAGTTAGGTAAAGATAAGAAAACAGTTTAGCTCCTCAACAATTTATATTTTGGCCAAGCAAATTGCCAATCTACGCTTATCAATGGGGGCTGACCTGACCATTTCCTGAAAAGAAGAGAATTATAAGTGAAATCTGAAGATTACCTATTTCAAAGAAATACTTGTTAGGTTTTGAAAAACTTTTATTGATTTCTTTGAGGGGAATTCATTTCTTAACAAAGTCTAAAAATATTTATTCTATTTATATAACTTCACATACTTTTAAGCTTTGTCTTTTAAAAAACATATTCAAGTCACATAATAATTCTTTCTTAGGATTGCAGAACCACAAAGAAAATAATGAAGCACAAAAATATAGTATTTAATTGCAAAGAAGTTGCAGAATTTTTGTCTGTGCTTGTGCTATTTATTTGCTCTGGAGGTCTGGAGATGTAGACGCCAATATCATTCCTCTCTCGCACTGCAATCACTTTCTCTGGACCGCAGACGAAATAGTTTTCAATTGTTTCCGCATAACGATAAGTATTCGTAACTCTTTCCTCATTATTGTATTGCACTAGCGGATAGTTGAAAGTTGTTATTTCACTCGTATAATCACAAGAAGAGCCATAATTATTCTCGACCGAATAGGCTTCAGGTTTCAAGTTAACTAGAGTTCCGAGCCATTGAATTTCAGCTATCAATTTTCGCGGCAAGTTGGTATAATCCATAAAGGTCAAATCGGCTTGAGGCTCTGATATATATCCACTTATGATGTTACCACTAATTTCCACATCCAGAATGTAAATCGCATTCGAAATTAGGGAATAATTCGAATTGAAACATCCAAGATTATCGCTGTGCGCGCTAAAATTGTTTGAGCAATTGATGTAGGGGTAATTCACAGACCAATCCATTGAGAAATATACTCCAAACTGAGATCCATTGCTATATATTCCAATTCGTCCAGACAAATAAGTTGGTATAGGAACTGTGTCATTCATGCTGAATAGCATGATGTTATTGATACCTCCGTCATACAACGTTTTGCCAACTCTCCATTGAAAGGAGCTCCGTATTCCAGTAAAATTGGTTTTGGTTGAACTTCGAACGGGAAGTCGAAAATGTTCATGATAGTCTCGGAAGTCGGGGCTTTGATCAGCTGAGAAGTTTGCAGATTCCTTTGACTGCTGCTCAACGATATCCTTAGAAAGGACACCGCAGAGTAGCAAGAGGCAAGAAAGGTAAAACAAGCACTTGCCTTTTACAGAACTCATCGCAAAACACTGAATTAAAGTCACATTTACTGAGAGTTTTATAAAAAGTTTATCAATATATATATCTATATAGATCTATATATATATATATTGATAAGATTTGGTTCCTGGAGATTGTAAATGAACTTAGATTAAGACCTAGGTAAAAGTAAAGATAAGAAAACAGTTTAGCTTCTCAACAGTTTTTATTTTGGCCAAGCGAATTGCCAATCTACGCTTATCAAAGGGGTGTGCACCTGATTATTTCCGGTTAAGTGAATCATAAGTGACATCATATGTTTTGCTCATTAAATGAAATACTTGCCAGGTTTGTATTGACTTTTTTTTAGAGCTTATCTATGCCTCATAGCGGTACTTGAACTTATATTGGCAACTATTTAGTGTGGCCCTTAAATAATGTTCAACGCAACGTCAAGTTCAAGTAGCAAAGTTCAAGTCATAACTCGTTGTTTAGCCAAGCCATTGTCGTCATCATCACCATGATCATCTTCATCATTATGAGCATTGTGCATTCGTAACCAAGAGCTGGAAAGCGTTGCACTAAATCAAGCCCACATGAAATGGAATAGTACCCAGAGAGAGAGAGAGATGGCCAGGGCCAGCATCAGTTTGGACAGCTTCCACACAGTAGTCGCAGTTGTCTAGGCCAAGAAAGGGGAGAGGGGAGCGGGCACAGTAGCCAGCAGTTGGAAGTCGGAAGGCGCAGAGTCAACGTCAGCGACAACGGCATCAACAGCATCATCATTAAAGCCTGGCCAAGATAAACACACGCCAAGGCGCAGCTCGAACATGTGTTGCCTGTCGAAGCTTTTGGCGAAGCGAGGCCAAAGCGAAGAGACCCACAGGTTCCTTCCTGCTGGCAATACCCTCTAAATGAGGGTGATAAAGGGTATGCACGGCTGTGGCTGTAAATGTGCTTTTTAAGTGGTTTCAAAAGTATTGTGGTTCACTTTTTTAAAGAAACTCTTTTTATTAAATGTTTTTTCATATTTAAAAAGTGTTATCAATGATTAGATTGAATTAAAGAAACTATTTTATATATTCGTAGTTTCATATGTTGATTTGTTGAAAATCACTTAATAACTTTATTCGTAGAAATTGGATACAGATGTGAACATTGAAATAGCAGTTAAGAGCTGTGAACTTTGAAATAGCAGTGCTTAATAGCCACGCGTTGAACATAGAAAAATACTAATATAAAAGCAACTTCGAAGGAAAAATCAGTTATGATATTTCACTTTATTGTATTTTTTTTTTTAATAATTTAACAATTTTCATTTTTTAAAATAAAAGAGGATGCTTTATGATTTTCTTTAAAATAGCAGTGTTAACAGAAAAATAAAATAAAATTCATTATAGCTTATACATACTTATAACTTAACCCTATTAAATTGATTGATTGACTGCTGTGTGTAGCTTTTATTGGGTACCAAGTCCTAACAACGTTACTTAATTACTATATTCTCAGTTTATAGTTCGTGAAAAATATATATTTACTATATTCTAGTCGGCTTACAGGATAACTCTTAGTCACTCTTCATCGTTTGCGTTTTTATTTATCTGTTTTTTGTAGTTTTTAGTCTGTTATTTCGTAGCAAAAAGTGGCAGAGGTGCACATAAATTTTAAATATCGCAACTTTGGCTTAAGAAGATGGCCCGGAACAATGGTTTAGCTGCTAAACCATATTTGGCAAACCGGCAAACGGGGATCTTGGGCATCTTGGAGGTCTGTTGACTGCCGACTGTTGCTCAGTTTGCTGTGTAATGCAGTTTTTACTCTTTTTTATTGAGCTAAATGGACAGACATACTTGCGAATGAGGAGCTGGGCCTCATTAGGCTCACGGCCAGCTGCATGAATGCCACTCTTGGTTGGCTGGTGCATCGCTGCGTATGAGTAATGCTTACCAATTGTTGTCCGTGTGTGTGTGTGTGTGAGTGTGTGTGTATAAGAGTGTATATTCTTGTTGTTGCTTGTGCTCGATTTACACGCCTGAAAGGATTAATTCGTTACCAATTTGTTATAATATGCAGGCATAGCGATAAATCTATTAATTAAGCTGACGGTTGTTGTGCCTCTCTGCCTCTGTGTGTATAAGTGTGTGAGTGTGAGTGAATTTTGAGTGTATGCGCTTGGAGATTTTGCAGTTGAAAAATTACAACGCTTTTTTACAAATTCGCTGCGCTTACTTTGAGCAGCTGTGCGCGTGTATTTGTTGTGGCTGTGTGTAAATTTGTTGAAATTTGAGGCTGTGGGTGGTCTGAAAGTGGAAATGAGCAACAGGCAGCGGCAAATAAAACCATTTTATGAATCAACATTAACTGTTTGATACCCAGCAATATGAAAGCGAAAGAAGGTATAATAAAAGTAAAGTAAGGGAAACTGTTGAGACAAAAATTTGTTTATAATTGAATTAAATACAGCAAATAAGTTTGTGGCTATCAACACTTTAGTTAAGTCAAGAAAATTCACCATTTTCTAGAGGCGAATTGATTAAAAGGTTAAAAGAATTTGTTAGATATATATAAAGAAAAGCTTTAATTATCTTTTAGAACTTCTAGAATTCTATAGTGATATGGAAAAGGAAAAGCTTTATATTAATTAAATTTATTTGTAAATATCATCATTTTAGTTAAACCAAACAGAGGATTTTCTGGAGGAAAGTTGATTAAAAGGTTAAACAAAGTTGTTAGAAGGCTAGAAAGAAGAAATGTTTAGATGAAATTATAGAAAAGGGCAACAAAATTCTATCATGATATAAACAGGTAAAAGACTGTGAATATACGGAAATATTTAATGTTATTAGAAAGTAAAAGGCTGTGCTGAATATACGATGATTGTAAGGAATTCTCTCTTCATTGTCCATAAAAATCATTTGATACTGCATAACATTTAGTCGTGCAACACTTTGATGATCGCTTGCGTATAATAAACCAATTGTGAACAGCAATAACAACAACAAGAGCAACAACAACTGTGAACTACTGTGCAGCGTGGTGTGTATAAATTTGCCAAATTAAAAAGCGAGCGCAGTCAAAGGAGTCGGCGGGACAACTAAGGCGGCTAAAGCCAGAGCGCTGCCACCCACCGGACGGATGGATGACGCAACAGGGGGCCCGACTCTGAGCCGCATAGACGAGCAGAGAGGGTGGCATGAATAGGAGGAGGGAAAGAGGAGAGAGCGTAGACGTCGTCTATAAATAAAGCCAGTGCCAGAGTAAATCAAAACAACAAGCACGAAACGCGAACATGTGGCGCTCTGTGTGCGCTCGCTCTGAAGTTGCAGTGGCAGTTGCTATTGCTGTTGCAGTTGCAGTTGCAAGTTGGCAGTTGAAGTTGAAGTCGGCTGGGCGATTGGCAAGTTGGCAGCTAGTTGGCGCTAGACTCAGGATCAAGTGAGCAGCCGACGCTGGGTGTGGTCGGTGGTCCAGGGCGGTCCAGAATGTGATATGGGCGTCAATGCTGTTGGCTTGGATTTGGATTTGTCATCCCCCAAGCGTCGATCACACACATAAATATTATTACGCATTTACCAGTTGACCAACTGCAACTTGCAACTCTTGTTCGCAGACAATGCGATCGTAATGTGTACCTTTTGGACCTTTGGGGCTTTGATCTGAGCGCCGCTTGTCAACATCTTATTCCTCGCATTGACATGATTGATTTTTCATGTTGAACAGCTACAGCTTCATCTCTGAAATTTTGCTGTCGCTTCTTCTTCTCGTTGCTCATGACTTTCTAAAATATATTTCACTCAACGACAACAAGGTTGACTTTGATAAAGAAAAAGCATGTTGAGCATTTGCTTAATATTAATAAATATTAAAAGGATGTTTGAAAATTTTGTGACTTAAAAATTATTAAAGAAATAATTTTGTATGGAAAAAACGCCAAGGAGCCTTAGTACCTGAAAATTTGGTATATTTTGCCACTCTATGGTATATTTTAAATGTAGTACTATATCAATATACCAAGTTTAACTTTTGGTATATTTTTAGATTTTTAAAATTATATACATTTGGTATATTTTAAATTAATACCGCCTACTTAGTAGTGGTATTTGTTGCTTTGGCTGATAATCTGCGATATTTTTCACTTTATGGCATATTTTGAATGTAGTATTATCAATATACCAATATTTTGTGGTATATTAATTCGGTATGTTTTCAAATTTATACTGTACTATAATGTTTTCATTCAAAACGGGTAGCGGTTATCACACAGTTGGTATATTTTGAATATAGTAGTATATAAATATACCAAAAATAGCATTTGGTATTTTTAGGTTCACTATTTTCGAATTTCTAAAATATTTTATTAGATTTTAAATTTGGGAGTGTAACATTTATTGTTTCGCCACATCTGCTGAATAGTTTTTCTGTCTTTTATACTTTCGGAGTTGTCCCATTAAAAAGCTGTCGCTCTGCTGACCCAGAGTCGAGATTATGTTGCAGCTTCGTTGCGCCTTCCCAGGCACGCATCGCGAGTTCCTCTCACGCTTGTTGTCAAAATTGAACAATGTTAGTGCATCAGCGGCAACTGCAGCAGCAGCAACGAGCACTCGTATAACAACAACATTAAATACTTTTAGCGGTAAAAGTGTCTTAAAATGTAGGTAAGTAATTGAAATTTATTGTGGCAAGATGTTTTGCGGCATAGACGCTGAGCCAATGAATTTGTTTGATGTTGAGAGAATGTTGCCGCGTTTGCCGCCAACAACAAAGTTGCAAACGTTGCAAGCTGGTCGACTGGTCGGAATGGATTATGTTAGTGGAGCAATCAATCGGCTATATAAGGCAGGCCGAAACTGAAGAAAACACTTAGCGTTCCAGACAATTTCATTTGGCCTTATACATGACCAAAATCAGATCCAAAGCTGCAAAGAAGTTTTGTGCCCCATCCTGGGAAGCAATTTAACTGTTGCACAGAGTAGAAGGTGTTGATAGTGGAGGCGTCATCCTCAACCTCATCGTCATCGTCTGCTCGTCTGCTTTTGTTTTGGGAAATGGGGATGGGAAAAACTTATTGATATGGGGGCTAGCAACTGTCTTGTATTTTTGTACCTTAGCCTTGGCCCAAGCCAAGACGTTAACTGTGCGCTTTGCGCCCAATTTTGGTAGCCTGATTTGTCACGATGTTTTTTCTCTTTTTTTTTTCTTGCTTTTATTTGATTTGTCTTTTTTCCTGTGTTGTGTTTTTTTAGGGTTTTTGCGCCTGCCGCAAAAACAGCACAGAAGAAGCAAAAAAAAAAATAAACTGAGAAGACAAACAAATTGGTCTGTAGTTGAAAATTGACAAGAATTTCGTGACTTTGTCACCTTCTTTTTTACTCTGTTGCAGTTTGCCACAAAGCGACAGCGAGACACTGCAACGCCCTCAAAAGGCAGCAGTTGCAAGCACTGTTGCCTGCTTTCCTCCTCGTTAAGTGGCAGGCAGCGCGTGCGCATTGAAGTTGAAGTTGAAGTCGACTTCAACGGGGCAATTCCTTAGCAGCCAGCCAGCATTAACCAAAAATCCAAAATCTCGACTTGCCGATTGCCGACCTCCGCCCCGTCTTCGTCTCTCTTTTTTGTCATCGTCTTGACTCCTCCCGTTTCCACCCAAAATCACTTCATCATCGTTTTTTTTTTGGGTGCATTCTAAAGTCAAGTCAAAGCAAAAGCAGCGACTTCAGAGCTGCAAACTCTTGTCAGATTTATTTGTTTGCTGCAGCGACTTTTGGGGCAACTTTGCAATGAGAGTCAAACTACTTTGGTGCCAGCAACGACAAGCTGTATCAAAATTCCATTTCTATCAAGTTAATCGATATAGAACTAGGCTATAAATGATAACAGCAGCCTTTGAATCACTTTGTAAGAGTCTAGTATTGAATATATTCAATTCAATTGGTTATATTTGCAATGAAATATATTTTATTAAAGTACTTTACATTGAATTAGTTATATTTACAATGAAATCTATTGTATTAAAGTATTTTCAATTCATTTAATTACTTTCCTCTAACAAATTGTTTCGCCTTATACAAAATCTATCGCAATTGCAGAGCATTCAATCCTCGACTTGGCAACGCTTTTTCTGCTGTCTCATTTATTTCATTTGTTTACTGAAGTTGCTGTTGTTGTTGTTGGTTTTGCTGTACCTGTAACCTTTTGCACTTGGTACCCTTTTCGTATTTTTATTTTCTTTGAATTTAATGATTGTTTTTTGCTTTTTTTTTGCTATGTTGTGGAGCCCTGACAGTTACAAGGAGCTGCAACACGGACAATGTTGCAGGACGGCGACAAATTTCAAACAGTCGATGGTAGTTGTTTTTTTTACTTCTTTGTAAGCCATTTTTGTTTTGGATCTGTTGTTTTTTGGTGCTGAAGCTGTAGATGGTGTAACATCAGGTGGGAACGCCCCTAGAAAGCATTTCAAACACAACAACGAACGGACTTTGTCTCATTTTCATGCAATTGTTATTATGGCTCGGAGGCAGTTTGATCAATTGGCCAATGCCCACAAAAATTGACCAAATTGAGACTCGAGTGGAGTCGAGTGCAAAGAGTTTGTGTTGCCTTTGCCAAAGGGGACATTAGATGCATTGGCTTGAGTTCGTGTCGAGCTGCCTGCAAAGTGACATCAACAACAGCAACAACAACAACAATAGTTGCGACTACTTTTGTGGGTCAGCAGCCCAAAAACATTAAGAATCTTGTGCTGCCGTCGCTGCTTTCCATTCTGGCATTATGAGTTGACATTAGAGAGAACATGGCCAAGGCGCAACTTGTGCATCGCATCGACAATGCCATCGCCCTAGACTGACCCCATTGTGCTGAGTCGTCTCGATGTTGTTGCAGTTGCAGTTGCAGCCAATTTGCTGCAATTGCAATTCGATGCTGCCTCCAAGTGAGTGTGCCACTTAGCCAAGTTCGTTGGGGGGCCAAAGGCAAACTGCTGCAAACAACTGTGCTGCAAGTTGCAACTGATCCAAACAACAAACAACACAACAAACAGCAGTCCGAAGTCAATATTTGTGCAAAATGTGCGAAATGAGGTTATGTGATGCAATCTGTGTGAACTTGCAACACGCTTATGAGTGTCTCTTCCCCTTTCGCTCCCTCTGTAAGCGCAATTTGTGGTGTGTTAAGAGTTGTGGCACGGGAAATGGGTTACAATTGCATTTGTATGCAGGCCAACAAATGCCAGAGCAGCTGTAAGGTCAGCGGAATCAACAAATTGCACTACTATAATGAACAGGGAATGCTATAGTACAGAGCTGCGATTCAGGGATAGGGATTAGGTATTAGTTTTACAAATTTTCTTACCAAAATTGTATTTTTATACCTGCTATCCATAGTATAAATTGTTAAAGCTATTTAAGAAATACATTTGTATGGGTCTAAGTTGCTTCGGCTGACAAACTGGTACATTTTGTAAAATATGGTATATATTGAATGGTATATTTTGTTGTCTATGGTATAATTTGAATGCTATATTTTGTACCCTGTTGTATATTTGGAATGTAGTACGGTATAAGTATACCAAAAAGTGATTGATCATTATAGTATTTTTGTGGTATATTTTGAACGGTATATTTTGTAATCTATGGTATATTTTGAATGGTATATTTTGTTGCCTATAGTATAATTTGAATGCTATATTATATTTTGAATGTAATACGATATAAATATACCGAAAAGTGATTGATAATTTTAGTATTGAACGGTATATTTTGTAATCTGTGGTATATTTTGAATGGTATATTGTGTACTCTGTGGTATATTTTGAATGGTATATATTGAATGCAGTACTGTATCAATATACCGAAAAACGATTGATATTTTTAGTATTTTTGCGGTATATTAATTTGGTATATTTTAAAATATCGCACTGAATCGCTTTAATTCACAATTGGTAGCGGATATTTCATCTCGAGCTGAGCTTTCTTACTTGTTTTATTTAACATATGATATAAAAATAGTTTTCTCATTAAATCTTATCGTTTGCTGTCCTTTAAATGTGCCATGTTTCAGCTGTCATAAAAATGTATTATCAATGACAAGTTATCGCGTCTTAAACAGTCGCAGCAGCAGCGCTTGACAAAACTTTCCACTCATTATGAATGCCTTGAGGTCTGACAGTTTTCCCTTTGAGGCAATGTCAATGGCGGGTTCATCGGTGCATCTCAATCGAAGCTTTCCACTTTCCACATCTAATCGCAATCCAAAATGCAAACATTGTATGGTTATGGCCAGCCTTATATGATATCAATAAGGTATAAAGCGTGGAGAGCCCATTAACAGATCTCGCTTGCCAGATGGTGAATGAGGATCAGGAGGCAGTTGCTTTTGTTGCTTTGGCTCTGGGTTTGGCCTAGCTACATATGTCAACACCATGAACTTGAAACTCTAGACTGTAGACTGTAAACTGAGTTTGGCTAAAAGCATTTTGTATTCTAATTAGATTGTCAACGGCACGACAACAACCTCATTTTGTCTCAAAATGCCGGAGCATACACCGACGATTTGCATTAGCGCCAACCGAATGAGGCGAATCCACTCTCGACTTTGGTTTCGGAGACAAAAATCTGCATAAAGCTTTGCTTTGGGGGGAAGGTTTGAAGTTCATTAACATGCACAGGTTAATTACCATTGTTGTTGTTGTTGTTGTTGCTGTCGTTGTTGCAGCAAGGAAATGAGCCATTAGAAAAAAAAGGCTCAGAGCGCCGCAGTAGCCAAAGCGACGATAAAATGGCTAAAAGCATACATAAAAAAAAGGCAGCGCAAAAAAACACAAAGACACATGTAAAGTGTCCGTCTTTCTCCTAGTGTATGTGTGTGTGTCTGTATGTGTGTGTGTGGGGGGGACTGTGACAAATGCCCATGAAGTTGAACGTGCTTTTTTGTTTGCCTGCTACATGCAAAATGTTGCACTGATAAGCCGGCAACGGTGGCAAAGCCAATGCCACTGAAGTCATCCCGTTTTGCCGCGGAAACTGCAAAGCAGCGGTAAATGAGCAGCATACAGCAGCAGTGGAGGAGACACCATGAGGCACGATCATTAAAACAAAAGCGGCGACAATAGCCACAAAACCGAGTCCACAACAAGGCATCACTGACAAGCCATGACCAAAGCGTTGCCAAGTTGCCTCTGCCAGTTGCAAGTTGCCAACTGCCAGTTGCCAGTTGCCAGTTGGTGTTGGATTGCCTTAAACGATCCGCGTGAATAACTAATTTCAATGGAAGCTGCTGCTTGCTGCCTGCACACGCGCGCCTCTAAACATTTATCACCCACCATCGGCCATTGCCAGGAGGCTCTCAACAAGGAGGCTCTCCAGAGGCTACTTAGATGCATCCCACTTCACTTCACTCCTCTCACCACCGTCCAGCTTACCACAGACAATGCAACAGTTTTTATGTGCAGCCAAAAGGTTGTTTCACTAGTCTAAAAAGGAGTGCGTAGGACAGACAGCCAACGAACGCATGGGGACATTCAGTCTAATGAGCTGGCCAAAGAAACTGTAAAGTTGCTATGCAAAAAACATCCTGAAGATACCGATAGCAAGAGCTTAGAACTATATAAGTATGAAAGCAAAAAGTTTCAGATACATAAATCAATTGATACTCTTTAGAATGTTAGTAGATGTGATGGCAAGATTGGAGTGAAATCGAAGATAAAAACAGCTTTATTATAACAGCTTTAAAATTTATATGGCATGTAAATAGAGCTATCGACACTTTAAAGCACTTTTCTGCTCTTTTAGATAAACTTTTCATGCTTATTTTAGTTTCATAGTTTACTTTAAAATGCATTTAAGAAAGGCTGCTTTAAAACTTTATGATTTAATGTGGTTTTGCTGACAGTTTTCTCTCATTAAATGAATTACTTTTATTTGCTTCAATTTAAAAAAAATTAATTTAAAAATATGAAACCAAAAAGTGTTAGACATATAAATCAATCTTTAGATTTGATATCAAGATTGCTTTAGAATCGAAGATAACAACAGCTCTCTTAAAGTAGTTTTGAAGCACTTTTCTACTGTTTTAGTTATATTTTTCATTCAATGTAGTTGACTTTAAAATGCATTTAGTAAAAGCTGATTAAGGCTGAATTAAGGAATAGAAGTACTTTTAGTTTGTTTCAATTTAAATTAAATGAATTTAAAACTTTGATAGCAAAAAGTTTAAGGTACGTAAATCAATTGCTAATTTATAGATTTGATTTCAAGACTGCTTCATACTATAACGCGCTTTTGCTGGCAGTTTGTTTCAAGTTAGAGAACTGTAGAATTTTAAAGGCTTGGCTTAAATTTAAAATAGTTAAAAATAAACTCAGTCTGCTCCACAATTTCAAATAGTTCAAATTAAATAATTGAGTCTGCTTGACAATTGCACTTGTTGGGTTGACATACTCGAATTATCATTGTGAACAGGCAATTGTTAAAGTTATGAGTGATCAACACTCAATTTCCCCCGCTGCCAATAGAGGCCTCGAGCCCTTTTGAGCATAACTTGTAAAGCAAACTTGTTGTAGACATCGATTGTTTCTGAAGTTGTTTGAGCCCACACTGAGTACCAGGAACTCGCAGCACGTGCAACAGGGAGAGGGGCAGAAGTGGATGCCAGACACAGAGACAGAGACAGAGAAAGACAGACAGACACACACATCAAGCTAATTAAGCATACTTCAATAAAAAACCCACAAAAGCATTATAGAAAACGTGGGCCAAACAGCACACATGAAGCTGGAGCTAGAGCTGGAGCACCCACAGAGCGTGGCACGCGATAATCAATCAAAAGCCATTAAAGCCAAACGTTTTTCAAACTGAATTTTTGTTGGGAAAAGGCCACAAACGAAAAGAAAAGAGAGACAATGAATCAAAGTAGAAAGCATTTCATCAGAAGTAAAGTACTCGTAAAGTCAAGTCAAAGTCACAAGTAACGTCGTGGCCCAAAGGAGTGGCAAAAAATCATCTACGCACAGACACAAGACAAGTTAAAGATCAAAATCGAGAAATTTATATATAGATTGCAGACGGTGGAGGGGAGGAAGGAAAGAGTTTTGGAGTATAACGAGTAAAACAACAAAAGTAAAACAAGATCAATAAGAGCACGAGCTATGGCTAACTTATGGGGAGCAACAAGACACACGGTTGCAGTTGCAGATGATTGACGGAATTAGAATATGAAATCGTGCGGGCGTCCCCCTCACTCCCTCCCTCCATTCACTCTCTGACTGCCTATCTATATTATTAAATGACCCAGTTAAGGCGACTGCCTTGGAGAGTGAAAAGTGAAGGCGTTGCACAGCTTGAAGAATGTCGCAACAGTCTTGAAAAGTCAGTCGCTCAGTCTCTGAATCTGAATCTGAAGACTTGCTCGCACACAGCCTCAGCCACAGCGTTTTGGCAAATGCAAATTTGTTAACTGCAGACTGTGGTGCAACTTTCTAAATGAAATTCCAATCACATTGCAGCCATCTCGCTCCCGCTGCATGTGTGTGGAAAATTAAAGAAATAATTTCAAGCGAAAATATACAAATTGATTGTCACCTGGCAGGCGAACGGATTTGGATTTGGCTTTTGGTCTCCTTTTTTTCCGTTGTTGTTGACTAAATCAAAGCGCTGACATACTGCACATAAAACACCTTTCTCTTGGCCATGGCTAATATGTGAACATTTTAGCATAGTCCCTGCCCCTATTGCACCTTTGCCCCTTTCTCTGCGTGTGTGTCTGTCAACGCGATTCGATGGCTGGCTTTAGGCTCAATTAGAGACGCGTCCGCAAATTGCTGAGCACTTTTATTGTCGCCAGTCTGAGTCGCCAATTGGCCTGTGGCGTGGCATTTTGTCGCGACGCCTTTGCCTTTGCCTTTGCCTCTGGCTTTGGCCTTAGCTTTGCCTTTGCCATCCTTGCCCCATCATCAGTCAGTTGGTGCATCATTCGCGTAATTGTCGTTGACAAGTTACGCAGCCTGCAATTCGACTTGTTGGCATTTTGTTTGACTCGGATTAAGCTTAAGTGCTGCGGCTTAAGATGCTCCGCATTCTCATCTAAACGATCATCGCCAACTTTTGTGTCCTCTTCGCTGTCCTAGTATTTCTTGCTCGCTCTCTACCTGTTAACCTTGCATAATCATGTTAACCAGCTTCAGCTATGGACAATAGTAACAAGAAAAAAAGCTTCAGTCGAGTGTGCTCGACTACTCTGTGTGAATAAAAGCAAAACAGTGTGGTATTCATTTTCAAATATACCAATTTAATATACCGCAAAAATACTAAAAATATACTAAAGTCTATATTTGATATATTGATATAATGTAAAAATATACCGAAAGTTATTATTGGTATATTGATATAATACTAAATTCAAAAATACTAAAATTTTAACAATCTGGTTTTTGTATATTGATATAGAACTAAATTTAAAAATACTAATAATATACCAAAGTCTATATTTGGTATATTGCTATAGTACTATATTCAAAATATACCATAGAGTGCACAATATATCAGATTATTACCAAATTAATATACCGTCAATATACTGAAAATATGCCAAATACTATATTTGGTATATTTATATAGTATTACATGTAAAATATACCAAATTGACATCTAAAACAATCAAAGGTGGTAATTACCTATCAAATATTTGTATTCGAATTTGAACTGCTCACAATCAAGTTCTTCTCAAGTTACCCTTTCGGCATCATGACAACTTTTACCACATTTGACAACAATTTCTCTGACTTTGCATGTCGATCTCACACACACAGCTCACACGTCCTTCTCCTCCGCCTTTGACATTTTGGCAATTTGGGCATGCAAAATGATTTTATTGTTGTCCAGAAAGTCACTGGGAAAACTCTTCTCCTCCATAGTTGGAGTCGCAAGACGAAGTCCAAGTCGAAGCCGAAGTTGCAGTCACTTCATCCATGTCCATGTCGAAATGTTGTCCCCCAGGCGATCGCCAAATATTAGCACACAATTCGATTTTGCATGCGAGGCGACGCAAAGCGGCAGGTAGTAAATTTTTACGAGTACAAGTGGCGAGTTTTTCCCTGGCCACAATAGCTGGCAACTACATCTGGACTCCCCATCTGGCCTGGCCATGACCATTGACAGCTGCAGGCTGGCAGGCAAAGGCATTCAGCTTTTCGCTTTCACCTGTTGTCTACAGTTATGTAAAATGCACTGTCAAATTAATGCTGATTTATATACGTGCGCTTTACTCGTAAATGAGCAAAACTATTCAACGACTTGACTATTAGCTAGGAAATGAAATGGATTGTAAACATCAAGAGCACTTTCTGCTAATCCAGTTCTTCTTGTGAAGAAAGTGCCGTTGACAACTGCGGCTTAGAATGCCAAATAAAAAAACAAATTAATGTGTTACCAAGTCAAAAATGTGGCTGAAACACAGCTTTTGTTTTAAGAGAACCCTCGCTTGTCTGCCTCCACTTGCCTCTCTCTCTCTCTCAAAGTGTGTTGAAGAAAGACTTTCGACTAAAAGCATTTCTTCTTAACACATAACATGACAGGCAATTTGTTGTAGTTGTCGTTGTTGTTTGACTTAAAAGGGAATGGGGTGAGGGGGGAATTTCCACATGAACATGAATGTTTAGATATTATAAAATTCCCATTATACACTTTCACTACCGTAGCGCATTCCTAGAATTCCACACAAAAATACACGCCAAAAATAAAGCACTTTATTGGCATTCAAGAAATCCTTCAATCAGCTTCATCGTGATAGCTCTGTTAATACTGTCTAAATTATCAAGTAGAGCATTTTTTGATTATGTTGGTTTTTTAACAAGTGCTGCTGTTGTGTTCCCCTACGACAGGGTTGCATTATCATGGGTTATGTCATGATTTTATTGTCCTTTCACGAAATATATTGGATGATACTCTACACTGATGCAATGTATTGCTCACGCCTCAAAAAGATCTGGTTTCTGCACAATCAGATTAAAATTTTGGCTGGAGTTCTGCTCTTGGCTTGCGCCCATAATGTGAGTAGTCTGTTTTCCTTTCATTCAATTACTGATTAATTAAATATCGTTCTTTATTGATAGCCTCAAACTATGACCTTTTTGCTGCCACTGCAAATTGTTGTAAATCTAACGAGTTTAATAATTGAATTGATATTTTATTTGCTGTTGTCCAGCAACGATTTGATCGCGTGGAGTGCTGCGCTTTTATCCTTTCTTTCAATTGGTTGTAAGTTTTGAGTATTTCCTCCATTCAATTGACTCAATGTAAACTTTTAGGGACTGTGTACGGTGTGCTTGTGGTTTACTCATTTTTCCAAGAGATGGATCACTAGCCTCGATTATGCCATTTGGCCAGCTCAAAGAGACAGAGAGAGAGAGAGAGACGCTGCTTATCGCTGCTTTGCTGAAACGGTAGTTGGTTTGGCTCTTCGTCTTTTGCAGTTGGACTTAATCACAGCGTGTAGCATTTTGTGCCATGATTAAAAGCAAATTTATTAGTCAAATGTTGCGCAATTGCTCTGCTAAATCCAAATCCAAATCCAAATGCAACTGCAGCGCATAAATCGTGTCAGGCTGGTGCCAATTGTCACCAGGCTCCAACTCCAGCTCCAGCTCCAGTTTCAGTTTTAAGGCTGACTTCGGCTTAATTATCGGCGCACCGTTGCGCTACATGCGTGCTAATTGAGTGCGGTGACCAGTGACCAACTGACCAACTGAGCTGGCGACGCGGACATGGACTTGGACATGAACGTGGACATGGTCGACGACATGGACGCCGCCACGTCCTGCTATGATAACAACAACGCGACGACAAACGCACGCTGTGCCCAAATGAAATTATGTTGCAATCTCCAATTGTGTCTCTAGAGCTGGCCAAATCTCGTGTTCTCTCATTACACGATGTATAATAATGTTGAAGAAAAGGATAACTTAGTATACTGAAAATACTAAATATCAGTTAGAAAACTACCGACTGATGAAAGTTTTAAATTAGCTCTTAATTATTTATTTATTTTCTGTATAAATATTTTATTTAATGAGTCCTTTCATTGTATCGTATATTGCTTAAATACAAAAAGCAATATCAAAATTTATAGTAATGTTTAGTATATTGACTATGTTTTTTTTTGACCAGCTCGTGAGCTGGTGCGTGTCACGCGTGTCTGCTGCCATCGCTAAGATTCGAAGTGCTAAGCGCTCGATGATCAGTGCTCAAGTACCCGTTGGCTGGCCACTGATCACTGATCGGGGGGCTTAATTAATTTCGTTGATTAATTGAAAGTGCGCCTTGGATTTTTCTTTTTCTTTTTTTTTTGCTGTTTTTGGCTTGCTGTTTATACGTTTTTTGGCAGTGCAAAGTTGAAGGCGAGTATGAGATATTGGCGCATTGGCAATTCGCATTTCTTTACTCCATTCGGTATTCAGTTTTCGGTAGTATGTTTAGGGCGTTGCCTGTGCCAGCCCTTTGGTCCATTACTCTTGGATGCTGCATTTCGATTATTGCCCCAAAAGTTATGAGTGACCGCAGGGCAAGGACCGCAAATTCAACTGCAGTTACAATTACAATTATTACATTGCGAGTGTATGTAATAAATTGTTGGCATACGCTTAGCTTAACTGCTTATAAAGCGTATAGTATATTTGTGTTGAATTTGTAATTTATAATACTGCAAAAATATACTGAAAAGTTTGTATAAAAAAGAAGAAATTACAATCGATTCTTTGAATAATTGGTAATTTAAAATACAGCAGAAATGTAATGAATAGTTAGTTAGTTAGTATAAAATATTGGATTCAGATTCATTCTTTGAATAAAGCTTATAGTATATCTCCGTTAAATCGGTCATTAATACTGCAGAAATATACTAAGTAGTTAGTATACAAAATTGGAATTACAATCCATTCTTTGAATAGAGCGTGTTGTACAATTCAGTTGAATTGGTAATTTATAATACTGCAAAATACTCAATTTATTCTTTGAATAAAGCGTTTAAAAAACTCTGTTGAATTAGCAATAAATAATACTGCAGAAATATACTGAATAATGAGTATGGTATATCTTGTTGAATTCCTAATTAATACTACTGCAGAAATACACTGAATAGTTAGTATAAAAAACAGAAATTCATTCTTTAAATAAAGCATATAGGAAAACTTTGTTGAATTTTTAATTATTAATAATTACTGCAGAAATATCCTGAATATCTGGTAGACAAAATATAAATTACTCTTTTATTGATCAAATTGAGTGAAATAATCATTGCAAATATTTTAAATTCATTACTTCGTAAATTAACAATTACAAAAATAGATTTAAATATTTATTGCATTTTTTATATGGCGTTAATCTTCAGTACTTTGTGTTGACATCGCATTTGTTTTGTCTTTTGCATTCAGCATGAGAGTCTGTGATTAATTAGGTAAACTGAAAGTTGCAACACACGCGAGCAATGCAATAATAATAACGGACTGACGAATGGCCCAACTTTTGTGTTTGTTATAGTTTACGTGGCATTTGCAATCAGAGCAGAAGCAAAAGGCATTGGCAGGAGCCACGCACTGCCGGCAAGTGAATGGCACAAGTAGCGACAGGTAGCCCCAACTCCAACTCCAACTCTAATTCCTCCACAACTTCAACTCCAGATCCAAGTGCAAATGCAACTTCAACTGCAAACCCAACGTAGGTGGCACTTGGACACTTTTTGAAATGGGCGCCCGTTGGCCAATTGTGAAACTTGGCCAATTGACTAACTGGCCAAGTGTCAAACTTGCCAAATTGAAAACGAAGTTACGATGCGGCTGCCGATTTGTTTATGCTGCTTACACAAGTACAGTGTGATTTGGCTATGACAAACATTTGAGACACGATTTTTATATACAGTTTTTTAGATACAATTTAAGAGAGACTTGACTGTTGTTATGATTGCACATAGTTCGCGTGCATTGTCACTGACTTTGGGGTATATTAATTGAGTTGTCAAGTGTGTAACGAAGTTGAGGTTGTCTTTATGGATTGCAATTCTCAATATGTGCAATTATTGTTTAATAATACAGAAGGTAATTTTGAATGGCCTCAGTTTTGCTCAGTTTTAACTAACTAAACTTTTTGTAATCATTAAATTTTGTGGTAAAGAATCGATTGTAAATTTTCCAATTAATTAAATTTCTTGAAAAAATAATTGACTCTTTTTATATGTGAATTTTATAAGTTTCTTTGTAAAATATTAGACTGTTTTTAATGCAAGAGTATTATTAGCATTCAATTTCTTTGTAAAAGAATTGACTGTACTTAAATGTAAACTTTATAATCATTAAAATTCTTTGCAATCGTAGCCTGTTTTACAAGAGTATTAAAACTTCGCTAAACTCCAGGCATAGATTTTGTCTCGTTTTTAGTTGGTTTATTTATTTTATTTGTTGTATTTCTTAGTTGCATTTTATTTAAAGTTTAATGAAATATTACGCGCACGTGTCAACAGTGCGATAAAATTTATTTACGCAGCGCTCCGGGTCAAGTGAAAGCACATTTTGTTTTGGCATCTCGGGAATTCGGACGCTGTGCGCAGACCTTCAAATTGAATTTACGCCGGCGCTGCAGTCGCCAACTGGCACACACACATGTCCCAGACTCAGATTCCTGTTCGGGTTCGGAGATCAGTGCCAAAAAACAGAAAAAAAAATCCCAAAAAAATAAGAGGGAAAAATTGAAATTGAAATCGAAATGTAAACCTGACTGACCATAAAAATGGGCGTAGGGCAGCCGCACTGACACGCGGCCATATTTTAAATGTCAACAGGCAGGCAGTGAGGCAGTGAGGCAGTCAGGTACCGAAGCTCTTTCTTGCCCCTTCATCATCGATCGATAGCAAAGCCAGCAGCCAAGGATGCGTAGTCGCGTTGTCCGTGCGCATCAAAAATTCAATAAAATACCATTAAATTACAAAATGAAGACAATTCATTTTTCTTTTGCGTTCGCCCCGGACTTACTGGGGCAGGTCTCTGTTTCTGTTTCTGTTTCGGTTTCTGCTGCTCTTTTTTTTGGGGCTCATCTTTTTTGCTGGGTTTTATTATGCGCTGCATTTTGTATCTTTAAGCAGCAGCATTTAATGTCGCTTTGCGGTTATAAGCAATAAAATATGAAAATCTGCGCTTATAAATGTTGAAAACGACATTTATTGTAATATTTTACGAAATCAGTGAATATTCGTTGAATTGCTCAACAACAACAACAACAGCAGTAACAACAATTGCGTAGACAATGCAACATTGTTGTTAAAGTACCACACAAAAATTGACTTGCAATTGCATTTTTAGTTTAGTTTATTGACGACTTTATGAGTGGGCTTTGAGGATTATCGATTATTGAGGCTCATATATCTCTATTAATGGACTAATTCGTGGACAAGGACAAAGACTTTATTGATTTTGCAAATTTCGAGATTTTTAGTAGAATTAAGTTTGTTTTTTTATACCCGTTACGAATTGAGTAGAAAAAGTATTATAATTTTGTGCCCACGTGAAATTTATTTAACAGGCAGAATGCATTTCCAACCCTATAAAGTAGATGTAAATATTTTTGATCAGCGTATATTTTGCACTCTATGGTATAATTTAAATGTATCGATATACCAACTATAACATTTGGTATGTTTTTAATATTTTTATGGTATATTTATTTGGTATGTTTTAAAATTAATACCGCACTGTTTTGTTCTCATTAAAAATGGAAGACAAGCAAACTCCACTTTCTTACAAGTTTTTTTACATTAAATTTTAAAGATTCAAGTTACGAAATATTTGAATTTTTCTTTATAAAGAAAAGTACATTTCTGCAAATATTACATATAATAAATTTTAAAACAGCCTAATAAATTTAAGTTTATGAGGTTATATTTGCTTTAGTGTCAGTTTGATATATTGCAGCTTAATTTTATGACACGTCAAGCATATTATAATTTGGCAGTTAATATATTTTTTAATATTTGGTTTAAAGCCTCGTTTGGCAGACCATCGGTGGAATTAGTCAGAGAGCGTAAAACAAACCGTCTCCACCGCCCACCAAGTAAACCACAAATAGATCTACGCCTATGTGTAATGTACTTGAGTACATGTGCATAATTTTTAGTGCTGCGAAAAAGCTCATAAACATGTGGCCATTACAACGCTTCGACTAATGGGTACGACTAAGCGAGAGAGAGAGAGATGGGCCCACACAATTCTACAAACTGCTCATAAAACTTGGCGTCCGGATAACTACTGTATGTGTAGTTGTTGTTGTTGCAAGTGCCTCACCTTCGCTGTTGTTGCTCCTGATGCTGGTCATTAGGCAACACAGCAACTGCAACATCTTCAACGCCAACTGCAAGAGCAACAGCAACTCGCCAATCTTTAGTCCAGTGACGTCGCACACGCAGTTGAGTGATGCGCATTGGGGTCATTTGTGTCGGTAGATGGGGCGTCACTTTGGGGCCAGGGCTAATTTCCATAATGTTGCCCCACCCTCCTCTCTCTCTCTGTCTCTGTCTAGAGACTAGAACAGTTCGTTCACTCGCAGTAATTTTGGATCTGGTAATCTCTTTGGGAGCTACAAAGCAGCTTAAGTGAATGCCGGGGCTTAACACCTACCAACAAAAAAGAACAAAAAAAATACTTCGTCTCGTTGTTGGTCTTGGGGATCTTCACTGCGCTTCACTTGTTTCCTTGGCCAGGGCAATGGCAATGGCAATTTAATGGCTCAGCAATTGCTGACCCGTCGCTCTCCACAAAGTGGCCGTTGGGGCTGCTCATTGCAGATACATACATCTGGAACTCTCTGCACTTGTGGATCGTCGACAAACTATGGTTCGGATGTGCTTCGGTTCGGCTCAGTTCTGTTGCTCGGCTTGTCCGTTGTCTTTGCCAGCGCAACATGAGTATGATTTATTGTAGTTTATGCGGCCAAGAGCTCAAGAGCGGCTTCTGCCCTGTCCAGAGTCGCTCGTTGTTCCTGTCGCAGCCACCAAATGGCAATTCGTAATGTTCGTTAGCTGCTACAGCTAGTGATGGCACTGCGATGGGCTTTTCTGCGATAGTATTGCAGCAGCTTCATCTAAAACTATTGATTATATTAAATGCTTTTAAATTTTCGGTATAGAACGAATTTTAAGTTGAGAGCAGTCATTTTTTATAAGATTAATGCATTGATAAAATTGTAATTAGAGGTGGAGAACAATTGATAGTAGACGCCATCGATATTTGCGTCATCGATAGTGGTTGCATCACTATCGGAAGTGTCTGCTGCTGATTGTGGCTCGATAGCGCCCGACCATCGATAGTGTCTATATTGCCATCGATTGTTCTCCACATCTAGTTTGAATGCATATTTTAAGATGTTTACAATAAGAAACAAAAGCACATTTATAACAGATTCGTACCTATTTGTTATATTCAGATATTTACTTTATATTTTTAGGTAAACTCTCTGCAATTTGCTCTTCTAAAATAAAATAGCTTTTATTAATTTTTTCGCAAACTTGATTCATTTGATTTAACCATCTCTAGGCAGGATTTATTCGCTGCGCAACTATCTGGCTCGCTTTATATGTATCATTTTTCATGCCTGCAGCATGGATTTAGCATTATTGTATTTTATATTATTTGTGCTTAATTTGGCTGAACTGAACGCTGCCTGCACCTGATTTCCTGAGTGTTTTTTTGTGACCAAGATGGTTGCTCCGCTCTTCGCTGTGTTCTGTTCTTGGTCAGAGAACTTTGCCAGCAGCATCTTCTGCAGACAAGTTCGTTAATTTGACGCTCGCACCTCGTTCGCATAAATTTGCCAAGTGCCAAGAAGTGGTGGCAAGTGTGGCTAGCTGAGGGTGGCAAGTGTGCGGCGAGTGCCACAAATGACTCTTCGTCTAGTGGTTGGTGGTTGCTTCGGACTATTAGCGCTCAATGCCAACGCCTGCGCCGCCCACTCCAACAGCAACAGCAACTACAACTCTCAACTCCAAGTGCAACTCCAAGCCTCACAGTTTATGGTCATGCGGCGTTCCTTTTGTCAATTTCCCAGACATTTGCCTTTAAGTGCAAGCACAAAAGCGGCTGCCTCGAGATTTATGTGGTGCTGTTGTCATTTTAAGTTAATGGCTTGTAATTCTCTCCATGTCCCATCTCCCTCGCTCTCTCTTGCTGTTTCGCTTTTCATAACTCTTTGCATAACCTGACGATCGTTTTTTGTGTTGCCAATTGGCGGCAAGTGCAGGTGAATTTGCGTCTAGGCAGCTTGGCAAATTTATGATTCGACTTTTAAATTGGTTTATGGCAATTTCCGCAGCAGCACCCACACACACACACACACTCGTTAAAGCTATCGATATTTATTATCGGTCGACGCTTTTTTAATTATGACGCATTAAACGTTTGACTATCGAGTCAAGTTGGCAGTCCGAAGTTTTTGAACTACAGCTAAACAATTCATAGGATGCCATTAAATTTACTTTAACTCTGAAGCATTCCGAGAATTGAGTTGAACAAAATGAAGCGTCACAATGCCAAAGCTATTGCGGCAGCTGTTGCCATAGCTGCCGCCGCTGCCAATCCGGAGACTAAGAAGAAATCGGAGCCGAAACCAACAATGAGTGCGGCCGCACTCTATGTGGATGTGGTCAAGAATATGGCCAAGGCGGAGACGCCACCGTCAGCCACATCGCCGCTGCCCAAGTTCACAATATTACACGAGGATTTTCCTGCTTTGCCGGGCACCGTTGAGGAAACCACGCGTGTGATCAATGCAAATGTGCCAGACGATTGGACGGACATGATTAGCGATAACGACGACCTCAATGACGATGACGATGATGGAGATGGAGATGATGACGATGGCGATATCGATGATGATGATGTCGCTGAAGATATTGATGATGATGAGCAGTCGGCATCGCCATCGCCTTCCCTGGATAGTGTTAGTGAGAAGCCCGAGTCCTTGCCCGACGCAAATGAACCGGAGACGTCCATCCCAGATTTGCTGATGGAGCTGCACAGCAGCAGCAGCAACAACAAGAGCTCAGAGAGTAGCGAAAACGACGCGCCAGCTGTTGTTCATGTGTCCGCATCCACTGATCACAGCAATGCCAATTCCAATGGCAGCGAATGGCAGCACTCACCGAAGTGCAAACACTTTCGTCCCAACTTCTGTGAGTGTGCCAACGAGAGCTTCTTCGAGCCGCAGTTTCTCATCGCTGGCATGCAGCAGCGTGCCTCGGAACGTCAGAAGTCGAGCGAAGTCAAGTCGCAGCTTGGACCACCGCCAGGATTTGAGCGTCTCGTTTACTATGGACGCTTGTGCACCAATCGCATGGGCATGCCACTGGGTGGTGTGACCTTTGACAACGTAGCGCCACCAGCAGCAGCAGCAGCTAACAATGCTCAGCTCTCGTCAGGGGAGGTCTTGAAAGATTCCTTTGGCATGGCTGGCTTGGCTAGGAATTTGCAGGCTGTTCAACAGAATCCACGGATGGTGCAGCAGTTCTTTGGCCACAAGGTCGCTTGCCTCAATCATTGTTCGACGCACGAGGCAAACAAGTTGCATGCCACTTTTGCCGGCGCCTTGATGGGCGGCCGTTGTCCACCGCACGAGGTACAACACAATGTTCCGCCATACTATTACCGCTCGAGTGTCAAGGCGCTGCCACAGCCCAAAATGGATCAGATGGAGTCGGAGTTGCTCTTTTTTTTCTTCTACACGTATCCGAATGATATGTTGCAAATGCTCGCTGCCGCCGAGTTGGCCGATCGCGGTTGGCGTTATCACATCGAGGAACGTTTGTGGATACGCCGTCAGCCGGATAATCCGCACTACGTGGCATCGCGTTGTCAGGAGTCGGGTGAGTACAACTATTTCAACATGATGCACTGGAAGATAATGCCACGTCACTTTGAGCTGCTGTCGGGGCAACTGGAGCAGACGATCACCAAGGCTGAGCTCTATGAACAATACGGTTACCATCCGCAGATGAGGTGGGTCCTTATAAAGATGTTCTTTTGCTCCATCAACTCATTGTTTTCCCCCTTCGACAGCTTCTTCTGATGCCGCAAGTGAATTTGTTCCAAGTTATCCCCATTTTATCAAACTGCATCGACGTATTGCAGTGATCGTAACTGGTGTCTACAATACGCACATCAATCAATCATGAAACGTTTAAAATATTTTTAAAACTTATCATCTTGCACCTTGCTGTAAAATATGAAATTTGTTAACTTCTCACAGCAAGAAATAATAAATAAAATACATATTAATGTACAAAATCAAAAGTATTTTATTTTCATCCAATTTTTGACTGTTGAACATCTTAGCTTATAAAAATATGAATCATTTTAAGTGAACTGCGAATACAAAAGAAATATTTAAGGACTGAAAAAGAAATTTAAGGACTGAATCTCCCTGTAAGTCGTTCTGTAATCCCTATAAAGAACACTTCAAAAGGAAACTTAATACTAAATACAAATTCAATATTATTCCTTCAGATTTTTAAATCAGTTTTCAAATTTTTGAGCTAACAAAAGAATTTCTTCATAGCAACTTAATTATAAATGGAAAACTGAAAACAAATTCAAAGTTATGTCAATTTTTAGAATCAGTTTTCAAATTTTTAGGTTAACAAATAAATTTCCCCGTTCGTATAGAGAACATTTCAAAAGATAACTTAATACTAAATACAAAACTTTATACAAATTTAATATTATTTCATCAGATTTTTAAATCAGTGTTCAAATTTTTGAGCTAACAAAAGAAATTCTTCATAACATATGTAGGGAATGTATTCACTTAGATCAGACGTTAGCAAGCATTACAGAACAGAGAGAGGGAGAGTTGCAAAACTGTGACTGTTTAGCTTTCGGGTCTGTCTAATTGCGACCAACCATGTTTGTTGTGCAGTCTCTCGGCCAATTGAAAGTTGCGCTGGGCGTATTCCAGGTTGTAGAACTTCTCAAGTAAAGACTTCGGAGCGTCGAAGTAGATGCGCCCATTGTATTGAGACAGTGCGGCGGCAATTTGAATGATCAGTGACTCGACGGTGTAGGCGGATGTCCAACCGGAACTGGTTAACAATTGCATACAAATGACACCCCCGCGTAAGACAAAACTTCCCTTGATGACGGGATAGACTACACGCACAAAGGGTGGCGAAGATGGATAGTTATCGTTGAACCTAAATTGCAGCTCGATGGCCCCTTCACCATCGATTTCCTTTAGCTTTAACATATCAGCATACAGGCGACTGTCCTTGTCCACCGAGTGGACGGAAACTTTCCAGTTGTAGATCGAATCATCGTCTAGGTCCAACGAGAACACATTCTGTTTAAAAGTGTCAGAATGATAGATGAGCCGCAGCTCTTTCATCAGGCGATTTACAGCGTTAGGCGAGCCAGCGGCAAGACCTTGAGGTTGATCCTGACGATCCTGTTGGTTGTTCAGTTTCTGGAGGGTCTGCCGCAGCTTCACTTCCTCATCTTTTAAGCTAGTTTCCTCCGATTCCATCGAGTGGTGGTCACTTTCGCTGTCCTCGTCGACATAATTCTCTAGGGTCTCCATCAGTATTAATTTCTCATAGACTGCGCGAATTTCCTCCGATTTCATCGAGTCGTCGTCACTTTCGTCACTATCATTGTCATTCTGTGGCTTCATCGGCACTGTCAACTTGTCCATATTATCCGGCAGCGGCACATTGTGAGTGTCGCACAATTTACGCACCAACGAAGCCACCTGCAACACCAAGTGACTGTCCTCTCCTTGGCTATTGCCCAGCTCTTGCATTATTTCGCTAAGCTTCGCATCATCGCATTCCGAGTACCAAATGGGCGGAGTCATTGGATAGGTGACCGTAATACTCGCCTGAATGTCGTAATGCTTGCCATTGCCATCGATAAAGCGGCAGAGTAGATCGTCCAGAGTGCAACCGAGCAGCTGGAAACGGTTATGATCCTTTGGAAAGATCTGCTGCAGCAATTCGATTTCAAGTTTCTGAGATTTGAAGCAAGCCATATTGATATATGTAATTCGCAAAAACTTAAGCGATTTCAATGTGCAACTTTTTAATGACGCAGTTATGATGAAATACTTTGGAAAAAAGTGTTGCTTAACGCGGCAAAATCGATTGAAGCCAACTGCACTTTCGGTAGATATTCAAGTTTGCTTTTCTGCAGAATCGACTTTACATTCGATAATTATTCAAGTTGCTTTGCTGCACAATCGACTGTATAAGAGTAGAGTTGACTCTTCTTTCGATAGTTATTGAAGTTCCTCTGCTAATTATTTTTAAAACATGTATAAAATTAAATTGACTTGCAAACCGTTGGGGAAACGCGTTTGATTAATGCAAATGTGCCAGACGATTGGACGGACATGATTAGCGATAACGACGACCTCAATGACGATGAAGATGGTGATGTCGATGATGATGTCGCTGAAGATATTGATGATGATGAGCAGTCAGCATTGCCTTCCCTGGATAGTGTTAGTGAGAAGCCCGAGTCCTTGCCCGACGCAAATGAACCGGAGACGTCCATCCCAGATTTGCTGATGGATCAGAATATGTTGCAAATGCTCGCTGCCGCCGAGTTTGCCGATCGCGGTTGCCGTTGCGTAACTTTGAGCTACTGTCGGGGCAACTGGAGCAGACGATCACCAAGGCTGAGCTCTATGAACAACACGGTTACCATCCGCAGATAAAGTGGGTCCTTATTAAGATGTTCTTTTGCTCCTTCAACTTATTGTTATCCCCCCTTTGACAGCTTCTTCTGTTGATGCCGGAAGTGAAATTGTTCCAAGTTATGCCCATTTTATCAAACAGCATCTACGTATTGCAGTTTAAAATATTGTTAAAACTTATAACCGTGCTTTAAAATATTATGAAATTTGTTAACTTCTCACAGCAAGAAATAATAAATAAAATACATATTAATGCACAAAATCAAAAGTATTTTATTTTCATCCAATTTTTGACTTTCAACATCTTAGCTTATAAAAATATGAATCATTTTAAGTGAACAGCGAATACAAGATAAATATTTAAGGACTGAAAAAAAAAAAATTTAAGGTCTGAATTTCCCTGTAAGTCGTTTTGTAATGCCTTTAGAGAACATTTAAAAAGGGTAACTTAATACTAAATACAAATTCGATATTATTCCTTCAGATTTTTAAATCAGTTTTCAAATTTTTGAGCTAAAAAAAAAACTTCATAGCATCTCAAAAAGCAACTAAATTATAAATGGAAAACTGAAAACAAATAAATTTCCCCGTTCTGTAATGCTTATAAAGAACATTTCAAAAGATAGCTTAATACTAAATACAAAACTTAATACAAATTCAATATTATTCCTTCAGGTTTTTAAATCAGTTTTCAAATTTTATAGCTAACAAAAGAAATTCTTCGTAACATATGTAGGGAATGTATTCACTCAGATCAGACGTTAGTTAGTAAGCATTACAGAACAGAGAGAGGGAGAGTTGCAAAACTGTGACTGTTTAGCTTTCGGGTCTGTCTAATTGCGACCAACCATGTTTGTTGTGCAGTTTCTCGGCCAATTGAAAGTTGCGCTGGGCGTATTCCAGGTTGTAAACCTTCTCAAGTAAACGGTTTGAAACGTCGAAGATTATGCGTCCATCGTTTTGAGACAGTGCGACGGAAATTTGAATGATCAGTGACTCGATGGTGTAGGCGGAAGTCCAACCGGAGTTGGTTAGCAATTGCATGCAAATGGCTCCGCCGAATAAGACAAAACTTCCCATGATGACGGGATAGACTACACGCACAAAGGGTGGCGAAGATGGATAGTTATCGTTGAAAATAAATTGCAGCTTGATGGCACCTTCGCCATCGATTTTCTTTAGCTTTAACATATCAGCATACAGGCGACTGTCCTTGTCCACCGAGTGGAGGGAAACATTCCAGTTGTAGATCGAATCATCGTCTAGATCCAACGAGAACACATTCTGTTTAAAAGTGTCAGAATGATAGATGAGCCGCAGCTCTTTCATAAGGCGATTTACGGCGTTAGGCGAGCCAGCGGCAAGACCTTGAGGTTGATCCTGACGATCCTGTTGGTTGTTCAGTTTCTGGAGGGTCTGCTGCAGGGTCTGCTTCACTTCCTCATCTTTTGAGCTAGTTTTCTCCGAGTCCATCGAGTCGTCGTCGCTCTTCTCGTGGACATCATTCTCTTGGGTCAGCATCAGTATTAATATCTCATAGGCATTGCGAATTATCTCCAATTCCATCGCCCTTTCGTCACCATCATTGTCATTCTGTGGCTTCATCGGCACCGTCAACTTCTCCATATTATCCGGCAGCGGCACATTGTGAGTGTCGCACAATTTACGCACCAACGAAGCCACCTGCAACACCAAGTGATTGTCCTCTCCTTGGGTATTGCCCAGCTCTTGCATTATTTCGCTAAGCTTCGCATCATCGCATTCCGAGTACCAAATGGGCGGAGTCATTGGATAGGTGACCGTAATACTCGCCTGAATGTCGTAATGCTTGCCATTGCCATCGATAAAGCGGCAAAGCAGATCGTCCAGAGTGCAACCGAGCAGCTGGAAACGGTTATGATCCTTTGGAAAGATCTGCTGCAGCAATTCGATTTCAAGTTTCTGAGATTTCAAGCAAGCCATATTGATGTAATTCGCAAGAGTTTAAGCGATTTCAATGTGCAACTTTTTTAATGACGCAGTTATGATGAAATACTTTGGAAAAAAAAGTGTTGCTTAACGCGGCAAAATCGATTGAAGCCAACTGCACTTTCGGTAGATATTCAAGTTTGCTTTTCTGCAGAATCGACTTTACATTCGATAATTATTCAAGTTGCTTTGCTGCACAATCGACTGTAATCGACTTTACTCTCGATAGATACTCAAGTTCCTCTGTTAATTATTTTAAAAATTTGTATTAAATCAAATTGACTTGCAAACAGTTTTGGTATTTCTTTAGTCACAAGATAATTTTCTCACATATTTATTCCGAATTCGATGTCAGCATAATATAATAAAATCATAAAAATTACTATGAATTTTTAGTAAAATGCGAAAAACAGGGAATATTTCAAAAGGGAGCTTCTTTTCAACATAGTTAAATCGAAATAAATAGTAATTATTGTTATTAAACCATTGTCTACTCATCAATGCAATTGTTGAGGCAATCATTGACTTTGTCATTGAGCTACTAATCTATTTGTTGGCTGCGTACAATTGCTGCCACTTGCCACACCTTCAACAGCATCCACATGCCACGCGCTCCACTGCCAAGCCGCTTGAAATGCCAATGCAACTGTTGGCCAAGCCTCGGAACCAATGAGCCACAGACTCTGACTCTTTAGTTAAAAGCGGCTCATTAGCAATATGGAGCAGTAGTCTGTCTGTCTATCTGTGTTGTGTTGTTGGCCAAGTGTCGCTTTGCTCGCTAATTGCCACGTAAATTTGCAACCATTTTTGGCAGCTCATTAAATTTATTATTAAAACAAAACGCTGGCCACACTTAATTGCCATCAAATTGACATGCGAGACGACAGCACCCGCCTCAGCTTCAGCCTCAGCCTCAGATGGAGCCTAACACACAGGCTGCCAGCTGGATCGGATCTGTGAAGTTGGAGTTAAAGCTGGTCGCTAGGCTCATGCGTATTAATTGCCGTGGAGACTTCATAATTTCATGTGGAAAAATGTGAACGTTAGGCGTGCAGCAGTCGCTTTGGCGAAGCTGTAACTTAAGCACAAGACTTTAAAGCCTAAACTGTTAGTTGGACACAGCAGTGCACATAGCTTTTAAAAAGTCAAAACAAATTTTCGTAGAGGGAAATCTGGCTAGACTTAAGAGGCAAGATAAGATCAAATTTTCTGACGATGGAAATCTGGTTATTCTTAAAAGACAAAGATGAGATAGTTTTCTGATGCAATTATGAATGAAAGTTCATGTCTAAAGATGAATTGAAGAAACAATAATTAAAAGCTATGTAACTTTGAAATATGAATTTATGCATTAAGCAAAAGTCTTTGTACTAAATGCAATCAACTTTATGTATATACTTTTAATGTTATTTCTCTAGAGATGTTGAGGATCAACTTAAGCTGGATAGTCTAAAAGATTTTCTAAACTATTTGTTTAAGGTTTATTGCCCTCCCATAGATTTCCATTTTTGTGTACAAAGACATTTGCTTAAAGAATCTTAAGTGAGACCAGATTCCAAAGTATTCTTTTTTTATTTAGCTTTTTTGAACATTATTACATCAGAGAAGCAAACTAAATAATTAGTCTTTGGTACTTTAGTTATATCTGTTTTTCTTTATTGCTGCAACTCACTTTCGATCACAACATTATCGATATCAGTTTCGATATATCATTAATCGATATTTATATATTGACTACATATCATTGTGACTTTTATTGAGCAATTTCCAACACTTAATAAATCTGCAATATCCAACACTTTTTATATTTACATATTTATATTTTAAACTTTATTATTTGGTAAATTTTTGCCTTTTTTTCAGCCAAGTTAAACAGCACTGGCTGCGAAGTTAGGCTGAATTGTAGGCTCTGTCCAGTTGTTGGTTTATTTATGGCAGAGCAAAGTTTGATTGAAATGTGTTGTCTGTGAAATTGACAACTGGGTGAGATTTGCACGGGCTGCAGAGCAAAGCAGAGCAGTGAGCAGTGTAGTGCGGGGCCAATTAAGCATGAATCATGCCACATGCCACCGATTGCTGCTGCTGTTGTTGTTGTTGTTATTGTGTAATGCGCAACGAGTGCTCTGATTAATAAGCCGCCCGCGCTCATTGGGCCAGAGAGGCTAAACCTAACCTCAACTCAGCCAGTCAACTCTCAGTGAGGTATTAACCCCTGAACATAACCTCAAAATGCAGACGCATGCAACGCCAAACAATTACCGTTACACACAGTTCTTATGCAGTCGACGTCGATGGCGTTGTTGTTGTTGTTGTTGGTGTCAACACGCTCGTAACTTGCAATCAACTTAAGATGACAGTGAAAATGAAGCATTGACGCCTCGCACGTACCACGGAGGATACGGATACATGTTGCAACTTGATGTTGCAGTTGCAGTTGCTTTTATTGTTGCTGCTGCAGTTGTTGTTGCTGTTGTTGTTGTTGTTGCCTCACACCTAGCAAAAGGCCAGTGGGCAGCCAGGCAATCAGGTTTGCTGCCTCCAAGTCCGAGTGGGTACCAAATTAGACACATTTTATTATTAAAATCCACTTGTGTTGAAATAAAACACGACTTTCTGTGTCGCATATAATGAAAATATATGGCAAGTTAATACCTGAATTTATTTATCACCCATCTGCAGGCCAACCACACCGGGGCCAACAGCAACCAGCAGCCAACAAAACCATTGCCAGTCAGGCCAACCAACCTGGAGCTGGCAACAAGTTTCATTGGGATTCAGATTCACACACCGAAGCTGTGATTGGGTTTGGGTTTGGGTTCGGGAATTAAACTGGGCGGGCAAACAAAAGGGCAACGATCAGTAGCGATCTTTATTATTTATTTATTGCAATTTTGTTAGATTTGCAAATTCTTTAGATTACACTAAATGTGTTTTTTTCTTTATAGAAAATGAAGAATCATATCACTATAACACTATTAATATAAATTGATTACACAGAAATAAAAGTACAAAGAATTTTGGTCTTAAAAGTGTGACAATAACATGAAAGCCCTAATGTTAGAAAACACAAATTTATTTCAAGAACATTTAATATAAGACCCAAATTTATACAGTAATTCAATTGTATGTTGATCACTTTACTTAAGATATATTTATCCTTCTCTTAGACTGCAGCAAGTTGATGGTTCCTAAAATTGTTGTTCTTAAAATGATCTTATTTCAAGAACATAATTTTTTAGACGAATGTTCTGTTTTTCAAAGCTTGGATATTGTTACCCCTCGATATTCATTATTGTATAAAAATTTCCAATCACAACAGTTTTTATGTGTTTCTAAGAAATGTTTTAAAAACTTGCTTAGAATAGTTTAATTAAACCTAAATTGAAATGAAGTTCTTTAAAGAAACATCTTTACAATGTCAATACAAGTAAAACTTGTATCAGAGTTTCATTATCAATGCAAAAGAAACACTGCAGAATCTGCAAAGATATCGACTTGGCAACAGATTAAAGTGTGCAACTGCGGGATCAATGAACGTTGCCATCAAGGATTTTGGTGATGATGATCGGTGATCGGTGATCGCTTTCATTCAAGTCTCGTCTACGCTCTTTGCATATCAAGTCATTTGGCTCACAACACGATGCTAATTGGCAGCTTCTTCCTTTTTGGCAGCCAATCGCAAGCGCAAGCAAATCATCAACAAAAATTTGTAATGTTAATTACACACTGTTGTGTGTGCGAACTTCGCTGTGATCTCTAAAAATCGATTTGCATGCGAAAGATCGTGTCAGGTATATTTCGATTTCGACTGGCAAGATGTCTTTGCTTTTATTTATTTATTTTTTGGTTATTCGGCGGCATCTCCCCGCTCTTAGCTTAGAGCTTTGCCCTGCTCTGCGAGGAGTTCGTTGTCTCATTCATTGGCGTCGTCTGAGTGTCTGGCAAGACGACGTCGACGTCGCAGCTCGCGTCGGCTGTGGCTGCTGCGTTATGCCATAGAAGATAGCCACAGAGAAAGAGTGAGAGAGAGAGTTCAAAGACACAACGGGACATTCACCCCATGGGTAAACGACAAGGCCACTGTCGTCCATACACCACACCCACGTGGATGGCAGAAGGTACATCAAGTCAATAACCTGGCCACTCTGACGACGATCCAAAAGGGTTGATTGAACCCTGTTCTGCTGATGATGATGATGTGCTGTGCTGGGGCTGCCTGCCCCAACAAACGTCAAATTGCAACCGAACCCGCCGAAGGCAAACTATGAATTGCGATTACGATTTGCAATTCAGCAGTAGAACAATGGATGGTTCAGCCTGCCTGCCTCCTCCTCCTCATCTTGACTTGTCTTGTCGCTAGTCCGTTGCTCGCATCCGCATCGCATCGGATCGCAAGGCGGTAACTCGTCTTCCCGTAACAATTTCCCTTACTTATGCAGAATGTTTTAACGGTGGTTCCATCGCCCTCTCTTTTTGCGACGACGAAGGCATCAACATCAACTGGACACTGAACCGACCAAGCGCAAATCGAGCAACACAAAATGTAGGTGGTATGCATTTTAAAGCAGTGAAAGTGCAAGAACCAAACATACCCCGTTCATTGTGCTCGTTCGATCAGCAGCAGCAACAACAATTTCTGCTTTTATAATTGATAACGAAAAAAAGGCAAAAACTTGCATGCATGCAGTTTCCACACATTGCACACTGCTGGGAGGCTTATCTAAGCGTTGTTCTGTCAAATTTGTCAAAACAAAATATTTGAATTGAATTTGTCATGGTTTTTCCCTCACAGTGCTGCTTTCATTCACCTCCCCCGGTTCATATTATGTAAGTTGGAATTAGCATAAATGTGATTGATCCCACAGTTTGTGTATTATTTGATTTTTATTGATATGCCAAATGAAATGCAAAAAAATGCAATTGCATTTGTTACTTTTTTGTGCACTTTTTTTTGTGCATTTTTTTGTTAGTTTTGTTATGAGTGTCGACTGCACCGAATTGGCTAAGCTCCGTTGGCTCTTTGGTTACCCTACAACCAAATGGTAATTCAAGTAGTTTGGCCCAATCACTGAACCAAACCTTTTTGCCAGTTGGCCAACTGCAAGTCTTCCGCTTCTTGCTCTTTCTTTTTGGAAAAAACGCCCTCGGTTGACCTGCTGAGAGAGAGAGAGATTGGATTGGGTATTCATTCGGTCCATAACTCTTCTATCCAATGACTTTGTCATATATGTCTTTGTCCATTTTGTCCACATCATTTGCATGGCATGCACATATTTAATAGACTTTCTGAATATCACAAAATATGCAATGTGTATCCGTTGGTTCATTCACTACGTCAGAGTGCGCGACAGAGATGGAGTTACGCAGAGAAAGAGAGACAGAGATAGAGCTGGAAATAGACCCCATAAGGCACAGGTGATATTTGCATGATTATGACAAAATGTTGCGTCTCTCGAGAGAGTTCAAAGCTCTTTTTGTGCGGAAAATTCAATACTCATATAACTGCGAGTAGTTTTTGCTTCCTAGATGGACCACAAAGGCTTCATAAATAAGTAACTCCATTCAAATTGCATTCGCTTATACCGTATTGGTGAATTGACTTGCATTATGAGTGCACTGTGATTTCTCGCTTTTGCATTTTGATTGATTCACTTGCAGCGTAGCACAGTTTTAGGCGCGTTCTTTATAACAATTCGTAGAACAACAATTGTGCTGAATTTAAATTTGATATACTATTCTTATATTAGCTACCCATAGATAAGAAGGGTATTATACGGAGGAGGGTATAGTTCTAAGGATCTTAGTTGTGTTGATTAACAATCTGGTATATTTGTTACTCTATAGTATATTTTGAATTTAGTACAATATCAATATACCAAATATAGCGTTTAGTATAATTTTAGTATTTTTGACATTCTGGTATATTACACTCTATAGTTTGTTTTCAATGTAGTACTATATCAATTCACAAAATATAACATTTGGTATATTTTTAGTATTTTTGTGGTATTATTTGGTATATTTTCAAATTAATACCACACTGTTTTGCTTTTATTTTGAATCTATACCGTTTATCTCACAGCGGAGCACACGCGATTGTAGCTTTCTTAGTTATTTATTTTGGAACTCATTGTTGAGTTCAAACAAGTTGGTTTTTAATCAAATCTTTGCTACGAGAATACGAGTTTAGACTTAGTATATGAATAATAGTTTAATATAATTTTAATTCTATTCATTTTTGCATACAAAAATTTAAAAAAGTCATTCGTTGGTAAGTGTGATGCATTGTATTGAATTTTCTGCTGAGTAATCAATTGAAAGCTTGTCTTGTTACTCGTAAATATATATTTATTTAAATTAATTTAAAAATATTTCAACTTAGCAATGCAAATTATTTGAATCTGTGTTTTTGCTTCCCTTAATTCCTCAGTTTTGCATAATTTTCTTTTACTTTTCGCCTCTTTCAACTGTTGTAAGCCGGAAAATCATTTAAAGCACGCGCGCCTTCGGCCAAGTAAACCAAGAAAAATAAAAGAAGAAAAAATATTTGCCACAGCCCAAGCGCCAGTTGCAAGCAGCACGCACTTCTCTTTAGCTCAAGCTCTCTTCCTCTCTCTCGCTCTTCACTTCACTGCTTCTCTGATGCGTTCTCCTTCTGCTGCAGTCACTTTGGCATTCTGCATTCGTGTGCACTGCTCATTGATCGGAATTGAATTGGACATAAATAAAACAAGATCAATCAATTGATTTATTTTGACATGTTGCAACAGCGCTCGCTCTGACTCGCAGCTACAACCTCAACTTGTGGCAGTGTGGCATGCTGCGATTGCGGCTGTGACAGCGCCTGGCGCTTTGTGGCCGGTTTGGGGGCCTCTCCATGATTCTCCATGGTGCACGCTGTGCAGTGGGTCTCATTTGCTTTTGTCGCTGGGGAGATTTCGCAGTTTGCAGTTGCATTTGCAACTTGTGCTATTGTTGTTGCAACAAGTTGCTAACTGACCGCCAAATTGCCTTTTGGCATCTGCAACGCTTTTATTGCTAGTTCTTGGCCATTTGGCTAATTTGTTGACGCACTTAACAACAGACATTAGCTGATTGCTGCCACAAGATGTGGTAGCTAATGGGAACAGCAACGAATATCGAATATGTAGAAAGTCATTGAGAATTGGGTTGCCTAGAAAATTGTCTTTGAATTTACAGTTTAATAAAAAAGGGTTTGCCTTATGGAATTTTGGCAACACTTTTGACACTAGCTATGTTCAACTTGATCGCTAGACAGTCTCTTAAAGTACTTGTTGTTCATTGCTTATGGATTATGCATGAGCAGCGACTGATTAACTGGCTGAGAAAAGAGGACGATAACGAACTTAATTGCCTCGCATGTTTTCTCGCAGCCGCCCACACATGAAAAGCATTGAAAATAATTTCTCTAATTCCCAATTCAAAGCCCACCTATTGAAAGTGTAAACTAAACAAGTAAGAAAGCTACAATCGAGTGTGCTCGACTATGAGATACCCGCTACCCAATTTTAATGAAAGCAGAAATATAGCAGAAATATACCAAGTGAATATACCACAAAAATACATACAATATACTATAAATATTGCTATATCAATATTGGTAGTACTTTCAAAGTATATCGTAGAGTGTGCAATATACCAGATTATGAAGGGCTGACAATCCTGTGCATTTTACTTTGAAACTTCCGTTTGAGGAGTCATTCAAGAATGGCACAGCGAGTGCATCGCATTTGGGAGAAAGTGCAGCAGATGGCAACATGGAAAAAAATGGATGGAAAATCGAGTAAACATATACATATGATAAATTAACTTAGAAAAGTCACGAGTGTCAGGGCGTGAGTGTAATAGACTGCAATACACACACATGTGTGTGTAAGCATGCTGAGTGGGTTCACACACACACACACACACACACATACGATATGTGTGTGGGGGCCTTGATTAATGCACTTGCAAGCCAGAGTTAGAGTCAGAGTCAGAGCCACAGAGAGCGCTCTATGGCACGCCTTGTGGCAGGCAGCCCACGGAGCGAGTCTAATAAAGTAATTTACTTTACTAAATAGTTGCCGGCAGCATTTTAGACCAGGCTTTAACAAGATGTTGCTCTCCCCCTCTGCTTCTGCTTACACTGCTCACTTTACCCCATTTGAAAATTAGCATTTTAATTGAAATGTCACGCCGCTTTGCCAAGTGCCAAATGCGTTTTGGGCCAAGTTAAAGTCTCGACTTTACCAGACACACACAAACACACAACATGTCACGCACTTTTTCAAATAGCTTACAGTCTTGTTTTTTTATCTCTGTCTCTGTCTCTGTTGATGTTTTCATTTGCCACACAGAACTGATGAATGGCATTTCGGCAATTTGCCAAAAAACCATTCCAAAAGTTTTCTAATTGCAACTGCAGCTCACGCTTTTAGCTCCAATTCAATTCCATTCGCTCGACTTTTGGCAATAGGAAATGGCAATTGAGGCTGGCAATTTGCTGTTGCTTGATAAATGCCTTCCAAATGTGCCAAATGTAAGGCAATGTTACAAACATTAATCAAGAATTATGCCTAGCAAAATTCAAGTGACAGTGCAATGAACAATTTTTACAAATTTTAATTGATTGCAACTACGACAGCAAAATGATGTAGTAACAAAAAATTTTGCTGTGTTTTAGTATTTTAATAAAGAGATAACTAACAAGTCAAAAAACTACAGATAACCGAAACCCACTTTGAAAAAAAGAAAGAAATATTAAAATATTCGAAATTAATATACAAAAATCCTGGAAAAAAACTTAAGGCTATTTTTTGTATATTTACATAGTACTATGTACATTCAAAATATACCATATAGTGTAAAATATACCGACTACCCTATAGGTAGCGGGTATACGAAAATTATGTATATATTTTAACTGAATCTAAAAATAGTTGTAAATACTATGTAACATCGAATAACTAAACTAATCTATTTTTATATTTGTCTCTTTATAGGTAAGCCATATTAAATTTTGAACTGCCAATCACACCCAATTTAAAAGCTTAAGTATTACATTTAATCTTATAAAACTTTTGAATTTGACATGATTTTCACATATATTTTGTAGTCAGTTATACTCATTTCTTCAAGACTTTAAAATGATTTTAATTTCTAACAAAATATACTTGTAAAACAAATCTATTTTTTGTTTCTCTAAAAATTAGTGTGCTTATTCATGTTCTGAATAAATTATTTTAGTATTGATTCTCTTACTTCTATTAGAAATTGTAAACAGGTGAAGGGAGAATTTTTAAATTCCCCCGCGTAGCGTGAGAAATACAGTAGAAGGAGAAAGGAAGTTTTTCTTTAGGGAATTTCCAATTAGAGCCATCTCTAGCACAGACACAAACCCTAAGCTAATAAGCATGATTCCCATCGATAATACCAATTGATTGGATTTTACATAAATAAGAAGAATTCAATGGGGAAAAGTGAAGGAAAGCGGAAGTCAATTGGCTGGATTCATTATTGTAATGCAGACGAAAGGTGACAATCCTGAGAAAAGAATATGTTCTACATTTCTACTTATGTATATGAAGTGTATTTCCATACAAATGTTTCCCACTTATAAACTGCACTTTCCTCCCCTGAAAAAAAGATGAAGGGCTGCCATCTCATAATTATTATTTTTAAATATAATACACCAGCGATGCTCACGTGTTGGGGCTAAATCTTAGTGTGTGTCAGTTGGCCTTCCCATCTCCCCCCTCAGCTCGTTTGCTTCCTCTGTGAATTATGTGGCATAGCTCTCTTTTTCCCGGTCTCTCTCTCTCTCTCTCTCTGCAGCTATGTAGCTGATAGTTTTCCATCTGTGGCGTTAATAAATTTAAGCGTTTTATGCATAAATTATTTCGATTGCATATTAATCTGGTTGTAAGGGGAAAGGCGTTAAGTCGAGTAGCCGCAATGGGTTTTACAATCGCATTATTTATAGAGCTACACGTGTTATGATCGCACCCCAGGGGCCAAAAAACATATTGATGTAAGGATTTGAAGAGGTGAGCTACATTTCAAATTTATCGGCCACAAGAAGAGTTGAAAGTGTCAAATGTTGAATGATTTCGACAAGGAATTATCGTTGCAACACTCTGACGTATCTCTTACAAGGTGTTTTATTACAACATTTCCATTTTGAATAAGTTAGTGTACAGAAGTTGCAACTGCGCAGCACGCTTGTTGTTGCCACATCATTTAAATCGAATCGTATACGTTTCTAATCTATTGATAAACGCCTGGCAGATTGCGCATAAATCTTGCCTAACTGCCAGCCATAAGTTATTTCTATATTGTCTCCCGATTGCCGATGCTTGAAAGATTCTATAAATTAAACAATCGATTAGCTGCGCTAAATGTTCAATAAAAATGACTTATTTGTTCTGTCATCCCCTTGGCATGTGGCTCTTAGAATACACTCATTATATTCACATTTTCAATTTGAACATTTTCACTTCTTGTTCAAAGATCGTTGCAGGTGAGACTCTTCGACTTCGTTGTCTGTTGTCTGTTGTCTTTATGCGTTCATTGTTTCCAAATCAAATGCCCGCAAAACTTTTATTTTCAATAACTTTATGCCATTGTCTGGGCATTGTGGGTGAAAGTACTTTGGGTACTCGAAGTATTCATACTCACACTCATAGAGGTTAGCCAAAGCGGACTTAGTTGATGCCCGTATCATTAATAACCCATAGAAAAGTGTGTTAATTGTTTGATCAGACAGACAAAACAGACAATTGCCTTGTTACATCATCAAGGTAGTTTAATGTACTTGTGATAGATACCCTGTAAATTTGGTTCGCTTGCTTAGTTGTTGGTTTATACATAAGTGCACAAAGGTTTGTTGAGTAAGTTGAAGAATATAAATTAAAATTAAATTTGATAGAAAAGTTATAAATTAGTCTTCCCCTTCAGTTTACTGATTTACAGGGTATATTAAACAAGCAAATGGTAAACAGAGAATAACAAAACCAAATGTAAATGTAAAATGTAAATGCAATTGGCAATTTCAGGCGCTCCAAGTGCGTTTAGTGCAACTTTATTTCAATTGCGAAATTCATACAATTGGCAACAACAACAACAACAAGAGCAGCAACAACATCAACAAGAGTTAAACTAACAACAACAAGATGTCCATATTTGCGTTATATGTAGCGGACCAAAACGCATTTTGGCCAATTGCAATTGGAATCGCAATACCAATTCGGTATTTATAGCCTGACATTTGCGCCAACGTGGGCCAAAAGAAACAAACAAATGGCGTTCAACCTGCCTCTGTCTGCTCCTCCCCATTGCCCTCTGCTCTCTCTCTTGCTCCTTGCTTAACTTCAAACTTGTGTCCTGTCCCCATACGGCTAGTTAACATGTGTTTCTCCTATGCACCTTCTGCACCTGCGCAACGTCCAAAAAATGTACAATTTGATGCCATTTTTGGATGCACCAAAGATGAAGATGTCGACAGCATTATTGTTGCTGTTTGCAGTTGTTTTTTTTTGGCGACTCTGGCTGAAAGTGAAACGTGTGCAGCTTGTGGGTCCCGTCAATTTAAGCAGCCAGCTAGCTCCATAAGTATAGCAGAAACATGTCTCAACATGAGCTCGAGCTCTTAGAGAGCGCAATGAGCGCTATGGAGGTCAGCGTTCAACGTGCGATTCTTGGAAGACGGCGACATTACGAACTGACTAACTGCTGGCCATAAAGCACCAAAGTCCAGTTCAACGGCCAAAAGCGAAAAGAACCCAAAAAAAAAGCTGACAACTCCAATTGCAGCGCAAACCGGAACTTGAAATACTCTACAAGAGTAAGTTGGGTTCAAAAAGTTATACAATTGTGATGAGCAGCTTTGACGAAAAGATAATCACAATTTAGATATTATCTGTTTTTATTAAATTGAATTAAAAAAAGTAATATAATTGTGATGAACAGGTATAAAGGAAGAATAAGCACAACAACTTCTAAAGGTGCTAAAGTCAGGAATAGAATCTTAAATCAATATTATAAGATGTCAAAACTTAATTGAGAAAGTAATATCTCAAATCAAGATCAAAAATCTACAACAATTATAGATTTGCCATGATTGATTCGAGATTATACATATAATCTTGGCTTAAGAATCTAAATCAAGAGTAGTTCAAAATATAAACAAGAACATTTTTTTAATCTAAAAATCTTGATAAACGGTTTTGAAGATAAGAAAGTTCTTAAATCAAGATTTCTACTTTACAATCTAGATTTTTTTCAAATGATTTCGAAATCAAAAATGGTTTAAAGTTGAGCCAAGAACATTTTTTCAACCTTTAAATGTTGCTTAGCGATAAGATTTTAAGATCGAAAAGTTCCTAAATCTACTTTTTAATCTAGACTTTTTTTAAAATGATAAGTTTTTAAATCAAGATTTCTATATTATAATCTCGATTTGTTTGCCAAATTATCTCAAAAGATTTAAACTGCAAGATAAATCTGTATCGATTAATGTAGATGATATTCTATGTTATAAAGTTAATTTTCAATTATATATTCCTTCGAGTTTGTCACTTATCGTTAGGCAAGTAAACCACACTTTAACCACATAGAGTATTGAAAGCGACACGCACCATTCAAAGTTCAAAAGGAAACAAGCTGCACGAAATCACAGTCAGACATAAAGAAAGACAGACAAAGAGAGGTGCGCAGTGCAAGCGAGAGATAGATAGGTAAAAAACCAAAACAACAACAAACAAGAGAAAAAAGTTAATTTCATTTTACAAGCGTACAAATTAAAAATGCCCAAACTCTGCGCTTTAATTAGTCAAACTCGCGCCAAAGCCAAAGCCCCCAAAAAGTGCTCCAAACAGACGACGACGACGCACGAACCACAAAAAACGACAAAAAAATGAAAAGCAAAGAAAAAAAAGTGCTTCAAGTAGGTATTGAAAACGGAATCAGAGTTGGAGTTGAAGTTGAAGTCAAAGTCGCGGAGACAACTGGCGACAACTTTGTCTGATTGCCGAGCCAAACTTCTTGGTATTCGAGCTGCTGGCGTGCGCTTGTTTTTCATTGACTTCCGCTGCAGTTGAGCTCCAACTCCGACTCCAACTCCAACTTCAAGTCCAAGTCCAGGTTCAACGCAACTGACCAAACGACACTTGTCCGGTCTAATTTCGTAGGGCGTGTTTTTGGATTTGTATATTATGTTGTTCTGTTTGAAACGGAATGAAAATGTTGTCCAAGATTTATGCGACAAGTTTTCTTCAAGCCGTCTGCCTGGCATTTGCCCCCGTTTCTTTTTTTTTTGTGGGGCTGTTCTGGCTGAGTTTTACAACTAAATTTCCAAATAAAGTTGGTTTTTATGATAGGCCCGCGATCTCAATCATAATTCTTAGGAACTTGTAAATGGAGTAACAAGTGGAATCTCTGAAGCTCACGAGTGGCATGCAACGGCAGCAGAAGTAGAAGCAGCAGCAGCCTCGTCTCTCGTCTCATTTCAATGCTTTATGGGCAATGGCTTCTATGAATTTCGCTGCCAACTTTACTCTTAGGCCGAAAAATGAGATATTACTGCGTGCGTTTAAATTAATTGCCCCAGATGCGTTGCCAGATATCTAAAACGTGACTCAAAACGGGAGTCTCACAACCTGATGAACCAAAAAAAAAACGAACGACCAGAATGCAGTTAAAGAGTGCGGCTGCCGAGCAATAGATGGCGCCACATCAAATTGGAAATTATGCAACCGATTGCCAAATGAATAAAGAATGTTAACTATAAGAGATAGGATAGGTTGGATTATCATTTTTACAACGTTTGCATGTGAAAACGATGTTAATGATCGTTGCTATTCACTATTTTATTTATAGGCAATCAAGCGCTTTTAATGCGAATTTTAAGAGCAGGCGCTAAATAGTAAATTTTTTAGCCAAATAACGATATTGATTACGAGTGCAAAACCTGTCGATGAACAACATAAAAAATGTTGCTTTTCAGTAAATAGAGTATAATATATAGCTATTTCTATGGAAGTGCTCAATGTTACCTGCAAAATGTTGGCAATTTTCCATCTAAAAACCCAAAACAAACGCCCCCCTTTGGGCATGTTGTGTGGGCGTTTTGTGAACTACCGTGGAGATTCACACGCAATGAGATAAAAAAACGAAGAATGCTATAAGAATTTGGGAGGCAAAGAAAGTAATAAATATAATTGTTACGGCTTCATTTTCGTGGCATTGTTTGAAATGCGAACAGGTAGCAAGCGAAAATTGCCGACTCTTATCTCAACTTTCAGTTTTCAGAGAGTTTACTTGTTGTGTTTTTTTTCGTTGATTGTTGCTACATATTGGGTTTGGCTTTTGTGCCCGTACATTTTTCTCTCTTGTTGTCCATTGATTGTGGCATTTGAGTCTCAAAAGACAAATGCCGATTATAACCATATCCATAGCCATTTGTATTCGCACCCGAGCATCGAGCGTTGTGTGTGGCGCAGTGCAAAATTGAAATTTCGGTTTAATTTGTGCGGCTGGAAAGCGGCTAAAATTATTGTTGTTTGTTGTTGTTGTTGTTGTTGTACGTATTGAGGTTTACGCATTGTGCGTGTGTTGGGGTCAAGTGGCCAGACAGCCAGCCAAGTTTGTGCCTTAAGTCTTTCGTTTTGTTGTGCGCTGTCAGCGCGCTTGTCAGCAAATTTGTTAAACAAACTGAAATGAAATATAATGAAATGCAATTTTTTAGGCATTTATGTTTTTTTCCTCTTTTTTTGGCGTTTAATTAGTGGAGCAAGCATTTCGTTCTGCACAATTAAGGCGATGGTTTGCATTCAGCGTAAACGAAAATAATAAAATAAAGATAATCAGAGAAGAAGATGTGAAGATGAACTGGTAAAAGACGCAGTTTAAATACTCTAGAGAGGAAAGAAATTTCTTTGAAAGTTAATACATAAATTATAAAACAAAAATGTAAGAATATGATAGAAAATGAGATGCAACAATGAGCTATAAAAGAGCAATATTTGGTTGAAAACAATTTAATAAAAAAGGTATTTTTCCTTGACTAAATTGAATATAAAGTTGGAGCTGTAAAGGAGTAATTTTTTAACGTTTTGGATGAAAATAGTTCAAATAAAAAAATCGGAATTCCTTGACTAAAATGTAGCTGTAGCTGGACTTGTAAAAGAGCATTCTTGAAACATTTTAGATGCAAACAATTTGGAAGAAATAAAGGCAGAATTCTTTGACTAAAATGTGGCTGTATTTGAAGCCAGGAAAGAGCAATTTTCAAACATTTTAGATAATAATTTATGTACAATGAAGACAGAATTCCTTGTCTACAGTATTAAAAATTTTAATGACAAGGCAGTCGAAACCAAGAACTTTCTTTTATAATTTACACACCGCATTGCTAACATGTTTATACCCTAAGTTAGGGTATCAAAAATCAAGCCGAAAAATACGTTTAAAGGCGGCGTCCGCTGTGATTAAATCAGAATGCGTGGACAGGAACAGAGACAGGGACAGGCAAAGCAAATCTCTTGTAAGTCATAAAATGCAAACTCATATGGAAGCAGGAGCAGCAGCAGCTGTAGCTGTAGGAGTTGGAGTTGGAGGAGGCACTGGCTATCTGGTCATGTCATTTAGCGCTTATTGTGTCTGCACGTCTCGCTGACTGACTGAAACTGGACTGAGACCGAGGCTCGTTTAACCTTTGAGTGGGCAGACGCGCCTGTCAACTTTGTGCCGTAAATTAAACCATAAAAAAAAACAACAACTAAACAGAAGACAACCCAAAGACAACGACGACAACCACAAAACGAGGCGAGTTTCCAAAAATATATTTAAAATTTCGGTAAATACGTGAAAAATCACAATATTTTCTGTCATGTCATGCTGCGGATCCAATGCTCCATCGCTCCACTGATCCAATCATATGCGAGTCGTCACTTTTGCTGACCGAACCGAAATTTCAGTTTATTTCATTTGAGTTTCAGCAGTTGTTGTTGTTGTTTTTCGCTTCGTTTCGTTTTTTGTGCCTTTCAATTGAAGTGAAGTGTCGCGCGACAAGTGCCGCAATTGAGTTGCCCCTACTTGTCACACACTGTCTTGTGTTTTGTTGTTGTGTTTTGTGTGGCAGGGGGCAAGAAGGAGCATGCTGCATGTCACCAAAGCCGAAAGCCATTGTCTCAGTGCGAACAGGTGAAGTTTTGAGTTGAGCAGTGAAATCGAGCGCAAAATTGTGACTCGCTGTTCGCCGTCGTTTCCCTTGTCTTGTGGCGCATCTGATTTATGGGCAACAATTTAAACAATTTCATTTTATACGTTGATTTAAATACATTACTTTTTCACTCTTTTTGTGCCTGTATCATAATGACAACTGCTTTGCATGTCATTTCTGTGGCAAGTTGTCGCTGTCACTGGCTCGATTCCAAGCGGCTTTAACTGCGCTTCAAAGCTGCACAAAAAAGAAAGTAATCAGTCTGTAATTTAGAGCTGATATTAAGCTAAAAATGTAGAGTTTTATCTGCAGAATTCAGTGACATTTCAGCAGTAGTTGTTTACCTTAGCAAATTCATTAGAACTACTTTCTTGTATTCCTTTTTTCCACTTACTTTTCCGCTTCATTTTTAAGTCACTCGAAAGCCACGTTTCTGTGTCAATTTACATGGCCTTTAAGCTTAGGGCGAAGAGGCAAAAGAACAATAAGATTCGATTTCATTTTACAACAACTCAACCGAACTGAACTGCTTTAAAAATAATCACGAACTGAAAATGCGTGGGAACTTTAACTCAGATTTTGCGTGTGACGAATGAAATTTGATAGAAAACTAGCGAAGCAAAAAAAAGAGACGAACGCAAATTACACAGGTAAGAAAAGCTGAAAAGCTAATCGCACAAATATAAATGCGAATTTGACAATAAAAAAAAAGTTTTATTATTATTTTTATGCGATTTTTCGAATTTCGTTCACTGTTGTTGTTGTTGTTGTTTTTGTCGGCGACCCACAAAAAGCTGAAATAAAGCAAAAGCAAAGCGTCGTTTATTGGGCAACTGTAATAAATTATCGAAAAACACGAAATGCGCACTAAAATATGGCCAGGAACAGTAACAACAACAGCAGCAACAACAACAACAACAACATCGAAGACAACTAAAGCAGCAACAACAACAATTCGGTTGTTGTCTATTAAAAAACGGGCGATTTGTGCCAAAATTTCAAAGCTCGAGATTAGCATCGAACCGAAAATGAAATCATGCAAAAAATTTCCTACAAAAAAATACAAGTGGCCAGGCTGAGGACGAGAGTGCACGACTAGCAGATGACCTATAAGAAAGAAAAGGCAACAAATTAGTGATAAGATATAACAAGAATATGAAAAAGGATCCTGGTGATTATACAAATAAATTTTTCCAAAAATTTCGAAGTTATTTCAAAAACAGAAATAAAAAGAAAGCTTACCGCTTAAGAAAGCTTACCGCTATCCATTTTCAAAAATACCATATTCGAAAAATATACCAAATTAATATACCATAAAATACTAAATATACCAAATTAGTATACCTCAAAACTACTAAAACAAATCATCGGATGTATTGAAAGCCATATTCTAAAAATATACCAATTTAATATACCGCAAAAATACTAAAATATACCAAATGCCATATTATACAAAATGTACCAAATTAATATACTTAAAAACTAGTAAACCAAATCATAGGATATATTGAAAGCCATATTCTTAAAATATACCAATTTAATATACCGCAAAAATACTAAAATATACCAAATGCTATATTTAATGTATTGAAAAGCAATATTCTACAAAATGTTCCCAATTAGTATATCATAAAAATACTAAAATATACCAAAAGCTTTATTTAGTATATCGATGAAATATACCAAAATGGCAGCCAAAGCAACGTATAACAATAGAATACAATATACCAAGAACATCAGAATTATTTTAAAGGCATCTCTAATTAAATATTCCCAGAATATGAACCCATTGGATTCTTTTCTATTTATTGTGTCTTGTGGTAACATAACCGTTTAGAAAGTCACACAGGGTATTTGGCAGCATCGATGAGGCAAGAAGCCGAGAGTGAACCGAAACAGGTTCACACGCTACCAAGAACCGAGATGCCGAAAACAGTTTTGTGGATGCTAACGGATCGCACAGGGGCAGGAAGTGTAGCAGAAACACCCTTTTGCACCGGGTTACGGGTTAAGGGACTCTCTGTGTGCGGAAACTTTGGATCTACCTGGAGGTGAATTGTGTGTGGTTGTGTGTGTGTGTTTGTGTGTGATACATTTCGCTTAATTCCTTCTCATTTCAGCTCTTGTATTATTTTTGTACTGTGCGCTGTGCTGTGTGCAACAAGTGAATGACAGGATAATCGTCCTGTGTACCTGTTTGTTTGCCCGCCTGCCTGCGGTCTCATACTGTGTGTATATGTGTGTGTGTGTGTGTTTGTGCTTCCCTTTTTGGCATGTGAACAACTTGCATAAAATCTCTTAATGTTTGCATTCTTATGCCGCTGTCGTCTCGTTTGATGCGTGATCTTGTTGATTATGCTGATGGCTCCGATCTGCTGTGATCTGTCTCGCAGTTTCCCAGCAGGTTCCATTCACTCACTCACTCGCTTACTCGACCGACTCAGTTCAGTGGCATTTCGACAGTACAAATTTCTCGTTTACCAATTTTTTATTCTCTTTTTTTCTGTTTTTGCTGCTGTTGTGTTGTCCTCTTGGTAGTCTGTTTCTTTTTCTTTTTTAGTCTTTTGTATGCAAGAGTGTGAAATTTTTGCTTGTTGTTTGCTTCATGGAAATCGCCTATGCCTTGGAATTTTGTGGGAACAAGTGCACAGCACAATCCCAATCCCAAATCTCAGTCTCAGTCGCAGTTCGAGTGATTCGTACACGTTACGTGCCTGTTGCGATGTGCCTGGAGAACACCCGCAGGCGAGAGCGTGTGAATTTTGCAATGAATATGATTTCAGTTCACTACTCTCTTTTTTTTTGGCATTTCTACTTTTAAATTGGTTGGCAATAAAATAAAATATGAGTAGAAGACGTTCTGTTAAGGCTGGGAACATGAATCGTAAGAGGTTTTAAATTTGCAAACTTTATTTAGCTAATTTAAAATTGATCAGTTAAGAAATTAAATAAAAGTCGATAAGTTTCCAATATACAAAATTTCTTTAAATTAAAATATGAGTAGAAGGCGTTCTTTTAAGGCTGGGATAACTAATTGTAGGAGCTGCTGAATTTTCTAACTTTTTTGTATGTATTTGAAAATGAATTATTGTAGTTAAGAAATTAGATAAAAATCGATGGGTTTTCAATATAGAAATTGGTGGGCAAGCTTTAAATTGGTGGGCAATAAAACAAAATATGAAGAAAAGAAGATGACGTTCTCAAGGCTGGGAAAATGTATTGTATCATAAGAGCTTCTGAATTTGCTAACATTTTGAAGGCTGAAAAATTTATCAAATTTATAATATTAATTTGAAGAAAATTCTGCCTTTAAGACTGCTGAGAAAATGTACAATAACAGCTTCTGAAATTGCTAAGTTGTTGTGCAGAATTGAAAATTGATCAGTTAAGAAATTAAATAAAAATCCTTACCCTACAAAAAAGGCAACCCCATTAATGTATATTTGAATAATCCGATCAATGCTTTATTTTCAAAGATACTTAAATGTATTTAAGCGCATCGCTTGCTCCACATATTAAACGTTGCTTCTTTCTAGTTCACTTTGTTTAGGTAGTTCAAAATAAATCAAGAAAGATCCTTAAGTTTCTGATCTGGTTAACTTTGTTTTGGGAATTTAAAATTGATCAGTTACGGAATTAAGTAAAAATCGATGCGATCCGAATAGAAGAAGTTAAAATGTTTATTTATATAGTATATTTTAGCAAGCTCATCAATGCTTTTTTCACAAATATTTAAAAAAATTTAGGACATTGCTTGCCCCACATATTTAACGCTGTCGCTTCCTTACCTTTAAGCAAATTGTTTTAATTTAATTTAGTGTCGATTATGAACAAGTTATGAAGTCGTCGGTGTCGTAGTCATTGTCGTCATCGTCATCCTTTGTGACAGACAGCTTTGGTTTTATTGGCTGTTCGAGTTGAGTTCGTGATGCATTTAATTAAAATTCCAGCAACCTGCTCAGAGTTTTATGTGTGTTTATGTGCCCTAAAGTGCTGTCACCTTAACTCGCACGCATCGTGATTTATAATCCTGCAGCAAATACACACAAACACACAGACACACAAAAATTAAATAATAAAAACTGGAAACTGTAACAAAATGCGGCATCCACTGCGATGCGATGATGATGCTGTGTGTGAGTGTGTGGAGAGGAACATCGGTTGCGCATGCGCAATAAATTCGGTTTTTATGACACCTGACAAAATACGCAGCAGCGGCAGCGGCAGCAAAAGTCGATGCAGCAGTTGAAACTGTGCGGCTGCTTCAGTGGAAAATTGTTTAATGACTAATGGCAGTCGCCAGTGGATGTAGTTATACCCGCTAGCCATAGGGTAGAAGGGTATTATAACTATAGAAGGAGGCATCTCCGACCCTATAAAGTATATATATTCTTGATCAGCATCAACATCCGAGACGATTTAGCCATGTCCGTCTGTCTGTCTGTCCGTATGAACACCTAGATCTCAGAGACTAGAAGAGATAGAGCTATAATTTTTTTTCGACAGCATTTGTTATATTTACACGAAGATCAAGTTTGTTTCAAATTTTTGCCACGCCCACTTCCGCCTCCGCAAATCAATAATATCGAATAACAAGCGTAATTCTCAAGCTACAGTTGCGAATTTTGGTGTATACAATAATAACTGTAGTATTTATGATTTCTGATAATTTGATTGCGATCAGATATAAATTGTGGAAGTTATTAAAGAAATACTTTTGTATATAGGTCTTAATTACTTTGGCTGACAATCTGGTATATTGTGTCGTCTATGGTATATTTTGAATGTGGTATTATAACGATATACCAAATGTAACATTTGGTATATTTTTAGTATATTTGTATTTTAGGTAAATTTCGATAAAATACCGCTATATTTTGCTTTTATTCAAAATGGGTTGCGGGTATCTCACAGTCGAGCACACTCGACTGTAACTTTCTTACTTGTTGTGTGTGTTTGTGTGTGTGCCTGGGGATGGTGTTGCTCTCTTGGAAATGGGGTTGGGGCACATAGACGCCTTCTGCCGCCGTCGCTGCTGCTGCTGCTGAACGTTTATTGCCCTGTGTCTATTGAAGATTAATTTCATTTACACAACTTCATCGCCTTGGCCTGGCTTAACACTTTGTTGCCGGCTGCTGCTGTTGCTGCTGCTGTTGCGTTTTGAAGTTAATAAAGTCATAAATATTGTCTTTGGGGGCTGTGCACGGATTTCGGTTTCGCTGTAAGACGCCGTAATACGCAACAGTCGGAGCAACAACAACAGTAACAACAGCAACAGCAACATCAGCAGCCGCCAGCACGTCTCGAAGCGGCACAAATCGTTACGTGTCGATAGTTTTTTACTTCTTCTCGTTGTTGTTTTTGCTTTTATGACTCCTTTGTGTGCGACTCGATCTCGAGCTAGCAACACTCTCCAAGCAAGGCGGAGCATATGGCGCAGATTAGAAACGGAGCTGAAGCTGATATTTTATGAGGAAGCAAATTGCATCAGCAAGTGAAACTTAACATGTCCATGGGAGGAGCTTAACTTTATTAACTAACTTACAACAAAATAAAGGCAATCCAAAATCAATTCAACTTTGGCATTTTCATACGCGAATTGGTGGCTATAAAATGCCTATAGACAAGAGAATTGCATTTTTGTGGTATTAGTATCTAGCAAGTATCTTTTTATAGATGCCAGGAATTTAAGCAGGCGAGGAAGGAAAAAAAAATTGGTAATGAATTTAGGTCTGGGAATATTTTAGTTATTTGAACAGAGTTGAAATTTAGCACAATTTATTTTAGGAATTTATGAAATCTGTATTTGATATTAACAATCATAAAAATATAAAGAAAAGTACCTATGGGGTAGAAAAGCATTATGACTATAACTACAGGAAATGTATTTAATAGGAAGAGAATACATATATTTCCATAAAGTATATGCATATCTTTTTGATCACCGATCTAATGCAAAAAAGGACTACAGCAATAAGGTCTTAGCTGCTTTGGCTGACAATCTCGTATGTTAAGAACTTAACGGTTTATTTTGAATGACAATATTTGGTATATTAAACACCTTATGTAGTACTATGTATATCAATACATAAAATATTACCTTTGGTATTTTTATATACCACTTTATTCAAAATATACTAAATATTTAGTATAAATATTGTATTTGTATATTTTTTTGGTATTTTTGTTGTACATTAATTTGCTATTACTCAAAAGTCTCCCAGAAAATAAGCACACTTCATGCAACGTGTGGCAAATGTCAGGATGTGGCAGTTAGTTAAAAATAACTTTTTATCGTGCTATTAAAAATATCTTTAGCTACGCAAAGCAAAAAATAACGAACACCTTATCGGGACTCACAAGTGAGCAAACAGTTTGCAAACACATGAATCGCAAGACGTAGTGACAATCACAATCGATACACAGCACAACAATTCACCGTAAGGTTTATCCGGGCATTCGAGTTGGCGACACAAACAACAAACAACAAATGAGCATATGAAAAGGTGCTTCACAGTCCAGATAGTATTGGCACAGCTGCTGTTGCTGGCTGGCACTTCTTGAGCGAAACGGAACAGGCGACAACCTTATGCAAAAAAAGGTGCAACATTTTCCATACTTCCACAAAAGCAACTCTTTGTTGTTGTTCTGTTGTGCAAACAACAAGCTGCGCCCTAACGGATCGTTATCGACTTTGTCTGTCTGTCTGTCTGTGGGGTGAGTTGAACGGAGTTGAGTTGTGCAAATACACCTTGCATGCTCCTATATACAAAGTCGCCTCCTTCCGGCCGGAAAAGTGATCTACACTCAAGTGGCGATAGTTTCGTTCTCGTTCTCGTTTTTTTCATATCAATACTCTTTTTTTTTGGGGTGGTTTATTTTTGTATGTTAAACTTTTCCTGTCTACCTGTCAAGTTTACGCCTGACAGCGCCCAATAGAGCAGCTGTAAGAGGGTCCTTGAAAAAGGGATACAAGCGAGCACTACTGCAACATGTTGGCTTAGGTTAAGGGGCCTACAGAATAGGGGTGGCTCGACTAGGCTAGCTTTATAGGACAGGTGTGCCCCGAAAATGTCGAAACATTCCAAAATTTGTTTAGTTATCACAAAAAGAAATGCTCATCCACAAACAAACCATTTATGCGGGGGATTAAAAGTACAGTTTACTGACAGACTATTGTGCGTGGTAATAATAATGTTATAAGTAGGCTATAAAATTGGAATTACGCTGCACATAATCGTAATAAATAACTTGCAGTACATAAATCAAATGGGTTATGAATGTACAAAATATTGTATTGAAAAGATTATAGTGAATTTATACTACTTATTTATTCTTATATACTTTTAACAAATTCGACAATGAAATACTCGCTGCTCTTTTTAAAAAAAATAAAAAGTGTGGAATTATTCTTAAAACATACCACATTAATATACTGGCAAATGCTTAAATATACCTAATAAATATACCACAAACATAAAATTATACCAAATTTATACATCACAAAGTACTAAAAATATATGTCGAATGCTATATTTAGTCTATTGATATAGTATTACATTCAAAATATACCATATATAATATTTCTTCTTACCAAATGAATATACCGTCAAATACTAAAAAATATACCAATCGATATATTTGGTGAATACATTGAAAATATACCATAGAGTACAAAAAATATCAGATTACCAGCTAAGACCGTAATAAGTAGGAATTTTTCTCCTCATACTTAAGAATTTCTTAAATAACTTCTACATTTTTATCTGCTCAAGAATATATACATATGACTTATAGAGTCGGAGATGCCTTCTCCTGCCTGTTACATACATTTTCCATAGGAAAAATTAATGTTAAGAAAACCTTCTAACCTTCTAACTAAGAACTGTCCATCTACAGTTCTAGCATATTTTTCGAATGCTTGAAGCCTTTGTTTCTGGACTTGCCGACACTGTTGCATAGCTAATTAGGCATGCGTCTGAAGGCACTTTTAACCGATTCCGAAATACTATCAATTACATGAAAATTAATGCTACTGCAATTGTGATTGTCGCTCGAGCTGAGCTCCGCTTGCAACTTCAACGTTTTGGGGCACGATCCGTGCGTAAGCACGCTCGACCTGCGAGGCGAGACGTGAGGACCCAAATAATTGTGTGATGCGTTTGTGGTTGGCGCACGGCTTCAATTGAAGTTCAATTGGTAGAAGACGCTTTGATTTTATTGCCAGCACTTAACATAATGAGCGGCACGATAAGATCACGTTTCCTTAACAGCAACAGCAACAGCGACAACGACGACGACAAAGCGAAGCGACACCGACAGCCGTCAGTCGACAGTTGGCGACTAGCGCATGCTCAATGCGCATATGCTTCCTGTCTGCGTGTTTGCTGGCCGGATATTCCTTTAAGTACCCAAACACAAAACCGAGTCGTCTCCGACTGTCTGCAATCAGTGCACAAAAGTTCAAAGTGCATGTGTGGAATACATGAATAATCCAAATGCGAGAGATCCATTGAAAATGCCAAGTGCAGCAGCAGAAGCAGCAGCAGCCATTGAACAAAGGACACACCACCTGTTTCCTTGGGCTTTTGTTCGGATTTATTCCAAAAAGGAAGTTCATTGAACTACAAATTGTACGAAAATGTGTTTCGTCCCTACAAATTGTATGTCAAGTAGGCTTCGTAGAGCAATTGCGATCGCGCATAGCGTTTGTTGTTCTCCATGAACTGTACGATATCCTTGACAACCACACGCTTGGCTCGCAAAGGCGGTGCACGTGGTGGCAATGCTGTGGCAACTCCACTAGAAAGTCTCAAGGTACTTGCTGCTGTCGGCTTGCGTCCGCCCAGAGCCAAGAGAGCCGTTGTGTTGGTCGACTCCAAACGCATCTCGTGTTCCAGCGAACTGCTGCCCGGAAGTTTGCGTTTCATCTTCATCCAGCGACTGAAAGAGTACAAAATTTATTAATTTACTAGCTAGCAACGATTGAATTTCACCTTACCTGCGATGCCCTGGAGTTTCGTCATCGGCGCCACCAAAATCGGCCGCCTCGCGATCATTGAGAAACATCATCGTGGAGCGCATATCGTGCTGCATCACACAACGCGGATCGTTGTACAGCCAATAGCCAGTGCGATGCTCGCACAGCTCAATAACCGACTTGACCATGTACTTGGCATACGTCTCCACTGCGGACAATATGCCATCCACAAGCTCCTCGTTAAAAGGTCCCTGACGCAACACATTCTCCATGGCGCTGTACTTGAGCAGCATTTGTTCAATGCCTTTGCGATCAAAGTACGAGGGACGTCGCTCCTCTCTATTTTCGGGTACGATCAACTCCGTGATGAGCAAACGCTTGCCGGCATAGTGTCGCATGGGCACCTCGTAGACCAACTCGCCAGCGTTGTTGGGCAGCTGATGAAACACTTGAGGAACATCATCGGTCGCTTGCTTAGCTTCAACATTGGGGAGCTCCTTGGGGTGATCTTTGGGGAGCTCCTTGGGCAGCTCTTTGGGCTTCTCCTTCGGCTGCTCTTTGACCGGTTCAGCAGTTTTCTCGGTGGAAACTTGAACAAACTTTTGGATGATTTCTCCATCTGCCTTTCGTTCGTTTTGAACAGAAGCGTTCCGCAAAGCTAATCTAGATGAATTCACTAAGAGTTTTCTGTCAAGTTGCTGACTAACTTCATCTGCAGCTTTGTGGCCGATTTTAATATTCTGCCTGATTTCTTCATTTGCCAATCCGATTAGCGATGAAGCTGTCCGGTAGGTAAATCGCAAAGATTTCTGACTGTCTTCGTAAGCTTTCAGGCTGACTTCATTACGCTGCTCGACAAAATCTTCAACAGCTTTCTGCTCGAGTTTTTCATTGGGGTTTTTATTAGATTGCCCCATGGCTTCATCATTTTGTTTAATCATTGATTCAGCGGCTGCTTTATTAGTTTGTGCTTTGACCTCTTCATTTGGCGTTATGTTCGACACCTCCATACGATGATCGTTAGGTACCTTCAAGAGCTGCTCGTATGGCATCTTAAAAAGTTGCTCATTGGTCACCCCTAAGATCAGCTTATTGGACAAATCCAAAGGTTGCTCATTGGTCACTTTCATAGGCAGCAGTTTAGGCATTTTCACAGGCTGCTCACGAGACACCTTCATAGATTTTTCAATGCACGCTCCCATATGCTGTTTCATAGGCTGATCATGGGTCAGATTCATAGGCTGATCAAAGGTCAGTTTTATAGGTTGCTCATTGGACACCTGCATAGGCTCCTCGTTGAATACCTCTTTAGACTGTTCGTTGGAATCTTTGTTAACCTGCTCGCTAGATACCGCCATAACCTGCTCATTAGGCACTTCCATAGCTTCTTCATTAGACACCTCCATCTTCGTGTTGTTCATAACGCTCAAGTATGTGCTGTAAGTGCAAAGAAAACGTCAACTTTAAAGCAGCTGTCGAGAGCAAAGCTAAAGAAGCATAAGAAGCGAGGCACGCGCCTGCACCTTTGAGGCATATGCATCAAGTGGCATAATGTAAAAGTAACAGATGCCAGCATGATCCTTACCGGTCGACTGCATCACCACTGACCGCAACAGCCCACTGGCACTTGTTCCTCTTCAGTGCACAGTGTACAGTGCTCAGTGCAGTCAACCTGCCCACACAGGACATAGGATATGTTATGCAAAGTGCACAGGAATGTGAGGTGAGGTGGTGGTGGTGTTTGCCACGAGCTGACTGACTAATTATTCAAATTGTGAGCATGATGGAATGCTAGAGAACTAGGACAACAAACGCAGAGACAGAGACGGGGTAAGCGGATATTAAACAACGGCGCGCGACAGTCGCCCGTCGTCGTCTGCAGTTTGCTGTCTCGTCCCGCACATTTCCGCGCACCGTTGACTCGAGGTGCCCAAAAGGACGGCACGCGGTCCAGTCTAGTCCAGCAACGAGGGTGCTTGGGCGCATATTAAACCCGACTGCATTTACCTGCCAGTGTTTTGACATTTGTTGTTGTTACCCCTAGAACTAACATATTAGAAATTCTGGTCAAGGCGATCGGCAGCGTTCTTTTGTCTTTACCGTCAGCAGACGCGTCGCATTGCGTTGTGTCGCCAGTGTTGCCCTGCTCCCGAACAGGTTCATTACGCGTGCCGTCAGTTGTTGGTGTCGTTGTTGTTGTGGCTGTTGCACTCACGAGGCGTTGACCTAATTATGTGTTGTGTTTTTTATGCGTGCTTCGCTACTTTTTAGTTTGTAAATTGTTTTTCTTTTTGTTTGGCTTGCGCCCGCTTACATAGGGGTTGATTGCTGCGGGCAACCGAATTCCTTTGCTTAATTATCTAATGCAAGGTGCACAATGCGTTTTTCTTATGCACAATTCAATTTAAGAGGAGACCGAATTTTTTACCTTTTCTTTCAAAGTAAAGCAAGCAAAGAAGTTCAACAGGAAAATTTAACATTAGCTTATAAGCTTTTGCAACACTGCAAGGCTTCGTAACTATGGTTGAAGGTCTTCAATCTTTTTTCAACACTGACAATAGATTGCCGATAACACAACTCGTCTAGCGCATCGATACTAAAAAGTTTCATTGATTGTCGTCAACAATATACTATCGATAACCTAGCTTGTCTAGCAAATCGATCATTTTTGCTACTAAAAGTTATCATTGATTATCGTCAAGCTTTTTTTGAACACTGCAAACACAGCTCGTCTAGCGCATCGATAACTTTTGCTACTAAAAAGTATCGCTGATTGTCACCAAGCTTTTTTCAGCACTGCAAACATTTGATTACCGATAAAACAACGTTCCTGGCGCATCGATAGCTTTTGCTACTAAGAAAAGTATCTTTGATTGTCGTCAAGCTTTTACATCATAGATAATTTTTGCTGCTTCAACTTATCGTTGATTGTTGTCAAGCTTATTTCAACTATGCAAATATTTGATTACCGATAACACAACGTTTCTAATGCATCGATTAATTTTGCTAATAAGAAAAGTATCGTTGATTGTCTTCAAGATTTTACAACACCGATAACTTTTGTTGCTAAAGAGTATCATTTATTCTCGTCAAGCTTTTTTCAACAATGCAAACATTTGATTACCAATAACACAGCTAATCTAACGTATCGATAACTTTTGCTACTAAGAAAAGTATCATTGATTGTCGTCAAGTTTTTTGCAACACTGCTGCCACGATTGCAATTGCAAATGATTAACGATAACACAACGCATAGTGCATCAATCGTAACGTCAACGAGAGGCCAAATTCGAGAGACTCTGCAGCATTTAGAAATGCAGATTGGCAATTGGAAAAAGTGCAACTTGCAACTTGCATAATCCTCCGCAGTCGAGGTTGCCAAGCACATAAACTAAGCTAACAATTCAACTAAAATGCCAGCTAGATAATAAAAAGCAAAAATCGAAGCAGAAGTTGGACGAGAGGAAAGCGGCAGGCTGAGGCTGCAGTAGTTGCAAAATGGAAATGGATATAAAAATGCGAACACAAGCTGACTCTGCCAGACAGAAAGACGGACGGACGAAGAGACAGCGCAGTCGATGCTGGAGTCCAAGCTTGGAGTTGGAGTTGGCGACCACCCACACACACTGTTGTTGGCTGATGCCTTTTGCTGTTTGCAGAGTGCATCCTCGCCGCCTGCGCAGTGTCAAATAGACAACAACTTAGCAAAAGTAACGGGCGAGAGTGATCGACTTTGGGATACGCGGTAGTCGCCTTTAAAATTCTTCCAATTCGAAAACTTTTAAACTGTTCTTTGCATCACTGATACCTTACAATTTTGCAATTGTATAATAAGAGAATTTCTGAATATTAAATAGAGCTCTTAACTTTCATACTGTTGGCTCCAAGTTTGTCATGCAATTGCATGGTTTTTATTTTAATTTCCGAATTCTACAATAAACTATCTCTATGCAAAACATAAGAAATTCTTTTTGTGAATACTTTTCCCTTTACAAAATCTTTAACTGTGTTCCTTACAATGTTTTAATTTAGGGCCGACTTTTTAAACTCGCCATAAAGTGCTCTATAATTATCGCTCAAATAAAATTATTTGCGCAATAAAGTTCTCCATAACGAAATTCAAAGTACCTATAAAGTTATGTTCCTATAAATGTAACCCATAGTGTATATACTATGTCAGAATAAGAACCCTATAGCGCTTGTAGATCACATTGAGAAAACAATATCTTCCCTATAAGTTAGTTTATATGAACAGTAAGTCTTACTGTCGAGAGTTTGAAAAATCGGCCCTTAACCCTTAAACTGTCATATTAGCTTTGTTTCTATATAATACACATTTACCTTTTTAATATATATTTTGCTCTCCTAATAAAGTGTTATTATTATAATTATAAAATAAAATAATATGCGGTGTCCAACAAAAATTTCCAGCTCTTTTCATAGGTTTTCATAATCGTGATATGTTTATACTTTGTGGTGCTAGAGTTCTTTCCTCTACACTAACCGATAATACCCTGCAATCCTTTTCTGTAGCAGGTATAACAAGCAGAGTGTTGCGTGGAGCGCGGGCGTAACTAGGCGGACAGACAGATGGGCGGACGGACGGACGGACAGCAGGACGGGTTAGTCAGTGAGTTGTAGGCATATTCCAGCGAATAAATATTATCATATGGAAATTTTTTCGTAGCAGAGCAATTACGAATGCAAGAGTGCCGCGCGTCGCGTCGCGTCGCAAGAGTTGCGGCGTCTCCCCGTGGCAAGGTGACCCGGCAAACGTCAAACGTCGCGGCGCACAGGAAATCGAAATTGCAACAAGTTGACGTTGGACGACGACGACGGCGAAGACGACACACATTGACGATGATGTAGCACCGCGAGTCGAGAACGCGCTGCTTGCCTCCTCCATTCATTCATAGATGTGCCACAGCATGTGGCAGCAGCAGCAGCAGCGGTGTAGAAAGTTGAAGGCAAGCGCACAAGGAGCACAACCTGGCCACCTTTGCGTACCTGTTGCCCAACTGGATATGGCTTGGAGGAGAAGAACTGCGTTCGTTCGTCGCTTTTTTTTTTTTGGGGCGCAGCCAAATGAAATTGCCAATTGTTGCGCTGCGCTTTTAGTGGCGATGGCAGCTACCGTTTGCTCTTGGTGGTGCCACACACCTTGCCACAGTCCAAAAACGGAAGCCACAATGCCATGGGCCATGTTGTGATACCCTTGATGGGCACTTGCCACACTGAGTGTAACAGCGAGTGAGGCAAGAAGCGATGCTACAGCTGCAGAGAGCATCTCTGAGTCGAGTACTTTTTGAGCCTAATTGTTGTTATTGTGTTTGCCACTTCAGCGCGAAAAGCCATTTTAATACCTGCCTGCCACGTTGCATCTTTTTGTGGGTGTGGCTGATTGGGCGAAATGGATGAGTTTGTTGGCTGCTGCTTCGGTTGCGATGATCAATCTCTTTTTGCTGAGGCGACGTCGTTGTTAGCTAAAATGTTCGACTATTATTACGCTCATGATGAGGATGTGTGATGATGATTTCGATTGCCCCCTCGCTACTGGTTTTTTTTGCTCTTGCTGTTGCTGCCACTTAAGTGGGCGTGTGGGCCATTTGAAAATGTTTGACTTGCGATTTAAATATGAAAGGAAACGATTCATTTTGGCTTATGGAAATGCCTGACAGCGCTCTTTAATGTTTCAATTTTCCAAGCCCAGTTTACTTGCTGCTGCCTGCTTATTAACAACTCAAACACACACAAATACACACACCTGCAACCTGATCCAACGGAAGTGTGCAATGACACGCCTTGTCTTGCCGAAACAACAACAACAAAAAGAATAAAAACACCTACAATCTCTTACTTATTGTCCTCTGGTCTTGTGATGGCACTTTTAATTTATTTTTACAGCATCGCATTTCCGTTTTGCTTTTTTTTGCTTCTTGGAACTCTCAATTGCTTCAGCCAAAATTTGTTAACAGGAACTGCTTTGTTTTTATACTCTTGCTTCAATAGATATTCTCACATAATAAAAGATACTTCCGAGTGGGGGAATTTGTTGAGTTCTGAATGCTTTAATTTAGAAAATTTATCAATGATATCAGATTTTGTTAATTTGTATTAATTTAATTTAACAAGTGGTACATTTAATACAATTATGTACTCTTTATAGTAGTTTGCTTCCTTTAAAGGTAAGGCATTTTATATAGAGAGGCCTTATCTTATTCTTTTTTAAATGGTATCTGCTTTGATTAAGTTGTGTTTAATTTATCTAGTGGTAGAACAGTTTATTTTGATATGCTTCCTTTGACGATATTGTTACAATTCATGCCTGGAATAATTATTTCGAAGAGATGGATTTTCTTATTATAAATGCAGTTTCCTGCTTTTCATATAAAACAATTAAAATTGTTAATTATAATGCACAATTTGTTCATATTTCATAATTCATTGGTATTACAATACACCATATGTCTAATCGGAAATTATATTCTTTCTATTTTCAGGCGACTTTTGCCAATATTCGGTAAATCATAGATTGCTTAAGACATTGTTTATTTATTATAGTATTATACACATTTTGGATTTCTTTTCACTCTCCTTGCATTAACATTGTCAAAGATGAGATGACAAATATTTCTGAATAAGCCATTAACTTTTTTTTTCTAAATATACTTTTCTTTATCCAACTCTTAGTAATTAGATATCTGCATTACAAAATTAATTTACAACTTCTAAGAGACATTTTTATGTATACACAAATGTAACTAAAAATAGTGTCAATTTTCAAATGTAATAACTAGGTTGCATTATTAAAATATTGTCTCTTTTTTAACAATTTATTTAGGTTGTTTAAATTAGCATACAACAATTGAACAATTTCACATATTGGCCATTATAACATAACATAGATAATATAGAAGATCAGCACTAGACTTCCAATACATTAATAGTAATTTAGGCAAATGTACATCACAGACATCTTTTTAGACGCTTTTTGCCTTGTATCTCAAGAGACGATGAGCAAAGGCCTGCAATTGAAAGATTAAAATTTTGTTTAACAATTATTGAAAGCTTGAAAAATACATTTCTAAGCATGGAATAATCTTACTAAGAGCAGTCTCATTTTTCGTATTGAGTAATTAGATAGTTAATAATGTCTACATTACTTTATCTCCTTGTATTGTCACTAAACATATAACATAGCATTGCCAGTCAGAAGATTGATCTTTCCTGCTTCCCAACTCTAATTTGATGCGTTAATGTTATCTGCATAATTCGATCGACAGTTGCCCAAATATTGAGTTGCCATTGGCATCCGCACTCGTGCCCAACAAGTAGCATCGCATTATAAGAACATAAACGTCAGTTTCGCGATGTCCAAAACGATGAATGATTTTTTTGTTGTTGGTTGAATGTCGGCATTTTGACGACACGTTTGGGCCAAACGAAAATTACTCGTATTATGATGAGAAGCAGAGAATTTCTTTATAAACATGACGCGATGGCACCATAAACCGGACGATAACCTGCCACTCGTCGTCAGTCAGTTCATGCCACAAACACAGCAACAACAACAACGAAAATATCATATGCAAAAAGGGGGCCGCAACTTAATAGCTGTTGGGCTGCACTTTGTCCAGGCGGGCAAGATGTGCTGCTGATGCCACCAAAAAATCGAGGAGGAGAAGAAAAAAAGTGCAACACGCCGGCGGCGGCGTGCATGGCCTGTGGTTGCACGGATGTGTTGAATGCACGCCCCCCACATGCAAAGAGCGAGAGGAATTTGTGCAGTCAGAGCTCAGTCAAAAGATTTCTTCGTCGTGTGTCGCCGTCGTCAACCTGTAAAATGTATAACGACAACATTAAGCTCGTGCCACCAGCTGAAGCTTAATGTTATGGTGGGGCAGCACTTACCAATGTTGCAACATCAGCACAGCACAACACAACGGTACCAAAACTCGACTCCACTTGGCGGCAGGTTCATGCCAGTTCAGCACGCTGGCAACGGTTGATCTGATTTGTGTTGTCGTCGTCGTTGCTCGTTGTCGTTGTGTCCAAAAGGGAGGTTGTTGTCATCGTCATCGTCGTCGTTGCCTTTTTCTGTTATAATAAAATTTTAATATTACAATTTTGTTTTTTTTTGCCGCTATGAAGCTGGTTTTCCGGCTGGCTTGTAGGTCGCTGACAACCTGTTCGCTGGCTCCAAAATATAAAACGTGCTCTTCTAAGTAGTTCCAGGTGCCTCACATATTACGAAGGATCTCAATTCCCTTTGCAATTGCATTCAAGCGAAAAATGCGCCACTCAATGAATCTTTCTTGCTGCTGCTGCTGCTGCAGATGCGCCATTCAAATTAGTGTTCAACACTCTTCTTGCTGCATTATCCTGCAGCAGCCACTTTGATTTATAGACTACACGCGCTTCGCTTGTTCCTTTCAATTATTTTTGGGACGCGTTGTCATGTTTTGTTTAGCTATTGATTGTGCCAGAGCGTGTGTGTGTGCACTCTTTGTTGGTTTATTTATTCAAATTGAAAAACGAACGCGCCACTAATGAAAAATCATATCCAATCCTGGCTTCAGCTGGTGCCAAAACATCTGCGCGTGCGCTCAAAGTGCATCCACATTCCGTCTGTCAATGGATATGACAATGCGCTGAAAGATTACTGCTGAAGTGGCATCTGAAATGCTAGAGAAAGAACTCAATTAGAATTCGTACAGGCAAAACAATTTGTGTTAGAGAAATGGGCGCAAATACTTAACAGATTCATGGAGAAATCTTCAACTGAGTTCAATAGTAAAATTAAATATTCTTTCATGATTAATTCTCATCCAAATGCAAGTCTAAACTGGATGAGTTTAGACACAAATTCAGTATATAATACCAAAATTTAGTAGTCATTGAGAATGAAACTGAAGAGAGCAGCCAATAGGGCTGATATTTCAATTAAATATTGTATTTAAGAAGCTCCAACGAAAATGCATTAAAGGTGTTTTAAGATGTCCATATTCAAAGACCTCAAAGGTGCAATTCCTGTGATGATTAAAGTGGTTAACATCTACAAATTAGAAGAAAAAACAATTAAATATACTACATTACACCATTAAGAAATTTTACTCACTATTTGACAATATACAAATCAACATTAAAGGAGAAACATCAAACGTCAATAGTTGTAATAAATCGTGCAGGAATCGTAAGATGAGAAAGAAATGCAAGATTTAGTTGCATCGTGTGTGTAAAAGTTGCCATCTAACTGTGTGTGATATCAATCTATCCAAGTGGAGCGCAGCTGTAATGAAAATGAAATCTATTATTATGAGGAGGTTGCCACATATTAAGCCTAGCATAAAGTTGCAGCAGATGCAGAGCACAGCACAGCAGGGACCGCCCACATTGGAAATAAAGCAAACTTAGTTGAGGAGACGCCATTTGAGATAGGCATTCACTTAAAAGAGACTCCTCACCTACATACAGAAGAAGAAGAAAATGCATAACCCAGATGTAGGCTCATCAAATTGATGGACATGATTAGAGGCTGAAAACATCAACATCAACGAAATGGAAAAGAGAAAAGCGCGACCTTTGGCGCCTTGCAACGGTTCGGTGCAGGCAGCAAACAAGCCCCTACAAACAAAAGACAGATGCATGACGTATAATTGATGAGCTTTTAGCATTTAAACAAAAATCAACTCACGAAAGACGCTTGGCTCAAGTGCGACTAACAAAGAGTGAAAGAGAGAGAGTGGTAGAGAGGGAGGAAAGAGGTCGAGAGAAAAAGAGTGCAAAGGTGTTAAAGGCAGACGGGCAACACACAAAACACGAACATGAAACGAAGAAAATGATTAATCATTTGGCAGGTGCGCAAGCGCAGCGCAGCGAACAACGAAACGGTACTCGACAAAAGGGTTTCCTTTAACAAGAAACTATTTAACTTAATTTCAACGGTTTGCATTTTTGGTTAAACTGTCAAGTGGTCGGCAGCGGCTTCGGCACAAAAGGCTCTAAAGGATTGCTTTTATTTGGCCTGCCTGCATGCCACACCCACGCAGGCAAACAAAAGGTGTGTGTGTGTGTTCGACGTGTGCGAGGCGTGGCCAGGACTCAAGATTAAGCCGAAGCCAAAGTCGGGGCACCTGAGAGTAGTAGGCTGGCCATCATTATATAATTTGACGAACAGCAAACGAGAAAGAGAGAGAGTTGAGAGAAATCAAAACGCGTTCTCTAATGAAGGGTTAAAGCCTCGCATTTGCAGCTTGAACTCATTTCTTATATCAAGATTTATGACAATTAATAATAGGTATAGAGCAGCATTAAGCATCGTTCACTGCTCAGCGACTTCCGCTCCCAATCAATTAAATTTATAATCCGACTCTCTCTCTCCATAGTGAATTATGACAATCTGTATAAAATATATATAGAAAAGTTTAAGCATGATTTATGTTGACAGTTCGCTCTAATACTGGACCACCTTGCCACTCGATCTAGTCCAGTGTATGACGCAAGCACCTTGCCAAAATCCTCAGCCTGCCTGAGTCCTGAGTCAGCAGCTGGCTGGCATTCTAATAGCATCTTCATCTCTTCAGATTTGTCAGCTGCTTTAGCTACCCGCTTTTGTGTGCACATCTCTATTGTTTTTTGGCTTTGTATTTTCTTTTTTTTTGCGAATAATAGGAATTGAAATAGCGATAGGCATCTTATCCAACGTTTGCCTAGGCACAGGTTCTATTGCTGACTTCAGTTCTGTGTGGCATTCGACGAACACAAAGATGTTCATCACCTGTCCAAAGGCAAAAGCATGTTCGTCTCTTCTCTCTCTTTTTTTTGCCAGGTTGTCCTTTGTTCAAGGATTTGTGTCGTGTCTGATCCAGCGTAGGTACATAAGTCGACCTGCTGCCATCACAATATAGCCAGTGGCTCTATTGGCATGTGCCTCTGGAACGAGGGAAGCCCGATGATGATGTGGCAGCAACTGTAAGAGCCTTGAGCGAAACATTCGCCAAAGGGCTGAACTCTTACCTCATGCGAGTATTCTCTAATATATTTCAGTAGTTTTAAATGTTTAATTACAAATTGTAGTTGCTCTATTGTGTATTTGAGCATGGAAGGAAGTCCGATGACAGGAACTGTAAGAGAACCGTGATGTGAATTCCAGTGGCTTTAGATTTGTGATATTTGCTGGCTTCAGTAGTAATTGACAAGTACCTCAGCATTGAAGAAAGTCCGATGTGGCAGTAACTGTAAGAGAATCAGACCGTAGCAGAAAATATGCAATACTGTTGAACTCTTACCACTTAGAAGTTCTGTTGATGCGAGCTTTATCTATTCCAGTTGCTTTAGATTTGTGATATTTAATTGTAGCTGCTGCTCAATTGCGATTGCTGCGACATATACTTCAACAATGAAGGATGTTTGAGGTTTCAGGCTCTTTAAGGAAATCATACATAAGCAAACAAAAAAATTGCAAAAGTACGAAATTCTTACCGTTTAAATGATCAGATGATGCAAGTATTTTCTCAATGTTCCAGTTCCTTCAGACTTGTAACATTCAATTGTAGCTTCTGCTCTCTATTGGCATTCACATGAGCATGGAAGGAAGCTCGATGACAGGAACTGTAAGAGATTCACACCTTAGCAAAAAAAATATGCAAAAGTGCGGAACTCTTACCTCTTAGCTGATTTTTATTCTATTTGCTTTATAATTGTGATATTTAATTGCAGTAATTAGCAAGTATCTCATCATTGAAGGAAGTCCGATGTGACATAAACTGTAAGAGAAACAGTACTAAGCAGAATATATGCCATAGTGCTGAACTCTTACCTCTTAACTGATCCAAGTTTTTTGTAATATACTCCAGTTGCTTAGTCTTTTAATTCAATTCAATTGTAGCTGCTGTTCCCCATCGGCATGTATCTGAGCATGGAAGGAAGTCCGAAACAGGAACTGTAAGAGAATCACAATTCAGCAACAAAATATGCAAAAGTGCGAGACTCTTACCACTTTAACTGATCAACTGATGTGTATTCCATTTGCTTTAGATTTGTGATATTTAATTGTAGCTGCTGATCTCTCCTGGCAAGTATCTCATCATTGAAGGAAGTCCGATGTGACATAAACTGTAAGAGAAACAGTACTAAGCAGAATATATGCCATAGTGCTGAACTCTTACCTCTTAACTGATCCAAGTTTTTTGTAATATACTCCAGTTGCTTAGTCTTTTAATTCAATTCAATTGTAGCTGCTGTTCCCCATCGGCATGTATCTGAGCATGGAAGGAAGTCCGAAACAGGAACTGTAAGAGAATCACAATTCAGCAACAAAATATGCAAAAGTGCGAGACTCTTACCACTTTAACTGATCAACTGATGTGTATTCCATTTGCTTTAGATTTGTGATATTTAATTGTAGCTGCTGATCTCTCCTGGCAAGTATCTCATCATTTAAGGAAGTCCGATGTGACACCAACTGTAAGAGAAACAGTCTTAAGCAGCAAATTTGCAAAAGGACTGAACTCTTACCTCTTTAACTGATCAGCTGATGCAAGTTTTCTCTAAGTATTTCAGTTGATTCAGACTCGTAATATTAAACTGTAGCTTCTGCTCTCTATTGACAAGTACCTCAGCATTGAAGGAAGTCCGATTAGGCAGTATCTTTAAGAGAATCGAACTTTAGCAATAAAAATATGCTAAAGTACAAAACCCTTACCTCTTTAAAGTGCACCCTCTAAATATGCCTGTTAAGTTTAAATTGTTTCTGAAAAATATTAAGAAATCATAAATTAACCATATTTTATATTTTAATTCTTAAAAGCACCTCGTCATAGTGTTATGTAAAATGGTAAATAGAAAGAAGATAGTTTTAAATGTCAAGTTATGGGACACATTGATTTTCACTTTTCTAATATAAAGACACACATATAAAGTAGACATCCAAGAAACAATCTTAAAGAATTGTAATCTATCTTTGAACTGTTTAAATATACATTTTACAAACAGCTTCTAAAATATTGAGCAAACACTTGAAATATCGCAATCTCTGTGCTATCTGTGGCAGACCTTTTTTTTTAAGGATAACCCATTAGGTGTTCCCGCAGACAATTCAAAGTATCACAAAAAGAATTGTTATCTTGTTATTAAGGTCAAACGCAAACAGAGAACCGCCGCAGACACTTGTTAGGCAGTCGCCAAGTTGTGTGTTGGTAAATAGTTGGACTATGGATGAACAAATAATATCGAGTCTGTCGATGGATTCGGATTCAGATTCGAATTTGAGTTGTGGTTACGAGTTTTGTCGATTGTGTTGTGGCTAACCACATGGAAGATAAATGAAATGTCATTTCGACACGCACGTCACGTTTAGCACCTGAATATTGTGTTTGTTATTTGCGGCTGCTGCTGCTGGCTTCGAAAAATTCTCATTCCCAAATCGTGATTTTCGTTGACATGAGCATATTTAAGCACAATCAATGGGTTTATTTGCTTAGTCAAGATGTTACGCAGGTGCTAAGCGATCACTTGATAAGAAATTTTTGACTGTCATATAGATAAGTCAGTCCATTCGATGGCTTTAAATGTCTCATTGGATTGGACCACACCTGTTGGTTTCTCACGCTGCGTCTTCACAGTCTTCTCTACTCCTTTTCTTGCTCGTTAGAAATCCATACAAGTCTCTTTAGCATTGTGCTGCACAGCTTAGGTCCTTCAACAAAAGCAAGTCCTTGGCAGGCGATTCGTAATGAAAACTGCGCATTGTTTTTACTTCGACCTGCTTTTGTTTTCGCTCTCTTTCTTTCTCTCCGCGGTAGCTGTAGGTGGTTCTGTATTAGCGTTGTGCCAGCACGCCTCTGGCAAATCAAGGATCAGTTGGTGGCCAGAGAGAGAGTACAGAGCATCTGGCAATGCACAGCTGGCAGAATTGGTGTTTGCTGCAAAGATGTTTGTACAACTTATTAGAGCCCAAAGGAACAATTGTATTACTGTGCTATATACATCATTACTTACTCTTTTGTATGGTATATTATTTATATATAATATTAAAGTGCTGCTTAAATACAAGAAAATTTAATTTAAAAAAGAGTTTAGTAGTATTGATTAACTAAAATATTAATTACAAATATTTCTTGTGCGAATTTAGTCAATTTCTTTGTTTAAAATACAAAGAAAGATCAAAGATCTCAATGCATTATTTTTTATAAATTCTGTTCAGCAAATTTTTAGTTTGCAAAATTCTTATTGCTCATATATAGTATATTGGTCATATGCTATAGCGTTGTCTAAATTGATACTAAAATATAAATTATACAAATTGCTTAATAAATGTCAAGTGCTTCAAATTGCTTAAGATACAAGAAAAGGTTTCTCAATATTTAATTTTGGATAGGAGTTTTTATTTATACTTTGTACCACAATGAAATGTATGGAACAGGTAGATGGTATATTTTAAATGAAGTACTGTATCAATATTCGAAATATAGCCTATGGTATAATTTTTGTATTTATGCTGTATATTAATTTGGTATATGGTATGGTGAATGAAGTACTAAATCAATATACCAAATATAGTCTTCGGTATAATCTTAGTATATTGCGGTATAATAATTTGGTATATTTTAGGAATAATACCGTAGGTGTTTACTCTGGTATATTTTATATGAAGAATTATATCAATATAATAAATATGTCCTTTGCTATAATTGTAGTATTTTTGTGGCATATTAAGTTAATATATTTTAAAATTTAAAATCATTGTTTAGATTTCATTAAAAATGCGTAACGGCTATCTCACAGTCAAGCATAATTCCGTTTACTACATTTTTAATTAGTTGCAAAATTCTCGCTGCTTTATCAGTCATGATTCTACTCACTAGAACATAAATCCACATTGTGTACTGTGCAATACATAAACGATTTGACAGCAGCAGGTAAACATCTTTATTAAAAGAGATCGGTTCAATGAGCATCGATCATTATTATGCACAAGGCACAAGGTGGGTGTAGTTCAGGCCAACATCTTATCCCTATTGTACGCAAATCTGCACCAAATTTATGCAAATTGAAATTCCTTGGGCAAACACCTGGCCCAAAGAGAGAGAGACAGAAAGAATTGTTTCAATGGCAGGCAGGAAAAAGGAATGATGAATGTGCTTGCGCAGATTGCACTCACCCCGTCTATGGCAGACAACTTGGCGCGCCGGCAAAAGCAGAAAACTGTAGCAAAATCTTTAAGAGAAGAGAAGAGGAGAGAAGCGAAGAAGGCAAGGTGTCAATTCTGGGAAATGTGCGCAGCGTGCGCGGCCCAAGCGAACAATGCACAACGCAGCGGGAGGCACACAACAACAACAACACCAAAAAAAAGGCAACAAAATTGTTATGGTGACAATGACAATGACAATGCAGCAGCTACGAATAGAGTGCGCAGCACACATAACGAAGCGCAGACAACATTATTGTCATCTCTCTTTCTTAACATCAATAGAGAGGCACATGACCATTCGAGAAACTAGTGCACTGGGCTGTGGGAGAATCTCCTTCTTACCTTCTTCTTCTTCTTGTTCTGCTTCTGCTTCTCCTTCTGTGTGAGCGCTCCAATTTACAAAACGAAGCTCGATCTCTTCTTCCTCTTCTTCTGCTTGTAGTTCTTGCTTTTCGTTTGGCTGCTGCCCACTGGCAATTTGCATCTGCAGGCGTTGCACGCTTGAAATACTTGTTGCACATTGTTAGTCCCTGACTAGACTTTTATAATAGCACAGACATTATTTATTTTGTGAACAATTTGCATGCCAACAAACACGCCTGATTGCGAAAAAGCGTATTGTAAAAATGGCAATTCGCTTTTTTTGTTATAGTGTTGTAAGCTGTTGAACAGAGCCAAACTTATCGATAAGCGATATTTGAAAAGCACGTTTTTTTTTAAATATTAGTAAAGAAAAATATTTGACTATAGGTTAGGTAGGACTTCCAATCATAAGGTCTATTAATAAAAGTATAGATCATTTTTTCAATTATATTCATTGCATTTATTATTATATTAATTTATATAATTGTAATAATATTAGCTTCCCTTATAGACCAAGAAAAAAGATTTCCTTTTGAATGTGGAGTTTACCCAAAATCTTTTTCTCGACTACCTCAGTGTTTTATGTTATGCTGTGGCAATTTAATTAAATTTATAAAAATTACAATTGATTTATTATTTGTACAATTAGTACTAGTCACAGATATCGACCACAGCAAACTTATCGATCAATCGTACTCGTTACTCAATTACAATTATTTAAAGCAAACCTATAAAAAAAAAGAAAGCGTACGCTGTCTTCGGCTGCGTTCTTTTGAAGGATGCATAAACAAAACACAAAAAATCATATTCGAAAGCGTGTTAAATGATCATACGTGTATTTAAGCCATTTTTTTCGGAATGCTGGTAAAACAAAAGCAAAAAATGGAACAACAACAGTCATAACTTGGCCAAAGCCCTTGAAGGTACTAATCCTATTTTGCAGCAATGAAACAAAAATAATAAAACTTTTTTACGACACAAGCTCTAAAAAAACAAGGAACTTGCCACGGCCACGTAGCAAGTCGAAAAGTCGAAGTCTCTGTCTGCGTCTGCAACAAATAACAAATTATTAACGACATTTTAAATACAACGCCTTTTGCGACCAAGAGTGAGAGCGAAAGGGGTCAACTGCAAAGTCTCGTCTTCGACTTCTTCTGCGTCTTCGACTCCTTGCAGGCAAACAGCACGAAGAGGAGCAGCAAAGACAACGGCGACAAGCGAAGACGCGACGCCTTTTAATGAGATTTGTCTGCTCCGAGATACATGAAAAACTCGTGTTTCTTTTGCATTTAAGCGTTTTAAGGACACGCAGCCACAAAAAACACAAGTGAACAACGCTACAGATGAGTGTGATCGACTTTAAGATACCTGAACGTTGGGTTTTAAGTTATTCAGTGAAATTTCCCTTAGTGGCCTCGATGCTATACGTAATTGACGTAAAAGCCGTACTAACTTTAGTAGCAAAGGCTATTTTATGAATTGAGATGATTATATAAGAGTAAACCCTTGGACCTAAGGAACCTAAGCACGACTTTAAGATACCTAAGCGTTCAATTTCAAATTATTTAGCCAGATCTCACTTAGTGGCCTCGCTGCTAAGAGTAATTTTCGCTTAAAAGCCATACTGACTTTAGTAACAAAGTTTATACTAGATGAAATGAGAGAATAACCCTTAGAACGTTGATAATAAATAGTTGTGTTTAAAATAATGACATTAGGGACAATATTAAAAACCTCATTAAAACTATTTGAATAGTAAACCCACAGAGGAAGATGTCTAGAAATAAATCAGCTATTTAAGAATGCTTATACTACAAGACATTAACTTATTATGCCCTTCCACCCTTTTGGGTACCGCGTATAACAAGGCAAACCCAAGCCAAGTCAACAGCTCTGAACTTAACTCACTTGTTTGGAGCATGAGCTCTGCATGAACAGCGGCGACTACGTGTGGCATTAACAAGTGTGTGTACTGCAGTGATCTGCCTTATATTTTATGCCTCGAGTTGGCTGTAAAAATTGAAAATTACTTTTGCAACGGATCCCTTGAACTGTATGTGTACGTGAGGAACTCCAACTCCAAGCCCTACCGCATTTGAAAGCTGAGACAATAATTGCACAGTGAAAATTACAATCGAGCACATTTTTATTGACTCTTCTTTTTTTGGGGAGCAGACACGGATCTCTCTGTGTAGCTGCACATCTCATGCACTCGATGAAAGTGCGTGCGACTTATGGAGATCTCTCGTGAACTTGCTGCAACCGAACTGGGACTGGGACTTCTTCCATCTGGAATTGAGGACTGAGACTGAGCCTGGGACTTTAGCATCATGTGCACCCGCGGCGTTTACTTACTGCCGAGATGAAAGTTTTCAGTTGTTCATCGGTTTTTTATTGATACATCGACGAAGCAGCCAGGATATTATGTCGAGAAATCCGGAATCTTCCTCCCCAAACATGACAGCCGAAATTGTTGTATATAAATTCCTACAGCTTAAATGCCACCCAAAAAGGGAACAAACCTTTCATCATAACATGTTTACATCGAAGACTGTTGCTTAATTAAGGGCATGCGAGAATGTAAATATATTAAATTATTTATTTGAAGCGGAAGAAATTGAAAATGAATAATGTAATGAAATTATGGCTTAATATTTATAAGCTTTTTACTGTTGGTTTTTGAGAAAGGGAATAAGGGAATATTTTAAGAATTAACATTCTTGCCAAATAATCTAATTAAAGTGAAGTAAAGACTCTTTAATAATTAAGCTTTTGAGGAAGAGAATGACATATTTTATGAATGTTTAATTAATTATTAAAGTGTCTTCCCTTGATCATCACTGATCAAGCTACTATCCCTTAAAATATGTTATTCCCTTCCGCATTCCTTAGTCGAAAACCTAGAGTAGAATTCCTCACTTGATAACTTTTTAAGTTTCAAGAGTTTCAAATTTGAGGTTAGTTCAATTTTACACAACATTTTCAATAGTAAATTGTCAAATGCTACAGGAACAGTTTCGAATTCAAATGTAAACTAATTAACTTGCACCTGTGGGTGGTCGACTGTTCCTTAGACATAGACTACAACTCAGAAAATTAGCTAACAAGATCATTAAATCTTTGTTAAACCGTCTTTCGAGCGTCGTCTTCGTCTGCTGGCTGCCCAACAACAACAACAACGACGACGACGAACAGACATTAGAGCTGAAGACGCGGACTGGACTTGGACGACGACGGAGCGATAAGATAAGCGAGTGCAGTCTTAAAGGTCTCCCTCTTTTTCGCTTACCTGGCAAACACACAGTACGTGGTCAGTTGACTCTGGACGTTGCACATGTTTATCTATTAATTTATGCTGGTGGTTTTGTGGATTTGGGCCGCAGCAGATAGCGTCTTAGGAGTAAACGTGGCTTCCTGGGAATCTGCAAACTGCACAGCAGTGGGCTGTGCATTTGATAAGCGGGCTAATTAAGTTAAATGTGCGCTTGTGTGTGGTCACAACAACAGTTCCAAGAAGCAAATGCGCAATTCCATGCAGGTTCTAAGCCTATTTGCCCATCTCTGATTTATGGCTCATCACTAGCTTTGACACCTTGTGTTTTTTTATCAAACAACACAACACTGAAAGTGTTTGTAGTTTTAGTGTTGTGGCAGCCACTTGAGATGCATGTTTCTTTTAATTGTGCGCACATGGCGCATGCGTGTGGCCAGAGTGTCTAAATTTAGATTTCGTTTGTGGGTTAACCCTTGTTGTGCCCGCAGTCAATCAACAGGCGGCACTTTGGGTCTATCTATTTCTGGTTGGGGGTTCGAATTTAAGAGCGTTCGACGCCAACTGAAACAAAGTGGAAACGAAACAAACAAAAGAGAGGAGCGACCGCTAAGAGAACATAATTTACGTTAAGCTGTTGTTGTTTGTCTCTTTGCGTAGAGTTTTATTGCCCCCAGCTGCAGTCCTTTGACAAATTGCGAGCTCATTATGAATTTCCCAGTGTTGTTACCTGCGTCCAGTGAAGTCATTAAACATTATTACCTGGCAACCCTAAAGCGCAGGCAACTGTTTTATGACGCTATAATCCAACACTGTTAATTTTGACATTCGCCAAAAAGTAACTCCATATTGGCATTCACAGTTATCGATAAATCTGCAGCATGGCTTAACACGTGCAACTGCAAATTGCCATTCACAGTTGTTGAAAAATCTGCAGCGTAATTTAGCACGTGCTAAGAAAAAGTGTCGCAAGTTTGCAAAGTTCTTCGCATTGTGCATATTAAGAGTGCAGTTTAAAGCAATCATTATCAATTCAATTTGTGCGTAAGAGCGCGTTGATCTTGTTGGCGCTCTCTTAGGCAGCCGCGTTGGCAAACATAACGGCACTTCGTTGGCACAGCGGCGTTAGCGATTGGTGCAAGTGTACGCGCTCCACAGTACATAAAACATACATAAACGAGCGAGAACCGGTTTCAACGCGAGTCGCTGCGATTGGCCGCAGCAGCCAAAAGCAAAACACACGCTATCAACAGCTAAGCACACACACACACACAGACACCCCTGCCAGGTACAAGGGAGCATTGGCTGCTGCAGGTAAATTGCCTACTCTCTCGCGCGCTCTCTCGTCGCACGCTCTCTTGGACTCACGTTCTCTCTCTCTCGGTCTGCGCGCTGCGCTGAGCGGCTATAAAAGCGCGCTGCCAGCGACGTCTTGTTTCAGTTCTTCTCTTTCGTTCATTGCAACAGCAACACAAAACATACACACACACATACACAGAGCACTGCACTGCACACAGCCACAGCGCAAAATCAGTTGAGTTTTTCGTTCAGTTTCGTCAAGATTTTTGTATGTGCGCAACGCGATGTTTATGTGAAGACAATAATAAAAAACACAAGACCACAAAAAAACAGTTCAATTGAAGTTTATAAAGTGACAATAATAATAACAAAAAAAAAAACAGACAAAATGCATACCGTGGAGCATATGCTAGTGGAAAAGAACTACAGCAAGTGTCCTTTGAAGAAGCGGCCGGTCAACTATCAGTTTGAAGCCGAGCCCGAGGATTTGTGTTTGAAGAAAAGCAGCCATGAGTCGACCACAACAACAACTACAACAGCTTCAGTGGAAGCAACAACAACAGCGACAAAAGTGACAGCTTCCTCTGAGGAGGAGCTGATCAATGTGAGCGATTGCTGCGAGGACGAAGGCGTCGATGTCGATCACACCGACGACGACGACGAGCACATGGACATCGAGCCCGAGGACGATGAGGATGACGACGATGTCGATTGCGTGAATGTGGAAGCCGATCCCAAACAGACACAAGCTGCCGCCTTGGCCGCTGCTGCCGCTGTGGCAGCTGCCTCTGCTGCGGCTGCTGCAGCCGCCTCGGTTGTGGTGCCCACACCCACATACCCCAAGTATGGCCTACAGCCATGGAACTTCCACATGTCGCCCTACACCGCCGAATTCTATCGCACCATCAATCAGCCACATCTTGCCGCAGCCGCTGCTGTGGCAGCTCCTCTGCGTGCTGAGCTTTTGTCGCCCAGCTCACCCTCGGATTCGTTGGGATCACTGTCGCCGCCACCACATCATTATCTGCATGGACGCGCCAGTTCGGTGTCTCCACCAATGCGCTCCGAGATGATCCATCGTCCGCAACTTGGACGCCAGCAGCCACAAAGTTTTCTGCCTTATCCCTCGTATCCGGCTGCGTACAGCGCCTTGGGTTATGCACATCATCAGACGCTGCATCCGCAACACCCGCAGCCACAGCATCATCATCATCACGCCCCCATTTCGCCTGCCTACTCCGAGAGCTCCTACTATTCCATGCGCAGCCTGACACCCGAATCAGCGGCCAGCTGCTGTTCGGTGCCCGAGGATCTGTCGCTGAAGCACAAACAAGCCTCGACGCTGCCACAGCCCGAGGTCTCCAGCACAGCGTCAGCAGCAACCAGCTCCACCTCCTCCTCCTCGTCGTCATCATCGACAACTGGCTCGCCCAGCAAGAAGGACAAAACGTCGCCGCCTCGCTATCAATGTCCCGACTGCCAGAAATCCTATTCCACCTTCTCCGGCCTCACCAAGCATCAGCAGTTCCATTGCCCCGCCGCTGAGGGTAATCAGGTGAAAAAGTCCTTCAGCTGCAAGGATTGCGACAAGACGTACGTCTCCCTCGGAGCACTCAAGATGCACATACGCACCCACACGCTGCCCTGCAAGTGCAACATGTGTGGCAAGGCGTTCTCCCGGCCGTGGCTGTTGCAAGGACACATTCGCACCCACACGGGGGAGAAACCCTTCAGTTGCCAGCACTGTCATCGCGCCTTTGCGGATCGCAGCAATCTGCGAGCTCATCTCCAGACGCACTCGGACATCAAGAAGTATTCGTGTGGCAATTGCTCAAAGACCTTTTCGCGCATGTCGCTGCTCACGAAGCACAACGAGGGCGGCTGTCCCGGTGGCAGCTCCAGTTCCAGTTCCAGCTCTGGTCCTGGCTCCAACTCTGAGCTATCCTATGGCGGTTATGCTGAGCCTTAGGCTCCATCATATCATCGCCGCCAACAAAAAAAAATGAAAACAAGTTGTACACAAGCCATGTTCCACCAAAAATTAGTTCCTAGCTCGAGAGTAAGCGTTTAAACGGCAGCTCCAAGACAACAACAAAAAAAAAAAAGAAAAGAAAAAACCCCGGACACACACACACGCACACACACTTAAAACACACCCAGTGAAGGATTTATATATTTCAATTTGTATTTTTCGCATAATTTTTCTTATTTTCTAGTCAACATTTTCTTTGAAAGAGAAAATTAAAAAAACTAAACAAATGAATTGTTAATTTTCCTTAATTTTCAACAACAACTTTGAATTGAATATTATTTAAATTTAAACATATTTTGCGCGTGTGTGTGTGTGTCGCAATCCTAAGCCGAACTATTGTAAAGTATTTGCAAGTGTCCTGTACATAATGTATTACGCCCCGGCGTCTAACTCTAGAGTCTCTAAAGAGCAACAACACACTCTCTCTCTATATCTCTTGTAACTTTAAATTTAGCTATAGAACAGAGAAATCTTCTATATCATACACATAAAACTATATATATATATATATTTGTATCTCCTTTTATCATAGTATTTTAGATTGTAATGTTCGCTCTCTCTATACACTATATATATAATATGTATTTTTGATAAACTTTTGCATACATTGAAAATGTTCTATACTTATAAATTTTTGATATGAAAATGTTTTATAATTTTAAGTAATTTATTATAAACGGCAGCCAAGAAGAAAACAGCAACAACAAAGCCGAAACAAATACAAAAACACTGAAAAAAAAAACATAAAAAACAATTCTATTCATTTACATTTGAAATTCACAGCAAGATCAGCGGGCAACATTTAAAATGCAACGTTGAATCCAATGGGAAAAATTTGTGAGAATTCTTGGATGAATTTGAAAGCAACTTCTTAGACTATAAGGCTTGTGATATGAGAAAGCTGGAACACAACCCTTCTTATTAAAGATAAACTTAGATTTTAGGATATAAAGAATGAGTAATAAATTCTTAGCAAGAAATCTTCAATATATTTCAAATTAAATATTTATTGAGAGACAAGTAAAGATGCAAATATTTAAATAAATATAATTTGATTTTTAAAAAAGGTAATATAATGTTAAAGCATTTAATAGAAAAATCTAATTTAAAATTACGAATTTGTGATTTACATTTTTGTAGTTCTGAAGTTTTCTTATTCGTCATTTTGGAAATATGCAAACGAAATCTTTAATGTGTTTCAAATTAAATATTTATTGAGAGGCAAGTAAAAATGCAAATACATATTTAAATGAATTTTATTTGTTTTTACAATTAAAGAATCATCTTTAAAGCATTTAATAGAAGAAAGCCCATTTAAAATTTAACGAATTTGTTATTTACATTTTTGTAGCTCTGAAGTTTTATTTATTCGTCATTTTAGAATTAGAAATTAAAACAGCACTCGAATGAATATTAAAGTTTTTGTAGTGAAATAAGCAAACAAATCATTAATATATATTTCTTAAGAGACTACTAAGAATTCAAATATTTAAGTAAATTTCAATTGATTATAAAAATGAGAATCATTTCCTATTAGAAATGGGAAACCTTTTCCTAGTGGAATCCATCGTCACATTGGATTTGCGCCCTTTCAATTGGAATTGAAAGTTGATCGCGATTGTTTGGTTGGTTCGCTCGTCTTCTCTTCAATGAACTGTCAAGCGATTTACAACCAAGTTTACTTTTTGGGTCATGCTCCTCTTTCGTAAGCTTCATACGGATTTCAAATAAATATAAACAATCCGGCGATCCATCGCTCCATCGATCGATCGATCGGTAACGAAGCTTGCACAGAGTCAATCAGCCAATCGCGACATTTTATTGCCTTCGCCAAGAGTTTCAAACATTCAACGTTTGTTTACTGTTGTTGTTGTTGTTGCTATGATTTTTTTTTATATGCAACGCGGCTCATAAATTATATTTAAATTTCAGTGCACGTACTCAAGCGTACAATGTGAGCGTGATTGGATGAGGAGTGCTGGCGAGTTGCAAAGGGGAATGAATAGTATGGCAGGCAGGCAGGCAGGCAGGTAGTCACAAAATGGCAGTCACTAAATCAAATCGAAGCACTCTCAAACACACATGGTTCAATAGTTAGACAGAGAGAGAGCTCCATCAACGTCTTATTAAACATAAACCTATTTTAATGAAAAAGATCAACACAAAATACGCAGATATATTACATTTCTTCATACGCGAAAAAGCAGCAAATCTAAAACGATCCCACCCGATCCCCATCCCCATCTCATTCCCATCTTGCGATCCCGATCCAGAGCCATTGATGCGGAAAGAGAAATCAAAAGACGACGCGTCGCTCCACGGGCGACACTATTTCGGTTAAGTAACAACAACTAAGGCAGGTCGAAGCTTTTAATACCCTAACTATTGCAATAAAAAAAAACAGCATGAACATATTTATATATTCCTTGTGGATTTTTAATCTTTTTAAATAAGAATGAGGATAACTAGAACTGTAATTCCTTTTCAAAGATTTTTCATTTGTGAATTTTTAATCTTTTCCTTACTAATTCCTTTTTTAAAGATTTCTAATTTCATATTTTGGTATAATATGCTTAAACAGACAATTGTTTTAGAGTTTTCCAATTACTACTTCTTAAAAGAAATAATAGTATTTTCTTAACTTTTTAACATACTCAAATAAAAAGGTTGTCTAATACGGCTCTAATTCCTTGTGAGAGTTTTTTAAAATAATGTATTGAAAAGGAATCAAAACTCAGAGATTTTGTAGATCATTTGCTTATTGGTACTCCCTTCTTAAGAGTAATAATCGTAGTATTTTAATGAGAGATTTTAAAATTTGCCACAGCTTTTAAAAAAGGTATTTGTTATATAGTTTTTGATTTGTTATTACTAGATTTTACAAAAAATATATTTTTACGAAAGTTTATGCTATCTTTAAATTTTTTTTTTAATTTTTGAATTCTTTAAATGTTTAGGAAAGTTTTTTTCAATTTGCAAGTTATTATTGACTATTAAGTTTTATAGATTTAATAATATTTTGACATTTTTATAAAATATATTTTATTATATTTAACAATTTTCTTTTTCAGCTTATAGTTGTGACTTCTGGCTTTCGTCGTTTCAAGGTAATTATCTTGCTTAATTTATTTTGTTATGTCTGACTTTGGAGTAGAGGAAGAAAATATTTTTTTAATGTGGTTGGGTTCAATTTCTTTTTAATAATTGTAGAAACTAAAACTTAGGTTTTTAATAACTCAAGAATCCAAAGCTTAAAACGCTTTCAATTTCCTTATTGTTTATGCTAAACTCGCATATTTTAGTAATCTCCATATTGCAACTACCTTAAACCGTTAGAGTATAAAATATGGGTGCGTTCTCTACTACGAAGCAAACTCATTATCGAGATCAATTGATCGCCCAGGCGGAGACCAGGTTAGGCCATGCCTCATGTGTGTGTGTGTGTGTGTGGATCACTTCCCCATCCCGACCCCAACCAAACCCTCTCAGCTGCCCTCCCAAACGAAAACCCAAAAGGTAAACAAACGACTTCGACTCGAACTACGACAATTGTTGCCAAATTAGATCATCAGCAGGCAGCAGCAGCGGCAGCCACAACAACCAGTCTGGATAGTCAAGTCTCCAAGCTCGACTCCAGCTCCTACTCCAAAGTGCAACTCCAGGCAACGGCTCACGTGTGCTGTATAGAGAGATGGCAGCTCAGCGATCGTTGAGCAAAAACTCGACGTAAATATATGAAATTAATATGCACGCATTTCGTGGCTCGCCTCCGACAGTAGAGTTTCTCTCTCGCTCTCCTCTTCTTGCCTCTCGCTTTCCGTTTGGTACGCTAGTGCAACACTCAGGTTACCAGAGGAAGCAGAGAAGGGAAGAGATCAACTGGCAAGCTGATCGTGCTGCTGCTTTCTTGCACAAACAATTTGCAAACGATTTCTAATAAGCGTCTTAAATTGTAACAAAATAGACGCGCATTTAGGGCCTTTTGTGGCTGGCAAACTGGCGATAACAAAGACCCAACAACGACTATAAAAAATAGTCGAAAACATGGCCAACAGAGGGTATCAAAAGGTGGCCATCCTCCCCCCGGTTTATGCCCTGCTTGTTAGCTCGTTCGTTGTCCGTTGTTCGCTTTGTGTGCGCCAAATTTCGCGCTTGATCGGTGAATTTTCTGACTTGGCCAATTGGCAGTGGAGTTTGGTCAATGATGATTTTTGGCTGTTCACAGTGATAGCTGAAGGATGGCTCAAGTTTATGATTGATCAGCTATGCAATTTATGTGATTGAAGGGCGAAGAAGGGGGTGTGGCAAAGTTTTAAAGCAGGGAAAAGTTGTTGTTGATGACAATACTTTAATGTAGCCAAATTTGGTAGCTGTAGCTTGTAAAGTTTTTGAGATCTAGGTGTTTTTATCGATGACAGACAGAACGACGGATTTTTTTTAATAAGGCGTTACTTTGTAGCATTGCTCTAATTTCCGGGCTTCTGCTCCCGAATTTCAGCTTCAGCTCCAGTTAAAGCTGCAGCTCCAACTCCAACTTCAGCTGCAACTTCAATCCAAGCTTTAGCTCCAGCTCCTCAAGTCGGAGCGATCGCGCAAAAAAGCACACTTCGTCGTGACAAACAAAATGCTCACGTTTATCGCAGACAAAAGATCTCAATTTTTACGCTAAATTTCATTCGTTTTTTTTTTTTTTACTTTGCTGTCTCTGCTGTTTGGTTTTTTGTCCCTCTTTCAGTTGGGGGCTGCCTCATTTGGGCTGGATCTCAGCTCTGCTCTGGTTCGGTATGTTTTGTAGGGTGTCCCGGCTGCTGGGGTGCTTGTTGGGGCAGTCTTTTGTTTGTTGGAAAGTTTGCTTCTTTTTTTCATTTTGTGCAGTTTCAGTTTTTAGCTCGTTAAAAAAATTTGAAATTCGTAAAAAAAGCGAAATGACAAAAACAAGCAGAGAGGCAGGGAAGAGAGGGGTAAAGAGGGGGCAGTTAGTCAATTGTTGTTGTTTAATCTTTGCATATTCATAAAGCGCAATCTGTTTACCATTTTGTTGTCGTTGTCTTTTGACTTTTCGCTGCTTTATTATGGCCCCAAAAAATCGGTTGTCGTCAGGCTTATCAGTGAAGTGGACAGTGAGGGAGAAGGGAAAAAGGGGAAGCCAGCTGCAATTGCAAAACATCAGCAAAAGCGATATTAACTTATTGCTAAACTGCTTTTGTTTGCAGAGGTTTCCAGTAAGAATTGCAGCTGATGGCAATCTGGTAGTTAGAGAGAGAAATAAAGAGAGGGAGGAGAGAGAGCGAACTGTGGGCCAAGTGCATTTCACACAAAACGTGCAAATAATAACACCATCTCCATCAGCGTCTAATGATCTACGCCATGCTGTAGTTGTTGTTGTTGTTGTCCCACTCACGCACACACACACACATATACAACAAAACTTGCAAGACAATAAAACGCGTTAACTGCTGTTTGTTGTTTGCCTGCACAATTGTTGGCTGCGAGCCAAGTTTTGTTTTGTTTCCTCTCTCTCCCCTTTGACTTGACTTAGCCAATGCCAATATTGCACGCTACGCAGCCAAAGCAGCTAACTAATTGGCGAAACAGCAGCAACAACAACAACTAATACAACAACAATGGCTAAGCCGACAACTAGCCATAGCTAAAGCTAAAGCCAAAGCAGGTTGCCTATGTATTAGTGTGCATGAAGATGATATCGTGTTGTCGTTCAGCTCACGCACTAGCCATTACATTAGCTCTCTCTCTCTCTCTCTGTTGCTCACTCGCTCTTTGCATGCTCTCTCTCGCTAGCTTTGCGTTTGGCCAACCAAAGCGAGGCGCGCTCGCTTCCCCCACACAAAAAAAACACTTGCTTGTGTTGTTGGCTTGGCTACTCTACGCTTTAAAGCCTCAACAATTTGTCGTGTTGAGCGTGACGTCTGAATAACTAATTAATATTATGAATAATATGCAAATTGTCCTACTTAAATTCTCAATTTGTTTTACAAACATGTTGCGTCAAATATAATTAGGCAGTTTTTTGATTAACTAAGACGTAGAATTAAATTAAACATGGAAAATTAATACAAATTTAGCCAAAAGAGTAGAAGTAAGCTATTTAAATAAAATGTGAATCTAAATAAATGTATTGAATAACTTAATCAAATAGTTGTCAATAGTTTCTAGCTGATCTTTTAAAACAACTTTCAACAAGAAGAGATTAAGTTAGGAAGTTTAGAAGGCTGCAATTTTAGATCGCCTAAGATTGAAATTATTTCTATTTATAATCAAATCTTGTATACATTTTTTTTTACTGACAAAACGGTTTCTCTTGGCAGACTGACTGAGTTAAGAAGTCTCCATCAATATATAGTCAAATGGTAAGAGTTGAGAGTTAGCAAATTCTTATATGTTCTAACCAGAATGAGAAGCATTCTAGTTAATTTTCAAAAGCTATTAAAGTATTTCTTTTGTCAAACTACGTTTTTTGACTGTCCTACTGATTCACCAAACTACCAGCCGACAGCCAAAAGTAATAAGAGTTAGAAGGCTGATGTTTTTACAGAACTTAAATAATATAAGAATCTTTTGAAATATTTGTCAACAGTATTAGGACAATTTAAAGAGTGATTTATTTAAGTAAATATTATCAACGATCAGTACAAAAATAAATTTAGGTTATGCTTAAGTAAGTACTATCAATGCACAGCCGGAATGGTAAGAGCTAGAAGGCTTCTATACAGCTGTGCTCATTAAAATAGCAGTACGACAGAAGCACATTTCCTTTTTGTTAGTTGATTGCTGGAACATTGTTTTTGTTAAATAAAGCAAAGAGATAAAAAACCAGCAAAAACCCAGTTAGATTTGGTTTATTTTTCTGTTGTTTTCATATTTTTTCAAAATTAAGATTTAATTTTATGTTGATACTTTTCTTTGCGCTAAAGAACTGGGTACCTAACCTTACATTATTATTGATTATAATGTAAATAAGGAGCAGTTAGAAATATATTTTTCACTTTCCCTAATCCCCAAAAGAGCATTACGCAGTCGACTTGCTTTTGAATGTTTGCAACTTACAACACAAATTAGCGAAAATTGTCAAAACAAAATGCAGGAAATAAAGAAAAAGTGTTGTTGTCGTGCAGATGCTGTTGTAGTAGCAGTTTATTGTTGCACTTCGTGCGTTGCACATTTTGTGTTATCTATGAAACAATAAGATTTGTTTATGACAATAATTTAAGTTTTTATGCAGACACAAAACATGCTCTCGTCAATTGTTATCCCTGTGAGCGACACCCTAATCTCACATTTTGGGTCCCCACCTGGACGCGTCGCCAACTCTCACGGCAAAGTCTTGACCCCAAAAAAAAAAGAAGAGAGAAGGAGGAAAAAACTCATTAAGAATCACAGCCTGCTTCTCAGGCTCGCAACTTTTGAGGTGCAGTGAACTCTCATAAAGAACACGACACATTTCAAATGGTATTCATATACATATATGAGAAAGATGCCGCTGCTCCATTTCCTACAGCTCAAATTACCGAAAAAAAAACCGAAAGCAGGAAAAGAACCTGTTCATCGACATCGGATTTGTTGACTTCCCTCCTTCCCTCACTCTCTTCCACTCTCAAGCGTGGGCATGCATCTAGTTAGCTACCTAAGCCAACCTCAAAAAAAACATGTGAGTGCATATCCAAGCTGAGTCAGCAGGAGACGGAGGAGACAGGAGAAGAAGATGCTGACAAGAGCAAATCAACGTTCGACGGGGTCATGGGAAAATTTCCTGTAGAATCGGAAGTGAAACCGTTGCAGGATATGCTCTGAGCGTGTTTATTTTTAAACCAATGCCATTCGCTGTCTCATATTTATGTTAATTTTGTCAAACATAACAGAAATTTTTGATTAATGCAACGCACCTTGGACAGCTGCGAGACTTTTGAGTAGAGGAGAGAAGAAACATCTCTGTGGATACTTCTTGACACTCATTCGACTGGGGAGACCACTTAAAATATTTGCTAGCAAACGTAACACACACAACGGCAACGGGCACATGTCCAAATTGATGCCCTGGGGCATTGCTTTTGCTTTGGCCATAGCCAAAAATGGTCTCATTTGCGAACGCTAAATTCAAATTGTTATGATCCGTAAATGTCAAAAAATTGTAACCGAACTTTGTCTTTTGCAATTCAAATGTAACAACTGGAACTCCCCCTTCTTCTATTCCGATGATTCATGCCACATGACGGGGGGCACTTATTGTTTCTGTTGTTGTTTGGTGTATTCAAGGTCCATTATCCAAGTGCGGACCATAAATAACGCCAGCTCAGCTCAGCCCATGGGCTCTAAGACACCAACTTCAATTCGAACTCTAACTCATGGGTTTCTCTTTGTGTGCTGCTTCTGGAACTTTCTTCTTCGATCAAATGAAATGCTCCTTAAGCTTAATTGTCTCTCTTTTTCATCTTCTTTGCTACTCTTCTCCCCCATCTCCTCGCTTTTTTTTTGCTTCAATTTTTTACTCATTTAGCAAAGCTGAGGGCGGGGTTGCGGTCATTTGCCCAAAGAGATATTCAAATGCTATCAAAATATGTTCGCTATTTGTTACTGCTGCCGCACAGTGTGACGAAATGCATTTACTTTGAGTAATAAACTTTATTTACTATTTTACACTTAATGAAATTTTAAATAACTTCTTTGTCAAAACATTAATAAAAGCTAAGGATAACAAGAATTAAAAACAAGTATTACTAAAAGAAATTTCTATTTTTGTAGGAGATTATGTATTTTAAAAAGTTCTATAATTCTATATTTAAAAATGAGTGGTATCCATGAGAAATATGGGCGACATTATCTAAAGTGAAAAAAACCTATATAAAAACTTTTATTATTTTGAGTAAAAATTCCTTTAGCTTTTGATTAGCTTTTAAATAAGAGTTATGGTATGAATGATTTCATACTACTTCTACTTAAAGATAATTCCAAAAAACATCGAAATCGTACGCAAACTAAAAAATGATCGAATTTATATGTTTTATCTTAAATTAGAAGAGGTTCCTTAAATCAATCCTAGCTCTAAATATATAATAAGACTAATCCAGAGCTATAAGAATAACTTTTAGTTATTTTTCAAATTATTGTCAAAAACAAATTCCCATATTTTCCTTGGATATGATTATTTACTATTCATTTCTAAAATATAGAGTTATAGAACTTTTTTGAAGATTTTAGTTCTAAGAAATTAAAAATGTCTTTTAGTAACGTTTAATTACTACTAATATCTGTATATGGTAAAATTTTTTGTTGATTCAAAATTCTTAGTTCAATTTAGTTTTGTAATGTGTACACTTGTAATTAGCAGCATTTTTTTCCATTGCCCTTGCCCCACTGTGCATCGTGCAAATAGCTTCAATATTTACACTGACTTTGGCTTCATTTCAATCAAGAACAATAAAGAAAAGGAGGCAAATGATAGAAGAGCTGTATGGTAAAAGAAGTAGGAAAGAAAAAAAAAACCGGGGGCAAAATATTCGACGTTTATTTTAAATATTATTTTTTCCAAAGACGTGAAATTGGTTTGTCGATTGTTTATGCATTTTGTAGTCGCACTTGGCCAGAAAAGAAATGCCAGAAGAGTGGACGACAAATAGGCGGGCACATTTCAAATGGTAGGTGAATAGAATTCTGGTCCGAAAAGCGGCACTCCATCATCATAAACAATAATAGAGACCATAACAAACGCTTGGACTTCAAACTCCAAACCGAGAAAAAAAAAAGTGAGCGCGAGCCAAAAGACAAGTGGGCAAAAGAGGTGCAAGAGTGGAGAAGCAGAAGAGGGGAGAGGCAGAGGGAGGCGGGAGGGCACATCAAAAAGCGATTTCATTTACTGTGCACCCGTTGGCCATTTGACGTGAATGTGAATCAATGTCGAAGGCAGCCGAAAACTGAAAACTCAAAATGATTTGAATTGTCTTTGCCGATGCAGCTGTTGTTGTCGTTGTTGTTGTTGGTGTTGTTTTGGGCCACGCACCCCCCGCCAACAACAAATATATAAGTTGGCCAAGATTGTAGTTGGCAGCTGCCGCAGCAGCTTTCCATCGCTGCACATCGTTATGGCCCCGTTGTCATAATCAAAAGCGTTATCTGGTAGCTAACAGCCGCATAATTTCAAGTGCCTCTCGAATGAACCGAACTCCAAGTGGATTTGCGGTTGCCTGGCTGAGAAATCAACACGTTCCACGTCTTCTTCGCAGCTCTCAGTCTGTGTGGATGGTAATTACGAGCTGACTCCGAAATGAAGCAGCGTTGAAAAAAAGTTGAACCTCTGCTGCTGCTGCTGTTTTGTAGAAGAGACTCTCTAGCGCATATATGTATCTGTGTGTATAATAATGACAATAAAGAAATTATAACAATAATAAACTAATGGTGGAAAAAAATGGTATGCGCCGAGAGACTTTCGCCTTTTGTGGCATATCCGATTACCTGCAACAGAGCAACAGCGCAGCCCTCTGGCCATTGCCTTGAACGATAGAAAGATGGAAAGAAAGAAAGACAGACAGACAGATACTCATACTGACTCTTTTGGTTAAGAGGAGTGGAAAGGGGGGGGTGAGAGACAGATCAGATTACCTGTTGCTACTGTTGCTTTGCAATAGGTTGCAGTGTGTCTAGTGATTTTTACAACTCGATCTTCAGATTTCATCGATGGATTATAGCTATGCGGATTTTTCTGCAAGTTCCGGGATTGTATATACTCCAAATCTCTCATATAATCCTCCACGTAGCCCAGCTCATCGTAATACGAATTGATCAGCATTAGCGAATACGTTATGAGATCTGAAATAAACAAAACTTATGCCAATAAAAATTCTAGAATTAAAAACAACTTACACAAGGATAACACCAAGAGAATCAACCATTTTAGACTGTTCAGCACAGCGCTTAGATAGAAATAATATCCAACATTGAAAATAAAACTAAGCGGTATAAGAATTTGCCAAATTAACAGCATCTGACGACTTCGCTAAAAATTTATAATTTATAGTTAGTTGAAATGAATTATAAATTTAATCAAAACTCACTTGATACAAACCGTAACTCACAAAGAGAAACGAAAAGAATTCGAAGAGCCTTTCGATGGCCGCCAAGATTGCAATCCAATTGGACATATCAAAGTCAGCTACCATGGGCACATGCAAGCTGAATATGACAAAAATCATGTTCGTTATTGTAACCACAAAACATCCAGTGCGCAGCTCAAAACGATTCAAAAAAGTATCAAAAATCATGCTGATTTTATACAAAGATGTATTGAATTGTTTTAGACAATTTAATGTAGATAATCTAGCTAGCTTAGATGAGCTGAAAGTGATTGATATAAACTTCATATATGTGATGTTCTATAAAATAAAGTAATTAAAAAGATACGCAATGTATTACCCATATGTTTTCCACATTTTTGGTATGCATCAAATTATCAATGATACATTTTTAAACCTACCATATAAAAGGGTATTTTAAAATATTTTTCAGTATTTTCCAAAGTTTTTGAATACATTTCTTCAACATGACTTTTAACAGTTTCCAAATGATCTTCGCTGAAATTCGTTTAATTTATTTGTATCTAATAGAAGCGATAAGTTCTAGGGTCCAAAAGGGGAAAGTCAGATTTTCTAAAATTAATTTTGACTAAAAGAGGAAAATATTAGAAAAGTGTGCTTTCAATTTTGCAATGCAAAACTAATAAGATGCGGTATTATTTAAATACTGAAATATATCAAAATCTTTGTTTTTGATATGATGATAAAAAAAACTATATCCAAAATATACCATTGATGCAAAATATGACATTCCAATTATACCATAGAGTACAACCAAAATATACCATAGAGAACAAAATATGCTACTTAAAATATACCATCGAATGCAAAATATACTATTCAAAATATACCATAGAATACAAACTATACTATTCAAAATATACCATAGACTACACAATATACTATTCAAAATATACCATATACTGCTAAATATACTATTCAAATATACCACAGACTGCAAAATATACTATTCAAAATATACCATAGACTGTGAAATATACTATCGACTGCAAAATGTACTATTCAAAATATACCATAGACTGTGAAATATACTATTCAAAATATACTATCGACTGCAAAATGTACTATTCAAAATATACCATAGACAACAGACCAGATTAACAGTCAAAGAAAGTCAGAGTAGTATTAAATAAGCGTTTTTCCCTCATACAAAAGTATTTCTTAAATAACTTTTATTCTATAAATATATGTGTTCATTTTGCCTTACTTCAGATGCACGCATTGAAGTTAATCCACCCACTTTGAGCCTGTCATTTGAAGGGTATAATGAAATTTTGCACGTGAGGCGCGTGCAAAGGCGCAGCCTTTGTTGTTGTAGTTGTTGTTATTGTTGTGGCTGTAAGTTAAGCGTTGGGTTGGTTAAAATTTCACTTGGTGTTCATTTAAGGAAATGTCGAGAAATGTCCATTTTGGCAAACGGTTCGGCGCTATTTCCTTAAAAGATTTTTTCAACGCCATGGCAAATGGAATTGTGGGTGAAAAGTTCAAATGTCAGACTCAAGACTTTCAAACAAAAGGTAAAAGTTATACAGAAAGAGAGACAGCAACAACAATAACAAATAAGAAACAAACAAATAAAAGCCGTAAAAGAATTGCCAATGATTTTTTATGCAAATCATAAATCAGGCATTGAGACATAGAAATGGAATAGAGAGATGGAAGCGAGCAAAGCGCAAAGTGATTGGAATGACAGAGCGTTTGACTGACTGAGTGACTGATTGACACATTGAGCGGACTCTCTGAATCATTCGCCAAAAGATTTTGCACACTTTCGAGATCCAATTCGAGTTTTTGCAGTTATCCCGAAATAATTAACACAAAAGAAGCGTTCCGAGTCTGGGGCCCGTTAATTAATTTTAACATGGTTTAATTTCATGCACGCACAAAAGAAATCTTCGGGTGGTATTTTTTTTGGGGCCAGTGATCCATCTCAACTGAGTTCCATCCTTAACTTGAGATTGAGACCTGTTTTGCGGTTGACCTGGCATCATTAACACCCCAACTCCAACTCCGATTCCAATTCCAATTCGAACTCCAACTCCGATTCCGATGACGAACTCTCCGGCTTCAGCCATGCGGCAAGTGGGTTTCAAATAGAAATTAGCAAATGTGTCGCATCATTAGCCACAAAGCCTTGGCTCGGAAGACTCTCAAATGCTGTTGCCGCTGCTGTGGCATCTTCTGCTCTTTCTTTTCCCTTCCCATGTCTCTCGTTGTCATTCGATTTCGTTCGTTGTCTTTTTTGCGGTTTTTGGCGCCGGATTAGCTTGAGGATGCGGGCACAATAATGTTGTTGTTTATTTATTTCGAACTTGTTGTCTATCTGCATAAAATTTCACCTGAAGCCGTTTATTTTTGGTCTCTCTCTCTGTGTTATATAACTCTATTTGGGTTGGGTAGGTGTTAGCGATTGATCGTCAATGATTTATTGAGCTATGACAGTGGGTTAAGTTGTGTGGCCAAAGTGTTTATTTTGCAGATGGAAGTGCCAGAAATATACGTGAGGAGCAAAAAGCACTTGTCTTGAGTGAGTGAAAGAAGAGTGAAAAGTTGGCTTCGAAAAATCACTGAAATTATTGAAGCAAATTTGTATTCTAAAGACTGAAAAGTTGGCATCAAAAAAGTATTGATATTATAAAGCAAATTCTTATCTTAAATAGAAAGAAGAGTAAATAGTTGGCTTCAAAAAATCACTGAAATGATTACAGCAAATTCTTATCGTATAGACTGAAAAGTTTGCATAAAAAAAGTATTGAAATTATTTAAGTTGATTATTATTCTAAAGACTGAAAAGTTAACTTCAAAAAACCAATAAAATTATCAAATTAAATTCTCATCCTAAAGACTGAAAAGTTGGCATCTTATCATAGATAGAAAGAAGAGTGAATAGTTAGTTGGCTTTAAATAATCACTGAAATGATTAAAGCAAATTCATATGCTTAAGATTACAAAATTGGCATCAAAAAAGTACTGATATTATAAAGCAAATTCTTATCTTAAACGGAATCCCTTTCGAAGACTTTCGCCAAAGCAAAAAAACCTGCCATCAAGTTCCTTTCTAAGCGTTTGTACAACATCCATAAATCACCTCTCACCTCTTTGGTGAGCAATTTGAGCTATGAAAAAAGCAACAAAGTAGTTTGCTATTTGATCAGAAATATATTTTCACACTTGCCTCATATATCAAGCGGGCAATGGGGCAAAATTTGCACTACAAATGATTTCAACACCAAAAGGCCGCCAAGAGGCAGCATCAGCATCAACACAGGAACAACAGCAACTAAGACAATGCTGAGTTATGGGAAACACCGAGCGCATGTTGTACAAATTTTCCAAGCCCCCACAAGCAACCACATAACAGAGCGGCCCAGTTAGACAGTTAAACGCCAACGGACGACGCAGAATCAGAACAGAAACAAAAACAAAAGCGACAAAAAAATACGAAAAACTGCGCAAATCTTCAAAACTCCTCTAGACTCTGGCATAAATCTCCTGACGCCTTTCTTTCGGGGGCGAAACGCTTTGGCTTAAAGTTTTTTTTTTCGGTTTTTGCTGCATAATTTCCGGACCCCAGAAAAGCAAAAAAAAACGAGCAAAAATAAGAGGCCAAATGGATTACAATAATAATTTTTCATATGCAGATTTTGCTACAGAAACTCACTCTGCAGTGCAACAAGTTGCCAAAGCCATGAATAATATTTCATTTCGCTGAGCATTCGGAAATTCTCTGTCTAGCCTACGCCTGAGCTTTGAGTAGTTATGATGATGAATTGCGAGATACCCTGTAAAAAGAGCAGCTGTAAGTTTTGCAAATTAGGAAATGCAAAACATGAATAAAACTTAGAATTAATATGAATTCCTTTTTAAATCCATTGAAGAATTGCAATTCAAAATGTTGAACTGGAAATTATAAATTTGTAAATGGAATTTGAGGATTAAAATATTTCAAAAGCGTATTTTATATATTTATATAACTCGTTAACTTTGTGAAAATACTTATTTTAACAATTTAATGATTTTAAATTAAAAATGTTTAGTTGGAAATTTTAAATTTTTTTATGAAATTTGAGATTTCACATATTTGAAAAGTTGCTTTTGATATTTTTATATAACTCGTCAGTTTTGTGAAAATCTTTTATATAATTTATTGATGAATATACTTACTTTAACTTTTTTAAATAATATGTAAAATATGCCTTACAAAATAGACGATCTTCATTCCTGGATATATGAAAATTTGATATATTATTAAAGATACTTGATGTAATATAAGATTATGTTTGAAATATTTAATATATTATTGAAAATACTTGACATAAAAAAAATATCAAGTATTTTTGAATATCTATTCAATTAAAATTTGATTTACTATTTAAAAAATTGATATAACATAAGATTATGAAGTATTTTTAATAATAAATCAATTTGTATATAAAAATTGGATTTATTATTAAATTTACTTGATGTACAATAAGATTATGTTTGAAATATTTAATAGATTCTTAAAAATACTTGAAATAAAAAAAATTGTCAAGTATTTTTAAATATCTATTGAATTAGTTTGCCTTTGAAATCTTCGAAAATTGATTTACTATTTAAAATACTTGATATAATATAAGATTATCTTTCATAATAAATCAATTTTTACAACTTTCAAAAGCAAATTAAATTGATCTACTATTACAAATATTTGGTAATCTTATATTATATCAAGTATTTTTAACAATATTTCAAAGATTTCAAAGCAAACTAATTAAAATATCTTTTTCTTTTCTATTAAAATTGTCAAGACTCATCCCTGATTCCAAATTTATTGAGACTCTTTTATGTCAATTCATTAAATAATTCTTTTTACAAACCTTGTTGCCTTTGCCCTCCATTTATGACCCTGCCTATGATTACAGGGTATGGAAAGGGTAGTCGAGTGGGCTGCTTCTATTTGATGCGCACTTCTGAAGCAACTCAGCGACGCCAATATGTTGCAACAAATTTGCATTCGACTGCGACTTGAACTTCCACTCCACTCCAGGCAAACAACCTCCACTTCCACTTCCACAGCTTCAACTTCAGCTTCATCTCCATCTCCATCTCCATCCAGCTCTACATCCACCTCCACTTTGAGCATGGACTGTGTGTATCATTGGCCATGCAAACGTTATCAACTTGAGGCTGCAAAGAATTATTATGCTCTCTGCTAAATATAATAAAAAACAAACCGGGCATAGTTTGCGTTTTGCGTTTAGACTTGGGTGTAGAGAAGCTGCAACTTTGCGGTTGGCCACAGGCCAACTACAACTACAGCTACAACTTCGACTCCAACATCGACTTCGACTCGACTTCCACTTGATGGACTTTAGTCAAAGTCAAGTTGGAGTTCAAGTTCTGGCCCCGACAGTTTCTGCATAATGCAACGTCAACGACGATGTTCAACGACGTTTCGACGATCGTCGTCCGTCGTTGATCGCTGTTGTGGCAGTCTCAGGCTCCTCATCATCATATTGCCAATAACGCATGGATTTGTGCAATAGATTTATTGAATTATTGCTTTGACCGTGGCAGGTACATGGCTCCACTCGAAGTCCGTCTGGTTGCAAGCCTCATCATATGGAAAAATGCTTTTGAGTGGGTGATAAATTTAAAGCGAAGCGATCCACGACGATCCAAGCCACACATAGTCATTATACCAAGCGGCCATAAAAGAAAGCTGCTGAAGTGCCTTCGAGTTTTCAACTTAGAGACTGACTTTGACTTCGTCCAACGTTTCAGACTACTTCATGATAAGTCCAATTAAATTTTTGCCATTGCCGAAATGAAATAGAGAGGCGGCCCACAGAAAATTAGTACAACGAATATTCAATGCACTCGACAAATCTGTCAGCTGCAGAATAACTGCCGAACAATAAAATGATCGCCTTTGGTTTTAACTTGGCCTAAACGCTGACCAATTGGCTTAGCTTTGGGGCCGGGCCATCATTGGCAAATAATCAAGCCATAAATCTCACTTGGCAATGAGCGATTTACGTTTTCAGCCAGTTTTTCGACATATTTTTGAAAGTAAAACCTAGAAGATAGAAAAAAAACACAGACCTATAAAAAAATCCAAAATAAATATTCTGCAATTATTTGGCAATTTGTGCCCCAGAAATTTCTATGATTAATTGCCTCACAGTCACAGAGTCCAAAATTGTGCCCTCCTTATCGCCACACATTCTCCTCTAGCGATTTCAAGCTGATATTCAAATCTCAAAGACAACGTCAACCTGCTGCGCATCGAGATCGAGATCGAGAGATTCTCGCACCGTTAAGTGCACTCCAGCTTCCAATACTCCCGTCTTCCAATCTGAATGTACAGTGGAAAAGAAATCTTAGTTTGTGAAAAGAAAAAAATCAAATTAAAAAAGAAGTAACAAAAATCTTAAAAACAAATTAGAGTCCCCAAAAATGTATATTTTCTGGGAAGAATCCTTGAAAAGATACATTTTATTACGGAATTATTCTTTTTGAAGCGTATCAATCTACTTATTTGCTTTTTGAACAAAATCAAATTTAAAAAATGAATAACTTTAAATTTTTGTGTCAAAAATAAATAAAAAATAAAAAAATACAAATTTCAAATATGTAGTAGTAAAATAAAAATTTCTAAAATTTTTATAATCACTTAAAAATTAGTCTTTTCTGGGAAGTATCCTAGAAAATATGAATTTCTATATTGAATGTTTATTTGCTAAGCCTATCAAACTTCTACTTATTTTCTTTTTACACAAAATTTAATTTTGAAAATTAATGAATTTCACATTTCTATACATTGAGGGGTTAATATTGATTGTAATTTTGAAATAACAAAAAATATTCTTCACATTATTAGTTGAAGTTATTAGACAACATAATTTAATAACCTTTTTTTTGAAACTTTTCAAATTAAACCATCAATTTACCCAAACTGACTTTAAGAATGTGAAAATTAAAATTCTCAAATTTACATATATATAGTATACGATGTGCTCCACTGTAGTATGTGGATCGCTTGGGGAGCTCGGGGGTCTCAAGTGCGGTGTTACGGTGTCTGCCCTGCAATTGCTTTGATTTCTCCAGCACAATTACAAACGCTGACAGTAGCTGGCCGATCTTCAACTTCATTAGAGAGATTTCGATATTGTTTGAATGCCACTGTTCACAAAAAAAAAGAGTAGAGTAATACACACATACACACATACCGTTGGAGCAGGCTGGCACTTCACTTTCCAACTATGACATGGCAATAATAATTGCGTTGGCCAGTGGCAATGCGCGGGGTGGGGCGGGGGGCTGCTCAACGGAAAACAGGCACTCGCAGGCTGCGCTGCTCCGATGCTCTGCTGCGACCGCGTTTCGCAGTAGCACCAAAAATACAACAACAAAAGTAACGAATATCAGTTGTTTATGGTGTGAGAATGTGGAGCACGTTGTGAGTCATTTTGTGACTGATCCAGTTGTCTCAATTAGCTGTAGCGGTGTCGCCACTTTACAACTCATTAATTCTCTTCTTCTTCTTCTTTGTCTTTGCAGAGCCTCAATTGGCAAGCCAGCAGTATTGCGAATTTATCGCATTCTTCACAAAAATGCACTAAATATGCCCAGGAATAAATCAAAGCTTCGCACTATATACTACTAATTGCCTTGCAATTATGGAACATTACAAACATTACAAGAGTTTTTAGTGTTTCCAATAAACTAAGCAAAATTGTGCAAAATTAAATTGTACATAGATAATTAATTAATTGCTTTAACTTCATAGTTACTTAATCAATTAAAATATGCTCGACTTTAATTGATATGTATCGATTATCGATAACCACTAAAACACAACAGGGCCACCAATTAATCGTTGCCGCCATTAATTTGCAAATTCGCGCGAGTGTCTAAAAACTTTTTCCGTAACTGAATTAAGTAAAATTTTAGTCTGCATTTAAAAGCTGTGATTAACATTATGTGGATTTATTTTAAACATGCCTGAATGCTAATCGTGTGTTTTAAAACTAGAATGTGAGTGGATATGAAAATGTGCTAGTGAAAAAGCACATTCGAGAAAAATCGTTGTGGGCGACAGCCATAAAAAGTGCTAATAAAATAAATAATTAAATTAAAAACCCATAAAATGCAGCAGTATAGTTTGTGCAAACTAAGATAATAAAAATAGTGAAAAGTAAAAAACTGCAACGAAAAGTTCTATGCGGTTTTACCCAAAGCAAGCTGTCCTTTGGAGTCCCAACGCTGTTGAAAATTTGGCAATCGGACTTTGCCCTCATCGTGTGATCCTAGCGAGTGCAAGTGAAAAAGAGACAACTGCATGCCTAAATGTCTTGCATACAACAAGTGTAAAAGTGTATGTGCAAAGCAAGCAGACAATTGGACTCCGCAAACTCAACAAGTGTTAGTGAAACGAGTACGGCATCGTAGAGCAAAGCAGACTTAAGGGTGAAGATTTCACAATTTAACTGCGCAATAAACTGCATGCACTCAACAAGTGCCAAACTATAAGTGGAGGATTAAGTTTGGCCACCGCAATGAAAATTCGTGAATAATTAATTAGTCTTACGCGGACTATTAAATCGGATAATAAAACTCTTGCAAGTGTGCTTTTTTTTTTATGTGTTCAACAAGTGCGTGTATGAAGGTTAAATCGTTGCTTTTCGCAAAAATAAATTTGCGTAAGTGAAAAAGTGTGAGTGAAATAGCATGTGCAAAAGTATGCAAAGCTAGCTGTGCTCTTCAGATCAACCGCGACTGAAGATTAGGCAAGCATTCACCAAGTGTCAATATGTGCGTGTGCAAGCAAAGCAAATGTAAAATTTGCTGTGCAATTAAGAAATATTTTTTTTCAAGTGCTTAACAAGTGAGTGAGTGTTAAAGTAGAAAAGTGTTAGTGAAAATGTGAAAAGTGTAAGTGAAATGTGATCCTCATGCAAAATAGTGCATTGAATAGTGCAATAAAAAAGCCTATCCAAAAGAAGGCAAAGAAGGCAGAAAAAATGCTATGCTAGCACTTTTGCTTCCTTCTTTGCCCTCTTTTTGCTTTGCTTGCCTTAGCTCAAAAAGCTGCTGCTCAATTTTTTTTTATGTGTATGTGTCTAAAGTGAAGAAGTGTTAGAGTAAAAGTGCAAGTTACATACATGTGTATGCATACATATGTATCTCATCGCCGCCAGAAAATTTTCTGCGCAATAAAGGAATATTTTTTTTCAAGTGCCTAAAAGTGTTAGTGAAATGTGAAAAAGTGCAATGCGTAATTAAAGTGTAAGTGAAAAAGCCTATGCAAGAAAAAGGCAATGAAGGCAGCAAAAGTGCGGGAGCCATAGAGCTTAAAAAGCTGCGTAATTTTTTTTTTTATGTGCGTGTGTGAAAAGTGAAGTGTTAGTGCAAGTGCTTGTGCAAGTGTGAGTGTGAGTGAAAAAACAACACAAAGCAGCAGCATCATTGCAGTTTGGAGCAGCTTGCAGTAATTTGGAAGTTATGTCCGGCGGCAGTCAAAACAGTTTTGCAAGGTAAGTGAACATTTATTGCTATGCATTAAAATGCAGTTATTCATCGACAAAGTGAAACTATTTATGCTGGGGTCAAGTTGACAGGTACAAATGACTCCCCGTAGCCCCTCTCGCTCCATCCAACGATAATGTTGTGAAGCGAGCGTCACGCTTGATTCGTGCACTGTTATGATATTTTAATAAGATCTGGCAGCGCCGTAAAGAAAGGTTGCCACCATTCGTTTGGTTATTGGCAGTTTAACTGCGCAAATATGCAAGGGGCACAGTGACTACAGTTAGTTTACCATACACGACTAGACTATATATAATAATAGTTGTTTGCCACAGATACACAACAACAACAGCAGCAACAACAACAACAATCGAGTGAGATATTTAGATTAACAGGTTGTTTTCATTACAATTCGTGCTTTTTAACAAGCAAAACGTGCACTTTCTCCGCACGCAGAGCCAATAATTTCAGTCTATTGGTTCACCAGCAGCAGCCTCCTCTGTGCGCCTCGCTGTGACTCCCAAAAGTTTCAACAACGAGAGACTCCTTGGCGTGGAACAATAGGAGGCAACATTGTCAGCATTGCCAGGCATCGCATCGCATCGACATTAACATTGACTTTACACGACTTTGGAGCGATCGTCGCGTTTGCTTCGTAGCTTCATATTTTTATTGTTGTTTCGCATTACAAAGAATGTTTGTTTTGTTTTTATTGTTGTTTTTTTTTTTTGTCTTTCCACTTTATTTTAAGTTGCCTCTCTGATCGGATCGTGCCTGCGTCCTTAAACTTTTGTTTGGTAGCTGGAATAACGCATTTTTTTCATAAGCTCAGACTATGGCTAAAAGGGTAACTTGAATTTATTGGGCAGCTGGTCGAGATAGCATTTTAAACTTTTTTTTTATTACAAAATATGAAATCATCTATTTAGAATAAAATTTAGCATCGAATCGTTGCAAGTTATTTTATAAAGGAATTGGTTTGAATTGTAAACAAAGAATTCTTAGCTTCTCTGAATAAAAATTGTATCTTTTTCCTTTTCTCATTACTTAGAGGGAATTAAAGCTTCGTTGTTGGATGAAAAGATTCATTTTTAGGCCGTGCTTCTTGGCTGTTTATGCAAATATTGCCGGCGTTGGGTCACGTTTATGGGTTGTACGTTGTAAAGTGTCAATTTCTCAGATGCAATCCACTAACACACAAACACACTCACACACACACACTTATAAAGCATTCTGTGTAGGAATGCAGAACGTGCAGCTTATGTCATAATCGTTGAGAATCCTTGCCGCGCTCAGTTGGGTGTTAATATTGCGTCCTCGATGCGGTTTTTTCCCACCATTTTTATGACCATTTGTTTATGGACCTTTTTGGCTACTGTGCACTTGCCACTGAAGCTGACTCCCTTGACTCTCTCCCCTCTTCTTGCCTCCTCTTCAACTGAGTAGAACAATGGATAGTTTGCATGTAATCGCAGCTTCTTGCACCTATGAGATTTCTGGCTGCGATGTGTGCAGGACATGCAGAAAAAACAACAACACAAACTGTCTGCTCATGTTGCAAACAAACAGCCAGCAACAAGAAGGGGCAGCAACATCTACAACAACAACAACAACATTCAACAGCAATCACGAATGTTGCGGCAAACGAGCGAACAGAGCCGCCAATGAGGTAGCTAAATGAGCGTCGCGTCGCTGCCTGGCAAAGTTAACAAATTGCGGCTTTATTACCAACATCTCACTTAAAACTCAAGCCAAACTCTCTGGCGCTCTGATAGATGTGCCCGCCAAAAATACGAGAAGAAACAAAAAACAAAAAAACCTCAAACGAAAGTCTCTCGGACCCATTAGGATAACTATCGCGTGAGAGCGGCGGCAAGTCGAAGGTGTGTGTGTGTGTGTGTCTTTCCCCTCTCTCTCTCTCTTCTCCTCTGCAGGGCAACACTGCGATCCTGACTTGGCGATGCTCCCCGCTCAGCTAAGTGGGCTAAAGTAATGAGCCAACGCCGACGCTCGTCCAGCTCTAGCTTAAGCTTCAGTTTTTACTTCAGTTTTAGTAGCTCTGCAACTGCAACTTCAGCTGCCGCTGCCTCTGCTCAGGCAGATCTCAAATGCTGCGATTGCCGAGCGAAGCGCATGCGCAATAAACAAACACGCCATGTTACCGTTGTGTCTGGCAACCGATTTGAGAGCACTGTGGAATGAAAGTCCTTAAAAGCTGGTCAAAAATGGGGATGATTTTTTGAGGATGTTAATACGGTTGATTTAAGAGTTGTTAATATTCGTACATTAATTAAAGAGTGATTTGGGAAATTGTTGATAAGAGATAAAATACACCCAAATCTAAAGGATTATTTTTCATATATTGAAAATGTATTTTAATACGAATGATTTAAGAATTGTTGAACTCTCTTTTTTTCTATTATTCGTATATAGATTAAAGAGTGAGTTGCGCATTAGGTTGATAAGATTTACACCCAAATCTAAAGGATTATTTTTCACATATATTAGAGCATTTTTAATAATTCCAATGTAAAGATTTAATATCTTTAAAACTATTTCATGAGACTTAATTTGCTATGCTTTATTCGTTATTTAAAGGCTTGATCGCAATATGTTAAGATCATGTAAAAACTCTTTCGTTTTTTCTATTTTCTTAGTATTTAATTTCACAAATTGCTTTTCAACCTGAAAAGCTCATCTCACCTCAGTTATATAAGATTTCCCAGGAGTACTTATAAGGTTCTGTTTTATATATCACATCTTTTGATTACAGATTTATTGGCTAAAAAATTATTGCAAATTCACAAATCTCTTTACTTTTAAACCTTCTTTAAATAATATAGTAAATTTATTATGATTTATTGAAAGACGTCAGAGCAATATACTAATCACATTCAGAATTTCAGTAAAAAAAAACTATAAACTTTTATATTTCTCTATTTCCGTATTTCCCTATATTTTACATTATTTCTCCTCTATGGCTTAACCTTGCCTCTAATTTCAGCAATTACTTTTCAAGCTGAAAATTCGGGTTTATGCGATTTTTCGGGAGTATTTTTAAGATTCTTTTTTATATATTAGAAAATTGTCAATGATACACACATGATTGATTAATAAAGGGATTTAATCGCTTCTTCTAATCCTTTTTTAATATATTTAGTAGATTTATTATGATTTATTGAAAGGCGTCAGAGCAATATATAAAATAAACACATTCCAGTAAAAAAACTATAAACTTTTCTATTTGTCTATTTCCGTATTTCCTCCTCTGTTGCTTAACCTTGCCTCTAAATTCAGCAATTACTTTTCAAGTTTACAACTCGGTTTTAAGTGCTCTCCCTGGAGAGTATTGTTACCACGGTGAACTGAATATGGACTGTTAGCTTAGCCTGGACTTGGCAGCTTATTGTTTTTGTTGGCCTGGCTTTCAGTTGGTGTCAGCTGGTGGGAGTTGCGCTTGCCAGAAATGAAATAATAATTATTATTAACTATTAGCGTTGGCTGGTAGCAGATGAAGTTACTCTTGAAGACTGCCGAAGACTCTGTGGCGGCTGATGGCGATGCCAATGCGGCAATTGCCACCATTTGAAACTAAGACTGAGTCTGGAACTTGGAAGCACTTGGAGAGCGCGCGGCTTTTGATTGTTTATGACCTTAAGTTGTCGTGCCGCAGTGAAAAGGTCATCATTAGGCTAGTTGGTTAGTTAGTTAGCTTTGCTTTGGTTGGTTTGTTTTGCTGGTGGAGGCGGTGGCTAATTTTGTGGAGCTCTCTGATGGTGCTTCAACTTCTGTGCGCGCAGATGTGGCGGCAATTTGCCATTTCTTTTTTGTGGCTGGATCTGCCTTTGATTTTTATGATGTTTTAATTTGTTGCACGTTGCAGTAAATTTGCTTCTCTTGACTCTTTGGCTTTAACGAGTATTCGATTATTTGATTATTTGATTATTATTGCTTTGCCAAATGGGCAACAGGTTCAATTTTGTATTGTTGCTTTGGCGTTGAACTTTGGCCAGCGAGAAAGCTGACAAAGGGATTGTCCGAGACCCGATGTGACACAATTATGCATCAATTATAATCCCCACAACGAAAAATGGACAGTTTCCCATCACTTGTCGGCTTGTCCCATCAACAGAGCCAAAATCTCTTGTTGTCGTAATTCAAAGCGATTCTCGGCCAAAGCCGACATACTCCCATTTTTCAAAAGTCCACGAAGCTTGTTTTTTGATGTTGTACCGCAATAATAAATAAATCCCCAAAAGCTAGAAACTTCCTCCTCACAATAAACACACACTTGAGTGACCAACAGAGACAAACAACAACAGCAAGAAACTATCCTATCTACAACACATGTCGCCGCCAATTAACAAAAACCCAAAACAACATTTAAAAAAATATTTACCAAACGAGAAATTCGCTGCCAGATGAACACAAGAAACCAACAAAAAACACAACTCAAAAAAAAAAGGATTAAAATCAAAAATTGAGAAAATGCTTTCAGGCTAATCCCAGCGACATGCGCAACGTGTCTCTCATGCGTCTCATGTTCTCTCCTCCAACATTTGTTATTATCTTGTTGCTGTTGTTGTTGCTGTTGTTGTTGTAGCTGCTGGACACACACTTGTCGGTTGGACTCAAAGCGACATTTCCCACATCAAAAAGATTTCGTCACGCATAATATTTTTGTTGTACCAAGAGAGCATTTTTTTGATATCCAAGGGTTTCATTTGAAAAATTTGTTTCCAGCTACGAACAACACAAAAAAAGATTTGAAATTATTAAGTCATGCAGAAGACAATTGGATCATTTGTTTATAAGGTGTGTTTTCTGTTTTCTGTTGCTTGTTTCGTTGCTTTACTTTGCCTGCCTTTGCCGCATGTGCAACAGGTTAAAATGAGTGACGTGTCTCGTTGTTGTTTTTATTATTATTTGGAGGTATTTGTCAACGGTACCGTTTTTTTTTTTCAGTTTTATTTATTTTTTACTTGACTGAAAATCAGCTTAAATATAATTAATGACTGGCATTGGCCCATTGACAAGTCCATTAAAAACAAAAGCTTTTGCGGAATCATGATTGACTCTTGGCCAAAGCGATAAAGTTTTGGCTAGTGAGAAAAATCTATTACGACTCCTTAAGAAACGGTTTTCTTATTATTAAGTGTTATATATTCATTAGCAAAGTTTGTTTGTAAATCACATGTGCAACGTTTACAGCCTTTATTTTTTTTTGTTAGTTTGTGGCCCACGATTTGGATATTATGATCCTGGCCAAGTGCGCAATTTAAAAGCCTTTAACTGAGCTTTAACCCATTATGAAGCCTGCGGCAGATATCTCAGCTGTGCTGTGATCTGTGCTGTGCTGTGTTTTTGTTGTTCTTGTTGCTCCGTTCGTTGTTATGACTAATAAAATGTTAACATGCAAAACATTCGCGCAGACAAACGAAGCACAAAAAAAAAATGTCAAAAGCCAACAACACGTTTTTTGATTATGGCCCACACGTTGTTCCAACAGAGCAAGAGAGAGGGAGAGAGAGATAGAGAAAGAGTGAGAAAGAGAGACAGTCTGAGAGTCAGTTCAGTTGAGTTCAGTTTCATTCCCTGCATCTGCTGGTGCTTTGCTTTTTTTGGCCAAAAGATCATTGGTCAACTTGTGTAGCAGTGTTGTGATTGCGTTTTTCCTTGTTCTCCATTTGCCCCGCTCTCTTCCTCCTCCTCCTCTTCACGTCGCACCCTTAAACTGTTCGCTGTGCATGATTCATTGGCCTGAGTTACGACTGTTGTTGTGCCAATTCTTTGATTTGCGCGCAGTGCAGCTCAGCGCGTGCCTCTTATCAGTGGTCAGTGCAACGGTTTGCAACGGTTACTGACAGTTCCCAGTTCCCAAAAAAAAACAGACAAAGGGCCCCCCTTGAAAGGAATTCGAAGCTGATTCCCAATTCCAGGCCAAGTCATAAACAAAGTGCTTGGCTTTCTCCTCTCATTTTTATTTTTGGATTTTCCTCAGTTGCGTCTATTCCTCCCTATCAATTAAACTCATTAAATTTATTTTTTTTTTGTTGCTTTTCCTTGGCTCTGAGCTCAATTAAAACTCATTAAATCATTTACAATATTCATAAAATAACAATAAAATCGAAAAATCGAAAAAAAAGAAAAGAGAAACGAAGGAGAGACGATAAAAAACCAGCCGCCATAGAACTTGCAACGGCTTCGAAAATGTTTCAAACTCTAATGCATTTGTCATGAACCTGCCAGGCTGTGTAGTTGTGGCCAACTACAAAGTCAGTCTTTGCAATGACCGCGACCTGCTCTCCATTGTGCACATGATGAGGCCGAAGCCGATGCTGATGCTGATGCTGAGGTTGCGACTGAGACTGAGGCTGAGGTTGAAACCTCGGCCCCATTGGCGGCCAGCAACTACACGCTAATGGTCAACAACTACCACAACAACAACAACAACAGTAATAATGGAAAAACTTGCAGCGCACGCTGCCAACATTATAAAGAAATTGTAATAACAATAATGGCTCAATAATTTATTGATAAAGCCTCGAAGTTGCAGTTAAAGTTGTAGGCAGAGGTCGACTAATGTGTGTCTGTGTGTGTGTTTGATAGTGTGTATGTGTGTGTGCTTCAAACGGTACTTAGCGAGTATTTTGATTTTTTGGTAACTTCATTTCATGCGAGAGTCCACAGAGAGCAGCGCGTATTGAGCCAAATCGCTAGCCCCACAGAATCGTGACTCCCACATTTTAACCCTTGACCTCACCACGAGCGAATGAAGTTAACTGGATGCCAGCTTCCCTCTCCCTTCCATCGCTCTCCCCTCTTGCATTCCAGTCGTTGTCTGAATCGTTTGTTGTACCTGCTTTCTTTGTTGCATGGTTCACAAAAAAAAAAAACCGTCAACGGAAATACAGTTGAAAAGAGGGGCGAAGAAGGGGGTGAACATCCACAATAATCATACAATTTATTACCTTTGCCTTTTTGCAAATTCTCAAACTCAAAATGACAATAAATCATGTGCGCATTTTGATTTTGGGACCCTTATGTAAGTCAACTCAAGCTGCAATGGCACGAGTCGGTGCATTGTTATGGGTTAAAGGATATCGAAAGATATCGAAATGCCGCAGAGAGACAGACAGAGGCAAGTGGTTGTTGAAAGTAAAGTGAACACGCGGCCAGCGGGAGAAATGCAAAAAAAATAAACTTACTTTCATATTGCAGTAATGTTTTCATTATTTGTTTGATCTGTGCATAAAAATATAGTATTATTATCTGGTACCCATAGAACTATATATAAGAACTATAGTCTTAATAATTCCTGAAAATTTTGTTGCGAGCAGATAAATTTGTAGATAAATTGTAGAAGTTATTTAAAAAATACTTTTGCATTGGCAAAAACACCTACTTACTTGCATTTTTTTTTTTTGACAATTTCGTATATTTTCCACTCTATGGTATATTTTGAATGCAGTATTCTATCAATATACTAAATGTAGTATATTGGTATAGCATATTTTGAATGTAGTAGAATACCCATATACCAAATGCAGCATTTGGCGTATTCTTAGTATCTTTGCGGTATATTAAGTTGGTATATTTTGAGAAAAATACAGCACTGTTTAGTTTTTATTCAAAACGGGAAGCAAGTATTAATAATACGTAACAACGTAATACGTAATAATACATTATGGTTTTGCTTTCATTCAAAATGGGAATATTTCACAGTCGAGAACACTCGAATGTAGCTCTCTTAACTTGTTGGTAGCTGTGGTTGTGCAGTTGGTTGTCTGGAGGAGTTTGGAAATTATGTAGTCTCTTTTTTGTCTAAGTTTTAGCTAAGTTTCTCTTTGATGTTAATATACAGATTACATCTTAATTCAAACAAAAATGATTGAAATATAAATAGGTAATTATGATTATTATCCATATTTATTGTCATTTTTGTGTGAAACCCGAAAATGTTTCAACACCCGTAGAAGACACGTCTTCATTGTTTTTTGCTCAACACTTTACGCATTCCATGCGAAAATTCAAAAGCATTTCTTCGGCTACTTCAAACGCAGTGCTTGCAGCGCTTCCTGCTGTCGATGTCGTCAGAGATGGTGGCCAACGTCAAGGTGTAAATGAAAATCATATTTACGCACCTTGGCTAACCAAGCAAGCAACACGAAGCCAGCAAGGAGGCAAGGAGGCAAACCCACTTGCCGCAGGTTATCAGCGAGAGAGAAACATGAGCAGCAACAACAACAATTATTTTTGTTGAACCTCGTCACGGATGCCGCTGAATATTTTTGTTTTTTTTTTTTTTGGTACCACATTTGGCATGTTCTAATTTACAAGCGAGAGCGACGAATATTGAAAAAAAAACACAAAATGAAATAAAACTGAAAGGAACCAAGCAACATCAGCGCAGCGCCAAATGTAAGCCAATCACGTCAAGGGGGGCGACGGATGGAGGAGGGGGTTGGAGTTGAGGGCGCGTTACGTGCTTGTAAATTCAAATTCGTTGTTGTTGTTGTTGTTGTTGTTGGTTTTTTGGGTTTTTGGTGGGTCTCTCTTGGGGAGTTTTATTCGACAGTCTTTTGGTCAGTTTTGCTTGTTTTCGTGGTTCATTGAGCCGCGTTCCGTGCATAAATTAATGAAATATGAAAAGGAGCTTGTTCTCAAAGAGAGAAGGGGAGAGGTGAGGAGTGGCCAAGGGAAACAGGAGACCGCACACAATGTCCAACATGGTATGGTTTATTAATTCAATTTGTGCCTAAATTAACGTGTAAGTGCTTAAATATTGAGTTACCTCCGTCCTCCTTTTTACTCCTTTTTCTCGTCTTCTTTTGCGTGTGCCATAGAAAAATATCACAAAGATTTTGACTTCAAAAAATTCCTAATTAAAAGGTAAAAAACAGAGAAGAACTTTGCATAGTTTGTATGCAAACACTTTTGGTATTTTCCGTCTGTAATATCAATCAAACATTGGCAGGTCGCCTGTTAAGCCACCGGCTGGCGACATTGTGGATTCCACCTTATCATTGCAACACGCATGGGGCGCTATCATTGGGGCACATCTGGCGTTGAAATTCCAATTCCAATTCCAATTCACTCACTAAGCCCCCTGCTAAACGCCCCCATAAGCTTTGACTAATTGGCGAGGAAATCGATGGTCGTCGTCGTCGTCGTCGGTCGTCGATAAAAAAGCCTCTCGACTTTAATTTATGGCGCCTCAGCAAAATGTGAAACTCTGATTCGCATTGATTTTGATTTCGGTCATGCAGCAGCCAACAAATTTTTGTACAAAATGTAACTATTCTCTAAATATTATTAATCGACCACTTTACGCATTCTGAATGTGCAATTCATGCCACACTCTGTGTGTATGTTGCAACGTTTGCCTTGCCTCACTTGCTTGTAATGTAGTTGTCTCTCGCTTGTTTAGTGTCTTAGTCTGCTTTTTTTTTTTTGTGTTTTTGGCGATTGGAAATCGAAAGAACAACAAGCATTTTGTCTAGACATGCCATGTTCAATTTGGCCTTAAACTGTGAGACTGATTTTGGGGTCTTCATAAGCGAAAACAGAAACCGAAACGAGTCAGTCTACATTGCATAAGACAATCATTAATATTGTAAATACACATTTGTTGACAGTGTGGAGTGTGAGTGTAAATTATCTAATTAAATAAATTGATGGTTTTTAATTTGAGTATGCCATTAGTTGATATCGCTCAAGAGTCACGAAATAATCCATTAGCGCCATGTTAACGATTGTCGATCGAATCTGGAATCGAGGCAACCTGGCAACCCTGACATCTGCCAAGCCCACCCAAAAAACACAGAATCGAATCTAAGGCGACACTCACTTAGCATTTGATTCATGGACCTACCGTAACAACCTACCTACAAAAGCAGTGCTGGCCAATCAGCAAATCATTAACAACTAATTAAATTATATAAAGCAGTCATTAATTAAACGCCAAAAGGCGCAGAACGAAAACTAACTTCGGTTCTATGCTACAGACTATTGAATTGCCTTTCACTTTGGTTTGGCCAAAAGCAACGAGCAACGAAACGGAACGGAACAAAACTGCATAGTAATGACAAGAACTTTGCGCTAAACTTTTGCACTTTGACATCGCGGTTGGCCCCACCAGGTGCACTACAGTGAACCACAGTGAACACCGCACTGCACCCACAATTGGCACGCTTTATGCGGCGGCAGTTGTAAATATTTAATAACTACATTAATAACAGCAGCAATGACATCGACAACAACACCAACTGAGAGCAACAATCATAATAACACGCGCTGTGTTTTTGCGATTGCAATTTGCCAAGCAATAAAAACTACCGTTTGAGCCACGTTTTGGCCACGTTTTGGCCTGCCTGCCAATGGTATGAATTGAATGAATGTCATTAATTTGACAACAGCAACCGTTAAATCAGCAATTCAATCACCTCCAACCACAGCAACAACAATCGCTCCGGTGACAAAAGAAACGGTTCTCGATTCTCAGTTCAGTTTAGTTTTTATTTTTTGTTGTATTTGGTGCCTTTTGTTTCTGTGAGTGTGTGTGTCTGGCGGCGTGAGTCTTAAATTACCAACCTTGCCACAATTTTCAATGCGCATTCGCATTCGAATTTGTTTGCAGTAATTGGCCAGCAAAACAGGGAACTCTGACGACTGTCGCTGCAGTTAGCTGCAGCTTGAAGCTTGAAGTTTCAGTTACTGCTGCTGGCTGCTGCTTACCGCACCCATCAGCAACAGTTGCTGCTGTCGCTGCACCACCCAAGCATTCATCGTTCGCCTTTTGCCTTTCAACTTCTGTTACAGGTGTCTCTCTCTCTTCAGTTGGTCGATCGTCTGAGCCAACATTGCTACCCAAGTTGTGCTGGCTGCCGTGTCAATGACAGTTCAATGTGCTCGCGATTTGTTGCTGGGGATGTTGTTGCTGTTGTTGTTACTTTGGCTGCTTGCTGGCAACAGTTGTCGCACATGCAAATCGTGACTGTTGGCCAACCGACGTCCATCACAAGTTGCCAAACAAACTTGCCAGTCAGTCAGTCAGTCAAGTCAGACGAGAGGCAGCTCAGTTGATCTCATGCCACGTATACACGATGTTCTAGTTGACGATCAAAGTTCCTAACTAATAATGATCTAAGTATTTTAATTATATCCCTAGTTTTATTTACTTTATCTTACTTGATTACTTCACTTTCACTTTATTCGGTTTTGTGCATTATTGCAACACGTATACGCCGTGTAAACACAATTCAGACTAAGAGGTGCTCAGTTAGTGGCTGGCTTTGTAATTTTTCTTACGTCTTTTTGGTAGTTGAAATGCGAGTGATTTGCTTAAGACATTTTGATTGATTATTTTTCATGCGGTGCGGTGCATGCGCCAAAAAAACGCGACGACAAAACTGCGAAAAGCACTTCCCTCCGCCTCCTCCTCCTCCTAACACGCCTTGACGTTGCGTTCTCCTTTAAATCGCCTCGCAATGCTTCCTCAAGTTTTTGGCCTGTCAAAATCGCGCTCTGTGGCCACCAAAGCAGGCGTTAAACAACTTCGGTTTTGTTTTTTTTGGCCAAGTCATGCGCACAAAAGTCGCTCGCTTTTATTAATTATTTTGACCCAGAAATTGTTGTTCGATTTGTGTGTTAAGTATGATTATATATGTATGCATATGTATGTGTATCGGAATTGAGTTTGAGAGGCAGCAACGGAACGGAATCTCTGACGATCCAAGTGCGGATCTGTTCAGGGGGATCGGCGCGCGTTTGTTGTCAGTTAAATTTACCACCTGTGATGAATAACGTTACATTTTGTTGATTTGTTGTTTTTCATTGTTGTTGTTGTTGCTTATCGTGATTTATCGTATTTATAAAGTACCAGCGGAATCTGGCATCAGAATCATTTGGCTACATTACGACTTTTGCCTTTGCGCCATGCCCACATAAAGTTGATTACTCAGGTGTCTGAGTGCGTGTTTCCTCTCTCCCTCCCTCTTCTCTTTCTGTGTTTGTGTATGGGGGCCATGTACCGTTAATTAATTTGCAAGTTGTGTTTGAATTTGTTTACTAATGCACTACATAAAGAGTTTATTTCTGTTTGGCTGCAGGATAAACATATAAATACAACATATTGGATTACAAATTTTAATTTGATTGAATTTCGGGCATTATCCATCAGGTGTTATACATTGCCAATTTAGTTGTGCGTTAATCAAGGTAAAATCAAGTATTAAACAAAAACAAAAAATGGTCGTAATTAAGTCATCATCTCTTATATTTTTGGCTTCTCGCCTAGCTTCAGCTTCGAGAACTGGGAACGAGATCGAGTTTGTGCTCTTGATGTGGCACTGTTTGGCACAATTGTTGCACGGGATGAGGGCGGTGCTCGTGGCAGATTTGGTGAAGCCGTTGCCGATGGCCTTGCATCCATTTGTCGCCGCTTGATGGCGACTTTTTGGCGATTTGTCGCCAGCTGGAGAGGAATGTCTTTTGTCTCCTGTGTCTGCTCCGCAGTTGCGGGCATAATTGCAGGTTGCTCACGTCGCATGCAAGGCGAAGGTGCCGCTGGATTGATGCCATGCGAACTGATGCTGCGTCTTAAAGCTTCGAGCTGTTGTTGAGCCTCCAAGTTGGTCTCACGCATCAGCGTTGTAATCCTATCGCGATCACTTTGCTCCTGTGCCAATTGACCTCGTTGCTGCTCGCGAATCTGCTCGAACTCCTGCCAAAAGGATTGGCTAATGCGACGCGTGTTGCGATTGAGTTCACGCCGCAGAGCTTGCACCATTTGTGGATCGCGGGGCAACTTGTCAATGCTCTTGGACATGGTTGAAATTTTGATGCAGCTCGCGATGCGTCAGAAAGGAATCTGAATCTCAGTATTAATATAATGTGTGTGTGTGTCATACATATGATGTCCGCATGACGTTTCACACTGTGGGCAGTTGATCGATGTGAGTTTTCTAATTGCTCCGCCGCCAACTTTCTTCTTAATTGTGGCGAGAAAAATGAGGCCCGTATCGAAATGGCATGAAAAGCACAACAACACACATGTCAGTCTGCAAAGAGAGGAGAGAGACGAGAGAAATTGTTTGTAAGAATCATGCGATAGAAGCTTGAAATCTCTGGCCCAATTGGGCTTTTGGGCCAAAACAATGGAGCCAAAACGATTGTCTTTGATATAATCGAAGCAACCTCCACTTCACTCCACTGCAGTCGAGTTGAGTCGACTCCAGTCGAGTCCATTTAGCCGAAATGAAAACAAAATTGCCAACAGCGCCGCCTCCTTTTTGTTTTTTGTGTGTTTCCTGGGCCAAGAAGCGACCCCCGCTGTGCACTTGTCGAAGCCAAAAGTTCAACGATTGCCTCCGACTGTTTTAAATGCGGCTACCTAACCAAAGCAGGCACAAGCCGAATCCCCAATCCCCAATCCGTTGCCGTTGCCGTATATCCACAATTTATCCTTTATGGCTTTTGTTTCTGCAGAAGTGAAAACAAAAGATTGTCATCGACGAGCGAGCTGAACGAGCCGAGCGGAGACTGAGTCTTTGGCTGTTGCCTTACTTCTGACTACTTTTGCATAAGATCACCAGCTCCTTGATAGTGTGCAAACATATATACATAAACAAACTACAAGCTACATAATAAGCGGGATATATATGGTATATTCCTATATTTATATATCTGTGATATGACTGATCACCCTAATTGGGTGAAAGTGCTTAGAAAGTGTGACAGTAGTGTGAGTAGTGTGGTCCAAAAAGCACAGCAAAGCAAAGCTCTCTCATCATTACGATACCCCCTGTCAAATCAATATCGATGGCCTTTACCTATACCTGTAGCTATATATAACATACATCACCCGCATATATAGGCATCCTCAGCAATCAGCCAGCTAGCAAAACGACGACTTGACTACACACAACAATGGTCCATCTCTTCACCTCTTGGTCTTGGTCTTATACGTTTGTCCATCTGTGTGAGAGATATTCCCAGGCCGGGCAAGAAAACTAGAACTCAAAATCATACATCACAAGCAATTACCGGCTAAAATGCGGCAGAGTGAGCTTCAACAACAACAACAACAACAACAACAACGACTAACCTTGGCCGCTAGTGAGGAAAAGAGAAAAAGGCAGCAACAACACCGGCGCAAACAAACACAAGCAAACAAGAAAAAAAAAATAATAAAAATATATAAGAGTGGGCTGTTGTTATTATTGTTGCTGTTAATACACTTTGAACATTGCCAGGCATATCGATTGGAATGTATTGAAGAATTCTAAAGGGTATTTTATAAAGTTGAAAGTCTTTAGCTTATAGCGAGACTTTCTTCATACTCAACTTATTATATTTAATCACATATTGAAGTGATTTCTCTTACTAAAATATAAAATGAAGTAGACTTTAAAGTGTATTTGATATTCGTTAAACTGAGTTTATAGATTGGCTTCGTTGTTGCTGTTTTGTTGCGATGTTGTGTATGCCGCGCATGCATCATCATACCATCATCCCATTATCACATACCACAAGCCAAGCCAAGAAAAGAGATGGCAAGGCAAGGCAAGGCTGCCTGGTGGTGGCTGCGGCTGCGATTTTGTGGCTGCTGCTCCTCCTTTTGGCTGACCGACTGTGCGCGGCACTTGAATGCTCGGCATGAAATAAATCGCGTGTTTATTGTGCCAACGGCGATCGCTTCAATGTTGCACATGAAAATTGAACGCAATAGAATGCCACTAATCGATCGAAGCGAAGCTCAAGACTCAAGACTGAGCCTCTGCTTTGCTCTACTCTGCTCTTGTCTTTCTCACTCCCTCTTGGATGCCGCTAGCAACAAAATGAAATGTTTCAAGTTCAAATGCAAGGTGCGGAACTGTTGGCCAGAGAGAGGAGTGCCAGACTGATTGGACGGCCTGGACAGCTCAGCTGGCTGGCTGGCTCTCTGTCTGTCTGTGGAGACTGGCGCAAGCAATCTTAAAATAATCTAAACGATTTGGCGAAAATCACGTTGCCGTCGCCATCGCAATCGCCATCGTCGTCGCGGCATTGGCATCCACCTGTTACTTCGAGCTCATTTTTAATGCCTACTCCCCCCTCTAGGCCCCGCTCCACCCCCACAGCCCAAAATGAGGGAACGATGGGAGAGGGAAGGGGGAAGGCCAAGGCAAGTCTGGAGCGGCGGCATTGAGAGCAAATTGCAAAAGCCAAATTCAACGAATGCCGGCGCACAGTTTGGCATTAATAATGAAGCGCAATCAACTGACGGCCGCCGGCCGTTGGATGACTCCAACTGCTGACTCTGCTGTTGACTGCCTGAATGGCTGACTGAATGCTTGAATGGTTGAATGCTTGCTTGGCTGCTTCAATGTATGGCCAGGTGAGGGTGCCTTGATACGTACCATTGGCATTGGCATTGCACAGATTAAACATTTTTCCAACACAATGCATAATTTCTCGCTGCTGGGCTCGTTATTCGTTATATGTGGTTGCTTCTTGCTGGTGTTATTCTAAACGGCTTTTAGACAAAAGCATCTCAGTCCAGTCAGTCAGTGCTGCCCGCTGCTCACGCTGCCAATCAATCAATCACGCCGAGATCTGAACTGAACCCAGTCGAGTCGCCTAGTCATCTGAGCATCTGCCGACGCCATCAACGTTGTACCCGGAGCGCGTTCTCTCTTTGGTCAAGTGTAATGGTTTTGTCATGATGCAGCATTTAAGCTGCCGCCGCTGATTGATGCGGCGTTCGTTCGTTCGTTCGTCTGTTCCACAAGAAAGTGCCAGTTAGGAATTTCACACCACACCACACTGAACGAATGATCACCACCAGCAGAAGCAGCAGCATCACCAACTGGCCTCGCTATGGAAATTTTGTGTGTTTGCCACTTGTCAGTCAGTCAGCCAAAGAAGTCTTTAGTCAATTTTCTAGCAATCCCATCTCCCAAGTTCGTTGCCTAAGTCTTTTGTATGAAGCATGAAGTGCAGCTTTATTGCTTAGTCGTTAAAATTCATAAACGTTTCCAATTGAATTGCGACAATTTGAAACAACTTTTCCATTTGACTTCTCGTGTATTCATTTATCCTTAATTTGTAACAGACTTTCGGCTAACCAATTCTTGATTTGCATGCAATTTTTTTTGGAACTGGTTGAAGGCAGGCGAAATCAAATTGGAGCTACGAATGCCACCTGCAGGGCGGCATATCGAATCAGCGAAATCAAAGCTAAATTAATTGACGACAATTGTTGTGTGGCAAGTGGCCAAATTGTGTGGCAACATCAAAATCAACCACAGCCAGCAATTGTAACAACCGAGCGTAACAACAACAACGGCAAACGTCAATTGTCTAATCAACAAATTTAGTCAATAAATCGTAATTAATTAACGTTTGCCGCAACAGTCATTTTCTGGCATTGGCAGTTGCAACTAACTCAAAAGAGTATTTCCAATTTTGTTTTTTTTCTCGTCTCTGGAAATTCAAATTTGTGGCAAATGAAACGACAACAACAACGAGAGCAATTCGAAAAACAACAATTACAAAAGCAGCGAGCAAATATTCGTGAATTGCGACTAATTTTTAGTAGTGGAGCCAGCGAAAAACGTTAACAAAAATATTGGTAACAGCTAATCAGGCGCATATACGCCCCAAAAAAAGAGGTGTGTCCAGCAGGTGGTCATACTGTGTAAATGCTGTTGTTGTTGCTATTGTTGTTGTTGCTGCTGCTGTTGTTGATAACATCGTTGCAATGTGTTTATTGTCAAAAAATTGACTTGCAATCCACGAACAACCTTTTCGATCCTATTCAAGTCAAAAGACTTAGGCAACGAACTTGCTGCCGATTTAGCTTTTGAAAGTTTTTAAGAAATATTTTTGTGCATATAGAACAAATTAGCAGGTCTCTTGTTGCCTTAACTTTATCTTCGAAGTTACGCAACATGTGTCGCTCTAATAGCGATATTGATTTTCGCTGTGATAATGAGAATATTTTTGAAGGATTTTCGCTATTGATATTCAGGCATTTCCGTTAAGGAATTCAACGAATTTCGGACAGCTCATCAGCTGCTGCCTTGGCTTATATCACACTCTACAATTGGCTGTAAAGAACTTTTAATTAATAATGCTTAATGGCTCAATGGCTGATGCTTAATGCTCATGATATATGTGTGTACTGACATCGAACTCTACTGTGGCCAGATCAAAGGCACCTCAAAAACCGCAGCCCCAACTTGGCAGTTAATCAAATTAATTGTATAGAAAATCAACATGTTGATTTCGAACGTCGTCAATAAAAAGCAACGAATAATAATCACAATCGAAACGAATTATGGTATAGATATGTGTATTATTATTACTATTATTATTATGCATATTCAAGGCCTCCCCCCCCAAAACCCTTACTACAACAGTTGTGCAACAGTTGAGTTTCTTTTGTATTTGGTATCTTTTTGAGTTTTGTAGTTTCTGCGTGTTTATATTCTTGGAAGCGCATTATTTAACCGCAGCGCTGAACTAAAAACGAAAATTGGCCAAAAACGAGGCAAATAAATCACCAAAACACACACACACACACACACACTCACATATCGGATTTTGGGGGTAGAATCATTGACAGCGCGCCGGAAGATTTCATTGTTTCCCAATGGGTCCCAAATGGCGACGACGACGACGACGACGTTGGCAACGGCAACTTCTTGGTATTTTATTAAGCCACACAAATCAAAAAGCAAAGGCATTCAGCACAACACAAAAAAGAACCAATACGATAAAGCAGGAAAACAAAAAAATCAAATATATATATTTATACACAGACATACACTATACACTTATATATATATAAAGAAGCCTTCGTGCGGTAACTTGACTCATGAATTTGGATGCTTAATTCTACTTAAACTCTGTCTGGCCTTTTTGTTCGCTTTTAAATGCCTTTCATATTGGGGTCTGAAATCCGAATCCGAATTCGAATCCGAGAGACGCGACGATGCTGCCGCCGCGATTAGCTGGGCAAACAAGTGTTAAAGTTGTGGCAGCCACTGCTGGAGATACGGCAGCTGTGCTGTGCTGCGATGGCGGTGGCTGAAGAGGTGGTGCATGAGATGGTGGCGATGGCAGTGGGTGCACTGATTGCTGCTGTGCCGCTCCTCTAAGTGAGAAACAAAACAAAGTTAAGCAAACGTTTCTTTTGCTTTGTTGTTTTCGCTTTTTTTTGTACTTCTTTCTTTTTCGAGTTGCCGCATTTGTTTTATGGCCATTTTTGGGTAGCTTCTTTTTTTTGTAGTCGCATTGCATTGTGCAATACGATTTTTGCTTTGTTTTATAATGCGCTGCTATTTATTTGGTTACATTCAAAGACAGACATTTGTTGCGTAATTTCTTCTTTGCTAAATTAATCCTTGACAAAAGGCTTTAAAGTGAAATGCTTTGCAGAAAATCCTTGAATTTGCTGGTTGAAAAATGTGCGTGAAGGAATTGTGAGATCAGAATTTTGTACTTCGATTCATTAGACTATTAAAAAGGATTGCATAACCTTTCATGAATGCGTTATTGCTGTCAAATTCTAACCTCTGATTTTGTTTGGGGAAGGGGTTTTGACTAAAACATTGCACCTGGTGAGATATTTGCATATCAGCAATCATTGTGCAGACTGTTCATGTCATTTGCAAAGCAGCTAATCCAATGGACAACAAACAACAGCAGAAAGGCAAAAGAGACCCCACCCCACTCTGTGCAGCAGCCCACACAATATAACACGGTAAAACAGTTAAAGCAACGCACACCCCTCTCAAGGAACTCTGTGTGTGAATGTGTCGAGTGTGTGTGTGTGTGTGTTGTCTGCCTGCCCAGTTTGTCTCTAATTTAATTTGCATTTTAACAACTTTTTGCGTGTGGCTTTGGCTTTGGCTTTGGCTCCTACTCCAAAAAAACGAAAAGACGAGAAAAAATGCCGTCCAAGAGAGTGGACAGCGGGCAACAAAAGGCGTGACTGCAACATGCGCCAAGTGCGTGAAACGCCAAAATAACACACAGCAACCTGCCAGTGGACCAAAAACTTACCTGCGGGCGCACCACGAAAGCCGCGCACAAATTAAATTAGTTTGAATAAACAGCGAGAGGTAACCAAAAAAAAAAACTAAAAAAGAATGAGAACAAAAAATACTCGTACATAATAAATGAACGAGGACGCGGGCGCAGCCTTTAAATGGCAATGCAACAGCAACAGCAGCAGCCACAAAATAATAAGAAGAAACGAGCCCCGAATCAAAGCCAGAGCAAAGGCAAAGGTAAAGGCAAAGCAAAGCTGAACCGAACCGAAGCGCAGCGAAGCGATGTGGAATGAGAAGCTTGAGGCTTTAGACACGGCAAAGAAGACGACGACGACGACAATAAGCTGAAGACCGCGAACGGAGACGAGAACTGTGGCAACTGTGGCAACTGTGAGCGAGGTTGCTGCGTGGGCGCATGCTTGCGCAGGTGATTTTAATCGCATGCCAGGAATCTGGCATAAACAGGTGAACCTCGTACCCAATGACGAAGGTAGCAACAGCAACAGCAACAACAATGAGAGCAGCAACAAAATTAAATCAGAGACCAGCAGAAAACGTTGCAGCTACGAAGAGTATTCGAAATGAGCTCGAGTCTGAAGTCTGAGCCTGAGCCAGGATGAAGCACGGCAAAAACGAAACGAAACGAAAATTGTAAATCACGAATTTTTGCTGCAAGATATGCAAAAGCGGCGCACATTTTGTAGCAAATTGAATTTTCAGCAGAAACCAAAAACGGCAGGGCAACAAGGCTAGGAGAAGGAACGAAGGGGAGGGGCAGGGGCAGGGGTGAAGCAGTCAGCGTTGTTGTTGTTGCTGTACGCCTTGTTAAAGGCGAAAAAATAAGAATCAGCGCGCTTGCGCATAAATTTCACAAAGAGCATTTGCAACTTGCGACAGGTTGCTGGTTGCTGGTTGCAGGCAGCAACAGCAACAGCAGCAGCCAACGAAAACAGTTCCCAGTTCTCTCAGTTCTCAGTTGCAACAGTTGCCCAGCTCCCAATCTGCATATACAAGCCATAAAGCAATTTCCATTGCTGGAGCACTACGAACGAAGCGACGTTCTAAAGTACACCCCACACCAAATCGAAAGAAAAACAAGTAAGAAAGCTACAGTCGAGTGCACTCGACTGTGAGATACCCGCTACCCATTTTGAATAAAAGAAATATATTTTGCGATAATTTTCTCAAAATATACCGAATATACTGCAAAAATACTAAAAATATACCAAATAGTATATTTGGTATATTGATATAGTACCGCATTCAAAATATACCATAGACGGCACAATATACCAGATTGTCATCTAAAGCAACAACCCTAGTAAGTAGACGTGTTTGCCCATACAAAAGTATTTCTTTAATAACTTCGACAATTTTCATCTGATCGCAACCAAATTTTCAGGAATCATAACTACTATAGTTATTATTATATATACCAAAATTCGCAACTCTAACTTTAAAATTACGCTTGTTACTCGATTTTTTTTGATTTTCGGGGGCGGAAGTGGGCGTGGCAAAAATTTGAAACAAACTTGATCTGCGTGCAAACATAACAAATGCTGTCGAAAAAAAAAATTATAGCTCTATCTCTTATAGTCTCTGAGATCAAGGTGTTCATACGGACGGACGGACAGACACACAGACACACAGACACACAGACGGACAGACGGACATGGCTAGATCGTCTCGGCTGTTAACGCTGATCAAGAATATATATACTTTATAGGGTCGGAGATGCCTCCTTCTACCTGTTACATACATTTCCTGCCGGCACAAAGTTATAATACCCTTCTACCCTATGGGTAGCGGGTATAAAAAATGCATTCAAGAACAGCTAGTTAAAGTCCTTTTGCAATGACAATGATGCAGATACCCTTTTACCAATAAGATCACCAACAATTGTTAAATTGCAGCTAAATTATTAATTGAATTAAACATGGATTGTGTTAAAAATCAAATTTATGTTTATCCCACAAAGGCAGCGACAAGTGCTGCATACCCGCTGTGAGTGTATAAAAAAAAGAGAAGCGATGCCCTTCCTAAAAGCAAGTTACGAGACCGCCAGTCGCAATTGGCAATGCAATGCAGTCACTGGGCGCTCACACAACCTTGATCCTTGTCAAGTGCAGCCTACAGCAGCAGCAGCAGCCACAGCAACAGCAACAGCAGCAACAACAGCCGCCAACAACTTTAATAAGTTCGCAGCTCTCGCAGATTTTTTTCAAGTTCTCTGTTCTGATTCTACGAGTTGAGTTCTACGCCTTGGCTTCAAGCCACGCATGCGTATTTTATTTACTTGATTTTTATGCAAATTTTTATTTTATTTGTTAAGGAAAATGCTCGAGCAGCAACAGCAGCAACAAAACGTAACAACAACGACGTATTCATTTCGTTGTTGTATGCAAAAAAAACGAAAAAAAAGAAACGAATCGAAAAGAAGGAAAAATTGTTATGGCTCGTCGTCGTCGTCGTCGTTGTCGTCGTGAGGGAAGGAAGGAGTCTTTGCAATGTTGTGGCAGTCTCATAGTTTCGTGGCTGTTACCATTTATAGCTGGCGGTTTTTTCGTTGCCAAATTAGTGAATTTACATGTTGAACAATGATCAATGTTTTGTTAACAAATGTTTGCTTTACAACGCTTGTTACATACGTTAACCAAGACTCATAACAACAAAGAGCACACAACAATCCAAAACAACAATGCCAACAGTTTCTCTTGCCACTCGGAAGCTGTGACGATGAGCATTTGGTTGCCCAACAACAAGTGTGTCGTGTGTGGGTGTGGGTGTGTGTCCTTCTTCACGTGAGCGGAGATTAGGTTTATATTCTATAAGAAATACTGCAGACTGCTTAAAATACTGAAATTGAATAGATCTCATTAAAATGGAGAGTAGTTTTTAAATTCTACTACAAATACTGCAGACTGTTTAAAATACTGAAATTGAAGAGATCTCATTATAACATTCTTTTCGTGCACCTCGATATCTGTGGCGATAAGCATTTGATTGGAGGTTTGTGTCGTTTTTCATATGAATGCAGAATAGTTTTTAGATTCTAACAAAAATACTACAGACTGTTTAAAATACTGAATAGATCTCATTAAACAATTATTTTCGCTATACCAAAATGATTAAACACGAATAGAATTCGTAAATTAAAACTTGTGCGTGCATCAGCTGGCATTCTCTCTGGCTAGCTGATCATGGATAATAGATAGACTGGTCCCATAACAAATTAATAATAGTCCTGGCATGGCAAATTAAAGTATCCCCGGCTACCCCCGCTACCCGCTAACCAGACAATATTGCTTCAAAGTAACAATGTGTCTAATGCAATTGTTTGCGTTATTGCCAAGGGCAGGTCATAGACCGGTAGCATGCAGCATTAGCAGCAGCAGCAGCAGGAGAGTTGGTAAACATTGTATCTATCAGCGGCAGTTGTCAGACGGACAAAGTTTACCGTCAAATTGCTAAAATAGCAAATAATGAAGCTGACAGCGTGGCGAGAGGCTGAGAACGATGAAAACGGACGATGACAAGGGATGATCCGGCAGTTAAGCTGCAACAGGGGCGGCAATTAAAACGGGGCGCAATATGCGCAACTTCCGCGCGGTCGCCAGGCGCAACTCTCCTCCCCTCCCCACCCCTCGTCACATCCTTGCAATGTTGTTACAGTCATCGCAGGGACATAAGCAACACTTTGAGTCGTGGGAACCGGGAGAGAGAGAGAGAGCAAAGAGGGAGTGGGAGAGACCTGAAGTGCCTGTTGGCGGTTTGACGATGCCGAGAAAAGATACATTTGTAGCCTGTGGCAGACAGCGAGCGTCTGTTGGCCATCAATTTGGTTGGTAATGCGTGTTGAGGGCTGCTCTCGACAGTGTGGGAGATGAAGGGAAGGAAGGAAGGAGAGGAGAGGAGAGCAGGGGAGTTTGTGCCGTGCTGCGCTTTAATTTCTCAATGCATATCTATGTATTATCCTTGGTTCTGGTCTCTCTGCCGTGCCACTTATTATCATCTGCATGGTGTTGTGGCGTGCCCAGGACCACTTGAGTTTTACAATCGAATTTTGGTGGTTCATCAATAGGCCTGCGGACTGACTGCTGATGGGAAGCGTTCCTTGTGAAGCTGAGCATATGCTTTTCCCTTGCATCCCCTTTGTCTGTCTGATCCGCACAGTGTTCTTAATGGCCACGCCGTGTGCACTATCAATTTGAATGGCCAATGGCATCTTCAATTTTTATGCATATTTGCAGTCGTCCAGTCACGTGCCGTCTTTGTAGGATTTTTGGCAGTCGTCGAGCTTTCTGTACCTGTCACAATCACACTTGGCGGCATGCTGCAGCATTGCAAATAATATAAATTAATATTTTTAGTCGAGACGAGTGTCGCCACCCCAAACTGGGTCTTCTTTGCCTTATGTGTGTTTTATTTGAGGTTTTTGTCTGTTTATGAGATTTGGTTTGTTGATACGATTGCCTAGGCTGGTTTCTAGATTTCGGTTTGCTTTTTGATGCTGCTCTTTAAGAAGGGATGACCCGAAATACACTGAAACTTCTAAAGGGTAACTGAAAGGGATATATAAGATAATTTTAGTGACAATGGAGATCAGACAAAAGACTTTTTATAATAACCTAAAGTTAAAAGGCAAAGAAATTTTAAAATTCAATAGAAAACTGAGTCTGTTGAGGTTGTTCAAAGGACTTTTAATAAAAAAAAGTTTGTAATTGACAAGTAAAGCTTATTCAAAATGTTTTATAATAAATGGCTATCAAAATAGAAAATGGCTTTTTAGAATAAAACAATTGCATCTCAAATTGCGTTCCGCTCCCTAATTTTGCTAAGTGCACAAGTTTTTGGCAAATATTTGCGAAATCCTTTTACGCCCCTGCATTGGATGACTTCAACAAATGTGGCTCGCTTCCGTTGCGTCTTAAAGACACGTGTCCGGATGACTGGCAACTGCCAACTAATAAAACTGCAGCGTGCAGATTTGTCAAAGATTTGAGCAAAACATGGGGCAAGGCACAAGGCAGGGATGAGGGCCACTTAATGTTGCCATTTACTGTCCGAAAAGTGCGAGAGGGGATTGTGTTATTCCCCCGTTTGCCAATTGGAAGCTGCCACTGTCAATGGGGAGTTGATGAGCCGCATTAGTGCAAATTGTTGTGGGTGTCAGCGCCAGGCAGAGGCAAAGGCTTCCCTGGAGGCATATCGAATGCTGCGAGAGAGCACTTGATACATTTTGTAGGCAGCAAATCATTAAAATAAATTAAATGCAGTGTGTGGAGGTGGAGATGCTGGCCAAAGAGGGCAAACCGAAAGAGAAGCCAATAACTAAAGGTGACAACTAATGCTGTCCAGGGAAACTTTATGTACCCAGACATAGACATAGATATAGCGATGGAGAGCCAGACTTGGCTCAGTCGCATAAACAAAGGCATTAGACGTCAGCTGAAGCGACGCAAAGTTGATTGGTGTCAGCCATAAAGTTGCCACGTCTCCTGCTGCATTCGCATCCTTCTGGCGCCAAAGGCTTTTGATGTGATGGCTGCCGCTGTGTCGGCGTCGGGCGTCAGAGATTGAGATGGAGACGCCTGATCTTGGTACTTCGTTAGATACGCAGGCGTTGATGGACATCTTGTCGCTAGCTCCGCTTGACCAGCCAGAAAAGTGTCATATATAGAGTCAGTCCGTCAGTCAGTCAGCTAGTCAGCGGCATGTGCAAAAGCGGCCTGGCGTCAAATGGTGCTTAGCGGCACCCACTCGGGTCTCTCTTTCTCTCTCTCTGTCTCTGGACCAAGCCCGACCGACACAGGCTCCTCCAGCTCATTTGCATGGAAATGTGCGCGGGTGTTGGCCCAGACCCAGGCGCAAATAGAGAAGAAAACGAAAAATAGACAGACAATGCAGGAAACCTATTGTCTTTTGGGGTCTGGCTGCAAAATATGCAAAGCTAAAATTTATGAGAAATTAAAGTAAATTTATTGCATTGCATTTTGTGGACCTCGTCTCGTCGCAACACTTTCTGCAGTCCATGTTGTCCCTTTGCTGATTGTTGTGATCGATGGATGCTATGCTCAAGTTTTCTAGATAACTTTCTCTCCTGTTGAATATAATAACAAACATAAAAGTTGAACCAACAAATTTAAATGGATTTCACAGCTGATAACTAAGTTTTTCTCTTTTCTTTTTATTAGGAAGTTCTAATTAAAGAAACTATTCTGTTATCATATTATTAAAGTGTATTTCAACTTCTTTATAAATCTTACAACTTTCTCTAACACATACAAGTTATAGTAAACGTAACTTGAAATGTCAAAAGCGTAGGCACTTAAAATGCCAGAGATTCAAGTCGACCAATGAAATTAGGTAATAAGCTGGCCATATAGAAACACATTTATATGCAGTCCAGTCCAAGTGCAACTCACTTTTCATTTTCAAATGGCAACGGCAAGTGCTGTGCTATGCTGTGCAGACGACGTTGCCGTTGCACAGAGTTGTCTTGTGGCCAGACTTAAAGGCAGTTATAATTTATAAGGCTGAGACCCAGCCAGACAGACGACCATAAAAGTCCTGGACTCGCCGGCCTGCAGGCGGCTCTGTCAGTCGGACTGTCAATTGAGCGCAACACTTCGAGGCAGAAAAAAAAAATAAGCGAGCGCAAACAAAGCCACAAATCGGACATGCGGACACTAAAATGAATTGAAACTAATATGCCAAAGTGAGTGGAGCAACAGCCTCTGACAATGGCTTCATGATTCTAAAGACAGCGCCACGGGCCGATCGCAAGACGAAAACGAACGAAACGAAACGAAAACATTGTTGTTGTCCAACAAAAACTAAACCTACTGAATCAGGCTAAAGGATACATGCAATGAATGCGCAGTGGACACAAACTATGCATGATTACCTAATGCCATAAGCAATAAGTAAGAAAGATACAGTCGAGTGTGCTCGACTGTGAGATACGCGCTACCCATTGAGATTAAAATAATTAACTATATTAATTGACTATATTAAAAAATACTAAAAATATACTAAATCTTAAATACTATATTTGGTATATTGATGTAGGGCTGCATTAAAAATATACCATATTGATGTAGTATTAGTTTTAATATATACCATATACCGCAAAAATACTAAAAATATACCAAATGTTATATATCGTGAAGTGAATAAAGGCAAAATAATGCAGTACTATTTTTTGAATATACCAAATTAATATACCTGAAAAATATTAAAAATATACTAAATGGTATATACCATATGTACTACATTGATATTGATGTAGGACTGCATTAAAAATATACCATAATGATGTAGTATTAGTTTTAATGTGTACCATATTAATGTACTGCAAAAATACTATAAAATATACCAAATTTTACATTTAGTATATTGATATAGTACTACATTAAAATATATGAAGGAGTGAAACAAAGCAAAATAATGCGGTACTCTTTTTGAAATATACCAAATTAATATACCTAAAAATGCACCAGATCTTATATTTGGTATATTGATATAGTACTCTATTTAAAATATACCATTGTGAGCAAAATATACTAGATATGGAATCGTTTTTGCCCATGCTAAAGTATATCTTTAATAACTTCTACAATTTTAATTTGATCGAAACCAACTAGAAAGACTGCGAAGTTTGTTGACTTGAGTAGAAAAACGATTAGCGAGAAAGAAGCGTTCAATCGATCAATTTATCATAGCGTATTTTATATTCGACTTGCCGAATTAAACAGTTCCTGCTTGTTATCGCCGCATTTTGAGTTGATTTATTGTCAGCTGATATAAATCATTTAAAAATTTACCATGCAATGCGAGCGAGCGAGCGAATTGCACTTTTAATTATGCGGAGCCAAACAAAAGTGTCACGAATGCCAAGCAGGCATAAATTAATTGAAAATCAATTAGCCACTAGTTGGGGCGCCGCAGCAACTGCAACTGCAACTCAAACTGCAGGCTGCTCAATAAAATGCCATTAAACGCATGCATTGAGCCATTGAATTATTGTCAACTGCCAATTGGCAAATGGTTGGCAATTGGCCACCAATCCAAGACGACATTTATGGCAAAATGTGATTATTAATAATGCGCCAAGAGGTGGATAAAAACAAACTTCCAGAGTGTCATTGACTAGTTGATGCTCTGCAATGTATTCAATAAATTTATTGGTTAATGAATTATTTTCATTCTTTGTTAAGTATTTGTTTAAAGCTTAGCTTGAGTTTATTTGTTTACAGGGTATACAAAGGGGACAAATAAATTGTTTGTGCCGCAGGTGAAATATAAATGTGAGGAGTGTGTGTGAGTAAATACTTATGTACGACTTTACTTTTTATCATCTAGTGTTAGTTCGATTTCATTCGAGTTGTATGCACGAGAGTAGATAAGTATTTATGACTGGACCAACAAATTCAAAGTGCATTGCTGTGTATGACCAATAAAATGTGATATTTGGCTCTTTGCATATGAGGTAAACTTGCTGTTCGTATTTATTAATTAGAAAAGAAAAAAAACCTGCAACGTTCCCAATACCGCCTTTAAGAGTGTCTTGTATATAATTTTAGTTGCAGTCTCTTTACCACAGACGTTGAGGTGTTAATTGCACAGTGGGTAGCACCACAGTGCTCCTATTTTGTTGTTGTTATTTTTTATTTGGGTGGATTGCCCGCCGGTTGCAGTTGTGTTGAATCGATTGAAAGTGTGAAATTGCTAAGCAATTGTGATTGTTGGTCTCTTGAGTGTATATCGATTGTCGAATGTGTTTTTTCGGGTGTTTTTTCTGGACCATATTGGCAATTGGCAAATTACGTCAGGTGTTCAAAGTGCATTGGGGTTTATGATTTGTGTGTGTGCTGATTAGTTGTGGGTGTGGTTCAATGATTGGCCACGTTAACATATTGTGAGTACGATTAGACGGCAGTCAAGTGGTTGTGTGATGTGATGCAATGTTAATTAATGTAAGATTTATGAGATTTTCTTTCTCTTATCATCATCATTTTGCTTACCGAATCCCGTAGCAATCTTCCTCCTCTCACTTAGAATATTTATAACATTTTAGAGACAAAGACGATGGCATTTTTTTCTTGGTTTGTTTTTTGGTTTAAGCCAAAAGGTTAAGCAAATGCAAATACAATTTATGCCCATACTTCGGGAGTCTTTAGCGACATCATTAAAATGCTTCACATTTGCCAATGCCAAGAAAGTACTTGAAAATTTTCAAATTAATTCATTTTAATAAATCCAAAAGCAAAGCTTAAGCAACGGCCCAAAATCGAAGCCAATGGCTTCTTCCGCATTGGCACAAGACAGAGATATTTAAACAAAAGGTGGACCAGAAAACTTACTCTCTCTCTCTTTCACCTCTCCTCACCTGGACATGAATTGCATCCATATTCGTTCCGTTGGGGAAATTCGGTTACAGATTTATGTAAATTTGGAGCATGACACACACGGTATGCCACTGAGCACGGGACAACAACAAGGGATTGTAGCTGAAGCTGTGTGCTCTCCTAAAATCTGCTGACTGCCGATTGGAGGTCAAAGTGAATCACGCTTTCCTACATGACCATTAGCAGATTTTTGTGCCCAGGTCTGCTGGAGCGTGCAGCGGCATGCGAAATTAATTTACTTTAGTTATATAGAGTCAGCGCTGAATCTCTATGCAACTATGCACCTGGCTGCCAATTAGCGTAAATATTAAAGATTCCATAAGATCCACGCCTCCCACTTCTCTCTCTCCCCCTCCTTTCAATTCTCTCTCTAACTTTCCAAAAAGCGACAGGTTCCAGATTCTTGGCGCGCTTTGTGTGCAATAAAAATTGCCATTTTCATAATTGCTAAAGCAGATGGTGCCAGAAATGTCGCCTAATTGGCTGTGGTGGCGGCCAAAGAACTCCAGTGATAAGCCCCAAGTCTAACTGCAGAACAATAGAACGATCCCAACACAGCCAGAACAGAACCACAGAGCCTCAGCCTGTTGCCTGCCTTTTATACCCGCTATGGGTAGGTTAGAAGGGTATTATAACTTTGTGCATTTTGTTGTGAGTTGATGAAATTTGTAAAAGTTTATAAATAATTATTTTTGTATGAGATAAACGCCTACTTCCTACTGATATTAAATGGTTTTTCTGAAAATTTGGTATATTTTGCACTCTGTGGTATATTTTGAATGCAGTAGTATATTCTATATTTGGTATATTTTGCACTTTATGGTACATTTAAAATGTATTACTATATTAATATAACAATTATAACTTTTGGTATATTTTTAGTATTTCTTGGTATATTAATTTGGTATATATTTTGGTATTAATACCACATGTTATTCAAAATCACTCACATTCGAGCACACTTGACATTTAGTATATTTTTCAGTATTTTTACGGTATATTAATTTGGTATATTTTAAAATGAATACCACATTGTTTTGCTTTTATTTAAAATGAGTAGCGGGTATCTCAAAGTCGAGCACACACTTAGCTTTCTTGTTCTTTTTCCTCACTGCTTGGCTTGGCAATATTTTGCGCTGCGTTTCTTTGGCTGCCAAACGAGCTACTATATCATTTATCAGATGTAAGTTCCATGCTTGTTGGTGGCATTGTCATTGCTATTTAATACCCTCACCGAAAGTTTGTTTTACAAAACTAAATGGTATATAAACAATTATGATTTAACTTACCGAAACTAATAAAATATTGTACCATAAAATTAGTGGAACTGCAAAAAAAAACTTGTACATTTTTTGCTCATTTTGTTAGAGGGTTTAAACATTGTCATAAATAGCTTAGTTCTTGTTGGTTTTATTTAGCTTTTTACTATTATTATTATTACTGTTATTGTAGTCGGAATTGTTGTCTGCACTGTGTTAACATGATCTTTTATTACGACTCTTTGCAGCGTTCGTTTTGTGGTGCCTCTGACTCTGACTTTCGGTTGCCAAGAGTACTAACTACTGCCACCAGGTAAGTTTATATACCGCTAATAATGGTCATTTAAGTTGATATTCCCCTCGACCCAGACTGCTATTATTTTGTGTAGTATTTTTTTTACCAATATTGTGACGATGGCGTGGCTATGATAACAGCGTAGAGCAGTTAAGAGCTAAAGCGCTTCAAGAGATCATGAGCAATGCCAAATGCATTTTGATTTCATTTGCAAGTAAAAATTTGTAAAACGCGATTTTTGAATTTGTTCGGCAATTTGCTGCTTAATTGACAAAACACACTATGACGGCGACTGACTGACCAACAACCAGCGGCGTTTTTCTGTAGTTGTACTCGGACAACACACGTTTGCTACACACAAACATACAGACAATCTCGAAAACTATACCAACTAATAAAATCATGTGCATATGCAACAAATAGTGGCAGACAAACTGCAGAGACCCCAATGAGTCACCCGAAAGCCGAGCAAAAGCTCTTGGCCCAGACAGCTGCGCAGACAGACTCTGCGCCCCAGTTAGTTGGTGAACGGAAGCGAGGGGAAAAGGGTGGGGAAACGTAAAGTGATCTGTCTGGTGCTACGGGGCGTGTTACTGCTATTCCTCTATGCAAAAATATCGCATAAACTTATGTGTTATGTATGTAGAAAATGTGCAACAATTTTTGAACAAACATGCAGAGCGCGCTTTGAGGCAAATATTCGTTTGTTGTAAAAGACAACATGCAAAGTGCCTTTAGGTATGTTAGGGTGTTATAACATCAATGAGATTTGTTGTATTTTCAATAATACGAAAAACAATCGATGCAGTTTGTGATATAATTGATTTTATTTGACACTAAAATAGCAGTCTTCTTTTTATGGTGATTAGAAATTCGCCTTCATTATTCTTTATTCACTGATATACCGATGTATAAGCATGAATATTATATATGGCTTTTCCAAACTTTTTGGAAAATGCAGCTTTCGTTTTTTCCATGGATGATATTGGACAACCACCTTTGCAATTGCAACACTCTGCATCGCATTTTTTACCGCAGCACAGAAATCTTTTGCCCGTTGGTTTCTCAAGAGAATCGCCGCAAAGTGGAACTTTGCACACTAATCTGTCCCAGAAATGATTCTTTTTGGCACCTAGGAAATCCATGCAACGATCACTTCGATTTGTTAATGAAAATATAAATGCCTGTGGGTTACAGCAAGGGTAATCTTTCTCTTCAGTTTCGCAGCGTAGCATTGATAAACTTAAGGTCAGCCATATGATGACTATAAAACAAGTGTGTCTCATTGTAGATACAAAATAATAGAAACTAAAGCACTTCTTATTATAGCTTGTTATGTATAAGATATGAAAAACTAAGTGTGGCAAAATTGTTAACTTTATTAGTTGCATGCAGATCAAATTTTTTCATGCCTTGGCATATTTGAATTTCTTATGGAATGTTTTGCTTCACAAGGGAAACGAATTACTATAGTCAACAGCAGTTTAGATGTTTATTGACTGTTTAAAATGGTAATTGATTGAGTGAGCTAAAAAGAATTAGATTATATTAACTGCCTATGTGTTGTGTGTGTTTCAAAAATAAAACGAATTCCTTCGAAGAAGACTTTTAAGCAATCCTATGTAAAAGGTAAAACGCACACTAAAATTTGATTATTTATATCGAAAGTTTTGTGAATTCATTCGAAGAAGACTTTCAAGCAATCTTATTTAGACATCTATATAATGTCGAAGGCATAGTAAAAGATTTGCTGAACTACTTACAACATGTTCAAGTTTAGGTATCGCGATTAATTTGCTTGCATCTTGCACATTATCGAGCAAAATCGCTAATCATTATCGTAATCCATCATATTTAGATTTTATTTGACACTAAAATAGAAATTCGTTTTTGTTTTGTTTTAACAATCGCGTTGGTTACATTAATTGTATACAATACCGCGTTTATTATTCTTTACTCACTGAAATACCGATGTATAAGCATGAATATTATATATGAGGTCTTTAAACTTTTTGGCAAGCGCAGCTTGCGTTTCTGCCATGGATGATACTGGGCATCCACCTTTGCAATTGCAACACCCTATACCGCAATCTTTACCGCAGCACGAAAATATTCTGCCCGTTGGTTTTTCAAGTGAATCGCCGCAAAGTTGCACTTTGCACACCGATCTGTCCCAGAAATGATTCTTTTTGGCACCTAGGAAGTCCATGCAACGATCATCTTCATAAGATAATGAAAATATAAATGACTGTGGATTACAGCAAGGGTAATCTTTCTTCTCAGTCTTGCAGCACAGCATTGATAAACTTAAGGCGAGCCATAGAAAGGCTATAAAACAAGTGTGTCTCATTGTAGATACCAAAGAATATAAACTAAAGCTCTTCTAATTACAGCTTGTGTATAAAATATCAAAAATTAAGTGTGGCAAATTTGTTAACCTTATTAGTTGCTTGCAGATCGAATTTTGCATGCTTTGGCTTTGTTATCTTTAAATTTCTTATGGAATGTGTTCTTTCACAAGGGAAACAAATTGCTATAGTCAACAGAAATTAAGGTATTATTGACTGTTTTAAATGCAAATTAAATGTGTTAGGTAAATACGATTAGATTATATTAATTGCCGATTTGTTTTGTGTATTTCAAAGTAAAACGAATTCTTTTGAAGCAGACTTTAAAGCAATCCTATACAATAGGTAAAAAGGACACTAAAATTTGATTATATAAATCGAAAGCTATATGAATTCATTCAAAGGAGAATAAAAAGCAATCTAAACTAGACTTCGTTATAATGTTGAAGTCAGAGTTGAAGATTGACTTAGATACTCACAACATATTTAAGTATAAGTATCGCGATTAATTCGCACACTAATCATTATCCTAATGCATTGTAGGCATCACATTTTGATTTAATTTAACAATAAAATAGAAATTCATTCTTTTTTTTTTTATTTCATCAATCGCGTTGGTTACATTAATTTTATACAATACCGCGTTTCTTATTCTTCATTGACTTAGATGCCGATGTATAAGCATGAATATTAAATATGGCTTTTCCCATTTTTTTTGGCAAACGCAGTTTGCGTTTCTTTCATGGATGATACTGGGCATCCACCTTTGCAATTACAACACTCTGCATCGCAATCTTTACCGCAGCACGGAAATCTTCTGCCCGTTGGTTTCTCAAGAGACTTGCCACAAAGTGACACTTTGCACACTAATCTGTCATAGAAATGATACTTTTTCGATCCCAGGAAATCCATGCAGCGATCTTTTCGATTTGTTATTGAAAAAATAAATGACTGTGGACTACAGCAAGGGAAGTCAGTCTCGCAGCGTAGCATTGATATATTTAAGGTAAGCCATAGAAAGGCTATAAAACAAGTGTGTGTCATTGTAGATACAAAATTAAACAACTAAATTTATTTATATTGTTGCTTCTTATATAGAAAGTATTTTGAATTAAGTGTGTTAATTGCAATATTTGCATGCAGATCGAATTTTGTACGCTTTGTTGTCTTTAAATTCTTTATGGAATGTTTTGTTGCATAAGAGAAAGAAATTACTATACTCAATAGTAATTTAGGTGTAAGAGGTGAAGAGTATACTAAGCTTAGATTATATGAACAGCCTATTTCTTTTGAGTGTTTCAAAAGCAAAACCAATTCTTTTTTAAAAGACTTTAGAGCAATCCTATATAATATGTAAAAATGACTCTAAAGTTTGATTATATAAATTCCAAGAAGACTTTCTAGCAATCTTAACTAGACTTCGTTATAAACTTAAAGTCAGAGTTGAAGATTAACTTAGACACTTACAACATGTTCAGATGTAGGTATCGCGATTAATTTGCTTGTATCTCGCACATTATCGAGCAAAATCGCTAATCATTATCCTAATGCATTGCAGGCATCACATTTTTCACTGCCCAAGTGTCCCCATTGTTGGCATGTGTTGTGTGTAATTGTGTGAGGAGATAGAGGAGGCGGAGGGGGCTGCCTTTTGCTCCCAATAACAGTCTGGCTGGCTGGGCAAAAAAAATTGCCCCTATTAATTTATGACATAATAATTCTCAAAGCGCAAACAAAGCCGCTCGTAAAAAGTAAACTCTGGTCAGACAATATGCTGCATTATGCACTTACGGATTGTGATTGGAGTAGTGGGGTAACCCCTACACATAAGCGCATTCCCCACTGCGGCAGATGGATGGTGGATAACAGCGGAGAGAGAAGGAAGTGCAATATTTGGAGCTGCTGAGGAGAGCGGAGTGTGTAAAGTGTGGAGTGTGGGTTAGACCGATTGCAATTGCAAATCAGAGCGACAATAGTTGAAAGACCAACACAACTGAGAAATGGGGGCGCCAAGTGGTTGGCCCGAAATGTCGTCGTCGTTGTCGTTGTCGTTGTTGTTGTCTTTGTACTTGTTTTTATTGTTGTTGTGTACTTGCATGGGCCAAGTGTCCATGCAGCTGTCAGAGATTGCCACCGTCGGCACCGACCGGCCAAGTGGCAAATAAAAATAAAATGCGACTTTGGGCCAGGCTAAATTATTTAATATCGCATTATCTGGCATCATAATTATCCACAGTGCTGTGCTGCTGCGGCACTGTGGGGCACCACAACATACAACATACATATGAGTCACACCCGAGAAAGGAAAGACAGGCGGGTGCAATGTGCAACAACACACAACTATGAAAAATCACTTGCAATTTGGTTTATCAATTTGTGAAAATTATAAAAAATATGCATACGTTGAATATTTTGGCGAAATCATTTGTAACTTGCAACTGTCGCCCACGCGGCAGCGAGATTGCAGCGATGTGGCAACGCTGAGTGGCAACTGTGTCGCGTGGGTGTTGCTGCAACAGGCGCCAAAAGACCAAATCTATAATCTGTTTATGCAACTGTTTATGCACTTCATTTCTCAACCGTTGCAGGGTATTCTCACTTTCATAGCTATCTCTATTCTGTGATACTATTCGATGTCTCAACTTATAGCGTAAATTATATTTCTCTGTTCTATTGATCCTCTCTTTACTTTAACAACTTTTGTATTACATTTAATTTAAAATATTCTGGAGAGTATTTCAAAAGTTGTCATGCTGCTGCTGCTGTTTGAGGCTATTCGATACACTTGACGCCGTTTTGTTTAAAATTAAATGTATACTGAGTTTATATACAAAATGCGTCGTGAGTCAAGTTTAGGATTTCTCGCTTCCTTTGCCTGCCTTCTGTCTGTCTTTCGCCTTTCGTCTCTCTACTCATTCACTCTGTCTGCATTTGTGAAGGAAAATAGGAAGAAAAGTATTTGTACGGCCAGCCAACTTCTTGAATTTGTTGTTGGCAACAACAGCAACAACAGCAGCAACAGCATCACAGCAAATATTCGTGATTCCTGATAAGCATCATTTGTTGTTGTCCGCTGTGGTCCGAAAGTCTCTTGGCAAACATTCGGGGTAAACAAATGCCGCTAAAATGCGGAAAGCTAATCAAAAACGCGTTGAGGCGCCGACGATGACTACGCCGACGCCGACTTCGACTTCGACTCCGTTGCCGACTGGCCCCAAAAAAAATCGATGCGAAAAACGCCAAGTTTCAAGAGCCAAGTTCAATTGGCAAACAAATTCGCGTGAATGAGCCAAAAGCAATGGCAACAGCAAGCACCGCAACAGCAACATCTGGCTGCTGGTATTTTTACCTCGTACTTGGCAGGCAAATTTCGGAAAAACATTAACCGTTTTGTTCGTTTTTGTATTGCTGTCGTTTTGGGGGTTTTGGTTTTTTTGTTATTTTCGTTTCTTGTTCTGCAATTCTGTCCTGTTCTCCATGGTCCGTGTGACTTATGTGCGACATTAGCGCAACGTTCTTTGCTTAATTACGTAAAGGCTTATTTTCCCTCGCTTCTCCCTCCGCCCTGGCAATCTTTTCTACGCTCTCGGAAGAGTGTTTCAGCTGAGTTTGCAGTGTTCAGTGTTGTATGTACGACAAGTTCGTGTCTTAAGTCTTTCGTTTTGCGCCTTGTTTGCAACTCTTGTTTTTCAGCTATGTTCTTGCTGCTTGCTGCCTGCTTGCAACAGGTTGTAACTCGAAATTAAAGAATTTGTTACGTTGATTTGTCTCCCGACTTGTCCCAACATACTACATTGTGTGGCAATGCCAAAGGTAGATTGTACTAACAACAACAACAGCAACGACAACTGTGAGGTTGCGAACCATTTCTCTGCGCATTACTTTCAAATAATTGTGTGGCAATCACCTGTTGTGTTTAAGAAATTCGCACACAAATGGTTCGAATTGAATGCCAATGTTAATTGTATATCACTCATACGCCACGTGTGCTGAGGCAACGCAAGGTGCTTGCAACACCGTTTTGCGCATTGCTAAATTCAAGAAAACGGCACAAAATTAATAACATTTTCTCACGCTCCATTAAAACATCATTAATCTCTGACCAAATAAGAAGCCGTAAAAGAAGCGTCCGGCGGCGGCATTACAAGAAAGTCTCTCGTCGGTCACATTTTGAACTAATTTCAATATTCCGCCTCAAAAACCCAAAAAAAAAGCGAGGCGGATACTTCAAACAAGTCGAACAACAAGTACAGCGCACACTTGTTGTGTAAAGTTGTTGAACTCGTGTGTGTGCGGAGAGAAATTGAAATGGGAATTGAAATAGTTGTTAGAGATATTGACAAATTATTGACAGACGGCCCACTGCTGTTCGTAACTAATTAAAATCTGTTTAAATGTTACAACAAAAAGCTCGACGAAAAAAAAGGTCGATGAATTAACATAAAATTCGATTTATTTTCATTTGTTGTACTGTGCGATTGGCAATTTTTCATGTAAATGTGGTAGCTGCTGCTCGATTATTTATTGTTGTTGCCGTCGCTGTTGTTGCTGTTGCTGATGTTGTTGCTGTTATTGCTGCTGCCATTTACAACATAATCTAAATGAGAGGCATATGGAGCTGGGGCGCCCATTATTCATAAGCAGGAGAGAAGGCACAGCCGTGAAATGATCAGAAATGAGTGAACGCTATGACTTAATAGGCCCTGGCTCTAACAGTGCCTCTTGTTGTTGTTGTTGTTGCTGTAACTATATTGGCCACCCAGTCGGACTTGGTTTTGGAGTCGACTGTGAAGTCAATAAAGGCGCCGTTGGTGGTCAGCTCAAAATGTTGGCAACTCGGGACTGCGCCAACTCGACAAGAGAGCGAGAGACTCTTGGACGTTGCCGATGCTGTTGACTGCGAGCTGCGAGCTGCGGAGCTGCGCTTGGCAAGACAAGATCATTAAGGTGGCATATAACATGGCACTAAAGACACACACAGACACTTGCCGCTAAAGTACCTGTTTCGCATGGGGAGCACTGAGTGCTCTGATGTAAGTACAGTGAAGCTACAGCTATGTAGAACTATTCGCAGTTTTTCCACCATTCATTTAAGTCATATGAATTGTTGTCGCTGTCATAATGTGCATACTGTAGTTGGCTAGTTAGTGCCGTTGCAGTTAGAGATGTTGTTGCTGGCGCTGACACTTTTGATTGAATTCCCAGCAGCGTGCGTTGAGTCTGAGACAACGACGACTCGGACGATGACGACGCCTGCGTCTCAGCGCCGTCGATTGTAATCAACGCGCGGAGATCAATCAGCTAACTTGAAAACTTGGACGCCACACAGCAGCCAACTCCGAATCAATCCATCAAACGTATCAATCATGATGACAGCACAGATCGGACCAGCGAAGCAAACGACGTCCTGCTACAGGTAGCGCAAAGCTTTCCTCTAACATGACTCTCGGACTCTTGTTGTTGCCTCACTTGCGCAGTCTGCACGCGCGTTGCGCCCATTAAATTTGAATAATCTTAGTTTTTTTTTTTGCTGCGAGTGTGTGTGTGCAGTTTGCTGCTGTTTTTCATTTTTGCTTTTGCAACTGTCGCATGCAGCTGGACACGGTCTTAGAGGTGGCTTGCGTGCCTCGCATAGAGACGCTGCTTGCTGCAGGCGGCCATCAACGAAACTGATTTGAAATTCTAAAGTGATTTTGATTACTTGAGGTGTTGATGTTTTGACTTGTACGTTGATTAGATAGTTGAAGGCTTGTTAGATGCATGTCAGAGGAGCGGCCAGGCCACTCCGGGACAGGCAAACACGGTGAGCACACCGTCGTAGACTGTAGATAGCCGGTTGCTACTGAGATGCTGTTGCTGCTGCTGCTGCTGGACCCCGATATGTCAGCAGTTTGGGATGTGGCTCTGTGTGTCTACTGCGTGATGCGCCTTGATGTTGATTATAATTTAATTATAAGCAATCTGTAACAAGTTAATAGGCCGCAGACCCACTTGCCGCATAATTTAGCAGGCAGGTGTGAAATGGCTTCATTAGCTTACGACGCCTCTGAGCGTTTGAGCCAGCGAGTGGCAAATGTTGATGAGGTAGCGTTGCTACCGCATGACTAATAATAGTCATGGACCTGTCACACTGTGTTGCACATTTGCCAGCAGCAGCAATTCCTATCTCTATCTCACTCTCTATTTAAAGTGGAGCTCTCGAATGAAAGTTCAGTGATTGCTGCCAGGCAAAGCGAGCAATAGAGGCAACTACTCATACGTGCTTCGTATTTGAGCCTCGAGCTGTGAAATTATTGTCAAGCTTAATGTGTAGTTTGAGGTGTTGAATGATTGACAGTCCAGCTAGATAATCAAACAGATTAGCCAAGTGAGCAGTATTGATACTTAAACATGAATTTAGTAGAGTTAGAGTTGAGATAGAAGTGAGTGAAGTGAACTTTGTGTCCCTAGGACTTATCTGACCCTAGAAAGTATATATATTCTTGATCAACTTAAACAGCCGATTCATCTGTCTGTCCTTGTGAAGAAGTAGAGCTAAAAGTTGTTGAAGTCATTTAAGCAATTCTTTTGTATGGGTAAAATCACCCACTTTCTATGGGTTTTAGCTGTTTAGTTGACATTGTGGTATATTTCATGGAATGAAAAATATACCAGATTGTCAACTAACTTTTGATTGTCAGATTGTTAACTAACTTTTGAACGTAGTACCATATCAATATGCTAAATATAGGCTTTGGTGTAATTTTAGTATTTTTGCGGTATACAAATTTGGTATATTTTAAAATTTATAGGAGTCTGTTTTGTTTTTATTCACAATGGTTGGCGGGTAGCTATATCAATATAACAAATAGAGCATTTGGTATATTTTTAGTATTTTGCGGTATATAATTTTGGTATATTTTAAAATTTATACTGCTTTTTTCACAGTGAGGAGCGGGTAGCTATATAAAAATATAAAATATATTGTTAGTATTATAATTTTTAGTATTTTGCGGTATATAATTTTGGTATATTTTAAAATGAATACCACACTGTTTTGCTTTTATTCACCATGGTTATCGAATATTTCACAGTCCAACATACTCGACTGTAGCTTTCTTACTTGAATTCGCACTTGAACTGTAGAAGAATCTTGATTTCCATCTCGATATTCCATTAGCATGTAAGCATTGCTGTCTTGATTAAACTATTTTAGTCTTCTAGTTAAAGTTCGAAGCACAGAGAACCCTTCGACTTTGACTTGACAGATAGACCCTCAATTAGTCAAACTTTATGGATGTGGCTGTGATTTATGAGCTGGATTTCAAAGTTCTGAAAAAACCTGCCGCTACATTAAGCCATCAATTAGCGTTTCACAGACCATTAAAAGAGAATTGCCTTTGCCTTGGACTTATCAGCTATTTTCGTTGATAAGAAAAGACCACCTAGCTCTGTGGAATATTCCCTTCAAAAGAAAAGAGCGAATCAGATTTGGATTTTGTGGACACTTTGGAATCATGTCATGGTCACTTGCTCGTCGTCGCATTGTTGATCGCATTCTGACATTTGTTTATTTTCCAACTTCTTTGAGGTATTTCATATTGTGGTGGCCCCCACTCTATACAACTTATTCTAATGACTCTCTAGGCTTTTGTTTATTTGCTTGGTATTCGTCGCCAGCGCTGTGATATTTTTTTGGAGCTCTTTTAATTGCCCGGGACAGTTGATGATTTCATGTGTGGGCCGTTCGTTTCTCTGAGTACATACAGCACATATTTTGTTTATATTATTTGAAGTGTTTGCATTTGGTAATTGGAACGTCAAAATGTCAAGTGACGACGCCGCTTGAAAGGGTTCCAATTTGTTTACTGAACATTTTTGCTTCTTCTTCAATTTCAATATTCGAAATATTTAAAATATAATGTGGCAACGCCACAGTTCTTAAAGTCAATTAACATTTAGAATATAAAAGGTCTTATTTATGATGATGTAATTTAAAAAAAGTCAGACACTTGAGCTGAACACACATAGAGAAGAAGAAATAGGATCCGAGTGAAGTTCACCTGTACCAGCATAAAATGAAGTACCTGCTGCTGTTGTGCTGTAGGCTAAAAAGAGCGCTGCATATGCTTATAATAATAATATTATTACCAACATTAAGGCGAGCGTGTCTCAACGGTGCGAGTCTAAACAAAAGTTGAAGTAGACGAAGCAAAACAGAGAGGAAGGGCAATGAAATCAACAAGAAAAGATCAGAGCCAGCAGCAGCACGTTCTTGCTGTGGATCAGAGACCTCAATGTGAACCTGCAACAGCAACAACAGCATCTACAACTCTCTCGACGACGACCACAACAAAAGCAACGACAACAGGTACTTGCAGTCGCCTCTAGGCCATGGATGCGAGAACGAACCAATAATCCACGCACAGCCACAAAATGCGGCTGCGGTCGCGTCCAGAGCACATTTCTATGGAAACAACAACACATCGTGCCCAAGCTCGACTTTGACTCTGCACAGTGGGGCCAAAGTGTATGACAAACTTGACTAGAGAAGAATTTGCGCTGCAGTAGAAGATGTGAGACACTGTGCAGCTCCAAGGGCGCACATGGGCAATTCTCGCGAAATGGAATTATAAAAGAATGCCTCGACCCGGGCGCGTTTTAACGAGTTGAACAAAATCGAAAACGTTCGAATGGAGCGCGAGCGCGCGCGTAGGAGAGCTCTTCTCGGCAAAAGCGAAATAAGTTGAAAATAAATAAAAATAATAAATAAAACTTGAGGCCGAAGAACAAAAGCCAATGCCAAAGCGTGAGGGTGACGTCGCCGATCAAGAACCCGACTCGACTCGACTCGACTCGAGACGTTCCAACCCGGTTGCCCACAAAAATGAGAGCCCGCAAATGAATGCGTAGACTGAGGCTTCGACTGCTGCTGCTGATGCTGCTGTTGAAGTGGGTGCCCCCAGAGCCCAACACAGAAAAAATAATACAAAAAAATAAGGAAAGAAAAAATGAACCGAATTGCGAGCGAGTGGCGACCGCAAACCCGCAGCAACAAGTGTATAAGTGGCGTGGCTGGAGATGAGAGAGGGAAGCGATCAATGATCGCGGCAATCGTACGAAATGAAGTGGAAGTGAGAAGAGAGAGAGCGAGAGAGAAGGAGAGACAAACAGAGATGCGTCTGTTCGATAGATAGAACTGAGGAAAAACCCGACGAAGCCAGAATCCACAGAGGGAGAGAGAGAGAGAGGATGGGGAGAACTGAAGTGGCTAGAGAAGCGTCTGCGATCGATGGATCGATGGGCTGTTTGGGATGAGGCTTTATGGTGGCAATTGTATTTGGCCAGTGATCGTATGAAGCGGCTCAATTGTTGTTGTTCTTGTTGCCTGCGCCCGTACATTTATGCAATTCATTGTTGCATGGTGTGAGGGAGGCTAGAGAGAGAGAGAGAAAGAAAGAGAGGGAGACTGAGACATGATCATCTTCAACACCTTGGACAGGTTACAAAACAAAAGTGGCAACATTATTGAACCTCGTACTTGTACTTGTACCTCTTCTTCCCTTCTCCTCCCCCCTTCACTGCCCCGCTGTTATCGGTCAGCATTGCTTGTGTTCGATATGCGTACGTGGTTCAGGCTTTTAGCTGCAGATTACGTAGAAGCGCTTGGCATCTGTCTTCCACTCTTCTTCATCTTCATCTTCTGTTGCGGCTCCGGTTCGGTAGTTAGTACTTGATGTATGTAATTCGTGTTGCGCCCGCATGCAGCTACCTGCGGCAATACGTGGTTGAGCCTCTGACTCTGAGTCTTCTCAGTTGACCACTTGGTAAGGCCATCGACATGGCATATCGAGTATTTCATAATGCAATGCAATCTTTATGGGTTCATCGCAAAGGTGATCGAAAAAGAAGTCCAGCTAAATGCAACCTGTTGGGCTAGGTTTTATCCAGAGAAAGCAACAGCATTGTGAGAATGCCTTCCAGCCAGCGGCCGCTGTACAAAAATCTTAATAATGTCGAGTGTCGAAGGGAGCACGAAACGAAAAGATTAGCTCAACAAAATGAAGCTACAAAAATAATGCTTAGGTGCGCTTTAATTCTCTCTCTCTTCAATTGCAATAAAAGTTTGTGATAGCTGCTTTCAACTATTATGAGGCTTTTTTATTTGCTTACTGACTTTATTTTTACTGCTGCAATGCGCTAAAATGTGGGATCCGAAATGAAACTTGCAACCTTGGGCTTATCAACACTGCATCCTTCTGCCTAAAGTGGAGAGACACAACTACAACACACATCTCTATATATATAACATGAACTTGTAGCCTGATCATAAGGAAGAAATTAAATTTTTTGTGTTGCTGTTGCCTTTGGAATTTTAATGATAATTTCCTCTTCACGAATTTATGGTATTTTAATTAAAAGTGCCTAAAAGAATAATTTTTGTTGTTGTTTCGAGCTAAAAATACAAGTTTTAGCCACGTAAATTAGCCAAGTTTAATGCCTTTTGTCCTGTTGCTGTTGCTTCCTGTTGCGCATGAACTTTTGCCGACTGTCAATGGCATAATCCTGAGCTAAAGCATAAGCTGAGAGCCAGCCAACCAGTCTCAAGATTCAATATCCAAGATTCAAGCAAGGTCCACGTCCCAAGTCGCACATAAACGTCAATTTGGCCAATTATGGAACGCACCAAAAAAAACTCGAAACCGGAGCTGAAGACAAGTGCATTGGACTTTCGATTTCTTGTTCTGTGTTGTGTGCCTTTTGCTAAAGCTCTCTTGCCTTTGCCACTTGTTTGGGGCTTGATTAATGCGCCCGCTCCCGCTGGCTTTAGCTTTAGCTTCAGCTTCGATTCTGGCTTCAGCTCGTGCCCAGCCCATCCCCAGTCTGGGCTATTAATTCTATAGCCAACGTTTTTGTTGTTGCCTGTTTGCTGCTGCTGGCCATAAAAGGTAACGTTTGTCGCCCCGGCGACGTCTCAACAGGTTGCTGTTAATGAACGCCCGCGCAGAGTTTGCTTTGTGAGGAGTAGGAGTTGCACTTTGGTTGCCAGGAGAGGAGGGAGAAGGAGGGAAGTCGCAGGAAGTGGTGCCAACGCAAATGGTTAGCAATTACTTTATGCGTTTTCGCGTTGCCAACTGATTACAAGTCCCTTTTGGGGCAGCACCGCACCTCGCTTCGGATCGCATCCAACGTGTGCGGTAAAATGCACGAATGCGTTCAATATAATGAAATTCATTTGTACAATCTGTCTCTCTGTCTGTCTGTCTGTCCATTGCTTAGCTTCTCCGCCATTCCAAGGGTCTGGGCACGGCCTGAAGGTGCGTGGCACCGAAAGAGAGAAAGAGATAGACAAAGAGAGAGAGGGACTTGTCCAGACAATCTCGAGCGTGCCGCGGCGGCTAACCTTGAATTTTTTCGCAGTCAAGCAAGCACACCACAACACAACACCACAAAACAGCATCTCAAGTAGAAACGAGAATTGCATACCCTGTAATTGTTCACTTGCTTAACTGTGGCATTGCCAAAATGTTGCAATAAGTAGAGATGCAGTAAGTAGAGATGCCACAAATCATTGTGAAGTTGGTCTTGGGTTCAAACTTTAGTCAGTTTGTATATACAAAAGGAGTAAGTATTATAATTGTATCTAATATTAATAAACATTTGACAACATTCATCAATGTGTAAAAAATTTTGTAATTTGAAGATAAGGCAATCTAGATTTTGTGTATAATTTCATTCTTTATTTTAAAATAAATTTTCTTGGTTTAATTTAGTCATCATAAAATCTTGATTCAAGATTTAGACAACATTCATAAATGTATAAATATATATGTATTCAATTTTAAGATTGGGCGATCTAAATGTTTTGTAGAATTTCATTCTTTATTTCTAAATAAACCTTCTTGATTCAATTTAGATATCACACAAGCTTGATTCAAGATTTAGACATCATTCATAAATGTATAAAAAAATGTGTAATTTCAAGATTAGGCATTCTAATTGTTTTGTAAAATCAATGTTAATATAGGTTTGTTCCTTCTTGGTTCAATTTTGACATCATAAAATCTTGATTTAAGATTTTATTCATGATTTTAACACGTTTTTTCTCTCTGTGTAGAGTATTTGCCAGTCGAGCATTTCGCCTTAACTTGTAGTTGTTGGTTGACTCCTCCGCTGCTTGTCACTAAATAAAACTTGTTACACCGCAGCAAAAATTCATATGAAACGGACTCAAAAATCTACACGAAATGTGTCTACACATTCAAGGCGCCCGCTCAAGACGCCCACGCCCTCCACCTCCATCTCCACCTCCACTTGGACCCCACTCGACTTTAGCTCTCGATTCGTGCCAGGCTGATTCATAGGCTCAGCTCAGCACAAAAGTCAGCGTAAAGTAAAACAAAAACGCGTTGATTAAACGTTTCTTATGGCGGGACAGACAAGCGGACGGACACTCGAAATCGTTGTTGATATTATTAATAAACATAAATTTCAGTTTAAACAGTTGTTAAATAATCGTTTTTAGGGCTCGTATTGACAGACTCAAGTAGGAAGGGGACAGCGATCGCTGTACTACGATTGTTTCAAGGATACAAGCGAATAAAAAAGGGTTGCGAGTCAAGTGTCCTTAGGTGAAGATAAAGGAATAAGCTGACAAGTTATGATGATAGAGTTATTAAAGAGAGAAAGTTAAGTATATTAAGTATGTGTTCAATTTAAAGAACAAGGCAGTGAATGGGAAAGTTTCAATATGTTATATCCTGCTGATGATGTTCTTAACTCTCAGCGCGAGTGCCAGAGGCATAAATCAAACTTCAAACAGTGCGCCAAATGAGTGGAGTACCAAACACAGAGAAACTTTCACCCATAAATGGTGCGAGTTGGCCATAAACTTTGAGACTTGTTCTCTTCTTGCGTTGACGCAATGCCTCCTAATGATAACATTAAAATTGTGTTAAGAAATTAGCTAAGCGCAGCAAAAGCTGAAGAACATCATCGCAACGCCAGCAAAACTATAAGTCGTAAATCATGTGAAACTACAAGTTGTAGAACAGCTTGCAACCTCCTGGACAAGCAGCAGCAGCAGTAGTAGAAGAAGCAACAGCAAGTTGCAACTTGCAACGTGCAACGAGGCACAACCAGCAGCATTTTCACATTACGCGATAGCGAAATGTGCACGTCAATTAAGATACGCCAAGGTATGCCGGACAGGTGAATCAGCAGGTGGGAGAGAAAGGAGCAACAGCTAGAGCTGGAGGAGGAGGAGGAGGAGGCGAAGGAGAGCTGGTTATATGTACAGTGGCTGGGACACTTTTGTCAACAGAGTTTAACAGTTTCTACGCCTGTCAGCTCGTAAATCTCTCGAGCTTCTTCTGCTTCTATAGATCTCTCTACACTTCACTTCCCAGGGAGGAAGATTGAAGTGCGGAGTGTGTGGACAACGCCCAAGGAAGCAAGTTGGTAGCCAGTTTCGGTTGCGTTTAATAAAAGTCAATAAATTAATAAATTATCGCATTAAAATAAATTGCATCTAAATGTTCTAAGTTGCACATTAATTAAGCAGATTGCTTGATTTATTGGCGTATCAAGTGTCGCCTCGATGCGACGATGCAGCAGCCACAAGCAGTCTGTGCACTTTAGCAGCTGATTTTTATCATGATCGTTGGGGCAGCCGCCGTTGCTTTTCATATTGCAACAGCCACAAGTTGAACGTCTTGTTCATCAAGAGTTAAGAAGATGCTCTCGCTTCCCTTCCCCTTCCCTTCGAACAGTCAGAACACATTTTATGTGTCCATTTACGTAGCTCAAATTGTGCGCATTCTAGGCAAAAGGCAGCAACAACAACAGCAATAACAACAACAAGAGTGCAAACAACATCTTCTGTCCATTCTCATTCTCATTCCCATCCGCATCAACTTCATACCACATTCTCATCTTGAGCCTCATCGTCATCGTCGTCGTCATCGTCTCTTCTTTTCGCACTTTGTTGTCATCCGACTGACTTCTTGTGCGTGCCAATTTTCTCCTTATTAATAAAGATAAATAACTTAATGATTATTACGCTTAAAGTGTTTAATTTGCAGACGTTTAGGCGCTATTCGCGATTCTTTATTGCTACTACACATATTCTTCGGTTGCTTCGTTCCTCGTTCTTGTCGATTTTATTGCTTATTGAAATGAAGTTATTAGCTGTTGGTTTCTATGTCTACACAACAAGTGTTACATTATGATTTTATTGTTGTCGATGCTGATTGGATTAGTTGTTGGGAAGTTTGCTAATAATAATGAATGTCTGCTTAAAAAAATGTACAATTTATTAATGATTATTTATTTTATCTTATGTAGTTCTAATAATATCATTATTGATCTTGCAAAAGTTCGCTAGACAATTTATTTCAACCTTTTAAGAGTTTATTTAAAGTATTTTAAATGTTGTATTCATTTGTTTTGCTACGTTTTTGTCTAAGTACTTTCATTGATATATATCCTCAATCCAATGGCAGTTATCTTCATATTCAGATCTATTCACTTATCACAGAATAAGAATAATTTCTGAAAGAAAGTTTTTCTCAATATTTAGAGTTAAGTTTAAAGTATTTTACAATTCCTTTTCATGTATTAATTATGCCATTGTCTTGGTATTTTCTTTGCGAGATATTCTTACTTCAAAGGCAGTTATCTTCATGGTATACTTAGTATTTTAGTAGTATTTTGTATATAATATGATATAATAGTATATTGCTAACATAATATATTAATAATTATTATGAGAGAGTTCGCTGAAGTGTTTAAAAAGTACATTTAAACTATTTTACAATACTTATTAAATTATTAGTTATCGTATTGTCGCAGTAATTTATTTGTAGGGCATTTATCTTCGTATTCAGATCTATTAATAAAGAGAGTTTAATATGACTGACTAGTGCTAACAATGTGGATTGGATCAGTTACCATAGAGTTTGTTTAATCTCTTAATAGAATTTTAAAGTATTTAACAATTCTTATTAACTTAATTACTCTATTGTCTGAATAGTTTCTTTATTCTTTATAATATCCTTTAAGTATTATATGCCAGTTATATTATTCTGATCTTCTCTTAGAGTCTTACAATGATGACTGTTCAATGTGTAAACAGTATTTTACTTGTATTTACATTTCCTTTTCATTTATTAATTACACCATTGTCTGAGTGCTTTCTTTGTTTTATATAATATCCTCAATCCTAGGGCAGTTAGCTTCATATGTGCATTGGCCATGTTAACAAGTGTAGTTGGTAGTCAGAGTACCTGTTTAACCAGACGCAAACAACAACAGCAACGGCGACAACTGTCGGCCCACAGTCGCTGTTGCTGCTGTTGTAGGAAATATGGCACACGCTGCCATATGTAATTGTAATTTCACTGTGTGGACAACAACTCTGGGATTCTCTCTCCCTCTTGCTGTCTCTGTCCTCCGTTGTTGCATCTCTTTCATTCGCTGTGCCTCTGATGGCCAAAGGTGTCAACGCGCATGCGCGCACGAGTTGTCAGCACATTAATTTCATTTGCATTTCCGCTCGGCGCTGGTTTCGCATTACAACTCGAACTTAAAAGCTGGAAAAACTAGTGCGATTTTCCAGCCACCACACACTGCACGGCTGAAGAGGCTGGACACTCGAAGTATTCCTTTATTTATCCCAGTGTATTTGGCAAGTGTTGCCCACTTGGCACTCGGCTCGTGCCGTCTTTAAGCTCTTGTAGCTGGCTTTTTGGTCTGTGGCCCACTCCTGGCTGACTGGCTGTTGCCAACTGCACACAACATGAATCACACACGCACAACGCAGCGAGGAGGCATTTTTTTTTTCTTTTTTTTTCGTTTTTGATTATTTACATAGTTTTGCTATTACTACAAATTTTTATTTGCCGCGCACATTCGAAGGCCTGTTTTAACAGTTGTTGTCGTTGTTGTTGCTGTTTTTGTTGTTGGTCGTTGGCCATCGTCAACTGTCGTCGTCGTTGTTGTTGTTGTTGCTGCGGTGTCTGTTTTTGCTGCTTTTTGGGCCCCACTGTTTAATTGTGGCTTAAAGTGGTAATAAACAAGCCTGGCGCAAGAATATTAATAGCCCATGTTATTGATGGCAATTGCTCGTTGAATTTGGCGTAATTAAGTCGTTGTCATCAGTCTCACTCTCTCGCTCACTCTTTCTCTCTTTCTTAATTTATGCAATGCCATCTTTTGAACACAGTTTTCTTGTTTGGGCTTCTTTGGATCTGCGCCAGTTAACTAAAAATAAACAAGTGCAGCTTCGAGACATTAAACCACATAGCTCGATTGGCATTTCAAATCAAATAAAAAAACGATAAAAATCTGTAGCAACAGCAATTGGAATGCTTGTTAAGGAGTTTGCACGTTTTGAAGATATCCTTCAGGTATTTCAAAGTTTAGAATAATTTCAAAATGACTGAAGATTACACAATATTTATTTAAACTGTTTACTTTTACTGGTTATATAAACACTTTATGATTATAGAGAATTGATCTCTTAATCACCTTGGATATTAATAACTTTATAAAGTATATACCCAATAAAAGTTATTTGGGAAATACTTCTTACGCACACTGTTGGTATATTTTGACATATATTTAGAATGAATTCCTTCATCGATATACCAAAAATTACATTCGGTGTATTTTTAGTATTTTGCGGTATATTATTTGGTATATTTTAGGAATACTACCTTGAATATTTTGACATTTATGGTATATTTCGAATGAAGTCCTTCATCGATAGACCAAAAATTACATTCCGTGTATTTTTAGTATTTTGCGGTATATTATTTGGTATATTTTAGGAAGTCTACCTTGAATATTTTGACATTTATGGTATATTTCGAATGAAGTCCTTCCATCGGTATACCAAATATGATATTCGGTATATTGTTAGTATTTTTTAGTATATTTTTGGCATATTTAAAGAATAATACCGCACTGTTTTGCTTTTATTCAAATTTGGTAGAGGGTATCTCACTTGTTTGTTGTGCTTTTATAAAGATCACTAGCCAATTAGGTTGTTAAAAGATGTTTAACGATGTTGTATGATTCATATTCACAACCATTTATGCCTTCTCACGGCACTCATAAAAAACCGCTCAATAGATTTTGCAACAAGTTTGCAAATTGAAAGTAAATACACACAATTGTGCAATAATTTCTTTGAAGATTTTCCTGGGGGAAATGTCTTAAATGACATAAATAAAGGGAAACTTGCGTTGGACTTTGCAATTGGATAACCTCGGCAAACATAAGTTAGCCTCGATGCCTGCAGTGGCAGCAACTGTTGCTGTTGTGGCCCTATGGCAAGAAATTTTCTCCCACATTTGGTTGACTGACATTTGATGGTTTCGTGATGCGGCCCGTTTGGCTCTGGCTTTGGCTTTGGCTTTGGCTTGTTTGCTGCTCGATGCGCAAAACATCAAACGGACGTCAAACGCCCAATGGTCAACAAGTTGAAAGTTTCTCCACCAATATGGAGACAGCATAGATCTTTCTTCTCTCTCACTCGCTCTTTCTCTCGGTGAGTGTTATCAGGCTGGCCAAATGTAGCCGAGGCTTACAAATTAGCGCGCTGCCAACTGCAACTGTCCGAGTTGGCCCAAAAGGCAGGCTCCAAGTCAAATGACACTAACAACAACAATAAACTACTGTTGACATTTGTTGCTGTTGTTGCTGGAGAGTGTGCAACCTCCTACTACAAAAGCTACACACAATGGAACACTTGCGTCTTGGACTTGGACTCCGATTCCGATTCCTCTGGCGCTGCGTGGGGGTGAGCTGCTGTTTCTTTGTGCCTGCAACTGTCTCTCACTCCAACGTGTGTGCGACAGTGTGTGTGTGTGTAAGTGTGTGTACTTTATGGCCACGCACCGGGTAGAGCAGGCAGCCTGGCCAGTTTCCATAACTCGACTCTCGGTGACTCTCGTGTCCATGTCAGCATCGTCGTATGTATTCATTTCCAAAGGGAATAACTTATGTACGCTCTGGGCACAATAAATTCTTGCGCTGAAAATGTCAATTAGGCGCAGATTTTGTTGTTGTTGTTGTTCCTGTTGTTGTTGCTCTCTCTCTTATTTGCTGCCAGAGTGGAGCGTGAAAAATCTAATTGGCTGGCATTTGTTTTCGGCGTACGAAATTGAATTGTATCAGCCCCACAACAAGAGCACAGCCCCAAAAACAGAAGTTAAACACAACAGCAGCAACAACAACTTGTATTTGAATTTACACTTGTGCCGGAGTTGAATTCACAAGCAACAACAACAGCAACCAACCACACATCGACATGCGCGCCAGTAGCTGCCACTTAGCTGTGAAATGATGACATAAAAGAACATATGCGCTGACACATCAATGGGGAGACACTCGACCAAGTGGATGAAGCTACCTTATGCCTCCCTTCACTCTCTCTCTCTCACTCTCTGAGTCTGACTTTGGACTAATAGGCACAAGAAGCGTAACCAGCCAAGGATCGCAGCTTGCAGTTGTGTTTGCTTATTGACAGCTTTTGCTTAGCGATGAGCAAGCAACAAAGTTTATGAAATGGGAAACTTGAAATGCTAAATTGTGGTATAATTAAAGCAGTTTATATTTTTATTAATGTGACTAATATTTAACTATAAATCAGACAAGTAAAATACTATCAAATTTAGAGTTTATTTCACCTATTCTCTATTGAAATCAAGTTGAGTTTCAGTTATATTTTTATAGTATAATATTGTCATTAAAGTGACTAATATTTAACTGAAAACCAAACAAGCATAATACTGCATATCTCTAAACAAAATTTAGTGTTTATTTTAGCTATTCTCAATTAAACTCAAGATGAGTTTTCGAACATTCAGGTTTTCAGTTATATTTTTAAGGTATAATATTGTTATTAATGTGACTAACATTTAACTATAAATCAGATATGCAAAATACTTCATATCTTTGTACTAATTCAGAGTTTATTTCACCTATTCTCAATTGAAATCAATATTATTTTTTTATTATTATGTTGTCATTAATGTGTCTAATATTTAACTATAAACCAGACAGGCAAAATACCTCATATCTTTATACAAATTTAGAGTTTATTTTAGCTATTTTCAATTAAAATCAAGATGAATTTTCTAACATTGAGATTTTTAGTTCTATTGTTATATTATTATATTGTCATTAATGTGACTTATATTTAACTACAAATCAGACAAGCAAAATTCTGCATATCTCTATATAAATTTATAGTTTATTTCACCTATTCTCATTTCAAATCACGATGAGGTTTCTAACATTAAGATGTTCATGTTCTTGAGGCATTTTTTAACCCAAATTTCTTAGTACTGAGAACTTGTAGAACCTTTTTTCATTTGTGAAGTCACTTCTAAACGATAAGTCACAGCACGCGCTCATCTCTAGCTATTACGCACATTGAAGGTGGATGTGTTTGGCTGCCTGGCCAAGTGCTCAGGCAAGTGTACAATGGCCAAGTGCGTCTCTCTTCACTTCAACTGTTGTTGCTGCTGCTGTTGCTGTTTGCTGACTGTGCAGAGTCTTCCCGCAAGTCGCGTCTCGGGCGCAAAAATCGCAAAAAATCAAAAATAATTGCCAACACCGGGCGACGGCTTGAAAGACGGAGAGAGACAGAGAGAGAGAGATGCGTATGGTGTGATTATATTGAATTTTTGATACGCGTTGGCCAAAAGGGCTGAAACGGGTGAAAACGTTACGACGTAGCTGTGGCTGTTGTGGCTGCTGTGGCGACATTGACAGGTCAATATTGATGGAAACAAGATTTATATGACAACGGCGGCTATATTTTCAAATTTAATGAGCAGGAAGCAACCAAGCCAAGTGCCCGCAAAGTGGACAGTGAATGCTCTGTCCATCTGTCCGTCTGTCTGTCTGTTCAGTTTGTTGGGTCTCGTAACGGACAGCAGAAGAAGTGTCGAGTAACTCGCTTAAATGATGTGCTAATAAGGCGCACATAACTGTGCAGAAATATGATGGCTCTCCATCGCCCCTTTTTGGAGTGTGGAAATTATGGCAAATATGATGTGAATTTGTGCTTAATGAGCAGGTGACTAATGAATTTGTCAGAGGGTCAGAGGTGAAGTAGTTAAGCTAAAAGATGAGCGATGGAGAGACTCTTCAACTAGATCTGCCTTATCGTTATATATCGAGTGGATTGATGGAATTCTTTTCAATTGTTGTTTGCGCTTCTTCTGCCCCAAGTGGAGGCTGTCAGTGGGCATTTTGCAAAATGCCAATCCCAAATGGTGATCTTCAACTTTCTCAATGGTCATCACTTGAGCTGAGCTGAGCGTGCAACAACGTTTGCGCTGCACAGACATCCTTGACCTCTGGCCACATGTCCGAGTCAGCATCAAGACAACAGCGAGACGACAGAAACAACAAACGCCCAGACAAGAAACGACACCTACAAGGCACACACACACAAGCACGGACACAATCTACACCCACAAGCTGCTGCCACGCCTTTAGCCTGGCATCAGGCTTCGAGCCGTCAACATTCCTTGCGCTCTCTCAGTCAGCGTTGCATTATCGTCGCACGTCATCGCAGCAAAGTGCGGAAGGGGTCTGAGAGGGGGAAAGGGGGGTTGTTGAGGGGGCTGCGTGTACCGCCCGTCGTCACTTGTCTGATATATCACCTGTGCAGAGAGCAGCAGACAACAACACCAACAAGTTGGCAACAACATGGCATAATGCACGGGACGCAAGACAATCGCGTCTCTATATGCATGCCAAATTGGAACAATGCGAGCAAACCGAGCGACCGACCGCACCTACAGACTATTGTCACAATTCAGACAGCAGACAGTGGACAGTGGACTTGTGGACTGTGGACTTGTGGCGTCTCTGATTCTGAGCGAATCAAATGCATTAATCCAATTTACGCAGCGTCCACTTGCTACAGAAGTGTGTGTTTTGTGCCCCCGCCAAAGCTGTCAGTGCAACAGTGAAATGAAAGGAGCATTGCATTCGAACTTGGCACCGTCTCCTCCCGAAAAGATTTCTGTGTAAATTTGCAGATTTTTCAAAAGTTGGCAGCACAATTTAAGAGCAACGCAATCAGCGTTAAGCAATCTCCTTTCCCCGCGCGCTCTCCTCTGAGAGAGCGCAAACTCAAGTGCAGGCCGTTGACAATTTTATTTATTTACAGTTGGCAACTGTCTATATAAATTGAGGTGCACCAGTAGGATGTGGAAGGTGCTGCTCTCCAACTCCTGCTGCTCCTTTGGTAACTTCAACTCGAACTCCAAGTCGAACTGCAACTCCATCTCCTTGAGCCAGACAATGTCAACATAGTTGCAATTAATTTGTAACCGATTATCATCTTCAGGTGCCAAATAAACCTCTCGCAAGGCGGAGGCTGAAACGTGTTGAGTGTGTGTGTTGCCTCCTCCTCCTCTCTCGGTATCGGTATTTTGCATACAACATTTTACTCGCAACTCGTCTGCTTTATGTGCAACATGGCCACATAAACAAGATGCCAGCCAGCCAGAGCCCCAGTTACTCGAGACACATCGAAAGAACAACACACACAAAACCAAAGTGCGATACTCGGACTTGAGTTCTACTAGACATCTAAATGTATTTCAGTGTATGTGTGTGTGCCAGAGTTTCCCCCGACCTGACAGGTTGCCAACACTTGACGAATTTAATTATTTCGATATTTTCCACACACACCACAGACGTTGTTGCAACGTGTTGCGTGTTGCATTCCACATGCATCATGTCCGATCGTAATGAGAAAATATGGCATTTGTGTGACAATAAAGTGTGCTTCGCACTTATGTTACCCACATCTCCCCAATCCCCATCCCAATCCCAATCCTGATCCCAATTGCAATTGCAATCCCCAATTCGTGGTGCTGGACAATCTTTCGCTCGCTCTCTCGCCCAGCATTTTGCATGCGCCTAAATTATGTTGACAACTGTCCGTAGCGTCTCATTGCAACGGCTGCTACTCACTCATTATGCCTGCAACATGGACTCGCACTCGTATCATATCGCCCGCTCTTTACCACAGCTTCGTTTCGTTTCATGCAACATGCATGCAAGCCAGAGTCAAGGCAAGGCGAGTCAAGTCGTCGGTCTAATGCCTGCACCATTTATTAAATGTCTCCATGGTGCGACAATAACTTTATCAGGCCAAAAACGAGAAGATGCTGCCACAGCAGCAGCAGCCACCGACAGACACTGACCACTGGCCACCAGACACGAGCCACAAGCCACAACAAGTACGTGCAACGTGCGGCTGAAGACAACGACGACGACTTTGCATGTCTGTAACTGAGCTCCAGTTCTGAACTCGTTGCGCTGCCAAGTGCACAAGCTTAACCCATTGATGCACAGTTCTGAAGATTTAGTAAGGTGTAGAAAATATTGTTGGAAGATTTTATAAAAAAAGAAGAAGGAGGGAAAATAATAGACAATCGAACATACAATTTAATTAAAAGCATTTAATCTTTATTACTAAATCTTTAGTATTGTGTAGAGGAAATATATGATAATGATTTCAAAGTAAAGAGGAAGAAGTAATGTGTGGAAGAAATATATTATAATGATTTGAAAATAAAGAGGAAGAAGTAAAAGAAAGTAAAATATAACTTTAAATTTTATTAAAAGTAATTAGTTTTTATTTGGACTCATATATTTCGCAAGTTCCACAAATTTTAGAGTGACCGTTTGTGACAATCTTTATGACGCTAAATTTGGTGCAGAAAAGGTAAACAAAAAATTAATGGCCCACAGAAACATTCGCTTATTGAATAAAATAAATAATGAAAGGAAACAGATAAGCTCGCATTCTTTGGCTATTTCTATGAAGACAATATCCCAAGCAAATTTTATTCTAACTTGGTTGCAATATTTTTTTAATTTTTAAATTCTAAATACAAATCTTTAACTGCAATACAAATCTTTAACTGTCTCTTATTAGTGTTATTTTCTCAATTAGAGAATTTGTCTCCACACGCTTTTAATTTATTTTATATAAATTTCCGTCTAATATTATAATAACTCATTAGAGACTCACATTTACTCATAAAACGAATTATAGAATAAATAGTAAAATATAGATCATTAAAGTGTGATCTTTAGTGGGTTAAGAGATAGTCAGGTGTAGTGTTACCATGGCTAGCGTTATAGAGTGCAGCAACATCCACATTTACCAGCTCATTAAAAGCCACTGCACCCACCACGAGCTCTCCTCACATTGCGTGTACATTGACCCAGCAGCTTCTGCTCCTGCTCCAGCTCCAGCTGCTCCGTTCTGTCACATTCCGCTGCTACATTGGCTTCTCAATGCAACAGCAGCAGAAGCAGAAGCAGCTGAGATCCAAAATTGGCATGTGGCGGCCTCATAAACCGAGCGCAAAAGCAAACGACGGCCATTTTGTGTGCAGGCCTTGTAAATTTAGAATTTACACAAATTAGTCGAGAAGCTGCTCGCTCATTGTATAAATTCTAAACGAGTTCGATCGCATTTGAGGTTGACAAACCTGTCGGTGAAGCTCATTTAAAACAGCACAAAAAACAACAACCTACAAAATTTGAAAATAAAAATGTCAATGGCGCTTTTGCGCTTGCATACGAAAAATATCATTGGAAATAATCATATCAAAAATATAAAAAAAACTTTGTTGGTGCTGATTGAAATAATTTTTGGTTTTTTCGGGGCGCCTAATGAGAATTTCGTGTTTCTCAAAGGCGGCTCAACAAAATGCCAGCACATGCAAATTGTGTGTGTGTTTGTTGTGTTGTTGAGGGCTCATAAAATAAATAAAGCGAACTCCTCTTAGCATCTCGTGGCTCAATGTGCCATAAATTCTAAGAGTTTATTTTCATTTTTATTTATTTTGTTTGAAGGGGTCAATATTTGCGTTAAGTCGCCATTTAATGAATACACATCCAATTCCATTCGATGCGATTTGAATCGTTGAAACGTTGCGAGCATCCTCCGAGCTTGTTTAAGCATTTGACAATATCATTTAAAGCGACATTTTCGTGTTTTCTTTTTTAAACTTATTTTGTTTTTGGCAACAAAGTCGCGGCAAGTCGCATTTTGAGGCTCGTAAAAAGTAGCTATAAACATGTCAAGCAACCGCAACGACTATCCCTGAGAACTCATTATACCCTGTAGTTATTATGAAAGGGTATGAGACTGCTTTAAAAAATGTATCTTACGAAAAGAAGGAAGTAATATGCAAAAAGTACATTTTGTATTAGCAATCAATGACCAATAAAAATGTAGCTTAAATGTTAAACCAAATACTAGTAAAACTAACCTTTTTTTCTGCTGCCAATATATCTGTCGATCAGATAAGGTCCACTAGTTCTTGCTGCCGACTTGCTTTTTAATTAGTTGTCTCGCTGACGCTCGAAAATCGAAAGCTGCACACTTGTCTTGTCGCCATGGTGTGTCTCTAGACATGATCCAAAGACAACATTGGACTGAGAGACAGACAGCCAGTTAGTCAAGCAGGCAGGCAGCCAGTTGGCAAAGAGCCGGCCACCCCGCCCTTTGGCAAACAGACAACGAATCAGGTGTTGGCTATTTCCATTCCATAATGGAGTCTTGACTTTTGAGTCCGCATGTTGTGTTTCATGGTCAAGACGATTTCAAATGGCGTCTAATTTGACTAAATTATGCATTCAGCCACCGATCAACTTGTTTTCCCAATCAGTTTTGTCGTTGGCCTGTCATAAAATTTGTATAATTTTTACGGTATCATAAAGTGACAGTCATGAGTTTTTAGTTGGAAGACGAGCTCAAGACTATCACAGTGTCAGTTGCGGCCTTTTGTCTCTTTGATTTGCTCGTTCGCATTTGTATTTTAATTTTGATTTTCAATCCACAAACACACGTCCCTAAACTATTGATTGTTTTTTAATGAAGCTCCGCTGGGAATGTGTAACGCAATTTGATGATTTTAATTGGTTACAGCTAACAGGCGGCGTAATTATCGGATAGTTTTGTATATTTATCGAAAGATTCAACTTGACACGGTCAGAGCCACAATCAGTAAGATAGATACAAAAAGCCAACGAGTGCGGCGTGTAAAGATCTTGTTTGTAGTCAGTCGAACACGGAGGGAAACATAATAATGGGAAGGAAATGAATAAGATTAGAGTTAACTGAGATTCGAAATTTAGTCAGCTATGGCGTGGAAAATTAATTTTACTATCCAGCGAACGAACTGATTGAAAATTTGAATAGATATGAACGAAAAAAGAATCGAGAAGCTTGTTAATATTGAGTTATATTTTATTATATTATTATTTGGAAAGGAATTTCAATCTCTATTGGTTTTTTATACCCGCTACCCAAAGGGTAAGAGGGAATTATCATTTTGTGCCTGGAGGAAATGAAAACGCCTACTTACTACAGGTTTTAGTTGCTTTTGGCGGATAATATAGTATTTTTGTACACTTTGGTATATTTTGAGTGTAGTACTATTTCAATATACCATATATAGTTTTTGGTATATTTTAGTATCTGGTATATTTTGAATCTATACTATATCAATATACCATATGTAGTTTTTGGTATATTTTACTATATGGTATATTTTTTTTTGAATATATAGTATATCAATATACCGTATAATGCATTTGGTATATTTGTAGTATTTTTGCGGTATATACATTTGGTATGGATAGCGAGTATTTCACAGTCACACACTCAACTGTAGCTTTCTTACTTCTTTCGTTTGTCTTTCTTCAACTTGTGTCTAATTCGTACAACCGAAATGCAAACTGACAAGAAAATTCAAAACAAACTTCTCCATCAATTTGGGGTCCCCCAACCTCGACAGCTTGTCAGAGCTTCCTGCTGTTTGCTGTTGTGGTGGTGTCCCGTGCTGCACTCTCTTCTGCACTGCCTGCCAGCCTGTTGGCCGCCCAACTTCCCCTGGTTTTCCCCGGTCTCTGGTCACCAATTTAATTGAAACGCCCACGTCATAAACTCTGAGGCAGTTTTACCTGCCATTTTGCCCCATTGCGTGTTCGAATGTTTGCCATTTGCACCCACGCCCATTCTCCAGCTCCTAAACTCCAGCGGCAGCTTCATCTCTGCAACGATGAAGCACAGAGTGAGAGTAAAAGAGAGAGAGCGAGATAGAGCAAGAGAGAAACAGGCATTGAACCAACTTCGAGCGGGCACTAAATTTTTGGGTAAAATTATTGTTATTACACAGAAATCGTTTATTATTAATTTTAATGTATGGCAGCAGACGGCCAGACATTGCAAGCGCTGGCCAGGGAAAGGTGCAGAGGTAGAGTGGTGAGGGTGGGGAGGGGGAAGCGATACTCTTTGCATGTTGCGTGCGTGACGTGGATAGACGACCGACCAGCCCATTGGACGCGTGCAGTGCGCCGTTAATGCAACCAATTCCAATTCTCCAAGTAGGCAAAAATCCGTAGCAAACGCGAATGCGTCACGTGACTCACACCCACATCAGTTGGACTTCGTCCTGCTGTTGTTTTTAATGGTATTTGGTTGTTGTTATTGTGTATGTGTGCGAGTGTTAGGCAAAGGATGTGCCCGGATGGGCGCAGCTCATCGGTTTAACTTGGTTGGGCATAGGTAACCTAACAAAAGCCCACAAACAACGACGAGCACGCGTCACAATATATGATATTCTCTCAACCCTCATTCTGGGCTTCGTTCCTGCGATGACTGGCCTAGGGCTGCAACTTTTTACGCCTAATTGAAACGACTCGGAGGCAAAACTTTTCACCTTCTGACGTGCGCTCGGCTCGTGGGCTCATTAATTATAATTTTCATGTTGAGTGGGTTGCCAACAGGTAGAACAACAAGGCAGACACGTTAACTCTATGCTGCGTTCACACCAGCTTTGCAGTTGAGTGTGACCAGATTATATTTATTTTAGAAAATAAATCAGGTATTAGTTTAATGTTTAGGTTTGCGCAATATATTTATTTTAATATTAGAACAGTTTATTAAGAAAAAATTTATCAGATAATATAAAGCTCTAAAAACTAAGTGTGACCATAAAATATGCTTTACTAAATCTGGTACTTATTGAGTATTTGTTTATTGTAGATCATTTTATTATAAAAGATAGTGACTATACATGAATACTTAACAAAATCTATTAATTTAAATTGATATCTTTATTCTTTATTTACAGAAATCAAAGATATTTATTCTATATACAATACTAAAAGAAAAAGTGTTGCCAAAAAGCTTTCAGCAATGGGGTATGTAAAGAAATTATATCATTTTTATTCTCCATAATATTTATATTTTAATTTTAAAACTCTCTACTATGAAATTAGAATGTAAGAGTACAAAAGAATGTGGCTATTCTCTACAATACTTTTAGAGCATTTCTTAGGTGTGATCGCACCATAAGCTGCAAAGGGTTGCAGCACTGGCTTGCAGGGTGTGTTGTCATGTTGCACGATGTAAATACGACAGCCATAAAAAGCTGATCCAGCATAAAATGCATAAAAATGTGCTGGTAATTCCAAATGGAAATTACAAAATGAAAACTTTTAACTATTTTCCATGGTGTATCTTAATGCCAAATGTTTTCCACTGCTGCACTTTTTTTGTTGGTTGCACTCTTCACCGATGATAACGCTGACTCAATGAGGGTTCAGTTTGGATGTCAGTCTGCTGCACGCTCTTTCTCTGTTTCGTCCTTCCTTCCTTCCTGCCCTTGCTCAGTCTTTGATAGATGCGCAAAAGTACTTAATCATTGTGCGGGCTAAATTAATCAAGTGGCTTGTACTATGTGTAGTAGCTCGGCGCTTCTGTCTGCCTGCCTCTGTGAGTGTTCAGGGGGTCGAACTCTGTTTTTAATTTGTGCAGCTCATGGAATATTCAAACAGCATATGGCTCGTCTGGGCTGCAGCAATCCTTGAGGCTGCATAAAATTAGGCAAAACAAGTAGGAAATTAAAAAAGAAAAGAGCATTTCAAGCGAGTGTCATATGGCGCAGAGATGCGGGGCGGTTCGCTTTGAAGGACTTGGATTCTCTGGTAGCTTATGATTAATCGACTTCATCTGTTGGATTGTTTACCATTTCTTTTTGGTTTATTAAAACGCGAGCTGCTCTCACTTTAATGCGCGTAAAGCCATAAAAAAAAGAATTTCTCTTAGTTCTAGTTCTGCTTTCGTTATGGTTAATGTGGCTAATGGTTAATGCGAGGGAACAGCTTGGCCGTAACCGGCAACAGGTTCATCGAAAAGGAAAAAACAGGCAGCAGCTGGCATTCAAGTTGAGGAATTTTAAATCATGGCGACAATTTTCACAAATTCCTGGCGCAAGAGGCAATAGTTTGGTAAGCAAATTGGCAGCAGTAAGAAGAAAGAGAGAAGCATCCCCAGCGTCAGCAATTGGCAGTTGGCTGCAGTTGGGGCAATTGTTTGGTCTGTGCGGCATTTCAGCAATCTTAAGTACGCCTACAAGAACATGTAAATAGACTTTCGGTATCGAAACAGGAACATGGTATGCAATTTGCTCGTTTGACACTTGAAATATGTGGCAACAATACTCTATACGAGTGGAGTACACTTACCTCCCCTTCCCCTTACCCCTTACACACACACACACACATGTGAGTAAGAGGCGGCCCGGCCACAGTTGCAAATGCATGCCTGTTGTTTATAGGCAAATGTCAGACGACGACGTCGTCGCAGGCGGTGACAATGACAAGCTAAGCAAGCGAGTTGGGACGGAGACGCAAGGAGAGACAGAGAGAGAAAGAGAGAGACAACGAGCAACTTGCGACGGGCCACTTGCAACGACAAGTGGCCAAGTAGCTGCCACTAAACAGAACTCCTCTGAACGCTGACTTGCTAACTAAACTGAACTGGACTTGTTCAAATGCTCCACTCTCTGCTCCCCACCCGCCTACCTTGCTTGGCAGGCTGAACTTTGAACTCGAACAAAATATGCGGCTAACTTGTTTTCGATACCCGCCCCAAAAGCAGCTGCAACGCCCCCAACTCAGCGCAGGCAGCGTCTGCTCAACACTCTTTCAATGGGCATGCAGCATTACTCAAAGCGTTTGCTAGGCAAGTGCAAAGCTGAATTCGGCTGACAATTCGGTATATATTGCACTCAATGGTATATTTTGAATGCAGTACTTCAGTGTTTTAGCTGACAATCTGGTATATTTAGCGCTTTACGGTATATTTTGAATATAGTACTATATTAAAATATCAACCATAGCTCTTGGTATATTCAGTATTTTTTCGGTATATTGATTTGGTATATTTCGAAATTTATACCGCACTGTTTTGTCCGAGTTTTAAAAGGGGTAGTCGCGTCTTTGTTTACTTGGCTGACAATCTGGTATATTTAGTATTTTTCGGTATTAATATGGTATATTTTGAGAATAATACTGCACTGCTTTTATTGAAAATTGGTAGCGAGTAGCTTATAGCCGAGCGTACTCGACTGTAGCTTTCTTACTTGTTTTCATTTAAGGGCCTCGGTAGAGTATTAAAATGTCGTCATTTTTAACTGCTTGGTTAAATCTGCAAGTCTTGCAGTTGTTGTTAAGGTTGGCTCTGATATCAACGCTGAGTGAATTTGTATGTTCACAGTTTAAAAGAGCAGGCGCGAAAGTGAACACTGATCCGGTCGGTTGCTGGTTTTGTGGCCCATGCCAGGCCATGTTACCTGGGATACTGCTGCTGCTGGCTGCTTGGCTTACAATAGCTCAAGAATACCGCTATCATTATTCTTAAACTTTTGCGGCGGTGGCGTTGTTGGGTGACTCCTTGAGCAGCCGCCTCTAGACTTTAGCCCCCAGTCGATTCTCATTTTAATGAACCGCCGTTCTATTTTTCGCTGATCTTTCGCCACTAATAGGAACGTGTTCACGTCGTCGTTGCTCCTTGGCGAGACAACGACACCAACAACAGCAGCCACCACCAGCAGCAGGAACGACAGGGAGCAAACTTTAGCGCATGGCAGCAACATAGCAACGGCTTAAATCTATGAGGACGCCTTACAAACTATGCTTAAGTGATTGTCAAGTTAGGCTTTTAATTTATCATCCATAGACAACAGCAGCAGCCGACGACGATGGCGATGGCGACCACTCGGACTTGGGGGCTAAGTAGAGGTTATGCCTGGGTTAGGCTACCATTTTTTTGCTTTTATGCTGTGGCTGGACTCGCTGCTGTGGCGGGCAAAGTGTTTCGCATTGCATAATCTCGCGCTTCCTTGACGCGATTCGAGCAGAGTTGTTCCCCTTTTTGTCCCTCCCGACAGGTTCTGCTGTGTTCTTTTTGTGGACCCTGCTTGGGTGTTCGATCGTTCCACATTCCGGCATAATTGATTTTAAGCACAGACTCCTCGCTAATAAATCGTAACTTTATCGCAGTTTGCTGCTCGTCTGATGGCTGCTGCTGTTGCTGGCACTTGCTGCCGCCGTTTTTTCCGGGGCGGCCAAAGTTGATAATTGTCCAATAAATAATGATAGCAAATGTTGGCATTAGAAAAAGCTTTTCACACAGTTTTGGCCCTTGACCGCCATCTGCCACTTGGCGGTCACGTACATTATCCAAATGCTGCCCTGCACTTGACGATGTGGCTGCTGCTGCTTTAGACTTTGGCTGCTGCTGCTGCAGTTTAACAAATTTCAGCTCGTTTATGGTCAAATGGCATTGCACTGCCTTCGCGACAGAGGCAGACACAACGGCAGCTGCATGGCCGCCAATTATCCGTACAAGATGCAGCAGCAACAACAGCGGCAACAACAGCAGCAGCGGCCCCCGCAACCCAAACGATGCCGAACCCGAGATCCCGAGCTTTACAAGTTACTTTACCTTGCCGGTCGGTCCAGTCAACAACATCAGCTAAAGTGCTTCACTTGGTTGTTGCTGCCGCCTGCTTGTTTGCTGTTGTTACTTGGTTGTTCATTCCTTGTCCGTTGTTGTTGTTGTTGTTGCTTTGTCGCCTGCTCTTTGCTATCTGGCATTGCTTGTCCCAGGCTTCTTTTTATCCTATGCGTCTGCTATCGCCTCTTGTCTCTGGTGTCTGTTCAGTATTCGTTGTTCTCAGTTCTCCAACTCCAACTTCTAGCTTCTAGTTCAACTCCTCCCCAGCTTCTACTCTATACGCGGACGGACCGTGTTCTGTTGTATTTTATCGCAAAAATACTACTTGAGTAGCTTTATAGCCCATGTTGGCCAATAAAAAGCTGACAAAACAATAATCTCCTGTGCAAATTTGAACTAGCCAAACAGAAAATGGGCCACCAAACACGAGCATAGCAACAGTTAAAACTAATTTGTGGCGTTTGTCTTCGAATTGGTAATGCGTAGCAAAATAGTAAATAATTATAAGAATTGATAAATATCGCAAAATTTTAAGTAGCTGCAGCTGCACCTTCAATGGCGACCTGATTTCCTCAACTGTCGAATTGCTGCCGAAGCATTTTCGAGTGAAGAGTAAGATTTATTTTTTAAATGTCGATTATACATTTGGATTAAAGTTTTTATACCCGGTACCCATAGTGTAAAAGGGTATATTTAGCACTTTATGGTATATTTTGCATGTAGTACTATGTCAATATACCAAATGCAACATTTAGTATATTTTTAGTATTTTTGCAGTATATTAATAAGCTTTATTTTAAAATAAATATCGTTTTGCGTTGCTATATTTTGAACTCTATGGCATATTTTGAGTGTGCTACTATATTGATATACCGAATGTAGCATTTAGTATATTTTTAGTTCTTTCTCGGTATATTAAATAGGTATATTTTAAAATTAATACCGTTTTGCGTTGTCATATTTTACAGCATATATATTTTGAATGTAGTAATATAAAAATATACTAAATATACCATTTGGTATATTTGCATTATTTTTGGTAAATAATTTGGTATATTTCAATAATAATGCCGCACTGTTTTGCTTTTATTTACAATGAGTAGCTGGTGTCTCAAAGTCGAGCACTCTCCACTGTAGCTTTCTTATTTGATTTTTTGGGTGTTCGCTCCCGAAGTTTGATCTTTTATTAATTTAATATGCACGCCCGCCCGTTGGAGGCAATAAAGTTGCTACATTTTACGCTGATGCTGAGAAACGTAAGTCAGCTACCTCAAAAAGTTGTGGCAGTTGCGGGCGTGGCATTTGTTCTTGTTGCTGCGAGATGCGGCTTAAATCAAATAACAAAAATGATATTCGGGTTTATTCGGTTTAGAGTTTGAAAAGGCGCTGAGTTTTTCGAGAACAGGAAATATAATTTAGCTGACGCGGCGTGTGGTAATTAAAAGGGCAAAGCAGGTACCCAATAGAAGGCGTGTCCAGTTCGGTAGCGATTAGTTTAGAAACAACACATACACACCGAAGAAACCGAGCACACAAATCAAAAGACTTAGGCAACGAACTGGCAAGGCAAATCGAAGCTTTGAGACAAACAAAAAAGTTCCCACATAGTTGCGAACATTGTCAATGCTATCGACAAAGACAATAAAATTATTATACATAAAACGCCTGTAGACAACAACAACAACAACAACGAGAATTCGATGGGTAGAGGACTGCCAGTTGAAGACCCAAATCTAAGACCATAAATATGAAACGACGAAGGGTAGCGAAACATGGAAACCGCGTTGGCTTTGGCTGCTTGTTAACAAGTTCACCAACAGCAGCAACAGCAACAGCAGCAGCAGGTAACACACACAACAGCGCAAAAAAGCTGAACAACAACAAAGTATCATCTCTACACTTGGCCCAAAGATCAAACGCATACATTTTAGCGGCAGCTTTTGATAATTTTTTTGCTCGCTGTGGTTCTGCGTTTTGCCGAAACGCAACATTTTTCATATTGTTTATTTTAGTTGAGATATTTTTTGTTTTTGTATTTTCGTTTCGTTCGTTTTGTTTGGTTTTGCGCAACTGGCGCTCGCCCCCCCGATGTCGGCATCATTAAATTAAAACGAAATTTAAACAATTTCACTGAAAATTATACACAATGAAGAAGCTGCCGAGGAGCAAGCAGAGACTGAATGAAGCTCCCGACAACCTGTCGAAAAAGTCTGCACAGACATATACCAAAAGTCAGCCTGTCAGTCAGTTCAGTCCCAAAGTCCCTTGTCCGTTGTCCGTCTGGACTGAAGACGAAGTCAACGACGAAGACGACGACGACGACGCATTTGGTCTGGACAGGTTGATTACTGTTAAAATTATCACTGATTGTGATAAGCGATAACTGTGTGAGCACGTCAAGTCAACGACGACGACGAAGAAGTCGACGAATTTTGATGATGATGATGAGGATGATGCCAAAGCTGAAGCTGATGCTGATGATGGTACGCCTGATGAGTTTCGGGACTGTTTTGTTTGCTCTCGCCTCTGGGGCCAAAAAGTTGAGGCGCATAACGAATTGTTACAAACCTAAATGGAGCGGCTCGTTAGTCCAACAAGTTAATGTGCCTTCCGTTGCAGTTCGAAGTTGGAGTTGGAGTTGGAGTATGGGAGTATGTCGGAGTTTGTGCGTCTCGTGTGATATGTTAATAAGCATTTGCCACTTGTTTCTTGTGTGAGTTTTCCGTTGCTGTTGCCGTTTGCCGTTGCATACAAATTATACGAGACAACAACTAACTTTTACCCAAGTGTGTGGATTGGCGCAAGACAACAAGTGTTTGGCAACACCTACAACATCAGAGAAAGTTTGTCTGGAATGTTGTGTGCTGTGTTAGATTCCCGCCTCCTCTTTTATTGAATGTATAGCAAATGAAATGCATTTTGTTGCAGCTCTTAGCGTGGGAAATGCAGTTGATTTTGAATCTTTTTTACTTTTGGCAAATCATAAAGAATTCATTGGAAATCGCTGAGTTGTTGTCCGTATCGAAAAGCTATTGAAATATGGCGGCTAATAAGACCACTTTTATTGCTCTCACACAAAATCTCGTTGAATGTCTGAAACAAAGTACCAAACTACCAATGAGAGCTGGTCGAAGGAGGAGGAGGAGAGTGAGACAAAAGCTGCGAGCTATAAAATTAAAATAACAAAACGCGTGAGGCAAACAAAAATAATAATAAAAACAAGTTAAATAAACCTTTAAACGCAAAAACAAAACTGTAACGGCAGCCAGCAGCAGCCTGGATTAAAATACAAAATGCCATCATAAAAATTCAAATAAAAAAATTTAAATTATTGATTAAGATCGACGAAACAAAATATTAAAAACTCGAACTGAATGAAGCGTCAAAATAAAGCCAAGTGAAATTTGTTGAGCCGTCTTAGCTAATAGCTGACTAATAGATACACTCAAATCTAGTTCTTAGTAAGTGAGTCATGCAAGTCAAGTAAATGATAAAATGATGAGTAGAGGAAACTTTCAAGTATCCAAAGCAACACCTCAAAGCAACAATTTATAAACTCACCTAACATGCTGACCAATCAATCTACAAGATCTTCTGAATGAAGAGTATTTTTTTTTTCAACTGGCTCTGAGGGAGTGACATTATTAATTTATTAAATTTATTTTAATTACAACTGCTGCTCTTAGATAAATGCCGCCATTGACTGGCTCTGGCTGATGAAAGAAGAGAGAAGTCGTAGAAAATGTGTTGGGCTGGGGCTGATTGAGCGATGCTTTACGATGACCATTGGCATTGAGTCGCTGAGCTTTTTGTTTGGGGACTATTAAAAGATCCATAGCTGATTATATTGGGTAGCCGAGTTTTTAATGCATCTACAATCTTTATGCGAGGAGATTTGTAACATTGTGTTGAGACTCACTTCGATGCGGTTCCGCTTTGAGTGGATTAGTCGACGGATGGCTCAAAAAGACAATGGGCATCGAGACGCTCAAGTGAGTCATAACAAATCACACATTGCGTATGCGCGATTTTATAGGAAATTGAAACATTAGTTTCGTCGAAGGGATTACTCAGTATGGAATGGGGGAACTTTTTAACTTTTTGAATGTGGGGCACACAAAGTAGTCTCCTTTGTGGTTCTCTGTGACTACCCACGGAGCAGCAGGCAGCCAAAGAAGTCTTCCGAGTGTCGCGACGGGCAACCCACTTCTTGGGCCACATTTGCATATGAGTTCATTTAGCAGTTTAGGAACTTGGCACAAATAAACTTCTGCAGCGCTCTGTGTTCTTCTATGTTAAAGCCACGAAACGTGTGCTAATTTACATGAGATCGCATCGGACCACATCCTCAAGCACACATCCACATCGACATCTCTGTTTTCATTTGGGTGTGTGCTCCCAAAAAAAAAGCAGAAACGAAAAACAAAATACGAAGAAAGAGCCAGGAAAAAAGGCAGCAAAATTAAATCAAAAGCGCGATACGCCAACGTGGACCCGCCGCAAGCAGCCCACTCGATGATGATGAAGAGTCTATCGTCGCCTGGCAATCGCCTATCGACCGAATGCTCCTGCATATAGTACTCGAATATGTTTATCCTCTTCTGCACTGCAAATGCGATTCTTAAAGCCAACGAGTTGTTAATCTAGAAGAGCAGCTAGCAAAACTAAGCTGGAAGTGATAAGAAAGCAACTGAATGGAAGTCGCTTTCCGCTCTCCTCCTAGATAAAAAGCATATTTCTTTAAGTGTATGCAGCAGGCGTCGCCCTGGTTAAGTCGAAGGCGGCCGAAGGCTGCATTTCTATGTTGTTTTTTATACCCGCTATCAATAGGGTAACAGGGTATTATAACTTTGCGGCTGCAGGAAATGTTTGTAATAGGCAGAAGAAAGCGTCTCCGTGTATGAAGTTTATATATATATATTTGATAAGCGATAAGAGCCGTTAGTATTTTCTGTGGTATATTTTGAATGAACCAAATATAGCCTTTAGTATATTTTAAACGTAGCATTTTAATAATATACCACATATATCTTTAGGTATTTTTGAATGTAGCACGTTAACTATATACCAATTATATCATTTAGAATATTGCAAGTATTTTTGTGGTATATTTTTTGGAATGTAACATTTCAACGATGTACCAAAAATAGCTATTGGTATATCTAATCTAGCAATTAGACGATATACCAAATATAGCCTTTGGTATATTTTTAATCGAGCAATTCAACGATATACCAAATATAGCGTTTAGTATATTTTAAAGGTAGTAATTCAACAATATACCAAATATATTCTTTGGTATATTTTGAATGTACCGCGTTAACGATATATCAAATATATTATTTAGTATATTGCAAGTATTTTTGCGGTATATTTTTTAGAATGTAGCATTTTAACGATGTAGCAAATATAGCCTTTGGTATATTTTTAATCTAGCAATCCCACGATATACCAAATATAGTCTTTGGTATATTTTAGTATTTTTGCGGTACATTTATTTGGTATATTTTCAAATTAATACCGCACTGTTTTGCTTTCATTAAAATTGTTAAGCGGGTATCTCATAGTCGAGCACACTTTAGATTACTTACTTGTTTTTTCGGCTGTCCAAGTGGCAAGTGCAGATTGCGAGCATTAGATGAAATATTTATATTGTCTATATGAATTGAGCTGGCGATTCGCCACTGCGGCGAGGCCAGCCAAAAGTTCTCGCAGCAGGATGCCAGTCATATCGCACAGGAGAGTCTCTCTCTCCATGGGCCATGGCAATGGCAATGGCTTCTCGCATCAGGTAGCGGTAGCAGCACACACAAGTGTCCAGCGAAAACGACACAGAGATATGAGCCCATTCTGCAGTCACGTTTTATTTAAATATATGCGCGTGCGGGCAGCTGTTGCAATGCTTCCCTGTGTTGCATGCTGCAGGGAGGAGGGAGGCAGAGTGACGATGAGTTTTCCCATTCGAGATGTCGAAGTCGTTGGCTACTGTAAACGCCATTTCAGCGATATATGAAAAAGTAGCTCAAATGTAGATGAGTGCTGCTGCTGCAACTTTTGGGATAATATTGTAAGGCAATTCAATTCGATTGGCTGTCATCTTGGCGCTTTGGCCCTGGCGGCGACAAGTGTGCTCAAATTATGACTCAGGCGCAGGCTTTTAATTGCGATTCATTTAGTGTCTTTTGGCCAATTTCGTGAACAAAACGGTGCAACTGAAATTTCAATTACTCGAACATCACGCGCAATCAACAGATCGTCGCCTGGGCTGCTGCTGCTCTATGACTCGATGGATGATTAATAACCGGCTCAGGCATTCAATTCTCATGCTCTTCTTCCTGGTGCATCGCGTGATGAGGTTTGCTCCTGCACTCAAAATGCATTGCACCACACCAAATTGCAATTGTTTTCAGTTTGAAACTGAATAAAGGAAGGCAAAAGTTGAATGACTATCGGAAATGTAAAGTAACAATTTTGTGGTATAAACTTTTCAATGATTTGTTTATTATAAAATAGTTTTCTCTGCCTAAAGAACTGATTAGCAATTTTATAGTAAATACTTTTTAAAAGTTTTGATTATTATGGAATAGTTTTCTTAGTTTGTTTACACTAAAACTATTTTGAATTCTTCCTCAGCACTTTCTTTTTAAATGCAAAAGTTGAATGACTATTGTAAATATAAAGTAACAACTTTATAGTAAATACTGTTTATTGATTTGATTATTATATAATAGTTTTCTATGCTTAAAAACTCATTGTGCTATTTACCCTAAATGAATTTTGAATTTTTCCCTCAAGACTTCCTTTTTAAAGTCAAAAGTCTAAAGACTATTTGACACCTTATAGTAAATATTATTTAATGATTTGATTAAAGAATAGTTATCCATATCTAAAAATTCTTTGGAATGCTTACACAATATACATTTCAGCACTTCTATTTCATAGTTCATCTCTTCCCATTCTTTACAAAGCTTTACTTTTAGAGCATTTGTTATTCGCTTCTTTAGTAAGCTCAACATACCTGAGAGCAGCTTTGCTGCTGGCTTAGTTTATTTGCCAAGCGGCTTTTGACACAGTAGTTAACCAGGCACATAATAATAATGGAGTACTTCGTGCCATGGTCGCTGTCTGTCCATTTGGCAAAAAGCAAAAACAGGTAGCTGCATCTCTCCAGCAATTGCAGTCTCCCATTACATTTATTATTTATTAATAACATAATTTATTGTTTCATGGCATTCATGTGAACTTCATGAGCCTGTGCTTCTGCTGCTTTGTGGCTGTGGCTGCTTGCCTGACTCTGTGCAACTTGTGCTTTGTTCATAGCAACGGGGCAGGCAAAGGGAGGAGTCTCTAACCATTGAATTAAATGCAAGCTGGTGGCGAGCTTGGAGCTTGGAGCTTCAGCTTCGATTGCCAAACGGGGCATTAGGTCGTCGCCAATTGTTAGACGAAAAATTGGCGCTAGTTTGGCGCGACGTTTGCGCGCTGCCCCCTTCAGGTTAGCGGCATGCGGCATTTGGGCAACGTCCCTCGTAGTGCGGAGTAAATTGCGCAAAAGATTCTTAAAGTTAACGGCCCTTCATAAATTTTGTTATGAAATATGTGCGCGCTCGTTTAATATGCCATCCGTTCAGTTCAGCTCTCAGGCACCACCAAAAAAGCCAGCGAAGCAAAGCCAAAGCCAACCTCTGGCAGTGCGCAGTAGTTTTCCCTCGAGAAAAGTTCTCATCCATGGCAGCGAGGCATTTTCCTTCATCGTTCATTGTGGTGGCTGCCGTTCGTTTGGCAAGTGGCATGACAATAAAAATTTACGATTGCTTTTATGGATTTACGAGGTTTTTGCTGTACAACGGCGTTTGGCGTCGTCGTCGTCGTCGCATCTCTGCCGCCCACTCATCCCTTGAGATGTCCGCCGTAGACGGACGTCTGTAATTTGACGCTAATGAGTGTCAAAGTTGATAGTTTGATTTTGGCAAATGGCGTAATTGTGGACCACAACGTGCGACCAATTGCAACGCCTACTCTCTGAAAAATAGTGATTTCATTGGACAGTGAGTGGCCAATTTCTTTGAAGCAAAAGTTTGGATAATTGCAGAACAATTTCAGTTTGAATTTCTCTTTACTATCATCCTCATTTGCCACTTTGTAATCTTAACGAATATTCTTTCAATGACGTTTGCTAGATATCTTTGATAAGTCACACACACTTGGCTCTAATCCTTAAGCATATTCTGATATTTGCACATTTCGTGTCAGTAAAATGCGCTGTGCAGCGGACTGTGGTAGCTTTCACTGTTACCCATCGCTTAAAATCAATTTTATGACTCTTGGCCAAGAAAGGAGGCAAGAAAAGAAAAGTAGAAGCACATGCAGAAGGCCTGCTGAACTCTGGCCTGGCAAAAAGCAAAAAAAAATTTTCACGCCGCTGCCACAACGACTGCGAGTGGCACAGCCAATTGAGGCACTGCATAATTTCACCTACCCAAACGAAACGAAACGAAACGGATGAACAAACGAATCTTTGGGGCATTGTCGTCGCCATCGCCATCGCCAACGTTGGAGGCACGCACGCAACTTTCATTGAATTAAACCCTAAAAATATGAAGCTTATCACAAATCAGGCAGCATTGGAACTTCATCACCTACTTTGAATGTTGGCTACCGCATGAGTCGCTGCTTCTGCTGCTGCTGTTGTGGCTGCCACTCGGTTTGACCTACATTCGTGTCCGCAGATGCGGAGGGAAGTAAGTATAAACCACTGCCAGACACAGACACACAGAGTTGAAGATGAACTAAAAATGCAATATACAAAATATGTGCCGCCACAGCCGCCAAAAACAATTTACCAATTTATGTTGAACTGCTTTGCGTTGCGCTGAGCTGCGGTTCTTGATCCTGTCTGCACAACAACTTGCAACTGTGCTCATGTGCATCCTCATCTTTATCCCGATACCTATACCGATACCGATTCGACTGACTCTTCCACTGACTTGGCAAATCACTAAATTTATATGTTTTCTGATTCAAAATATTTATTGCCAAACCAAAACCAAAAACCAAAAGCGCAACTCGCGCTGGCCCCAAAAAAGGGCAGCAGCCAAGTCCAAGTGTTGCCTGGTGGTGACTTCCCCGACACAAAGACAGACGGACAGACGGAAGGCAGGCGAAGCTGTGCGCTCAAATTGCCTGAAAAATGGGAGGAGGACATTAAAATTCACCAAATGTATTTATTACGGCACCAAGAAAGCAACAGCATCGACACAACAGCCAAAGCAACTGATGCGTCGACCGCAGCCGCAGCCCACATACAAAACTCACTCTGTGTGTTTGGCCAGCAGAAAGAGTCAGTCTCAATCTCGTGGAGAGTCACAGTCGGCACTTGGCGGCGCGGCATGTTTGCAGATTGATTTGCTGCGCCTCCAGATACCCCGAAGATACCCCAAGCCAAACACTTGCCGCAGACAGCAAGCGAGCAGCGAGCGAAACGCAGAAATCAATTGTGAGGAAAAAAAAAGGCATTTAGTGTGAGCCATCAGACGCGAGACTGACTTTAAAGTTACACTTGCAGAAATTGTAATTAGACAACTATTATTGTGTTGGGATATGATTGAATTTAATTTAAAATTTCAGACATTTAAATATTCAAGCATGTTTTAATAAACTTCAATATTTTTAGACATTTTCTTTTAAATTATTCCATCAGTTACCCAAAAGTTTTGCTGAGTGTCACTCGCATCGCCTGGCGACGAACTCACAACGCGCTACAAGTGGCCGCCTAGACAGACGAACAACAAATAGATTCAAGCCAAAGTCGGCGATCGAAATTTATTTCGATGCCCTGCAGCTGAATTATTTAAACCGACGAATTCAATTAGAGACAGTGACTTGGTTTTTGCGCGCTAATCCAAGCAAGGCACATAGGGATTGCAGAAGGGAGAAGAGGGACAAATCTGAGCTGAACTGAGCTGCAGAGTTGAAGAGCGAAAAGCGTTCGTTGAATTTGCGTTGGCGCTGAGGGCGAGTCCAAGCAGCGGGTGCGGCTCCACAACGACTTCACGCAGATCTTTTGAGGAGGCGTCGATTGAGACAAGTGGAACTCTTTTTTTCTATACCCGCTACCCATTGGGTAGAAGGGTATTATGACTTTGTGCTGGCAGGAAGTGCATGTAAGAGGCAGAAAAAGACATCTCCGACTCTATAAAGAATATGTTCGTGATCTGCGTCCATATCGGAGACGATAAAGCCATGTCTTTCGACTGTTTGCCCTCTATGGTATATTTTGAATGTGGTATCAATCTACCAAATATGGGTTTCTGTATATTTTCGTATTATTGCGGTATATTATATGATATATTTTAAGAATAGCCACTACCATATGTTTGCACTCTATGGTATATGTCGAATGTAGTACTACATCAATATACCATACATATGTAACCTTTGGTATATTGTAGTATTTTTGCGGTATATTAATTCGGTATATTATAAGAATATTTCAGCACTGATTTACTTTGGTATATTTTAAATTAATTGTTCAATCAATACATGAAATATGGCCTTTGGTATATTTTTAGTATTTTTGCGGCATATTAATTGGGTATATTTTTTTTTTAAATCAATACCGCCTTATTTTGCTATTGTTCGGGTATCTCATAGTCGAGCACATTCGACTCAACTTACTTATTTCTTATTTTTCGTTTCCCCCTTCCCCCATTTCTTCTTAGCTTTATTGTTGTTGTTGCTGGATGAGTGTGTTAGCCATCTTTCACCTTTTTTGGTTGGCAGGATGCGCGAACAATATTTTGTTAGTTCCTTTAATTTGATTTAATTATATGCGCGGGCAGTGCAAACTTCCCCGCCGCCAGTCGCCAGTCTGCTGGGGGCGTGTCCCTTTGAGGCTGTGCCCACTTTTCGCTGCCACAATATTTCCACCTCCCAAATGTGACGTATTTTGGGTACGGTGTGTGCGCTTGAAAAATCACCGCTTTCAACTTTTATATTAAGTATTATTGTAAGAGTGTGTGTATGTGTGTGTGTGATGATCATGATCATGGCTGATCGCATTGTTGTTGCTGTTATTGTTGTTGCTGGTTGATCTTAGGAGTGGCTTGTTAAATTTCACTTGCATGTCAAGGCACAAAGTCTTGGTGTGAGGTGTTGGGCGTCGATTTATGCGCTTTTCACTTGTCTCGCCTTTGGGGAGGAGCAGCACAACTTACACCAGAAGAGAAATCGTTTCGAGTGGAAAAAGATCGCATGCAAATGCAAGCCAAATAAAACTTCGACTTGAAGAGGGGCGGCCTAATGTGGGAAAATTCTTGTGCCAACTATTGAAATTGATGCGCAATCATAGCACAAATAATAAGTCAACTTTTGACAATCTGAAGCATTCGACCAGAATAAATTTCTGGTACAAGACAGTGGACATAATTGTTGCTGAAGCAACACGAAGTTCAACACGAAATCAGCAGCCAAATGATTTATCACCATCACATAAAGTAATCAACCTACAAAAGTATGCAATGTGTGTGAGTGTGTGTGTGCTCAAGTGTACAAGTGCAGCCCCTTTAACATTGGCGGCACTCCCCACTCAGTTCACTCTCAGTTCAATTGCTGCTCTCTCATATTTGAATTGGTTTGGTTTGCTTTGGTCACATACCAGAAAAGGCCACTAAACCGCATAACTGTCCATGTCGTTCAGTATGTGAAACAAAAACCCAATTGACGATGACGACGACAGGTGATTAATTGTTCCAAGCGCGTAGACGTTACTTAACGCTCAATCTCTGACTCTGACTTTGTTTCTATGTCTGTTTCTGTTTCTGTTTCTCTGACTCGTGATGTCAAGATCCAAGTGTGAGTGTCCATATATGGGGATATATGTATGTACATATATATAGTATTTTGTAGTCGCAAGTGTCGAGGCGAGGGAGAGAACAAAACAAGTTGCATGTGGGGCTCAATGAATGAATAGCTGAATAGTTGAATAGTTGGCCAAATGACTGAATGATACAAGCACCTGAAATTCAAAACAAAACAAAACCCAACACGACGACAAAACAACAACAACGACAGCATCAACCAATCTCGTGCGCAATGACAGCAGTTGAAGTCATGTATTTTTTTGTGTGTGTCTGTCTGTTTTTTTGTTGTATTACTGTTGATTCGAGTGCTTGAGAGATCTTGGGTTACACTTTGCTTCCATTCCATTTGGTTTGGCGTGCGTCGTGGCTCACCCAACCTCACCTGCTGCCCCTCTCCTCTCCACTCACGCCTCCCTCGACACGTCTCTCTGGGCTGTCTCTATGGCGTATGATCCACTGATTGCTTGATTATTATTTTGATTAATTAGCTTAGATTTGGCTAGTTCAAACTGTACGGCCCACGCCTCAAGCTGAAGCTCAGTCAAGATCGCTATTGTGTCTGGTCGGACGGTCGGTCGGTCGGTCGGTCGGGTTTTTGGCTCATTGGCTCAGGTTCATGCGTTTGCCAATGATTGATTGAAGTTTTCGTTGATAACAGCTTACAATTGAGAAATTATTTACATGAGCTATAATTAAACTTGTTTGTTGTTGCCTGTCATTTGACGTGTTCACTGTATACGTCACTGCTCTGTCTCCATCTCTCGGTCTCCATCTTCTTCAGGTCTGGTTTATTGAACCGACTTCAATTGAACTAAGCAAACCATAGAGTATAGACCGAGAGAGTGTGGGCTGAGAGCCGTTGGCAAGTGATGTTACCTATACCAGTTGGTATATATAAATAATCAGGAAATTGCTTTAGGGCCTGTCAGATGCCATGAGTTGATTAGCCACTCTCATAATGTGTTTAGTGCGAATAATAATCAGCAAAGATCAGCACAGGTCGCCAACCAAAAGAGTTGTAATGGAATGCAAAAAGATATCTTCTCAATAATAAATAATAAGTTTAAATTCAAGCTTAATTGGATCTTCAGTTGAACGAAACCTGTCAAGCGGTGGCCATTGTGGCATTTAACTAATTTGCTGCCAATGGAAATGTGTCAACCGAGTGTCAAACTGTGGCTATCGTCATGCTCATCCATATGCCTGGCTGTAAGTCACGCTCCAATAGAAAGCTGTGTGCCCAAAAGCGACGACGACGACGACGACAAAAACCTTTCCCAACCTCCCCAAAATTAAAGAAACAACACAAAAGTAAGAAAGTTACAGTCGAGAGAGCTCGACTGTGAGATACCCGTGCGGTATTATATAATATTCCGTAAAAATCCGAAAATATACCGAAAGCCATATTTGGTATATTTTAGTATTCAATTTAGTACTACATTCAAAATATACCATAGTATGCAGGAAGGATGGCTTTTCTAAAATATACCGAATATACCGCAAAAATACTAAAATATACCGAAAGTCATATTTGGTATATTGATATAATGATACATTCAAAATATACCATAGATTACAAACAGACCCACATGACTATTCTCAAAATATACCAAATAATATACCGCAAAAATATACTGAAAGTCGTATTTGGTATATTAATATAGATCTACATTCAAAATATATCATAGTGGGCAAAATATACCAGATATATATATTTTATAGGGTCTGAGTTGAATACATTTCCTGGGGCCACCAATTTATAATACCCTTCTATTTAATGAGTACCGGGTATAAAAAGCTGATGCGGGCGCCCATCGATCGTTTTGTGTTGTGTGGCCAAAAAGTTGCGTTTGTTGTTGTTGTTTATGCTGCCTGTTATTGGTTGTTTGGTTATTTGCTGGATGCGTGTCGCGGTCCGTTGAGCTTCTGCCTCTGATTCGGATTCGAGCGACACGACTGACTTAGCGCATGCCTTCACTTGCCTGGGCAGCTGAAGCTGAAGCTAAAGCTGAAGCTTCGTCGACTCCATTTGGGGGCAGGCGAAACATGCAAAGTGACAACGACGACGACTCTGCCATATTTGGCCAAATTCAAATGCCATTAACACGTACGCCATTTGTCGAGAGGCAGAGAGAGAGATTTAGGAGAAGGGGACAAAAGGGAATTACACTCTCGGTTTGTGGGTTCATTTGTCCACTTTCTGTGTTCGGCCATTTCCGTGTTCGTTTGTGTCAAAGCCGCTGCACGCATTTCCCCCAATTCGACATTTAACACTTGTAAATTTCTTGGCCAGCATCGTCGTCGCATTTATGGAAAGGCCGCCGATTGGAACCTCTGTTTTGCTTGTTGTTGCTGCCTGCTGCTGTGGCGGTGAATCGTGTATTTCTCCTTCTCCTGCTTGGCATTGGGCTCGCATGGTAACCTGTCGTGATTCTTGTTTTAATTTGCTTTGACTTGTGCGCCTTTTTGGGCTGCCGTCGCTTCGGCTTCGACTTTGCTTTCGTATTGGAACGGCATTGGCAGTTATTAGGCCTAAATGCAAAAGGTTTTCCATTTGCCTGGTTAGTTGTGTTTGGCTCATTAGCGGCCAACTTCTCTCACTCTCTCTCTGTGTTTGAAGCTTGGCTAATTTGCCTCGTCTTGCAATTATCGTTAGCACTCGCTCCAAAAAGGGACCAAAAGCCACAACAACAGCAACACAAAACTAAGTACAGAAAACTGTGGCAAGATCTAAACTTTAACTTAAACTGATTTAAACATGCCAAATCTTGTACGCAGACATAAATTTACAAAGTTATCTCAGTACGCAAATCGTGCGCTTGTTGTAAATACCCTAGGCAAGTACTTATGCCAACAAAAGGGTAGCTAAGACTAAAAGAATTGAACACCTGATGGCTTAAGTTTGTTGTTGATTTAACCTTGATCGCTAAGCTTGCAGCTGTTTTTGAAATGAGCCACTTAAGGTATCATTTAGTCGAGTTGTCTGCGAGACTAGAGCAAGCACTCTTGTGTGATTTTGGTTTTTTCTGTTTTTTGGCTTTTTGGCATAGATTGAAGCGTTGCCGCTGCCGTCTCCTGACGCCACCGTCGCAGCTGACAACGCTGACAAGTGTTAATTGAATTCATGTCTCTGGTAATCATAATAATAATAACAATATCATGTTGTGCCAGAGCGCTGAAGTGCCTCAAGACAACGACGACGACGTGCGCTGCGAGCTTTTGATGTTGTCCGGCTGTCCGTCGTATCTGTCGTTTCATGTCCGTCTCTGCTGCCTGGTTGCCTGGCTGTCTGCCTGGCAGCACCGACGCCGCCGTCGCCATCGTTATAAATTACTCAATTAATGTCAGCGTTTATGTCAGCGGCAGCACCCAAAGCACCACCACGAGAGCAGAGCAAAGCAGAGCTCAGTAGATAGGCGCATGGGCTTTATGCAGATAGTCCAGCATAGATATGACATGCGGGGACATGATAATGGGGCATGTTTAGTGGCTGTCGCGTCGTCGTTGCCTGTTTAATTAAAAATCTTTTTGGCCTGGCCACAAAAGTACAGTGAACACCGTGATGTGAACCTTAAGCTCAGAGACTGAGACTTGAGCTGAGCCTTTAAACTGCTGGCAAGTTGCGCAACTTGACACTTTGCATGTGGGCCCTTAACAGCAAGTTCGTTGCTTAAGTCTTTTGTTTTCTACAACACAAAAAACGTGCAAATTATGATTTTTTCGTCGTTGTTGTTGCTCACTACTTTTGTGCTGCGGCTGCTGCTGCTGCTGAAAACGAAATGTCAATTTTTGTGACGGGATTGCTTTTGTCTTTTAACGCCCTCAATTTGCAGCATCAGCGCGCGCCCCACGCGACACGCCTCCAAGTCGAAGCAAAAAGTCAAGTATTCAGACTGATGTTGAAATAGTTTAACATGAAAATCCTTTACTTAAGTATGAATGAAGTATGAATGCTGACGTTGAAATAGTTTAACATGGAAATCCTTTACTGAAATGATAGAGAATGCTCTAAGGAATAAGTTTAATAGAATGTTATTTAAAGTCTAGGTTTAATTATTGAAGCAAAAAGTCAAGTCTTCAGACTGATGTTGAAATAGTTTAACATGGAAATCCTTTAGTTAAGTATGAATGCAAATTTTGAAATAGTTTAACATTGGAAATCCTTCACTTAAATGCTAGAGAATGCTTTAAGGAATAAGTTTAATAGATTATTATTTTAAGTCTAGGTTTAATTATTGAAAGCGTGTTCAAGTTTTGCTGGAAAGTGATTTGTGTGGCTCTCTTTGAAACCAAATACGCGTCACGGGCATAATTAAATCTTTTGACTGTTTTGCCTTTTGTGTGTTATGTTTGTGTGTGCCATTTGTTGTCTATGTTGTAATAATAAGATAAATCCGTTTTACGCTGGTGAACAGGTTGCTCACGACGACGACGACGACGACGAGTCTCTAACGCCTTTGTCTCTGTAGTGCTTTTGTGGCTCTCGACTCTTGTTGTGCGGGTTGAACGCCCAACCTGACAGGCGCTACACACAGAGAACAATGCTCGCCGTTTGCCATATTATAATACAACAAATACATATACGTATTTAATATTTAAAAATCTTTTTTTTTCTCATTTTCTTCGTTTTGTTTTGTTTTATTTTTTTTTCAGCACTTAGCGTGCTGACAAGTTGAAGCTTTTGCGTGGCCCGTCAGTCAGGTGGCTCATAAGAAATATAAACGGACTTGGACCTCTTGCAAAACAGTCTCGGTACGTACCTTATAATTGTTGTTGTTGTTTTTTGTTGTTATTATTGTTGTTGTAGACACATTTCAGTTTTGATATGTGCTGTCGCCCATTTGAAGCTTGCGTCTCTCTTGTCTTGTTGACGGGCCGCTTTGGTTTTTAGCCATGGCCAGGCCTTTGGTGTGGGTGGCCCGCACACACACACACACGAACACGAACACACACTCGATGGAGAGTCGGACATGTACCTGGTGCAATTGTTGTGCCGCCGCCGGCGCCTCAGCGTTGGCTCAGAGTCCGATTCCTCCCCGGGTCCAACTCTCGGACTGCGTATTAAATTTTGAAATTGGTTTTTGTTGCGGTCGTTAAGCTTATTTCCGTATTGAAGTCAGTTTCAGTCTCAGCGCTGCTGTTGCTTTGCGGTTTGAATTAATTAGCTTGCACCGAGCCGAACGACGAACTACATTTTGTTCTTGTGCATATTAAAAAGATACAAAAACATTGTCTCTGTCTTTGTGTGGCCTGGTCCCAAACACTATTCAGCATACAATACGCCAACGCAACTGAATCTCAAATCTCTGAATTCAAATCCGAATCCAAAACCAACTCTCGACACAATGGTAATTATTAATAATGCAAATAATTATATCGATTTCATTCAGGGGCGTTGCCGGTGTGATTTTGTACAAAGGTTCTCTTCGTCGTGTTCTTTTCGGTTCGCTTTGATCGCCAGTGTGGGAAAATAACCCAACAAGTTCTCATTTGCTGCCACTTGAGCTTAGAATTCTCACTAATCTTGCTAGATTTTGTTTTGTGTTTTATTTTATTTGTTTCTAAATTGTTTAAGATTTGTTTTCATTTTCTGTGTTTTTTTTTTGCTCATTTTTTGGCTAATTTGCCTGCGTTGCATTTGGCTGGCTGGCTGGCTGGTTTGTTCAGCTTTTGATTAATTTGACGTCAACACTGTGCGAGTGCATGGCAATGGATTTATGGCATCTAAAAGTTGTGCTGCTTGAAAATGTGCCATGAATTATGAGTGGAGTCTGAGACGGAGACCGAGTCGGAGTCTGAGAGTGCTGCTCAATGACACAAGCTGAAACTATGACTGAAGCGTATTAAACTGCAAATTGCGAAGCAATTAGTCGAGTTTAAAGCTTAAACTTTACTTTATTGCCATGAGATACTTTCATGGGCTTTTATTATTATTTTATCTCCTCTATCATAAGTGTTTATCCTTCGAAATGTCTTCTACTTCGCTCTTGTGCAACTCTTCTGAGATACTTTCGCATTTTTAGCCAAAGCTCACATTAGATTGCTTAACACGAGATTATCGAATCTGTTGCTCAACTTTTTGGCACCGACTTCACATTTTGTGTAGCCCATATTAAAGTTCGATTAGATCAGAAAATGCCGAAACCAAGCACAGCGCGAAACAGCGCGTAATTAAATATTAATTTACACCCATCGCGTTAAACAAACAACACGTACTGCCTATAACAATAACAACAGCAGCAAAAACAACAACAGCTTGAGCTTTGAGAACAACAACAACAACTACAACTACAACGGTGACTACAACAATTGGTATCTGCATCAGGTCTCGAGTCAATCAACAGCTGCGGCGACAACAGCGACGACGGCGCCTGGCATATATCATACTTCCATAATTTGTATACCCTGTGGGCAGTTGAAGTTCAAAGAGGGTAGCTAGGTGGTTAAAGGTTTGATATTTAAAAGGCTAAAATGGAAATTCAATTTCAAGCAATCTTTCATTTTAGTTTTTTTATCAATCACAAGCGAACTTCGAGAAATATTCGTAGGGAAATTTCGATTAATTTGCTCAGAGACTTTTTATATATTGTTTGGTTTTAATAAAGTTAAATTTAGTTTAATTTTCTTTCTTAAAGATCTCATATTTCAAATGAACTTAAATTTCAATCAAGTTTCTCGTTGTTTTATGAACAACCCACAACCAAACTTCGCTAAATATGATACATAATTAAAATGAAGCTAAATTTTGTTGAATTTTCTCAGTAACTTATTAATAGTTTACCATCCCCAAAACTTCATCAAAGACTTTATATATCCTCAATTTATAAAAACGATTAAGTGTATTTAACTATCTCACTTTTTACTTGACAATTTTCCACACAAAACCCCATCAAAATATTCCTACAGAGCATTCCCATCGACCATCATTCTTTATCTTAAACCTTTTCGCTTGTTTCATGCGCATTTCAAATTATTAAATATTAATAACAACGAGCGGGGAAAACGTGGCTTGAATTTGAAATTGCAAATATATTTAAATTAAACACGAAAAAATTAATTTCGTAAACTGAAATGCATTTAAAAATACATTTTGGCGATTAGAGATTAATTTTAATTGCCAAAGCGAGGAAGTTCGAGCTTGAACCTAAGCTAAGCCAAGGGGATTGGTGGCCCCCCAAATAGCACCTCAACTAAGTAGACCATAAGAATCAAGGCGTGTTATTCTTTTTAGATTTCTATTTCTATTTTTTTTTTTGGTTTGTCGGTTGGCTACGAAATGCCAATTAAGCGCACATTGCACGTAGCTGCAATAAATGAAACGAAATTCGAGCAGCGCCAACGTTCAAATATGTTTTTTTTTGTATTCTATATTTTCCTGATAAATTTTTGTTGTGCTCTTTTTGTTGGGGTGCCATAAATTAAGGCTCTAAACGATTTTTGTAGGCAATTGCGGCGTGGCACTTGTCACCAGTCAGAATGAGAGTGGTGGAGGGAGGGGTGGGGAGGGGACTGACGGTCGTTTCATTTAACCTTTGACCAAAAGCCGCTACCACAATATTTTTTCTGTGTGCCACACATGTGCGTTGCCCATTTGATTCCAAGGCGTGGCAACGGCAGCCGCAGCACGCGCACCAAGTCAACCTCCTCTAATGTGCGCCTACAACAACATCCAATGGTGGTGACAGTTGTGGAACTGCACGGGTCACGGGGTGGGGCGACAATTGTGTGTCCTAGGTTCTCTTGGCAAATGCAATATGACTTTCCTAGTCGCAGCTTCGGGGCGCGTGGTGTGTTTCCTAATAGACCAAAGCTACCGCCTGACAAGTTACAATTCGTAACGGAAAGAACGTTTTGAAGGTGGCCCAACGAATGAGAAATGCTCTACAAAATAGAAAATTGAAAGCACATTGATTGAACTTTTGAAAAAGACTCAAAACTTATAAACCTTTAGAAGAAAACTTAAATTTTTATTTAAAAGTGTCGATAGATACTTTAATCTAAAAGGAAGTGTAATTAATAGATGACTTCTTAAAGATCCTTAACTCATAAATATTTAACTGAGAAATTTTCGATAATTTTATGATTCTATGAAGAAAGTTTCTTCAAAGAAAATTGAACTTTTGAAAAAAGCTCAAAACTCATAAACCTTTAGAAGAAAACTTCAATTTTTATTTCAAAGTTTCGATAGATACTTTTATCTAAAAGGAAGTGTGAGTTATAGTTGTAATATAGTAATAAATGGCTTCTTATAGATCCTTAACTCAAAAATATTTGACTGAGAAATTTTCGATAATTTGATGGTTCTATGAAGAAAGTTTCTTCAAAGAAATTTGAGCTTTGGAATAAGCTTAAAGCTCATGAAATGTAAAAGAAAACTCGAATTTTGATTTAAAAGTTTCGTTAATTTTAGGAATTCGGAAGCTGAAGAACTGACTTATACTATTATCTATTGCACTTAAGATCCTTAATTAATGAGTTAAGGATCTTAAAGTGTTAAACTGAGAAATGAAAACTGTACTTAAAAGTTTCGATAATTTTGTTAGATGCTTATGAACTAATTGATACCTTTATCTATATTGAAATGTCTTGAAGAGTTTATTCCAATGTTGATATAAGTGTATTTTATCAGGAGGGTATGACTTTGAAGAAAATGAAATTGATTTAAAAGAATAAATAAAGATTTTTCATTTAACAAACTATTTTTTGCCCACAGTAGAATCTCTCATTCTAATAGTAGCCACATATTTTGAAGTTAATCCTTGAAGATCTTTTCTTTATCTGCAAACACTTTTGTTCAACTGAACTTTAATGCTTTTCCTTATCTGTTAGCAGCTTATAAACCCCTTCGATTAGAGTATCAAATTCGGCTGAGATTCAAAAGCAAAGGCAACGCCGAAAAAACGAAAACGAAACTGGAAGTTGTGGAGCGTAAGAAACTGCGTGGACGGCATTTATAATAATGCGGCTTGAGGCAGCAACCGCGTTGACTTTGGGGCAACAAAGTAAGGTGCGGCTGCTGTAGTGCGGAAAAACTGAAAAATCGCGGCAGCAGCAACGGCAGCGACAATACCAACAAAAACAAGCATAATGAAAATGAACTGGAAAACGCGTTTAATTGAACCAAAGCCTGATGACTGCCCACTAGCGCCATCTAGCTGCGTGCGGCTGCACTAAGCCGGCACGGGCAAAACTTGTTGTTGCTGTCGTTGTTGTTGTTGTTGAAGTAGAAGTAGCTATTGCTGAGCTGTGGTTGCGGTGGTAGACCCAAAATCGATGATTCATCGGGTTGTTTGTTGTTTTGAGTGGTTTTCATTGCCCCCCGCTTCACCCTTTTGTCCCCACCAATTGCTCTCAAAATTCGCTAGACGTTTGTCGTACTTTGTTGCTGTTGTTGGCGCTTGCCGCCTGCTGTTGCAGTCGTTGTTGCTGTTGTCGTGGCTGGTGACGCAGTTGCAGTTGCAGTTGCAATCTCGCAGTAGTTGCAGCTGCGCCAATTCTCCTTCGTTTGCCGTTTGGCGCTTTACGTTCAAAACAATTATTATTCTGGCAATTAATTTTGATTTAAGCAGCGATTGATATTTTTGCTCCACTCGTCGTCTTAATAGCCACCAAACAGTCAAGCAGCACAACCGATCTAAGCCAACTAGGCAACTAACCAACCACCCACCACCCGCTGTTAGCACCAACAAATTGCGGCAATCTTTTTATTTTCGGTTGTCGTTGTTGTTGTTGCCGGCGCTTTGTGATTCGCTAAATTTGCGAATCAGCTGCAACGTTTTTATGCGATAGATAAATAAAGAGACACCTACGACGAGCGAGCCTCCAATTGTTGCCATATTGCAAACGGCTGCGCAGCAAATGAGCATCCGCAATACACAACGAGAGATAGAGAGAGAAGCGCAATAGTAACAAGTAAGAAATCTATAGTCGAGTGTGCACGACTGAAAGATATCCGCTAAGCAGAATAAAAGCAAAAAAGATCGGTATAAATTTTAAAATATACCAAAATAATATACTGAAAAATACTAAAAATTTACCAAAAGTTATATTTTTGGTTAGTCAAAAACGTGTGGTATTAGTTTTTCAATATACCAATTTAATATACCGCAAAATACTAAAATAATACCAAATGTCATATTTGGTATATTGATGTAATACTACAAAATATACCAGATACTGAAAACTTACAAAAGACTATATTTGGTATATTGCTATAGTACTGCATTAAAAATATACCATACACTGTAAAATATACCATATTATCAGTTAAAGATAGTAAGTAGGCGTTTTCCCTTTCAAGAGTATTTCTTAAATAACTTCTGATCAAGTTTTATATATACTTTTGCTTGTTATACACATAGTTATTATAGCCTTCAACCCTATAGGTAACGGGTATAAAAAGCTTGAAATTTGAAAGTGACAATGCAATCGAAAGCAAATTGAACTGTTGAATTTTGTTTCGAAAAAATATCACGATATTAGGAAAAGTCGTAAACTTTTGTTGTGCTTGTTTCTTTATTACTTTCCGCGTTTTACAAAATAAATATATATCAAAAAAAGTATAAATAAATCTATAAAATAAATGTAAATATTTACACAATAAATTAAATAAATATATTAACTAAAATTAAATACATAAATGATATACTATACTAAAAATATACTAACTCGCACCATTTCGATTTGTACACGATGAGTTTCAACAAGAAATATACAGGCAAACAAATTTAAACAAAACGACAGATAACAACGAATGGCGACCGCTGCTCAACTAATGCTAACCCTTGACTTGGCCCTACGAAAATCGATAAGATTTCAATATATTAATAATAATAGTTATAAATAATGTTGAACCTAACGAGCAATAAAATTGCCTTGACTAATTTTTGGCACTGAATTCCTGAGTTGAATGTGTATAAACTGACTTGAGAACTTACGAAGCTAATGCTTAAAATATAGAATTGTGTTTTAATAGATGCTCTGTCTGACTGGCGCGGGAATTTGGAACTCATGAGCTTCCTCTTCCTCTCCGCCGCTGCTGCCCACACTGCCTGCATAGTAATGTTGATGCGGCGCCTCCTCGTAGCCCTGCAAATGCTGTTGCAACTGCTGCTGATTGAAGCCAGCGTTTGCCGCATGCGCGCCCTGCTCCGATTGGCAGCCGGATTGCAAATGCTTGGCCAGCAGTGACATGCGCGAAAAGGATTTGGTGCAACTGGGGCAGGAATACTTTTTGACATCCGAATGCGTTTGCATGTGAGCACGAAGATTTGAACGATCTGCAAAAGCGCGATTGCAATGCTGGCAACTGAAGGGCTTCTCCCCGGTGTGTGTGCGAATGTGTCCTTGCAACAGCCACGGGCGGGAGAAAGCCTTGCCACAAATGGGGCACTTGCAGGGCAGCGTGTGTGTGCGTATGTGCATCTTCAGTGCTCCAAGTGAAACATAAGTCTTGTCGCAGTTCTTGCAGCTGAAGACCTTCTTCACCTGGTTTCCCTCGGCGGAGGGACAATGGAACTGCTGATGCTTGCTCAGACCCGAGTAGGTGGAATACGACTTGCCACAATCCTTGCAGTGATAGCGTGGCACGCCCACCGGCTTCTGCATGGACTGAGCGGAGGCAACATTCGCAGCTTGAATGAGTGCGGAAGCCTGATCGGTGCAGAACTCGGTTTGATCGACAATCGGTGCTCCAGGGTTGCCAGGGTTGCTGCGTATGATCTTGTACTCGGTGCTCTCGTAGGCGTGGCTCTGCTGATGCTTGACGAGACCCGCGTAGGTGGCATAGCATTTGTTGCACTGCTGACACTGATAGTACAGATCGTTGCTGCTCTTGATCTTCAGACTAAGTTGATTCTCCTGATTTTCTTGATCCTCAAAGTCCACATCCTGATCGTGTTGATGCTGTGCTTTCGCCTGCAACATCTGCTGTGGCTGTTGTGGCAACTGCTGCTGCTGCTGCTGTGGCGCCATATGTTGCATGCTGAGCAGAGCGCGTGCCACATTATGTAGATTGGCATTCTCACTTAGTCCGCGACGCTGCGGCGCCAAACTTAAATCCTCTGGCTCGGCATAGTTGGTTTCGACCAGCGTCTGTGGCTGCTTCATGCAATCCTCATAATCAGCAATGCTCTTCATCAAATTGTTGTTATAGTTGCGCAGACCAAACGGTTCCTCGTTGTGTGGCTCCACTTTGATGGGACCCGGCATCAGAGGCTGTGGCGAAATGCTGGCATAACTGCGAGCTTCTTCGACATTCCGTTCGTGCTCTGGCTCCATCACCTCATCCTCGGGCGGCAGCTCAAAGTCCCCATAGCCCAAGCGAGCCAAACTCTTGGCGATCTCCTCGCGAGTGAAGACATCAGGAAAGGCGCGTGCGATCTCTCGAGTCTCTTCCCAAATGCGACGAGCCAGCTGCTCCTTGGTCTGTGTCATGGCAGCGTCGAAGCGACGACGCAGTTCTGTGGTCACTGGCTGTGGCTCGGGTTCCTCTTTGATGCTCCAGTGTGGCTCGATCGGCACTGCAGCGGCAGCCACGCTCAGATCAACGGGTCCCTCGTCTGTAAGCGAAGCGAGAGTTTCATAGTTAGTTTTGTATCCACAAGATATTTGCGTATCCATAGTTGATTGCGAATCGGGAAGTGGAGCGAGAAACCTACCATGACACAACTGATCCTCGAGTGGCGATTCCTCGACGTGTATCGGTCGCTTCTTCAGCGGACATTTGCTGTACTTGAGTTTATCCATAATGATCACTTTCTGAGGGAGCTGACTATATTCTTAACACACACTGAACTCTGGTTTAACTGACGCGACGTCTCTCGTGCGCACGCGTCTCGATCGCTTGCAGTTTCGTATACGAATGATGCAACCGCCGAGGATCACTTTAATTTTATATGGCCACGGCTGAGGATCAAGCACAGAGGATCAACCCCCAGCCGAGCCAAGCAACCCCCTTTTAGTACTGAGTGTGGCAAATGGCAAAATTTGAAAAGAATCTCTCATGTGTGTGTGTGTGTGTGTGCTACCTACTTCCTACTTCCCTATCGCTCGATCGCTAGGGGATTCTGCGCTGTAAAATCAACCACCACGAGCCACATATTCAATGATCTGCCATCCGCACCCCTCTCTTGGTCTTGGTACTGTGATTGTCGCCTGCCTCAACAGCTGTGTGTCGTTCAATGAACGTTGCTCCAGCTGCAGATTCGAGTCACAAGAGGCTGCTCAGAGGCACCGCCAACAAATCTCTGTCTCAAAAAGCGAGCACGTGCCACATGCTCACACACACACACATTCGTCAGTTGCCGGCGTGTAGTTCTCTCTCCCTCTGGCACACACACTCACACACCAGCCAACGATCGCCACCAGCTGCCACTGAGATTTAATTTTACACGCTCAAATTTCCACTCACTAGCTGTGCGTGTGTATTGTGTGTATGTGTGTGACAGCTGCCGAGCTTATGTACAACTTGCAACGCAAGTTTATTTTTAACCCACAGTTCTCTCACTCTCTCGCTTTCGAGTGTGCGTATCGTTGCTTTGCTGTCCCTTTCGTCACACGACGATCGGCTTTTCTTATATACTTAAACACGAAGTCTTTTCTCTCTCTTTGCGAGCAGGTGAGCTTCTTGCTCTTTGTTTGTGATTAAGAGCAGCTTTAAGCTGTTCCGAGAGCGGGAGCACGCAGCCAATTGGCGCTCTGCTCTCCACACTTGGCTCTCTTTGTGTTTCACATTTCATTCGTTGCGCCAACTGCTTTGGGGAGCATATTTAAGAGAACAGTCTGAACACACTCTGAAACATTCTCTTCTTGGCTTTAAGCAGCTTATAGCGAACGATTCTTAGACTGTTGAAGCATTGAGCCGATCAGCTTTGCCGCTGACTTCGCTTAGCTCCCAATGATCCTCATTAACGATCAGCTTTAAGTCAAGCATTTACACTCAATTGAACTAAGTTTCTTTTGAAATTAAACACAAACACGAAATTTCAATAGCTGCGGTACAGTCGATTATTTATTATTGTTATTATTTTATAGAAATAAGAAATATAATTTCTTATTAGTTAAAGTAAAGTTGATTTTTATTTCTACAAAAGTATAAAATACAATATATGGAAAACATATGATTGTAAACCATAGAAAAGAGAGGAATGAATAATCTTGAAACATGAATTTTTAAATTAAGTAAAGCCATCTCTATACATTTTCAATAATATACTTAATTATATTCTCAATTTATTTCTAAAAAATCATAGAACTCTATACATATAGAAAACATTGAATTGCAAATGATAAAAAAAAGAGAAGTAAATAATCTCTAGCTTGGTAGATCGTTTATTGAATTAAGTAAAGCAATCTCTCTACATTTTCATTAATATACTCAAAATCAATAATGTAATGATTCATCATTGATTTGGGCAAATTCATTGTATTATAAAGTTGCACAGCAATAATATATGCCAATCGAAATTAATGAAAACTTTTTCCACACCAAGTAAAATAAAATTTAAACTTCACATAAAATGAAAATGATTTGAGATCTAGGTACACTTATAGTTAATGCTTAGAAACTATAATAAGATTATGATTTGAGATCTATATAAACTTATAGTTAAAGCTTAGAAACTTTACCATGATGAAGATCTGAGATCTAGATAGACTTATAGCTTTAGCTTAAAAACTTTAGCAATTTTACTTTTGAATAATCATTATTTATTATATAGATATAGATATGTGTAGATAGACTAGACATCAAAATAAGAAACTATACTTTTGGATCATCATCATTTATTATCGAATCTAAAAGCATAGTGTTCTAACAGTTATTAGATATATGTATGGTAACTTTTATACTTTTGGATAATCATTTATTATCATGGTGTTCTAATAGCTTGGCAGCTGTTGAGTTGGTAGCACGTGACATGGCTCGCAGTCAAATAAAAATGCTGCCAAAATGTTTGCTGGCTAACAATAATCAGCGAGACAAACAAGCAGAAGATCCGTTTGCTGTGTGTAAATCAATAAGCATTGTGTCTGTGTGGCTCGCTCCTTTCTTTCATCTATATCTAGGTGCAATCCGTAACGGCCGTGAAAATGTTAAAATTTCAAATTGATATTGAAAATTGTTTGGCTGCGCCAGCTGCACAGCCAAGTTGTTGTTGTTGGCAGTTGTGCTTCCCTTTCTATTGGGATTTTATGGGGTGGTTGCGCCGCCGCATTTTACCTGAAGTCTTGGAATGCCTTGGAATGCGCCAAAAAAAAGGTATGTGCAAAACTACCTGGCATGCCACACGGGGCACGTTGCTGCTGCTGTTGCTGTTGCTGCTGCAGTTGGCCCACCCCAAACCAGCCAAGCCGCCTGCTCTCGGTGGTTGTTCGTAGCTGGTACTCTTAATGATTTGTTGAAACTGCATTTGTACGTTACTTTTTCGAGTTGTTGTGTTTGTTGTGCCAACCCTTGGGCAGCATCTTGTTCTTGAGATCTTGGCAGAAATCTCAACACAGCACAACGAGGGTTGTCCCGTGCCCCTCAAGACCGATGCACAGCTGCTGCCTCTTCTCCTTGACACGTACCAACGTGCAACTGATTTTCGAAACAACCTTTCTTAAATGAAAATTGGCGCCAAACGTTCTGTAATGAACCGGTGTGTCCTGCTGATGATGATGATCACACAATAAATGGCTTGTCTTAAGAGCTCTATTATTGTGTATTGATTATTGATTGAAAGTGTGTTAGCTTTGCATTCCTTTGAGATACATAAATGTGTAATCGAATACTGAAGCCACAAATGCAGAGACTACAAAGTGATAATCATAGCTTAATGATCACTTGTAGTTCTCTCTTTTCGCTTACGCTCTAAATAGACTGTTATTGGGTCTCTACTCTGATAACATTTCTCTGTCATCTTTGACCAAGTGAAGCTCCAGTTGCCTGCCTGGCTGGCTGCCAACTGACAACGGATACCAGAGTGAAGCTAACTGCACATCACCTGGCAGCTAAACCGCAAAACAGCAAAGCAAGAAAACGGCAAACTGCCAAGCTGCATGTGGCATGCCCCAGAGCCAAGAGAGAGAGAAAGAGCGACTGTGATACAGCTGAGTGCCTCACTTCAAAGTGTCAAAGAGCCGCCAAAGTCGCATAATGAAGTGCAAAATGTCATTAATTTGCCATAGCTCGGCTGCTGCTGCAGCTGCGCAAGAGCGAGCTGACAACAAAAGAAAGTCTGCTAGGAAAAAGTGTAAGAAAAGTATGCAGAAATGCAAAACCCAATACCCCCCAAAGCAAAGTAGTTGCATGCCACACGCCGTTGTGTTGTCACGAGTTACAGATTTCTCAAGCCACTGAGCAGACAGACTGCAAAAGAATGCGCCGACCATGGGACGAGACGCGGCAATCAAAACAAGATCTTAGAACTATTGGCGCCTGATCTGTGCAGACAAAGCGAAGCTGGACAAAGTAGAAAGAGAAGGAAACGCAGACAGAGGCAGAGATGGAGACCAATGGACAGAATGTCCAGGTCAGTGAACATAAATGCCGCCGACTATTGAAATCTGATATTGTTATCAAAGCTAACGGTAATTATAAACAAATAAAAGCACAACAACAACGAGATTGAAAACGTAAAGAACACACACAGAAAGAGTCGGGTTGGGGGGTCGCTTCCGACGCCGCATAAATTAGTCAAGTTAGAAGCTACGTCTATAATTCAAACTAATTTGTTTTATTGACAGCGTGTGCGCTTTTCTCGATAACACTAATAACAAAGATACACACACACTCACACACACAAATTGGTCAATTATGAGTCGAACTCGAAGTCGAAGACTAGACTCGAACGCGTTTCATTAGAGGGGGCCCGCAAAGTGACAATAAATTAAATTTGTTGGTCAACTAACTAATTAAAATGCGCTTCTAGGAGTCTTTTTTTTTGAGATATTAATCTGCTTGGGAAGCTTACTGTCATGCTCTACTCATAGAAAGAAACGGAGAGGGAGGGGGACCACCCGCTCAGCCAAGCTCAGCTCAACATCCATCGGTAGCTCTCATCTTGACTAATACGAATTATAATTATCAGCTGGTGATTTGATTTAATTTTCATATTTTTTAGCTTTTTCGTTAAATGAATCACGATAATGAATTGTTTATGCTGCGGCGAGTCTCATGTATCAGAAGTCTTCATGGGAAAAAGAGATTAGCATCAGCGTTTATGTTAATGCATGTTGAAATATCATAAAAATGATATATATTTCTTTTTCAGCTTTTATTTTGCGCTCGCTGATTCACTTGCAAATATTAATATGCGAACCGAACACACCAAAAATTTGTGAATATTTCTGCCAACATTTTTACACACTCTTGGCTTGTCTTTGATTTTTAGCTTATCAATGACAAACATCCTCAAGAGTATACATTTTTTTTTTTTTGGTTGTTTGTTTGCGTCAAGTTGAAGGGCGCGCTGAAGTTCAAGTTCGGTTGAACTCGGGGATTGTGAATGAAATGCGATTGGAAAAGAAAAGGCAAGGAGGGAAGAAGGAGTAAAGGAATGACATATTTTTTGATGACTCATAGTTTACTCAAAGGGCTTTAGAGCAAGACTTGAAATATAATTTAAGTAACTGTCAGTTAATGTTAATTGAAATTGCAGGAAAAAGTTCTTAAGCAAACCAATGAAATCTATGAACAAACCCATTCTAATATACATTCAACAAAAAGTATTTCTTGACAGATATTTTAAGTAGTTGGCAAATTGAAGAAAAAGAAAAATGATTTAGAAAAACAATGCTTTTTAAATAATGCTCAAAGGATTTTTTAGCAATACTTGGAAAACAAATTATGGTAATTGCCAGATAATGTTTCTGGGATTGTGGAAAGCGACACATGCGATCTACAAATTCCTTTGTAATATAATATAAATTCCATTCTAATATACAAAAAGATTTCTTTAAGAATATTTTAAGCAATTGCCAAATTGAAGAGAAAGAAAAATGATTTAGAACAATAATGCTTATTGAAATCATTAACAAAAAGTTCGATTTACGAGAAATATTTTTCTTAAACATGTTTGTTTCGACAAACAAAAAGATTTCTTGCAAGATATTTTAGGTAATTGCCAAATTGAAGAGAAAGAAATATAGAATAATGCTTATCGAAATCATCAAAAAACAGTGATATCTACAATAAAATGTTTTTCTAACATACTTGCAACAAAAAGGTTTCTTAAAAGATGATTGAGAATAAAAAGGAAAGCTACAGCTGCAATCTATATCGAAAGATTTAATTTAAAAATTTGAATTATTATTTAAGCAACTGCTGAAGATTATTGAAATCCCGTAAATATGAAGATGTGTCGAATTGATGATTGATTGTTTCGACTGCTTAGATGCTAGTTCTATCAATTTATTTCAAGTCTATGTCTTACTCCCACGTAATTTCAACTCAATTTAGTATATGTTAAAAGAACACGCAATACGCGGGGGTTGCTTAACATAAATTTAGGTCATAATCGAACTGAAATTGATGGACAAGAGAAGGGGAGAGAGCAGGGAGACACTCCTTGCACTTCAAATAATCAATTAAAGGCCATCAATTGAGCGCCTAATAGAATGATTCAATTGTGTGCAAATGTTCCCATGACCAGGCGAATTTACACTTGCAACTGCGTGAGAAAGGCGGTGGGTGAAGGAGGGAGAAGGGTGGAGGAGGGTGGCTGGTGGCTGAGCAGCAGGATGATTCGATTCCGTTGACCAATAAATAAAAGGTACCCACGCTTACAGGCAAGTCGAATGCGGGCACGGATGAGGATGAGAATGAGGATTTGGATTCGAATTACACAGAGAGAAGCAGGACCAAGACCAGTTCAGTGCAGCAGCAGCTAAGGGATGATCCTTGGTGCATTATTTGTTATTTGAATCACGTGACAAGTTGCTGGCTGCCTGCCTGCCCACAGGGGGTTGCTGGGAACGCGGCAGAGAAATCATCCCACGGGATTCAATTTATGCGTGTTTGAATGTTTTTGATTGCGCGTTGCTAATTCAAATAAAATTCAACTGCTGTGACTCAGGTTCGCTTTTGCTTTGCCATTGTTGTTGTTGTTTATCCTGCGGTAAGCTGAGCTGACAACAGAAATACAGAGAGAACTTTTGGTGGTGCTGCAATTTCAACCTCATTACAAAACATTTGCTTTTGTTTTCGTGAACTCTTAACTTACGCCTTTTGCTGTTGTTGCTGTTGAGGGTGCATCAATTTCAGTGACAGCTTGCGCCTGTTGGCATTAATAAAGTCAGCGAGAAAACCTATTTGTATTTCCCATACACCGGGGATTTGTAATTAAACAAATTAAGCAACAGATCTGCGCTCTTACCTCTCTCTCTCTCTGGAGCTTCAATCTTTTTGCCGTAAAAATAGCAGCAAATGTCGCGCTAATTATTACAAATGATTTCATATTTCATAGTTTTTTCGGTTGTTGTCAGCATTGTTGTTCTTTTTATACCCGCTACCCATAGGGTAAAAGGGTATTATAACTTTGTGATGGCAGGAAATGTATGTAACAGGTAGAAGGAGGCATCTCCGACCCTATAAAGTATATATATTCTTGATCAGCGTCAACAGCCGAGACGATCTAGCCATGTCCGTCTGTGTGTCTGTCCGTCTGTCCGTATACACACCTAGATCTCAGAGACTATAAGAGATAGAGCTATAATTTTTTTCGACAGCATTTGTTATGTTTGCAAGCAGATCAAGTTTGTTTCAAATTTTTACCACGCCCACTTCCGCACCCGCAAATCAAATCTGACAATCTGGTATATTGTGCCGTCTATGGTATATTTTGAATGCGGTACTATATCGATATAAAACATATACCGTTTGGTATATTTTTAGTATTTTTGTAGTATAATTGGTATGTTTTGAGAATAATACCGCAAAATATATTTCTTTTATCCAAAATGGGTAGCGGGTATCTCACAGTCGAGTACACTCGAGTGTAGCTTTCTTACTTGTTTTTTGTGGTTCTCTGCAAATGCCAGAAATACCTTATTTCGACAAATAAGTAGCGTAATAATGAACTAGTCTCATTCGCCGTATATTTCTATCTCAGCCCGAATATTCTAATTAGCTGCACAGGGTAGAGCTAAGCACCTTTGTCTCTTTCTCTGTTGCTGTTGCTGTTGCTGTTGCTGTTCTCATGCACCTGAGGTGGGCCCCCAAGTTGGAAATGCTGGAAATTGTCTCGAGACAGAGGCATCGAAAAACCATATAATTGATTTATGGCCAATGGATTGTTGGGTTGACTAAATTTAGACGCGCAGCGAACAACTAAAACAACTAATTTAGTGAGAGATGTGAGCTGCAAAGTTTCATGTTCTTCACTTTTGTCACGTTCATGGGCATGATCTTCGACTACTTCCATGTAGTGACTCTCTTTCTCTTTCATTCTATGCATCTCTATCTCTCTCTAGCTTTTCTGGTAGCTGTTGAACGTGTCCGTTTGTTTGTTTTTGTTTTGTCAGTGGGGAGGAATGAAGCTGGGAGAATCTGGCTGGCAGGGCGCTGTCACAATTGACACTGACGATGCGGCAGGTACACGACGATGCAAAGACAGAGGAGGAGACTGAGGAGGAGGCGTGCTGCCTCTGCCGTTAAGTTGTCAGTTGTGGAAGAAGCAGCAGCGTAAGCAGGGAAATTTCTTTCTGTTTTAGACGAAAGATTAATTGAACGTGCGCCAGAGAGTTATTAATCTTATCGAGCTTAGTTGGGGCCTCCATTGTTTCTAAAATATTGTACGCTCCGCTCCTAAGTGTCACCTAATGGGACCGCCACTTGAGCCAAGATTTTTTTCGAGTGCTCTCCACCTAGAGCAACGATCATCAACTGTTGCAGTCTGCAGCTGCCAGTGATCTGCTTCACTTTTTTTCTTCTCTGTTAAGGTCTCCCCTCCTAATTTGTTTATGGCTCTGATAATGCAATTTTTTAGAGAGAGAGAGAGAGAGGAACCTGCAATAACATAAATATATCCGCTGATCTGGCGGGAGCAATTACCGGGTGAGCCATATTTTGTCACATTTCGCTTCGCTTTTTGGGTGAAAGTTGAGGCGTTTTTATGGCTGCCCATAACTCTAGAGACTGCTGTTGCTGAGCTCTTGCTGTGCTGCACTAAACGATATCTACGAGCTGAGTCGAAGACTCTAGAGTGCAGTTTCTTAGAAAAATGGTGTGAAAGAATTGGACAACTATAACAGCAAATTAACTAATTGAAAGTAACTAAATTTATGCAAGATTTTTTGCTTATTTTATACATATTCTTTTACTTAGTTTAATTGCTGTCATAATTAGTGTATTTAGCATTTAGATAATTGCATAATTATATACACATTTTCTGACGAAGATCATTTTTCTTCACTTAGCAATTATAAGTATAATAAAGAAATCTAGATAATAGTCATCTTTATTGCAGTTGATGGTAATTTGGCACAATGCATAATAGATCATGGCATATAAGTTTATGAAGTGAATATGCTATAAAAGTAATTGCAAAGTCATACTAATAAATATTAGTAATTTGGCAGTGTGTTAAATAGATCATTACAAATATTAATGTATACATTAAGTATGCTTAAATAATGATTACACAATATAGATTATGAAAGTGGTATAAAAAAAAAATTATTAGCAATGTTGCACAGATCATGACATATAAATTTATACAGTAAATATGCTATATAACTTATTGCAAAGTCATTATAGAATGAATTAATACTAAATTTGCATTTTATCATATTAAATAGATCAATGCAAATATGAATATGTACGGTGAACATACTAAACCAAACAAGAAAGCAATAGTCGAGATTGCTCGATTGTAAAATACCAGCTAGACATTTTGAATAGTATTTAGTATTCATTTTAAAATATACAAAAGTTATATGCCCCAAAAATACTAAAAAATGTACCATAGGCTGACATATTGATATAGTACTACAGTCAAAATATACCACAGAGTGCAAAAAATGTCAAAAGTAAAACACAGTACTATATTCAAATATACCACATAGTACAAAATATACTAGATTGTCAGCCAAAGCAACTAAGACCATATTAAGTTAGAGCTTTTGCCCATACAAGAGTGTTTATTATATAACTTCTACTTAAAGACTATAGTTATTATTGTATGTACCAAAAATCGGGCGTCTAGCGGATGGAGGCACAAATAGAGATGGATCGTAACTTATATTAATATGAATAGTTAGAAATGTTGAATAGAGAATATAATATAGAGTTCATGTTAGAACTTGTAGCTCCTCTCGACCTGTTTCGACTATTTGTTGCTTGTGGGAAACAACCTCAACCCCCTAGAAAAGTGTTCTTATTGCGCATCGTTGAGCACATGCCAAAAGTAGCCACAAATATTGCGCAGCTGCTACTCATGAATTTCACAAGGCAACGCAATTGAAAGCGCGATGACGCACTCTTACTTCGCTTCACTCCTCTTTGCAACTGCCACACGAAAAGTAACGACTCCTCAAAGCAGTGGCGCATATGCAACACAGCCGAGCACCTTGAGAAGTAGCTAGAAGTAGATAAGTAGTAAGTCACCTCAAAAAGGTTGAGCAGCAGGCAGATATTGAAACTGGTATGTCACGGGGGGAAGTTTTCGATTTCTATGGAACACCTGGACAAAGTTGAAGGTACATCTAAGGTGCACATGCTCACTTAATGAGCTCGCAACTCGCAACTTAATGTTTTGACGCAGTTATGTCTGCGACGGGGATTCAAACATTGAATCGAATTGGGGGGGTAAATCCATATCCATGTGTGTCATCAGTAAATAACATAAAATCATATCAGTTCGGTGTTTCCTTTTTGCTTTTGGCAAAATCTATAAAGAAACGAACACTTGCGTCATCCGCAGTTCATGATAATAAGAATAAAAATAACATTCAAGAGTGCAGAATGCTCGATCGACTCAGTTGCCGTAGGGGTTGCTAGAGGAAGTGCACACCTTGCCCCATTAGCATAGCATTAACCTGGGACTGCGCTGGGGGAAACGACAGACAACTTGATAGCATTCTTCCCATCGACATTGCGTCGCTCTCTTTTCTTGAACTTGTTTATTAACATGTGACAATTAAGGCAAGCGAATGCAAATTACATTCACATCAAATACGATCCACGCTTCCTTGGCCCGAAATTAACCCTTTACCCTTTCGTCTTGTTATGATTTTCCCAACCGGATGACAACACGCAAGTGTTATCCCATCTATCCGAGAATTATGCAAATTGCGTTTAGCATTGATCGCGTTGAGTATGTGGTGTAAAGTAACCTCGGACATGATCTGTCGAACACCTGGGCAACGGATCGGAAGGAAGCAAACACGCATCCCTGAGGAAGAGATCTTTTCCCACAGTTGGTTGCTAAGGAGAGTGTCGGAAATGGTGGTAAACAGTAAACAGTGAAATGAGAAGTAAATGAATTGAGATCGGATGGAGATTAGAAGAACAGAACGAAGTAGATTTAACGAATATCGAATGAAAATCACATCGAATGCAATCTCGTTAAATTCTATTTGAAACCAAAGGAGTCTGAAATGTACAGACAAATGAAATGCAATAGAAAAAGAAAGTAAACGAAATTCATTTTAACAATTACTTGCATTACTTTTCAAAATTAAATTGAGTATTTAAAACAAAAATAGAACATTAGTATTTCTCGGCTTTAGTCACCAAATTCAAGTAGAAACCAAAAGAGTCTCAAATGTACAGATGTGCAACGATAACCGGAAAGATCTTCTCAACCCAAGATGAGGACGAGCGCCAACAATTCCGATCTCTTGGATGTGGCAACGCCGCGACACTCGCTGCTCTCGGGTCGCTTTAAGCAGAGCTTCGCCTATGTGGCGCTGCAAGCCCGAATGCCTGGCATTATGCAGCAGGTGATAAACACGCTGCACAGTAACGAACACGAGCTGGTGAAGAAGCATGGCGAAGAGGTGTGGAAGGACATTCAAGTGATCACGCACAACATCGAGAGATTGAAGCGAGAACTGAGCAACGATCGGAGATTCACTCTGTTCCATGGCAACGAGGTGGACAAGGCCGAATGGAATGCATTCCTATCTGAGTTGCCGCATCCGAAGCGTTCGTATTTCAGGGCTTCCTGGCTACATGCCGAGTGTTATCTGTACAGGCGACTCTATTCGTTCTTTGAGAACAGCAAGCACCTGCGAAACTTTGACTATTTTCTGGACCTCAAGCAGGAGGATTTGCGGATCAGTGAGCTGGCCATCACTTGCCTAGCGAAGGCAACACGAAATCTGAGCAAATCCTTTGACAATTTCGGCAAACTTGTGCGCATCAATTTGTGGAGCAATCACTTTGACATACAGCTAAATTCCTATTACTTCAGCACCCTCGAAGATCGCTCGGATATCAATGTGTTGACTTCGGTGGCGGATCTGGACAAGCGGCTGTTGGTCGACGAGTCGCTGCTGGTGTGGAATTGCCTGATGAAGGCCAAGAGCAACAAGGAAATCATTGTCGATTACATTTGCGATAATGCTGGCTTTGAGCTATTCACCGATTTTCTGCTCATGGAATACATGCTCGATCATGGCCTGGCTACCCAGGTGCGAATGCATGTCAAGGCAATACCCTGGTATATATCCGATGTGATGCCGCACGATGTGGAATGGACCCTCAAGTATTTGATGGATCACAAAGATGAGTGTGTCTCCGGTCTGGGTTGGAAACTGAACCGAATGCTCGCCGAGCAACGCATTGTGATATCCCCGCCATCGTATTTCTGGACTGGACCACAAGCGTACTTTGTGATGGTCGACTGCAGCATCGGTTTGTACAAGCTGCTCTCACAGGCGGCGGTGGCCATCTTCAAGGGTGATCTCAACTATCGCAAGTTGCTCGGTGATTATATTTGGGACTCCACTGAGGAGTTTATCACATGCTTGCGCGGCTTTCGACCTACGAATATGTGTGCAATGCGCACTGTGAAGTGCGAAGTGATCTGCGGTTTAAGCGAGGGCACTGCGGATCGTTTGTTGCACACCGATCCCAACTGGATGATCTCGGGCACTTACGGAGTTATTCAATACACCGATAGCCTGAAGTGCAAATGTGATTGCTTGCACTTGACCGCAAGTTGCATGGATAAGTCCTTGATGTGCGCCAAGTGAGGTGTCGGCATTGATAATCAGCACTCTTCTATTTTTTTTTTTTTCATTTTCATTACTGTTTTTTTTTTTCTATTTTCACAAATTGCTACCGCAGCTGGGGGAAGTTGACTATGTCTTAATTTGCATTACGCTGCCAGCGTAGAAAACTCACAATGCCCAAAATAAATGATTCCAAATTTGTCAGCGCACTTTGCCCAAATCAAACTACATCGTTACGTCCACCGTCGTTTGCTGCTGCTTGCTGCAAGTTGGGGCAAGCAAGAGGAGTTTATTTGGGTTGTGCCTTTGGGTGCACTCTCTGTGTTGTGTGTGTGTGTGTGCCACCTGCATTTCTATTTTCAAACTGTAGCCTGAAGCTTGATCTGCACAGAGAGCAGCCTGGCCAATTGTCGAGTGACTAATGCTGTTGGTTTTATTGATGTGGCGCACATGCGCAGCCATTTGTCAGCAGAGGAGCTGCCCTGCGGCTTGATGATCAATTGAAAAAGAAAAACATAACAAAATGGAAAGTTGTGAAACTCAACAGCAGCAATTGCAGATGATATCACAGTCTAACTGTGCAAAGAAAGCAAAGACAGCAATCTTTGTTTTCCTATTGCAACTATTTTATTTCCCAGACTTGCACTCGAATAGATTTCAATACTTAGCCATGGGTGTTCCTTAAAAATTGTATCAAGAAACTATTGAGGAATGATTTCTTTAAGTTGATTGCACTTCGAATGATTTAAATGAGCATTCCCACAACTATTAGGATATTGAAAAGAGCAACATGAGGCCGATTGCCAAAAATTCCGTTGCACATAAATCTCAAGGTACAGTCGTCCTACTCATTCCCAAGTTGAGCAATTAATCAGCAGAACATTGCAAATGTTGATGTTGTTGCTGTCGGGATACGCAATGGAAATGGAACACAACAATCCAGGCGAATTTTATATTTTCCCACCGAAACACACACAATGAAAAAGCCACCCCAAAGCCATAAGCAAGCTACTGCGCAGCTGCGGAATGAGAACAAAAGCAACAGCCAGAATAAATCAGTGGCAACAACACAAACAGCAACAACAGCAACTGACTGTTGTCCACTTGGTTCTCGTGTTTTCTCGTGTTTTTTGGTGTGGGGTGGTTTATGCCTGCTCCTGCTGCTTTCAACTTCCGACTGCAGATGCGCCCTTGAAAATCACAATTGCCACCCCGACTCCTCGGTATTTCACCAGTCAACAGCTTACCAGGTTGTTGCTGCTGGTGCTTTTGTCTGATGAGGGTTGAAAACTTTATCACCAAGCAGGCCAGGTGATGATTGTTGCTGCTGTGATTTCCACCACCCAACCATGATCCAACCATTTGAATAGCTTTAAGCTGTGCGCAGGTATGCAACATTGAACCAGCTGGCAAACAGGAATCAACAGACAAATTGTTCAAGTTGAGTTGTTTTTTGCCGCCAGCTCTCGCTCTCTCTCTTCCCTCTTCTCTCTACTCTCCTCTCGCATTGCCTTGAAGGCAAGGTGTGAACATTGTGCATAATCGATGAGTATATATTTATTATCAATTGCAAATCGCTTATCGCATGTTACACCCCAAAAATGTAATGATTGACCGGATGCCAAAGCTATAGTACAAGTGCTTACAATGTTTGAGCTCAAATATTGAATAAATTTATTGGATCAAAACTTGTGAATGAGTCATGCGCATAGTTCTTAAATAAGACAAGCTAGAGATGGCAACGAAATTGTATATGAGGCACGATAAAACAAAAATAGTTGTAATAATTAGAGTCGATAATCAATGGGGAGATACATTAAGAAATATTAAAAATACTGAATACAAAATTCTAGAAATACTGATGAAAATATACTTCAAGATTAAAGGAAATAACAATTAAATTTAGATGAAGTCAATGAAGTTATATATTCAGAAATACTAAAAATACTGAATTTTGTATTCTACATTATTGAAATACTAAAGAAAATGTATTCTTATACTTAATGAAATTACAATCTTATTTCGATGAAGAAAAGTCAATAAAGAGATATATTGATATATACTAAAAATACTGAATTTCCTATTTTAAAAATACTGAAATACTAAAGACAATTTATTCTAAGATTTAAGGAAATTATAATCTTATTTCGATGAAGAATAGTCAATAAAGAGACATATTGAGAAATACTAAAAATACTGAATTTCGTATTTTAAAAATACTGAAATACTAAAGAAAATGTAATATAAGATTTAAGGAAATTACAGTCTTATATTAATTTTTTATTGAATTCAATGAAGAGATATATTGAGAAATACTATAAATATTGAATTCTATAAATACTTAAATACTAATGAAAATATATTTCAAGATTTAACCAATTACAATCCTATTTCGATGAAGAAAACTTAATGAAATCATAAATTTATTAAAGAATGATGAAGAAGATAAACATAAATTTCTATAACACCCATCTAAGTCAAAAACTTTTATGATTTGAACTATTTAAATTGGTGTTTCTCTACTATAAAACTAAAATATCGCTTTGGAAAGACACGACACGCTCTCATATCTAATAGAAACTGGTGTAATCAAAGCTTCAATTGGGTGATTCAGTGTTTGTTGGATCGTTTGATGACTGTACGCGTTGTTTGTGATAGTCTATAAATGTCCATAGTGAGAGCACTTGGCAACAATCAGGCACTCAAAGCGTCGTCGTCGTCGGTCACAGGCATTAGGCAAATGTTGTGTCTAAATTATGGGCAAATTAAATGAGTTGACTGGCTACGAGCTTCGAGCTGGAGTTGGAGTTGGAGAGCAATTACGAGTATCGCGACTCCTTTGGGGGCGCTGCGAACATTGCGAATTGCCAATTGGCAGTTGACATAAACCTTTCGCCGAAAATGCCGCCAAAGGCGCTGACAAGTGGCCAAGAGGCAACGGCAAAAAGGTCAACATTTCGTAATCAGTTTGTTGTGTATACGAGTGTGTGTGTGTGTGTGTGTGTGTGCACACGTAACCATAAGCATGCAGCATGTCATCCTATATTTCAGCGAGACACCAAGACGGGGTCTGTAGCTGGGTTAGGCAGGCGAATGGCACTGTCAACCCGCCAAGTAACAACAACATTCGCCAAAAAACCAAAAAAAAAAGAACTGAAAAACTGACCAAGTGGCCTGTGTGAAGTGGTAGTTATAGCAGTAGTATTAGATATGTATATTCAAACGACTATCACCCGCTAAAATTCAAATTCAAATTTGCTAAAAAATAAACCCAACACAACGCTCCCCACCGCACATTGAACGAGCGACGTACCACAAAAATTAGCCATCGACTTGGGCGCTAATCTGGTTTTAAACTGCGACCAGGCGACCGACCAAACGATCGCTGCCACGATGCGGGTGTGTTTCCACCACGCAGCCAAGTCAGACTCAGGCCATGCCACACCAAGCTAACACACTGCCTAGGCACAGGCTGGTCAGCTTGCGTTGGGCACAGCCTAGACAGACAGACAGACAGAGGGACAGACAGACAGATAGACGGTTGTTTGGCCATCGCTGACCAACCAGTTTGTGTGGCACCCGCACCTGGCCAACTGCCCAACTTACGACTTGCGACTCGACAACAACAACAACTTAACAACTGCGCTGCCCCTGCCCAACCAGCTGCCTGTCCTGTTCAGTCCCTGCCCTGCCCTGCTCTGCCCTGTACAGTCTCAGTCGCTGTCTCAGTTGCAGTTGCAGTTCCCCATATATTTGGCAAATGGAAATGCGTTCACTGTACATCTCCTCAATAGCTTCTTAGCTCAATCATTTGCATAAATCAGACAATATTATTTAATATCTTCCATAATAAATTTATAATGGAAAATAAAATAAACCCCAAACTAAAATTTATACTAGTTAGTTAGTATTTCCTTTTAAGAAAAGGGTTTGATGAAGAACACGAGCGTAATTCTTTGAAATTTTCAAGCAATTTTTTTGGTTAAAAGACAGTTTATACCATAACATAAAAAGTGTATATACATTTCTTAAAAATTATATGAACATCTTAATATAATTATTACTGACTATTCCTTAAAAGATTGAACAAAGAAATTTTAATTTCTCTGGTTAAAAGAAAGTTTACATGTTAACATTAAAATTGTACATAACTTTCTTAATGTTCAAATATAATCATAATTTTCCATTCATCAAATGAAGGAGCAAGGAAACCTTAAATAAATAACCATAGTAATCAAAAGCCTTAGTTGTTAGTATTTGAGATTCTAGAAATGTATTCATACTTATATTTCTATTCTTATATTATACTTCATAAATAAATAATATGGTTAAAGGAAAGTTTATATGTTAACATAAGATCTCAACATATAACATATTTCTTAATGATTCTGTTCAAATATTAGTATGATTATATTTTTCCATTCATAAAATGAATGAACAAAGAAATCTTTAATAAGCAACCATAGGAATCAAAAGCCTTAGTTGTTAGTATTTCAGATTCTAGAAATATATTCTTACTTATAATTCAATTCTTATATTCAACTTAATAAATAAATAATCGACTTAAAGGAAAGTTTATATATTAACATAAAAACTCAACATATATTTCTTAAAGATTCTGTTCAAATCTTAGTATAATTATATTTCTGCATTCATAAAATGAATGAACAAAGAAATCTTAAAGCATAAACCGTAAACCATAAAATATTTAAATGCAGTTTTACGCTATATATTAAACTCAATAAATAAATAAGTAAATAAATATTTAATACCTCGTATTTTTCTTTACAGGTTTTTTGCAATCTTCAAAGTCGAGGTGAGTTTATTTGCTGCTACACACCTTTTTTTCGCTGGCAGGTGAAAACTTATTTAAATGCCATTACATAATTCGTTATCATTCGCTGTAAAAATGCCTCACAGCTTTTTACATATATTATCGCCTTTCCTATAAAAGTTCTCGGTTTATCTTCATTGCACTTGCTGAGTTTAAGTTTATTTTTGCATTTAATTATTGCTTGTTAATGTTGTTGTGTCAGCTTTGTGATTAGCAGCCAAGTGCTTTTGCCTTAGACCATGAAATTTCTCTAGAGAAGCCTTAAAATTGGTTGGGGTATTAAAAAGTGGCATGAAGATATGGAAATATGGGTTTATAGGCTTGTGGATTATTATTTTATGTGGTTAAAGGAGTTGCCAAGTGCATTAACAACGTCGGATTGAGGTTTATTGGTTAGTAAAGTGCATTTATTGATATTTAATTGCAGTAAGAGGACAAATTGGCAAATTAATTGTGAATAATAAAACAATTGAGCTATCAACACTTCCTTTAGTTACATTTTTATTCGTCTCACAGTTTTGTTTAAGCAATATTCTTTAGTTCATTTTTATTCTTTCATAGATTTGTTAAATCAATATTCTATTTAATATTCGTGGCAATTTGCTATCAACAAATTCTTGAGTAACATATTTATTCTTTCAAAGTTTTATTAAAGCAATATTCTGTTCATCAACTCTTTCTCTAGTTACATTTTTGTACTCTCATAGTTTCCTTTTTACAATCTCCTTCAACAACTCCCTCTCACACACACACAACACTTCCTTTGACTCGTGCTGGAGTCAAAAGTGCGATGTAATTCGTCTACTCAACGCCAGAGTGCGATTTGCTGATTAGCAACACTCTTTCCGTCATATTCTGAAAGCCCAATTACAATGGCCAACAAGACAAACGGCCAAACAGTTGCAGCCAAGACTCCATCTCAGACGTTTACTTCTCTCAATGTTGTTGTTGTTGTTGTCGGTGTTGTTGTTGCTGTTGTTTTTCCTTTTCATTTTGGCCACGTGAACACCCTTATGCAAAACAAATCAAAACAGCATTAAAAGTCGTAAATCTGTGCCAAAAAACACAGAAAACAAAAAAAAAAACGAAACTTACGCCGGCCAAAAAGACCAGTCGACCGGCTTTCGACTGAGGCTCAGCTCAACTCCTTAACAACAAAAGCGGCTGTGTGCAGCATGTGCCATAGAAACCTCTTGGCCAAAAAAAGAGAGACACTTGGCCACTCGAGACGCCGACTGCTGTGATAAAATATGAGACACTGGGGCAGACAGTCAAATGGGTAGCTCCATCGTCATTGCAGAGACCGAGAGCGGAGGGGAAGGGAGGGGAAGGGGTTACTACTATGCCCCATGATTCAGTGGAAAAATAGCCGAAAAATAGAAATAAATAAAGGAAAATCAAAAAGAGACGAGAAAACAGCAAATAGCAAAAAGGAAATACATACAAAAGCATCGAGTCTCGTATATAACTGACCAGCGACTGTCTGACGTGCAGGAAGCATAGAAGAGTAGGTGGAGGGGAAGGGGGAAGGGATTGAGGTTGCTTGCTTGTTGGTTATTACTGCATTACCAATGACAGGCAGCCACCGCCGAGACGCCACCTAGCGGCGGCGGCACGAATGAGGCAACTAACCTACCTGTCAGCCCAACATATGAAAAGCCTTCGATTTTTGCCGGCTCAACTCTCTCACATATGCAAACACACTCATACACACACACATTAGTATGTGGGTTCCTTATGCGGGGACTGGCAAAATGTCATGGTTGTGTTGTTGTTGCTGTTGCTGGCTTCAATATTTATTTATTTGCGAGTGCCGCGCGCAATGCATTAAAGGCAATAAAATAAATAAAAATTGAAATTGACTACGTCAGAAAATTTTGGCATTCATAATGCATGAGTTTTGATTTCTTAGCGACGTCAAAAAGTCAACAGAAAAAGAAAATATAATAGTCTAGCTATTGAACGAGACGAGGAGATACCCTGTAGGAGGTTGATTCCTCTAAAAATTTTGAAATCAGTCAAATAAATTAATCTGCTTAGTATCAGTACTTTATTTAGTATTGAAACTTGATTTAGGTTTAACAAAAACTACATTTGAAATGTTGTTGTTTAGTGCCAAGTGAATATATTTTAAAAATTGATCTAAATTTGAAAAGTTTTACTTAATATTCTGCCTAAGATTGCAGTGATACTCTTCCGAAATTTGTAGAACATATGATTAGGAATAAATAATGTTTAGTGACAACTGTTTAGGTAGAAATAAATAATTCAAATTTTTAAAATTTTGATTTTAAGTTTTGTAGTCAAAAAAATAAAATATAGAATTTGAGTTTGTTAAAATGTGGATAGATAGATTACAGTATTAATGAATAGGTACGAAGTCATATTGATATTGATTTTAGTGATGCTCTTCTGCAATTTTCGGAATATATGATTATGAATGAATATTATTGTTTAGTGTCAACAGTTTATTCCCAAAATTTGACTTAAGTTTGATAATTTTGATTTGAATTTTCCATTTTTGAAATTTGATCAAAAATGTCATTGAAAATTTTATAGAAAATAAAAAAAAAATAAAAAGATCTTTGTGAATTTAATGCAACTTATATGGCTAGATTACTTCGCTAGGTTATTTCGTTTAATTCTTTCGTTTATTTATTGATCTTTTAATGATCAATGACATTTAGCACATACTACCTCTACCTGATAGCTCCCAGGGTATTTGGAGCCTAAGTAAAGTGCAAGAAATCACTTAAGTTTGCTTTGAGTCCATTGCAGATTTATGTTAACTACTTGACTTGTTATAATTGGTATATTAAATGATTTAAAAGCTTGCCAATGCGCCAACACAAACAGAAATCAATTGCAAATAAGCAAAAGCCACAAAAAACCAAATCCAAATCCGCAGTCGACCATTTATAAGGCCTGTCTGTCTATCTGTCTGTCTGAATATAGAGAGGGTGTAGGCAATTGGGCACCGAAATTCATATTCAAAAAAAATTGTAGAAAAAATGGAACTGCGATTGTGACCGGATTCCCCTTTGCTTGCTTTGGCTGCCTGTTTATGAAACTGGCTTAATATTATTTATGGGCCCAATGTGCGCGATATCACGTAATAATCACGCACATAAATGGCCAGTTAAATGCTGGAGACCTCTCGAGCTAGTTGCATTTCATATTTCATTTCAAGTGTTATTTGCAAAACATGTGCGCAGTCCGAATGGGGCGCAAATAAAAAATTAAGTAATAGATTTTGTCGCTGCGATAACAAAAAAGTGCTAAAATATTTTAAAACGCGTCAAAGTTAATTTATAGGACACATTTTCAAGCGAATTGGACCACCGCGAGTTGTTGTAAATGTGTGTGAGTGTTTATCTGTGTGTGAACTGGACTTGAATAAAACGAAAGTTGATCTATCGATTAATGACTCTCGAGGTGCCAGTCATATGATAAACATAAGTAGCTAATTAGTAGGTTAACTAAAAAGAGATAGGAGAAGAAAAATATATGATTTTAAGGAGTTGGAAATCTTCTCATGATTCTCATGCTTGTTTCTCATTTCGCTTGCTCTGCCACTTGAATGTGTTTACATTAATTTTGTACATGATTCAGCAGAGTAGTTCGGTCAGATGGCCATTAAAATGTACTCACACAGGCTCGGCAGAAGATCGCTTGTCAATTGCACTTCAATAGCAGCAACAATGCGAGACAACAACAACAAACAATTACATGAAAATTGCCAGCGATTGATGCTCATTGGCATTCGCAATAGGCCGTCATCATTCCAGTTCGCAACATCAACCTCAGCTTCAGCCATGTCCAATTCCAAGTGAAATGCAAGCCGTGACTGAGAGAACAACAGCAACAACAACAGCAACAACAACAACTGCTTAAGTCCAACTCGAAGTCAAAGTCAGAGAGCTCTCAGGTCTGAGATGCTGCTGCGAATGACAGTTGAATCACCTTCATTTTTAATGGAGACAAGTGTCAGTAATTTATGCACAAAGGCAGCTGGCAAATCTTCGAAGAGAGCAGAGAGGGGGAGAGAGAGGATGCTGCACAAACAAGCACAGAAATTGATGCACAAGTTAAACAAATTAAAATCGATTGTCGGCTGCATAACTGTGAACCTGAGCAGAGACAACAACAACAGTAGGGTTCAGAGCTGAGCTGAGCATGAGCACAAACCCAGCCTTAACCAGGGTCAGGCTCAGTGCGCACGGGGTCAATGTGAATTGTGTGAAAATGACCGCAGTCCGTCCGGCCAGTAGAAGATCAATTGACCACGACTTCGTCGATGTTGTTGTTGTTGGTCTCTGGAGTGTAAGCGATCTTGGCACTTCATTATTCACGCGCGTGCTTCGTTCAAGGCTCGCGGAAATGTCAATAGCAAATCACTTAATTTGTATGGCAATTTTCGCCCCAAACAGATCTCAAGAGAGCATAGCAAAAAAGGAAAACATAAACCGCAAAAAACGTGTAGAAAATTGTTGTAGTTGTTGCTTTTGTGGCAGAAGAAAAGAAAGAAAATGCGCTCACGATGCGATGCCTTCAACTTGGACTTGTCTGCTTGTTGGACTTCACTTGGGCAAATTTGGTCAAATAATGTACAAACATTATCCTTAGACCGCCGTTTGTAGTACTTGTAGTACTTTGCGGCTGGGTGATTATTTCGTTGACTGCCCGCGGGGACGAATGTTCGAACGCTCGAATACTTCGTCGTGCTTTGGGTCAATCGGGTCAATAAAGTACTGCAATTGCTGCAAGCATGGCGATGCCAGCAGATTTATGAGCAGCGCATAGAAAGTCGCATATAGGAATTGTTATCGCCAGAGATGAGTTGCTCTTACTTAACTAATTACATTCATAAATATTCTAATATGAAGGGAAGTCTAAAGTTCACTTTACACCACACTTAAATTAAAAGAGAGCGGGAAGAGAAGTGTGACCAGACCTATTAATGCAAACTTAGTTCTCAAACTGTGTGGCTGCATACTACGTGAAGGGGAAAGATGTTTTTGAAGGGAAGTTCGCTTCATGCCACACTTAAATTGAGAGAGAGCGTGAAGAAAAGTGTGACCAGACCGAAAATGCAAACTTAGTTCTCAAACTGTGTGGCTGCATTCTACTAGTATATAATAACACAGCCAAGAGTCGAACGCATTCCAAACATTTTCCGCAACAAGTACTTAGATAATAGCATAAAGTCCTATTTAAAGCGTTAATAAATGCATAATCTAACTAAAAGTAAAAGTAAAATTGATGCAAAAGCTTGCATTAAATTCAAATCTTTGCAAAGTATATTTTATTAAAAAGAATGAATGTACATTTTATTTCGAAGAATAAATTTCAATCCATGGAAAGTTTGATTTATTACAAAAGAGAAATTCATATTCTAATTGATTAATAGATCTACTTAGAAGAATGGTTGCAGAAGGATAAAATGCATTCGAAAGATGACTTTTTATAGTTAAAAGAAATTCACTTATACTTTCTCTATTGTGTTCTTTTTATTAAAGATTAAAGATATGAAGATATAAAAATTAAAGATATTCCACATTTCCTCTACAGTATTCTTCAAATTAATGAACTCCTAATTCAGATTTTATACCATACAAAATATTTGCTTATATTTTCCTTCATATTATTCTTCAAATTAATGAGCTCTCAATTCAGCTTCTATATAAAATATTCGCGTATATTTTCTTTCATTGTATTCTTTAAATTAATGAGCTCTTATGCACTTATATTTCCTCTGGCAGTATTCTCAATCATATTCATTTATAATATTTCTGCAGAACATTATAAATGTCTGCGGTTGTTTCATTATGTTCTCATAAAAGTAATGATCAAACAAGAAGTAGAACAGCTCAGAGAAGAGCACTTGATCAAGCAAACAAAGCTTAGCTGAAGGATCGTTAATGCACCACCAGTATGCCACATGTCGTCACACACACAACCCTAACAAGCAGACACACACTACACCTCATACCCCACGCCCACATCTGAGCAGAGGGGCGCAGTCGCAGACGCTATCGCGATTGCAATCCCAAATGCCAATCGCATGTCGCGTGGCGCTGGTCAGCCCACAAAAGAGTAATGAAGAATGGAAGCCCAGAGAGATGGCAGCTCGGCGATAGCGGACGACGTTCGACGCTCGTTGCGCGTGTCAGAGAACAACAAGTCAAATGCGTCAGGAGGTGGGCGGTGGGAGGGGAAGGACCTGCATCTAACTGGGATGCATCCATCCACTAAGGTGGATGGGAGCAGAGCGTGCAAAGTGTGGGTCACGTGTCGCATATTAAGAATTGAATGCTGCTCAAAACGTATGTCAAATGCGTGTGGCACAAACTAGAGAGGGCGAGGGTGAGGGTGTGCAGGCAGCCGTGACGCTTGCAACCCTCTCTACGTACATATGTATGTAGTTCACCCTCCTCAACTTTTACTCGTTGACTTTCGACCAGTGTGGCCAGACAGCAAATGATTCGAATGGGACTGTGACAAGTACGACAAGTAAATAATATCATCAGAGCGTTTGTCGCTCATTAATGCAACGGTGGCAGTTTTGGAGTTGTGCTTGCCACCAGCAGCAGCAACCCTCGAGACTTGCGACAATGACTCAATGTTACCATTTAATTTGGACTAATTTAATTTCTCGACTCCTGCTTTCGCGAATTTTCGATGCCTTTGCCTTCCCCCCTTAGAATTGTGATTTGACAATTGTGGGAATCTTTGTTGCAACAATATGCTCGATGTCATCCCCTCATCCCACCCCCCTCGATCATGTGAAACATGTGCAATGATGCGTTGCCTCTGCCACTTCCTGTCCGTCCCTCTGTGCCTGGGAAACCTTCAATAGCATTTTGTCTTTCTAACTGTTTATCTATTGCTTTGGCTGCCAACCGCCGCAATGTTCAATTGTTGACATTCATCGTAATAATTGATAACTGTTTAGTCACTGTCTGATTTTCGTTGAGAGGGGTCAATCGTTAATTGTTTTACAGCCCTCACTCTCTGTATATTTGCTCTGTTTTGTAAGTGAAGTGTTTTTATGGTTAATGCACAGCGACTAACACAAATCATTTTGTAGCTGAGCGTGGGAAGTCGATTCAATTGTTCTTCCATAACAGTTTATCAATTATGAGTTGTGCTTGGAAAAGTCGGCAAGGTGTGATCAAAACATGGGAACTTCAGAGAATATTACATCAAAGTTCACAGCAAATCAAGCTGAAAATAACAGCAGCTGAAGATGGTCTTTTAATTGTAAATGTTTCAAAAATCAAAATATAACTGATTCGGTTTAATCGGATAAACATTGTAGAAATTATATAATATATATAGTTGGTATATTTTGCATTCTATGGTATATTTTTAATTTATATTTATATATAAATATATTAAGTCTAGCTTTCGGCTTTGCACTCCTTAGTATATTCTGCATTTAGTATATTAATATACTAAATATATCGTTCGGTATATATTTAGTATATTTGCGCTATATTAATTGATGTATTACACTCTATAGTTTATTTTCCATGTAGTACTAAATCAATATACTAAATATAACTTTCGGTATATTTTTAGTATTTTAGCCGTATATTAATTCGGCAAACTTTACACTCTATGGTACAGCTTGTATGAATATAATATACCAAGTGTAACCCTTGGTTTATTTTTAGTATTTTTGTGGTATATTATTTTGGTATATTTTAAAATTAATACCTCACTGTTTTGCTTTCGACTAGCTTTCTTAACTGTTAGTACTAAATGTCTTCTCACAATTGCTCATTCAAGACTTGTTCAACGAATCTTATTTCTTCCAGTAAAATAGCAATAAAGGCTTTTCTCAATCTCGCTTAAATCTGCTCTTGGTAAGTGTTGCCTTTGCATTTTTCACGCTTCGTTTTGTGGCATTCCTTGACCTTAGTTTTAGGGGGATATTCAATCAATCGCCATAAAATTAGCACTTAATGTCGCGAGGTTGACGACTCATTAGAGGCCAAATCTATGCATGCAATTTGAAACGGGAAAACAGACCTTTAAAGCCTGTGTCCGAGGGCACTGGCTTTAAGTAAAGTGGGTCCATCTGAAAGTTGAAACCATTACAAGCCCATTACGAACGAAGTCCGACTAGAAACCGCAACAACAACAACAACAACTGCAAATGGAGCAGCGAGCTTGAAGAAGAAATGTTTTAAGCCAAGTCCAAACTAATTTCAACCACCCTCAGGTGATGAAGACAATTAAATATTCGTGATTTAACGATCACTTTGCAATGCTCCAACTGTCAGACGTCGACAACGACGACGACGACGACGGCGGTCGCCAAAATAAAACACAAAAATCTCTGCACAAAGTTCGAAACTTGAAATTCCCATTTGAGGCAAATGTAAATGACTAGCGGACGTCGTCGTCGTCGTCGATGGAGCCCTAAAAATTTCTGAGACCAGATAAAGATCGCACAGTGGACGAGGACCGCAAGAACTAAACCAAAAGTTTTTTTTTTTGTGAGCCAAATGAATGCTGCGCATCACGAATTTTCCTGGCAGTCGCCGCCGCTGAGGAAGTTAGTTCAAAGGAAAAGCCCCCCGAAACAGGTTTTCCTCGCTGCCTTTTTGCATTTTGCCAATTTGCCTATCAACAAGCGATCGATTAAGTACGCCTACCAGGCCAACTGCTGCTGCTGCAAGTCTTCTAGTCTTCAGTTTTCAGTCTTCAGTCTCTTCGGTATATTGGTCACAAAGTCAAAATGTTAATAAATGCAGTCGGGGTCTAACGCTTCTTGGCGCAGATTTTCTGGATTCTGGGGTTCCTCAAAAACAAAAACAAAAAACGTCGACCCACCCACAAGTACGTGGGCGTATTTTATTTTTATTTTTTGCTGTGGTCAAGTTCATTTCTGTTGACTGCTGCAACTACAACTGCGGCTGCAGATTCCAATCAGGTGTAATAATTCTTATTGGCAACGCTTCAAACAAAAAAAAAAACGCTCAGTGCCAAAACTCTAAAGTGGAAGTCAAGACGTCGTCGTCGTCGTCGTCGACTTTCTTTTAATATGCCCCGCGCGCATCGTTTACTGTTAGATGGCCAAGACCAATGAAACAAAAAAAAAAGAGTTCTCTCTGTCGCTCTCCTACTACACACTGTGATTCTTTCTCTTCACGATTTTTGATTGATCGTGCATACTAAACTATAAATCCATCGTGATACATTGAGGCGATCAGGCGAGGCTACGTCGCACAAACATCGCGTTCACGTCTTCAGTTTTTAGTGCTTTGTGGTTTTTCTTTTCATTTTTTGCATTTGCAACAGTTTTTCCTCAGTTCCGTTGCCAGCGGAGTCTCATTTTCATATTAGCAGTGCACACAGAAAGTCTTCTTACTACTTTCAACTGGGCAATTAGAATCAGAACTGTATTTTTGGGACACCCGAAAACAGAGTCACAAATCACAACACGTGCTGAAGAGAGAGAGAGAGAGAGAGAGAGAGAGAGAGAAAGCAGAGTCTGCAGTTTAATTCTCGGTATTAATCAGGCCGCTCAGCTAATGCAGGCAGTTAATCGTTCCAGTGTGCACTTTACACGCCTTTTGCCTAATTTTGGGCCTTTTTATCACACGCAGCTGCAGCAGCGGCAGAAGAAGTTTCTCCCCATCTTCCACCTCAGTTTTATGTGCCAAGTGACACCAACGACGCATAAATATCTGGCAGGCAACAACTAATTAGTGAATATCTCAATGGGGTAAAGATACGAAAGTATCTCTGAAGCTATTGCTACGAATGTTCTTTCGGCAAGGTGTCGCCCCATTGACAAGAACAAAACAACAGCAGAACAATGTTGAATCCAATTCCCTTTGGGGCGCACTTAACTCGCTCCCCACTTTGACACACATTACAAGCGGCAAAGGCAAGAAAGTATTTTTGGGCAGCTATGGAAAATTATTGAAATTTTTATATGAACGCTGAAAGAAGATCTGAAGATCTGAACTGATCTGATGCAGAAGGCATTGGGTATTATCGCTTGGCATTAAATGCGATTAAATTGATTCCTTCAAAATGCCATCAAATCGCCCGACGTTGATTTTTATATGCGTCTCGCAGCATTTTCGGGGGCATTGTCACCTATTTCTCTCTACAACGCAATAGGCCAACAGTAGGAGGTGTTGCAGCAGGAGGAAGGGTAGGGAAGTGAGGTGAGGGGGAAGCTTGCAGTGACGGATTGTCTCGTCCAACATTTATTGCACTTGAATACGAGAAAAGAATCCGGCGGCTATCGTAAAAGTTGTTTTTATTGTTTTATTATGTATGTGCACCGACCGGGGAGCCGTTTGCATTGTTGCCACAGACAGGAGGAGGGGTAAGAATGGGGAGGTGAGACTGCAGGGCAAGTTTTATGTGAAACTAAGCCAATTTCAGCGATTACGAGCCATCATCATCGGTGTGTTTGCAGCCAACAAAACATAACAAAACACAGTCAAGAAAAGAATGAAAAAAAAAACACAAGTCGCAACACGTAAAGCGTTTGCTTTATGAATAATACTTTGGGCTATAGAAATAAGCTGCTCTAACAGCCTACAAATACGACATTAACTTCTTGTTTGGAATGACATTGTATGCGATGGAAGTAAGAGATCAAATATAGACAAAGAAGTGGCATAGAACAGAGTTAAGCTTGGCGAGATATTTTCAATTTGAATAGGATAAAGTTTAGATTTAATCTTATGTGAAATGCTTCACTTATTACTAAGAAGTTTGTTTGCTTTATTAGCAAATTTGTTGTTTAAATATGTGAATATGTCTTTTAAAATGAAAGTGACTATGCAATTATCTCGACTTTATACAAAGAAAGAATAGAGTTGAGTGAAACTTTCTTGACGAGAAGGTTGTGTTTTCTTGACTTCTTATTATTAATATGTATTTGATAAAAAGATTTGCATATATTATATTGTTAGCAAATATATTCTGTAAATATGAGGGCTAAGTATTGTGCGACTTCTAAATTGAGTGTAGCAAGAAATAAAATAGAGTAAATGTTGCTTGCCAGAAGAATATCAATACAAATAGGATAAAGATATTGCAATTAGTCTCAAACAATAGAATAGAGAATGTCCTGATTTCTTATTGCTTAGAAGTTTGAAGTAAGAATTTGCATAAATTATATTGTTTGTTTTGTATACAAATGTGTGATTATTTCGATTTCCAAGTAAATTTATGCAAATCTTTTACTTAACAGAACTGTTTTGATTGACAAACTTCGTTTATGCTCAGTTGGCATTCAACGAAATCCAAAGTTCCTCCGATGTTAATTCTTCATGTTGTTTTTTTAAACAAGTTTGTTTGTCATTAGAACTTTAGCTAATTAAAGAAAACATAGAAGTTTATTTGTCGTTGAAGTTGCAACAGGAATGTGCGTTTTGTGAACAGTTAGTTTCTACGGGTTGAACACAGTGATAAACATCATCATAAAATAATGATGTAAACATCTGTTGTTAACTTATTTAGGACGAGTGTCAACCCCTTTCAGAGTGAACGTGTTAAACGTCAATAAAGTTGCCAAAATCAACAACGAACAGAAGAGTCAAAGAGTCGAGTCGAGTTGAGTCGAGGGCAACATTGTAATAAACCCGCTTGCAGCCAAATGGAAACAATAAATAGCCGAGACTACAGAAGCAGCATGAAAGGGGTAGAAGTAGGAGCACAGGGCATGGGGTAGGGCAAAAGGGAGAAGAGATGGGGGTATTTTAGCTGGTGGTGCAATTAAGTTGTGTAAAGTGGAAATGCAACGGCAATTAAGAGTGCAGCGAGCCAAAGTATGCCAGTGTTTGGTAATCGAAAATTGGAAAATTGAAAACCAAAATGAGAGAGAACAAGTAAGAAAGCTACAGTCGAGTGTACTCGACTGTGAGATACCCGCTTGTTATTCGATTTTTTTGATTTGCGGTGGCGGAAGTGGGCGTGGCAAAAAAATTAAAACAAACTTGATCTGCGTGCAAACAAAATTATGGCTTTATCTCCTATAGTCTCTGAGATCTAGGTGTTCATACGGACAGACATACAGACGGACATGGCTAGATCGTCTCGGCTGTTGAAGCTGATCAAGAATATATATACTTTATATGTCGGAGATGCCTTCTTGTACCTGTTACATACATTTCCTGTCGGCACAAAGTTACAATACCCTTCTACCCTATGAGTAGCGGGTATAAAAATACTGGAAGAGAACGGGGTAAAGAGCGTTGTTGTGGGTGGTTGTGGTGCGGCGCCGTCAAAAGCAAATAGCATTAAATACTCAACTGAGCTCAGACAACAACAGGACGTTAATTAATGACGCGCCTGTTGGCTAGAAAGTTCGTTTGGGCGTTAGTTCGCTCCCCAAACATAAAAAACAGACAACCCCAGCGAAATATCGGAATCGAAATCGGAATAGGTAATCACTTTGTGAGTTGTGTGCGGCTCATTGGAGCCAAAGTGTTTTTTGTTTTGTGGGGTAGAAGCTCTCTCACGTGCGGCGTGTGAAAAAGCAGCTTGAAAGGATGCCGACGACGACGACGCCCAATGTGCCCCATGATGTGGTAGCCTGATTGCAGTTTACAAGGAGAGGGAGATGGACTAACACACACACACGTGTCTCAGCCTTGGCGACACTAAATCATCGCCAAATGCTTATGATTAGCGTTCCATTGCCGCGACACGCTCACTTTATGCGGGCACAACACAACACAATTCTCTCTCGCAGTTGTTGTTGTTGTCGGTCACATTACACTGCATCGGCAGAGAGTTAAGAGGCAGCTGTGGAGGAATCTATTTGGAGAACAACAAACAACAGCAGGGACAATGTCAGCTAAATATAGTCAGCCTGCTTTGGTTTTTTTCTTCCATTTCTTCGTTGTTTTTTAATTAGAAACATTTGAAAGCTATTGTCATGTGGCTTGGCTGGGCGTAACACTTGTTGCCAGCGATCATTGCCAGGGCCAAGCCAATGATATATGGGTGTGAGAGAGGGGAGAATGCGAGTATAAACAACACTGATGGAGCTAGTTATGTGATTGGGGTCTCTCTCTCTCTTCGCTCTGCAAGGCAAGATAAGGCTCACTAGCAACAAATGAGCCTGTCAGTGTTTCATTTTTGGAAAGGAGAAAATGCCGAGAGCAAAGATGAAACATGTAAAAAAGTTACAGTCGTTCGACTGCGAGATATCCACAAAATATACCAAATTATATATACCGAGAAAATACTGAAAATATACTGAATGTAAATCGGTGCAATATTAGTTTTAAAATATACCGAATTTATATACTACAAAAATACTAAATTTCGAGAGCAAAGATGAAGCATGTAAAAAAGATACACTCGTTCGATTGCGAGATACCCACAAAATATACCAAATATATTCCAAAAAATACTAAAAATATACTGAATGTAAAAACGGTGTGGTATTAATTTAAAAGTATACCGAATTTATATACTACACAAATACTAATAGTATACCAAATGTTATATTTGGTATATTCACATAATACTGCGTTCAAAATATACTATACCAATAAGAAAGCTGCAGTCGATTGTGCTCGACTGTAAGATATACAAAAATACTAAAAATATACCAAAAGATATATTTGATATATTGGTAAAGTCCGGCATTTTGGTATAACTCGTATGATTTAGTATATTTTGGTATATTTTAAATGTAGTACTATACCAATATACCAAGTATAACCTTTGATATATTTATAGCCAGTATAAAAAGATACGTCAAACAAAGGTGACAGACGAAGTGGATAGAAATTTGAAGTTTGCAGTCTGCAATTGAAATTAGTAATTGAGATTTGAGAATAAATAAAATATAATTTAGCGCGTTAAAAATCCACACCGTAATCAGCTGCAGACAGCGTTGCATTCCTTCGGAAAATATACACTATTTTTCCAGCCAATTTCCACCCACCAATTTGTGTGAGTCATGCCTCAGGATGTTTTCTAGCCTTGACCAGAGCTCTCAGTCAGTATCATTATCATTATCATCATCAGCACTCGGCACTCGGATATTGAGTTGTTTCGCGAGCTGCGAGCTGCGCTACTTTTTAATTTCGAAACCTTGAACTTTTTTCTTGAGCATTGCAAAATTGCATACCAATAAACATAATCGAAATACTCGTAATAAAAAATAAAGTCTCGCTGCAAATATCTGTAATCAGGGGCCGAAATCACCAGCTGGTTTTTTGGCCGAGGAAAAAGCCAAAACAACTTCATCAACACAACAATGGCTAATGAGTCAGTGGAGAAGAAGAAGAGATACGCGAGTACATTCATTCATTCACTCATTCACCAGCGATCGAATATACAACGTATTCAAATAGTCGGATAGGAATCTATCTGTCGGCATTCGACTAATAAAACCATCAAAGACATTAAACGTTGTGGGTGCCATTCATTTGATTGAACTTTGACTCTCCCGTCCAACGACAGGCTGACAGCCCGCCAATGTCTGACCACGTCTCGGGGAAAAACTCTTAAACTCTGTTAGCTGTAAACCGTAAACTGCATAAAAATAATAATAATAATGATCGCAAATAAAAAGCTTGGCAACTTAACGCAGATGCTGCAAACGAGATATCTAAAAAAGCGTTGCAAACTAAAATTGTTGCCAAACGTTTGTTCGTTCATCGTTTGTTTCGTTTCGGTTGCATCTACGATATCTCGATAGTTGCAGATACTACTATTTTGCGGCAAGGTCTGCACGTGCTTCAAGCACTCTTTTTCGCGGTTCCATTGTTGTAGTTGCCATCGCAGTTGCAGCAGTTGCATAATCAGTCGTTTGTCTCAATGGGACGACAAATCAAATTAAAATCAAACAGTTTTGAGGAAGTTCTTATGTGCCAAAACATTCGTGCTTCGTTTATGTTAATATTTCAGATATGCTTAAAATATTAATGTAAATTAGTTAAAGAAGGTGTCATTAAATTATTTTTGGGGAATGTTTAATGAAGTTAACGTATACAACAGATATTTACAGATAACAACGTTTCATAGACTGCAAAATTTATTTAAGATGACTGTAGATTTCACATTAGTGTTGATTGGTTGAAGATGGTGGAGAAGGTTGTAAATTAGTTTGGACTTTTGTCATCATTGTTAGAAATACAATATCTAATAATCTTTTATTTTCTTCTATTTCAAAATGTATACAAATTTGCAATATATTGTGTTATGATTTTTAGCATTACAACATGTGATTGTCTTGTATTTTCTTCTATTTCAAAATATATAAAAATCGCTATAATTGTTCATTTTACAGAATGGAAGATGTGTATTCTCTCTCCTCCACTCTATTGTAAAATTTATTAATAATGACTGCAGATTTAGCAAGAATGTTGATTAGTTGAAAAGATTGTCTTTTATTTTCTTACACTGCAAAATTTATAAATATGTCTACATATTGAGTATTTATTTTTCTTGATTGAAAAGTTGCAATCTTCAGAAGTTCAATATCTGATAATCTTTTACTTTCTTCTGTTCCAAAATAGTATAAAAATTGATATATATTAACAATCAACTTTATTTAGTGGAAGAGCTGTATTCTTTCATAATATTCTATTGAAAACTTTTAAAAAAATGCGAAAAGATTTTTCCCAAAATGTTCTATTCTTTATTTGAGTAGGTTCTGAATGATAGAAATCTGATGCTGCTTAATTTAATTTTAAATTTTATTAGATTCCTCAGATAGAATTCTCAGCCTTTACCTCTTCTAGAGTATTTAAGTCTGCATCATACACTTTTTAAGCAGTTCTTGGTTGTTTGTGTTTATAATTGTGAGGCCATTTCAATTTCATTTAAGTTTGAGGCGCCCGCGGGTTATGTCGACTGTAGACTGTCGACTGTTGACTGTCGACTATCGATTGTCGATTGTCGCAGCAAGGCAGTTGTTTCTGTTTCATTTGGGGGTTTCATTTGCTTTGGCTTTTTGATCGGCTCGCGATCATTTGGGCATTGTTTTTGCCTGTCTGTTGTCTGGTTGTCTTCAGTGTGCCAACTGTCTGAATGGAACTCTGGGGGGAACATTGAGACTGCAAAGAGATCGTTATAATTTGGCTTGAGGCGCCGCGCCGCAGTTGCAACTGCAGCCGCAGCCACGTCCTTCGCATCGAGTGGGTGGCAGCTTGTTGTTTTTTTGGTTTTTTCTTGGATATTTTTGGCTGGTTTTCTTATTTATTATTTGCTTTTTTGCTATTTGCGCTATTTGATTTAAATTATAATTTTATGTAATCATGAAGTGGGGCTTGCACTATGCCGGCTGCTGCTGTTGTTTTATTTTGCTGCTAGCCTCAATTAAATGCACGTTTTGTGTGGCTGCTACTAAATGCAATCGATTATTGATTATTCGATTCGTTCATTTTAATTGCCTTCTTTGCCTTGGCCAACGTGAGAATCGATTTCGGAAAGGCAAAGCGAATCAGATCAAAGGCTAGTTAAGCACGTGGATTATTGTAATTATTCGAGAGATAAGGGAATTAAGGTGGAAATCAAATGGAGGAAACTACATTTCCCAATTGTATACAAATCAGTGCTTCAGTCACTTTTCACTTTGCAGCTGCTGCAACCCCTTGAATGTTTCCTTCCTTAGTTCCTTCCTTTCCACTGCCTCAAAAACAGGTGTGAGCGAAGAGTGGCTTCGCTTCATCCTCTCTCTCTCTCTTTCTGTGTTTGTCTATTTCAATCCCAGAAACGCCAGCTCAAATCACAAACGCGTGTCCAACTTGTGCCGTTTGTCGTTAGTCAAAAATAGCTGCGCGACACGACAGCAACATCGGGAATAACAGCAACAACAACAACAACAACAGAGAGCAGAGCAATAACAACTCAAGTGACACCTTTAGCCAATGCATCTGCACAATTACGAGCAAGAGACGAAAGTATCAGATTTCTGTAGAAGGCAGCATCAAGCCACCAGCAGCAGCCACAGCCACAGCACCAGCCCTGATATATCCAAGCAAAACTCCTTTCTTTTATGCGCCACTGACAAACGGCACATTGCACATGTCCTGCCACAGCAACAACAGCAACAACAACAACTGAGAGAGCTGACTGGCTGCCTGCTGCACAATCGCAATCAGTCACCCCCATCAGAAAGGCAGCCGTGAAACAAAAGGCGTGGTGTTTGTTGCCGTTGCAGTTGCAGTTGCAGTTGATGCTGCGGGTGCGGGTGTCTTACATGTGTGTTTGTGTGTGTGTGGACCTTGGCCTCGGTATTGATTTCATGTTGACGCTGCAATATTTTCTTAATGAAAACAAACAAAAGATGGGATGGAGTTGCCTTTTGCCGTTGCAGTTACCCGCCGGCAGCTGTCCAACGGGGCCACAGGCAACAGGAGGCACAAAGTGCGTGTTATTAATATTATTGGCCTGGCCCAAAAGCCTGGCTTACTCGCTGGCCACACACGAGTGGGCAAGGCAAGGTAAGGCCTCATATGTAGATGTGTGCTGTCTGATAATTGTGGGCAGCAGCAGCAAGTTCGTGCCAAATTCCACACTCTCGGCACACAGCTTACAACTGTGGCCAATTTAAAACCAATTTAAAGTTTAATGAATTCATAAAGAAATCACTCGCTGGCTGCACTTTCAAAACATAATCTGCCGACCAAGAAGAAGCAAGGAGATGGAGGCAGGGCCAGAGGTTGAGATTGAGACAGACACAGAGCAGCAGACGCGTTGCATTCACCTTCTTCTGGTTGTGGCATGGCGTGCCAAATCTCATAATCAGTCAATAACTTTTGCCGCCTTTTCTCGCACGTGGCGACCTCGACTATTGTCCGAAGGGGGAGGCGTGGAAGATTGGCAGAAGGGGAGACAGAGACAGAAAGAGAGAGAGAACAGGCCATAAGCGTTTCTTTATGTGCCCCATAATCGAAGTGAAATCAATGGCATTGCCTGCATACCATTAACACGAAAGTCGTCGACGACGTTGTGAAATCTTTGTGGGCAACGTCAAGGAAGTGTGGCCCAAAGACAAGACAAGAGACACAGACTCCTCGAGGCAGCTGCACTGCACTCTGCACAGCGACCGCTTCGATTTGAGTTAAACAAATTTTCATTATTCGAACAGATTTCAGCATGACAGTTATTAATTGCAAATATCGCTTAATTCATCGCTTAAAAACGCGACAACAACTCTCGCATAGTTCTCTCCCTCCTCCTCCTTCTCATCTGCTTCTCATCTGCTGTTGCAAACAACCTGTAATCACGACACCGATTCACATTGCAAGTCTCCGTTACCCATAAGACTCCACTCCATACCCCACTCTCTGAACTGAACTGAACTGATCTGAGTTGTGTGTAATTTACATGGTTGCATTCCATTGACACTGATCATCAGTTAATTTGTTGCTTTATTGCCATATGCTAAGGGAAATAAAAAGTGAAGGCGCATCGTTTGTTTTGGGTCTCTGGGACACATTTGTTATCCGCCTGCAAGATCGTGCCCTGACTTTCAGGCCAAGGAGTTTGCCTCCTCGAAAGTGTCATGAACAGACCGGAGCATACAAAACAGTCTTGATGAGCTCATTGTTAGAGTCGGAAAGTTTATGGCGGTAATCAGTAAATTTGTTTTCATTTAAAGCCTTTTTATTCAAACTAGATATAAGTAAATTCATTAACTGACAAACAAATTAAATTAACAACAATTAAGAATGCTACAATTGAGTGTGCTCGCAAAACAGTGCGGTATTCATCTTAGAATATACTAAATAATATACCGCAAAAATACTAAAATATACTAAAAGCGATATTTGGTAAATCTTTGAAGTGCTACATTCAAAATATTCCATAAATATATACCAGAATATACCAGATTGTCAGTCAAAGCAACATTGAACTACATTTAAGATATACCATAAAGTGCAAAATATACCATATTGTCAATCAAAGCAACGGAGATCCGACCACCCATTTTGAAACATGGAATTATTCTTAAAATATACCAAAATATTATACCACAAAATACATTAAAAAAATATCGAAATCCATATTCGGTATATTGATAAAATACTGCAATCAAAATGTACCATAAGAGTCAAAATATACCTGATTGTCTGCCAAAGCAGCTAAAACCCAATTACAGTAGGCTTAATTTGCCATACAGGAGTATTTCTTGAATAACTTCCACAATTTGAATGCGATCGCAATCAATCTAAAAAAAGGTTTCTTCTTTTTCTAGGCATAACTTCCTTAACTGCCGCTGCTAGAGAGAGTTGCTTCAATATTATGGTAAGTTTATTATCTCTCAATACTTTAATCATGACAAGTTAATTATATATATACGTAATACTCTAATTATTGATTTGAGCCAAAAACATCCAATACAAATGTTCGCTAACTCGACTTCACTATATTTAGTTTGCACGCTGGCAACTTAATAAAAAGTAATTGTGACAGTGTTGCAAAACAAACAAAGACTTGCTATTAATACAAATTGAAAGCAACTTTGCAGACTGTCAACAACAATTTGCGAATTAATTTTCACAACTTTGTGACTAGTTGGACCGAGGCATATGCTGAGCTCAGCTGTCGTTGACTTTGTCGTGGAAAAAGCAAAAACAAATAAGGGACAACAAAAAACTGACTGCATAATCAAATCATTAGTGAAAGGTTTTAGGGTACTTGATCGATTGGGCTGCTCGTTAAGCTCCAATAAAAGCACTTAATGAATAAAAAACAGCTCAAATATTTTCACAACAAAACTGTAAACTGCTCCAAAGATCCTGAGTTGCAATGTGAGATTGTGTTCGAGTCTTAGTTTTTAGACTCGAGACTAGAGTCTCTGAGAGATTGATTGTGTTGACTGATGGTGTTTTGTGTCTGGTGCTTCGACAGTGCAGTTTTGCTTCGCTTCTAGGTTGCAATTGGCAAATTTGAATGTTGTTGTCGTTGGTTATTGTTGTTGTTGTTGTTTTGGGCAACAGTGGCAACTGCTGCCAACAACTGGGGGAGAGCAACGATATCGTGATGGCCCCGTTTTATTGATGGATTAAGGGCGATTACGCGATCGTTGTCTCAGTGGTCGGTGGCCGATGCCCAGACAAAGGTAGCTAAAGGGCCAATTCGATTGGTCGTTGTTTGCCAAAGACAAGACTCACTTAAGGAGTCAGAGATGATGACGACGACGATGTCGATGGGGACATTGCGCAATCGATAATCATGAAATGCTGCGAGGGGGGAAGCAGGAGACATTGGAATTGAGCTGTCATGTCAGGCGGCAGTTAATCAATGCAGCCAAACATAATCAAATTAACTGCCAGAGTGAAGAACAAATCGAGGCAAAGGGAGTGAGAGACTTTTGGTATCCAATGTAGGCCACAAAAGCGAGTAACGATTGCAATACCCTGTAGATGCTTAAAGTAATCATTTGATCGCAGTTTATAAAGTTTAATTTGTAAACAAGTTTTGAATTCATTTGTTTATTCACTTATTCATTGACACGTTTTATGTACTAGTTAGGATTATTCTGTAAGAATTGTGATATCCTGTAGAAGTTGAAAGTGATTTTGATTGATTAGAAGTGATCGAGATTGGTAAAGATTTACGAATTATAAAATCAATATCATTTATTAGCCTGAAATCCTTATTTACTCTGGCTTATCCCATTGCTATAAGGAATTGTAATCGTTATTTCATAAAACCAATAATAATAATTTTCATTTACACATTTTAAACTATAATTACAATTTGAAAGTCTTCTATGAATTGCTAAATATTTTTATAATTCTAGTCACGATCTTTCTCTATATATTCTCTATTAAATATACTTTTATCACCTCAAAATTTACAGCGCATTTTCCCAGTCGATCATTCGATTTTAGCTTTGATTGTTGTCTAACAATCTCGTGGCTAGCTTTGGGGCAACAAGTGATTTGATTGCTGACTACCCACCAAACGTTATCCACTATTCACTATCCCCGACGACTATGGCTATCTATGGCTACCCACAACCCACAACCCACTGCCTGACTGCCCACTGGCCAGGGAATCTCTTTCTGACTCAGTTCAAACAAGTTGCTGGCGGGGAATTATGAAGTAATGCATTATAATTTGGCCTGGCAATTGGGCCCCGTCGAGATGCACCTTATCCAATGTTGCCAGTTGAATGTTCGAGGCATGTTTGTTCACTCTGTGCATTTTCCAACAATTTTTCTCCTTCTTTGCATAATTGTGGGAAACAACCAGCGGCCTTTGTGGAAGTAGGCTAAGGTTCATTATGGCATGCCGAGCCACTGACTCAGTTCAGTTCGCTTTAGTTGAGTCTCTGTCTCTCAGGTATTTGATAAATTATGCGCCCTGCTATCGACACAGCAAAGTGCAAAGCGAGAGAGAGAGAGAGAGACTTTTCGCATCCTTTACAACATATCGCGTTGCCCATATCGGACAATCGGCGTGATTAATACCCCCGAACTCGCAGCCTGAAGATGCGTAGTGGCTCATCAGAAGCTGTGCCACACCAACCCTTTGCTTGTTGCCACAACTTTGCGAAACCTGTTTTGCTGCACTTGGCGCCTTTGCAACACACTCCACACACTCCAATCTTTGCGCTGCTCGTTTCTTCACATGTTATGCTTCACTCTTGGCTCATTAGCCGCGTGCGCGCCTTTTGGCTCTGACTCTGACTCTGACTCTGTCCGTCTTGCTAATCAATTGTCGCCGTATTAAGGTCGCTGGCTCCTGGCATTCAGATCAACCAAGTGTATGTAGTTGGGGCATCGAGTCTGCTGTCTACCAAGAGGCTGCAGTCGCCGTGGCTATCAGCGATGCTGTGACACTTTGGCGCTTCATTTAAATCATAAAACAAGTGAGAAATGCTGCAAGGAGACTTTCAAATGCGCTGCAACTGTCAAAGAATGTAAAAGGGTTCTGAAATTCTTTTTAAAATAATAATATATAATCTATTTGGTACTAAATAAGAAAGACATAATAATATTTTAGTATGTTGATATTAGATGAGATTGATTTATCACGAAAATTGAAATCAACTTAGCATTTTAAAGAAGTTGAAATAACATTTGAAACTATTGATTCGTCGTCTGAAATTATTTTTAATAAATTTACAATTTTGTACAATAAAGAACCAAAATGAAGAATGTTTTTAAGGATGAGTGCTAGCTACCATAACGAATTGAATATGAATTAAATTTTGAATAATATAGAAACAATATTATATTGTTCACTATAGGAACAACATATCATTCATTTTCAATTTGTCATTCAATGCCCCCATTCATTCTCATTTATCTTTAAAAAACATTGAGCTTTACTCCCAAATTAGCATATTCGATACATTTTTGTTACTATTGTGTATTGATTGATCGTCTAAAATTCTTATAAAAATATATATAATCCTCAAAAAATATATTGCCACAAGAAATAGGAAAGTTATTTTATATTTTTAAGTACCTTCCCAAAAAGCTAACAACTTAATGTTGAACTTTTGAAAGTAAATTGAGCCTGTTGACTAACTTGATGAATGAGTCCTCAGCTCATTAAAACTCTTAGCTGACGTACCTCAAGTCAATATTTTTTTGCGGCACTCTCAATTCGCATATTCGTATAATTGGCAAATCGATGTGTGAATGGCACTCGATCACATTTAGTAGGGTGCAACATTTTGCAACCAACGAGAGCCAAGAGTCGAGAGTGTCCATTGAGGCGGATGACAGTTTGCATTTTTTGGTCGCGTTGCTTTTGCTAAATGTGACACTGAGGCTACTGTTCGTAATGGTGTTGGCATTAAAATGGATTACACACTGAAAAGCTGAAAAGCGGCTGCCTGCGCTTTCGCCCAGGCCCACATCCACATCTCAGACTCGAACTCGAACTCGAGTTGGCCAAGAGTTGGCCTCGTCTGATGCTTGGCTTGGCTTGGCACCTGTGCCGCTTGAACTGGTTCTGGTTTGTTTTTTTTTTTCTCTCTTAATTTTAAAAGGTGTTCCTTGTTGTGGTGCGTCTGTATAACACCCCCTACACACCCCTCCCCCTTCCCCTTCAGTTGCTCTTCGCACTCTCCTAGTGTTGTCTCGAGGCTTAGTGCAAAGCGGCATTTATTCACGGCATTTCGATTTCAATTACGATACAAATTGTCATTAATGTTGGAAAGTTGTTTTTGCACATGCAAAACGAACGCGCAGAGCGGGGAGGGAAGTTAAATTGGTTTTTTGCTTTTGATTTTGATGGAGTGGATATATGAATATAGTCATAGAATTGCGAATATAATCGCAACCTGTGTTACATATGATTGACTTTCAGACTTTGTTGCGGGTCATAAAGCTCCCGTTCCGCTCCCCTCTCTTTCCTCTTCTCCTTGTCTCATGTCTATGGATGCATTAAAAGCTCATAAAGCACTATAATAATATCCATATATCGAGGTATATATTAATATGTATTTCTGTTTGTGTTTGTGTTCCATATGTGCACCCAAAAACCACACCTCAGAATCAACGAAACGCGATTTACTTGACTTGCTGCCTGAAAGCTACTCATAAATAAAACATTTTTTAATTTCCCATAATTTCGAGAGCGAGACGCATAAAATGTATTTAAAAAGAGCAAATACGAAATGCAAGCTTAAGATGTACGACTAGTAAATACACTTCTATAAAGAAAAGTATTGAAAGTCAAACTTCTTTTGAAATTTTCATTTAATTTTTGACAGCTTTTTCCTATGACAACAATTTGTTATTTTGATTGGGCACTTTTATGTTAATTGCAATATGCAGAATTGTTCTCAATGTTGTTTGATATTTTTTAAGAAAGAAAAAGTGTGCCCAACGCAACAAAGTTTCCAATAAATATTTAGCACTTTGATAGATGATAAAGTCAAATAGTTTTGATATGTTGTAACTTGCATTATAAATTAAAGAATGCCTCAATATTGTTAACAAAATGTTAATTGCAATGTGCAGTATTATTGTCAATGTTTGCTATTCCTTAACAAGGCAAAAGTGTGCCCAACGCAACAAAGATTTCAATAAATAATAAAGCATTTTGATAGATGATAAAGTCAACAATTTTTCAAAGTTTGCAACTTGATTTATAAACTAAACAATACCTCAAACCTGTTGTTCCTTAACATCGAAAAAGTGTGCCCAACGCAACAAAGTTTCCAGTAATATATAAGTCAACAAGTATTCAAATATTGTGACCTGTATTATAAATTAAAGAACGCCTCAACATTGTTGACAATTTCGCAGTACCTTTTGGAAGGGTATTGAAAAAAAAACGATCAGAAAACAAATCAAGAAATTACGTACGAGCAAATGATATAGTTGAACAACCACACACAGACAGTCAAGCAGTCAGACGGACAGACAGACAGACAGACAGTGTGTAGCATATGATGATGAAAGGCATACGCAATCGAGAGACTAACCTGCGACTTGTCTTGGGCTTCTCTTTCGTGTATACGACCCAACCCAGCCCATAAGAACCGGACGAGAGACGCTTCCGGGAGTCGGGAGTCGAGAGTCGGGAAAGCGGGGCACAGGCACGAGCAGCCAGCACCGTTATGGCTCATTGCCGCTCCTCCCACCCTCGCGCCACGCCACGCTTAACCCCCGCGACACAACCTCAATCCCATAGCCAGAGATGTGGTGCGATCCTCACCTTAAGTCAACGAATCGAGAATCGAACATATTGAACGAACGAATGGACAGCGCCTTAAAGCGAATGAAAAAGAACGAAATGAGCTTGTTGTATTTGGATTTGGGGCTAAACTGTCAGCGACGATATTGCGTACTTGTTGTTTAAAATATATGTTTTCGCTGAATCGTCTTCCCTCGCTTTCCCCCCTTCCCCTTCCCCTTCTTCTGCTTCTTCCACTCCCCAGTGGAAGATGACAGCAGCGACTTGGAACTTGGAAGTTGGACGATCGCCGGTGCGTTATTGAAGCGAAACAAGTGTTTAGTCACCCAAAGAACGCGTTGTGCAGGTAAAATGGGTGTTCCGACGACAACTTTTCAACGGTGTGTGTGTGCGAGTGTGTGTGTGGAGCACACCCCAAAACTGTCCGAAAGCATTCCTTACGTGTAGTCGAGAAGAGACACAGAGACGAGCTGCTCGCTGCGTGGCTTGCCTTATTTGGTTAGGCTTCATTGAAGGTGCACCTTTGTTACGCTCAATGACCGATCTGTTTGTCTTCCCCCCCACTCCCCTTGGCTACTTTTATAGGTATAACGAGTACCTACTTCGTTTAGTGTCTTGAATCATCGCTTGGGTTTGTCTCTGGGTCACTTTTTGGTGTGTGTTTGTGTATAGCATGTGTCTTGGCAGGTTGGAAACGAAGCAAACACAGCTTTAATTTCCGCGAAGCTCGCACATAATTAATGTTGCGAGCGGTTTCCGGTGGCCACACTAATGGGTTAAGGGGCAGACTTTTGGATGTTTACTTCTTTCTTTAAACTTATTTGAAATACTCAACAAACCTTTGCCTTACACGAAGCATAAATAGAACTGCATTGATCCCTGATCCATGTCAAAGATTTACGATCGTTCATAATTTATGCTTGCTCTCGAAACATTTCCTACGCAATGTCTGCCTCTCTCACTTTCAATTGCAAAATGCCGAAGAAAGGCAGAGGGCGGCCAGCTGTGGCAGCTGGCTGGAAGTACGTACAGCAATACCTCTACTTCCCAGTGACTATATCTGATCGGATCGATCTCCGTACACATAAACCTTATGACATTTTTATGTTAATGCAACTTCAAACTGTGGCGCCTCGAATCGTCGCCCGCCTTGTTTTTATTACCTTCTAAATGTTGCGTTAAGTCCGCCATTAAAACGATTGCCGTATGTTTACAGATTTGTCGTCATAATTGCTTTTTAATGCCTTATCTATCGAACTGAGTTGTGGGGCCATCATCATCATGATCATTAGGCGCGACACAAACTCTCTCGGCCAGCGGAGGCAGCCGCCGTTTAATTGTTTCAATGAGCTTTCGATAGCATCTCGGGACGGTTTTGGTTCTACCTAAGCAGCTCGCTTTTCTTATCAATAATCTATACGAATTTACGCATTCGACAGCTTCTTCGATGATGATGATGGGGGATCGCGTGTGGCAATCCTTCGAGTGTGTTTCAAGTGTGGGAAATCATTTGACAAAAAGATGCTGCGCAGTTCTCGCAGCTGTTGATCGTTATGCTAATGTGTCCCGAGTGAACTGCAATCAATGGCAAAAAGTAAAACGTATTTTTTGGCTAAATGTCAACAGCTTTTAACCCCCGATAGTCAGGCAGCTACCAGTTATCAAAAGTTATCGCCAACGACTATCATAAATCAATATAAAAGCCGCTTTAAATTGCTTAATTATCAGACATGCACGGGCGTCAAATTAACCCATATGAAATAAGTCATTTCGCTCGGTGTAATACACTCGTATTAATTTCAATTACACACAACACATACAATGCAATTATGCGTTGTAGTGTGTGCCAGGGAGGAGGGGAAGGGAAACTGGAAACTTGGGTCTCTCTGTCATGTATACCGAAAAATCTTGCAATTTATGTGATCAGCGTCTGTGATTTCAATCAGCGCGCTCGCAAAAACTCGAGATTAGCGCTCTACTCTCGAGTGGAGCGGGAAGTGTGCGGCATTTTCAGAAAATTACTCAACACCTTCTCGGAGGAGAGAACTCCACACCGAAGCTGAAGCTGGAGCCGGACCAAGCCTCAGGGCGGTCGCGTTTCAAATTTCCTAGACCGGCAAAAAAACTTTAATTAAAGAACACCATAAAAGTGTCGCCCGTGCGATCGTAATTATGAATTTAATCTCAATTAGAGCGTTTATCTTGATTTTTCCTCCACTGCCGTGGACTCTGAGCTCAGAGCTCAGCTCACAGCTCTCAACTGAATGTTTGTATGTGTGTGTGGCGACTTGTCTGGCTGGCAATTTGTTTGCCCAACGTTTTTTTCTTCTGGTTTTTGGTTTTGGTTTTGTTGTTGTGTTGAATTTATTTGCATTATCCTGGGTATGGAAACCGCGTTGAGTGTGGCGTGGCGTCAAGTTGTTTTTGGTTTTTCTTCTTCTTGTTTTTTGTATTTGCTTGGACATGTGCAAACACCTTTGTTGCATTTAAGAGATAACAATTATTCAAGCAACGCTGTTTAAATGCGTTCGCACTTATCTAACGATTGCCAACATTTTTATATTCACATTTTGGCATTTCAATTTGTCTGGCATCGATTAACTTGTATTTCAAATATGCTTTATGCGAAACTTAATAGCGGAAATGTTGCAGCTAGTGCAATAAATAAAGATATAAAGATGATATTGACTGGCTGCAATGCCATTAAGATAACTTCGAACTTTGCATAAAGAAAAGTATAGTGTAGCAAAGTCAAACAGGTTAGAATAGGAGCGATTAAATTTAATATGCATTAAAAGCTTAGACAACGGAGAAGATATCTTGAACAGAAGCTTGGCTTAAATCAATAAGGAAATGTTGAAAGAGAGCAGGAAAGATTAGACCATAAATTAGAGAAATATGAAATTTGAATGTGTCTACTCATAGGGTAGAAGGGTATTATAACTTTTTGCTTTTTGGAAATATATGTAACAGGCAGAAGGAGATATCCCCGACCCCATACAGTATTTTTCCCAATATGGTATATTTTAAATAAAGAACTATATCAATACTCCAAATATAGCATTTGGTATATTTTTAGTACTTTTGTGGTATATTAATTTGGTATATTTGAAATTTAATACCGTTTTGCTTTGCTGGCTTTTTCACTCTATGGTATATTTTGAATGTAGTAGTATATCAGCTTACCAAATTCAACATACGGTATATCTTTAGTATCTTTGCGGTATATTAATTTGGTGTACTTGAATTTGAATACCATTTTGCCTTGCTATGTTTTGCACTATATGGAGTATTTTGAATGGAGTAGTATATAAATATACAAAATGCAACATATGGTATATTTTTAGTATATTTGCGGTATATTAATTTGGCATACTTGAAATTTAAAACCGTTTTGCTTTGCTACTTTTTTCACGCTATGGTATATTTTGAATGTAGTAGTATATCAGCTTACCAAATTCAACATACGGTATATTTTTAGTATCTTTGCGGTATATTAATTTGGTGTACTTGAATTTGAATACCATTTTGCCTTGCTATGTTTTGCACTATATGGAGTATTTTGAATGTAGTAGTATATCAATATACCAAATGTAACAAATGGTATATTTTTAGTATCTTTGCGGTATATTATTTCGATATATTTCAAAATGAATACCGCACATTTTGCTTTTTTCTCAATGGCTAGCGGGTATCTCTCAGTCGAACACACCCGACTGTAGCTTTTCTACTTATTCACTTTTGTATCAGTCTAAAAGTCAAAAGTTTGTAAAATCGACCTATGCTTTATATATTGAGGACTTCAAGTGAAAGTAGTTTGAGCTAATCTTTTAAAGACTGCTCTTCAGTTTGATTAGTTGTATGTCAAATAAAGCATTATATATGATGCATTAGCATTGAGTAGAAGAAAGCTTTGCACAGTCGTATCATTTATCAAAAGGAGTCCACCTACATACTCGCAGTTTGTGCATTGCAAAAACCGAATGCGAATGCTCAATGAGAGAGGGCTGCACAAAAACAAACGATTATTGGCTTGTAATTTCGAACTATTAGTAACATTTTGCGACGACAACAAGCGCAACATGAAATGATCCACATCCTTTCCCGCTTCTTTGCTGTGTTCCGTTCCGACTGTGCAAATTTGACGGCAAAAATCAATTTGAAAACGATTTAAGACGAGCCTCGTTGTGTGTGTGTGTGTGTGTTGCCAGTGTTGGACGATGGTCACGTAGGCGTTGCCTCACAGCAAAGAAGAGGAAATGCCAATATGACACGCGCACAGTTGTTGGCCACAGCTTCACTTTGGGAGTGGGCTGACTGACTGGCTGACTGAATGGATGTATAGATGTAGATGGAGGGAGGCACTTGAACTGCTGCGTATCGTGTTACCAAAGCGGCAAATGCGGCCGCGGCCAAAAGCATTAACCAGCTATCGACGCGACGACGCTGACGGATGGGCTGGAGGCCACAGTCAAAAACCTTTTGCCGAGCTCAGACTAGACACACAGATTCGTAGTCAGAGTTGGCACTGGAGTCGCAACTCAGGCTGAAAGATAAGCGCCGACGTCGACGAAGCCGACGTCAAAGACAAATGCGTCTTGTGGGTTCAGGAATCTCTGAGATTATTACGATTTTCATAATAAATTGTGGCAAATCAGGCGCGCTGGCATTATAAGGCATCATTAACAACGACAACAGCAAAAGCAACAGCAAGAGCAACAGCATTGGGGGCAGCATGCCACAGGTCTTGAGACTTGAGGATGAGGCGCAAGTTTACACTGTAGGCCAAAGCGTTAACAAGTTGAGCCTATGACGTTGCACGTCGACAACAATATTGTTGTGGTTGTTGTTGTTGTTGGCAACTCATAACTGCAAAACGAATGAGCAAGCAAGCAAGCAAACAAGTGGGAAGTGCAGCCCAACGATCGAGGCTCGAGAGCTGGCCAAAGATCAAGCCAAGCCACCAAAGAAGGCGCCTCTCGCGCACTGTGGTGCGTGGCTTGGCTGGCGCTTTGTGGCGGTTTCTTGTGCCTTTGAAGTGGCACGCGGAGCGACGAACGCGTCGTCCATTTAAGAGCACGCCTTGGTGTGTGTGTGTGCGTCACATGGACACAACATCATCGAAACAGCCGCAGCCTATTGGAGCAGAAATGCGAACCCACCTAGAGGAACCAACAGAGGCCACCAGAGGCAACACCGACTTCGACTTCGACTCCGAGTTGGCGTTGGAGTTGCAGGCAGAGTTAGATCAAGAGCCAGAGCCAGAGCTCTAGTTGGCCTCCAGCTGGAAAAGCTGGAAAACTCAGCCATGTGCCGCATTTACTTGTCAATTTGTTTTTGGTCAACGTTTAAATAATGAACTCATATTTGCAACATTTGCTCGGCTGTTGTGTTGCACATGCGGCGCATGTCATGTTGCATTATGTGCCTGCCAGTTGAGCGCCGCTCGCTTGTTGTTGTTTCTCGTTGTTGTTGTTGCTGGTTGCGGGTTGCACGCCAAGTGAGAGTTGGGCCCCTGCACTTGCCGTAACTCTACTCCAGGAAGACTTTTGACCGACCGCAAAACTAGGAAATGTCATTGTATTGTGGTGGTTGCTGCCACAGGGAACTTTCAGGGAGGGGGGTTCAACGCAAGCGGGGCAACTGTCTGACACGGAAGGCAAGGCGAAGCAGCTAACTATGGCTGCTTCAGTTGACAATGCGTAACGTTGACTCGCAAACAAATACTTTGTGAATGGTCACAGAAGCTGACAGAAAGAGGGCACGATCTAACGGATACTTTGGGAAGCTAAATTGAAATTAAAGATATGCTAAAATAGATCTAAGACAGGCTTCATTTTGAATGGGAGAAGTGAGAGATATTGGCCAGCAAAAATTATACTTAAGCAACACTCTTAAAAGCATTTTATCTTTATCTTATAACTTTGATCGTGTAATTACAATTGCTTCAAAGATAAAGTTTTGCTTTAGCTGTATGAAATAGAAAATCTTTGAAGCTTAAGAATAGGAAAGATGAAGAAGTTATGCTAAAAATATAGACTTTATCATTTTAGCTATCAGATATATTTTCTTCTTTTGAGTAGTTGCAATTTTGATTAAATAAAGTTATACATTATGGTGTTGTGTTTCAAAGATGAGTAGTTTGTGGTAAGAAAATCCGAAGAATGTGAAATTATACGAATGCAAAGGGTTCCCACCTCATTTTGTGTATAATAATCCATTCAACTGATTTTCCCATTTAACAATATTATAAGTTTGAACTTCACATTTGATATTTACCTTTTGAATGGCTCAAGGAAAAGCTGTTAAAGCTGGACACTCTCAGCAAACTTAATTCATCGAAAATAGTCTTTCAAACTATTCTTAAAGATACTGAATGTATTCTCACTTTATCTAAAAGCTATTCTCAACAAATACTGAATGTATTCTCCGCACTTTATCTATCAGAAATACTCTTTTCCAACGATATTACATTGAGTAAATATCATTAAATGATCTGTAATGCCTTGAACTTTGCTCTTCCAACTTCTAATTAATCGTTTTATGCTTCAAGGATAAGCTGTTGCATTGGCGGTATAAAACTTCCTTTTTAATAGCATTCAAACTAAATGAAAAGTGTTTTGCGATAGGCTGCAATTACGAGTAGAGCTTAGACTTTCAGGAACTGTGCAGCTCTCTGTCAGTTATCAGGCTGCAAATAATTTATTCTCGAGCTTTGCACTCCCATTTTAGCCAGAGGCTAAGTCACACTCACTTGGCAATTAATCAAACTCTAGATCAACTTGAGAGATAACCACCATACTTTGACTTTGAACTATATATATATGTATGTACATATTGGTGGAAAAGTTGCCAAAAGGCAACTGCAATAATTGGCGATACTATCGGGCGTCGATGGCGACGCCATCAAATGACAGTTTGACGCGGTTCCTAACTCGATGTCAATGGCTTTGCGCTTGGGCATTCGAAATTCGAATCATTCTGTTTATGCTGGCTGGAGTAATGTTTATGGCTCCATGGGCAGGCAATCTATGTAAAATTATTGAAATAAAGAAATCAGGCTGCACAAACGTAAACGTTGTGCAGTAGACGAACGATGTCTGGGGGCGTTTGCACATTGTCAAAGCGACGCGAGCAAATTTCAATTTGTTAATGCGAGGCTTGAACCTGGACTTGGATTGGGCGCTGTGTGGCAATGTGTAACTGCAACTGCAACTGCAACTGCAACTCCAACTTGAGGGGAGACTGACTCTGCACTGGAATGGGGCTTGGCCACTTGTTTGCATCAATTTGAATTTTAATTGAAAACTTAGTGTGCGAATGCAAAGCAAAAAGAACTCGCCCCGGAATCTGAATCTGCGTTCAGAGTTAAACTCAACTCTCTGATTCTGATTCTGGCGCCAGTTCAGCGTCGTGCTGCAGTGGCATGTGGGTGCAATTGGATATATGGCCACGATATATACATATATAGTTTGATAAATGTCTATGCTTCAATTTCAATTTCAATTCTAGTTCCAGTTCCGCTACACACAGGTTACAGTCGAGATTTGCTTTGCAATATCCGGTAACCATAAAGTAAAAGGGTATTATAAACATCTCAAAATATATGTACATTTATAATATATGGTATATTTGGCATACCTTAAAGTACAAAATATACCAAATCTATATATACTTCTATATGTACTATATATAATATACCAAATATATCAAGTGGTATATTTTTTAAGTATTTTTAGTTTGGTATATTTTATATATGGTATATTTTGCATACCATGAAATACAAAATATACCAAATCTATGTATATACTTTTGTATGTACTATATAATATACCAAATATACCAAGTGGTATATTTTTTAGTATTTTGGTATATTATTTTGGTATATTTTAATCGTACCGAGTATCTTATAGTCGAACACACTCGACTGTGGCTTTCTTACTTGTGTTTTAGGTGTTAATTTGCGTTTCTTGCCATTTGCAGAAATGTAAATTCGCAAATTAATTGCATTCACCTTTGATATGCTAATTTGCAAACACACACACGAGAGCACAAATCATATTTAGACAAAGCTGCTAGACCCAATTGAACTCACACGTTACTCCATTAATAGTCCACTTTAACTGCAATACGTCTTAATTTCAAACTAATAAACTGAAATGCTAGGTTTATTATGAAAATCGCAAATGAAATTCATATTTTTTAATACGAGTCTCTCTGTCTATTTGCAGCAACTCTTGATGACATTGGGTAAGTCCATAAATTGTTTTATATAGTTGACATTATTTTTAAATTGTGTTTATACTTTGCTTAAATGTTGTTCATTTAGTTGCAAATCTAGTTATTATTAGCTACTGTTGTTGGGCAAGTGTTGTCTAGGAAAAATGCATTTAGTATTTTATTCTTGGGATTGAGAATTTAAACATTTATTGCCGCTATATTCTGTAGACTTTGAAAATTGATAAAGTAGAATGAATAGTAGAATCTCTCTTTAGTTTTTTTTCGAGTCCTTTAACCCTTTGGTTTAATAATTTTCAAAGTCATTTCGTAAATGCATCTAAACGTAATCATTAAACTATACTTCACTGACTGTTTAACCCTTTTGCTTTCTCTCTCTCTCAAAAACGAACCCTTTAATTAATCTTTATGCACAAACCCAGACAAACAACGTACAACCGCTTATCAAAACACGATCGAAATATACTGAAAAATGCAGTCTGATGGCACATTAAAAGAGAGAGGAGAGAACGAAAGCGAGAGCAGCTCGAGTGGCCGCGGCCACTAATAAATGTCGGACACACCCAATAAATTCTGTAGAATGCACAATCCTTTTAACAATTCCAGGGAAGTGGAGAGGGGGGCTAACACAACTGCCCACGCGAGGATAATGAACCCCGAGTTTACAACCAAAAAGTGAAGCGAATGAATTCATTAGGGAAAACTACGGGTCAGAAGGAATATTTGACCAACTGTTGTTGTTACCAAAAATTGATGAAAAGTGAGCTATGGCCAAATGCGCGCTGCTAGCCAAGTCACATCCCCCGCACTATGTGGAAATATAACTCGACACACGAACGGCACAGGCCGAGAGCGTGTCGTGTTAATTGCCACTAACTAAGCGAGCCAAGAGCGAGATAGAAGTAGTAAAAGAGAGCGAGTGAGAGAGAGAGCAAGTGAACCTTATCGAGCTGCGTTGTTTGGTAGGCGTGTGTGGGGCAACAGACAGGACCAGGACCAGGACCTGTGTGCGCCATATGGTGCTGGAAGAAGATGTATCTATTTTGGCTAGAATGAAATTAATTACAAACTGACCAAAATTTGATGAAGCCGCCGACAGCCGGGATCGCTCTAGCCTCAATGAAATGATCATTGCTAGAGTTTTAATTTGGGTTTCTTGCACTGAACCGAACTGAACTGAACTGAAGAAGCCGCCGGTCGACACCTGATGTTTGATACGATAGCCAAAAAGACTCAAGACCGAAGGCGTTGTCTGTCTCAGGGGCCAAATTTACGGTTTCACTTTCAGTGTTCAAATCAGAACAGGTAACGACGAGAGAGATAGTTCGACAGACGGACAACAGTTGTGCGTCTACTACTAAGATGATAAAGTTAATTGCAATTTTACAAACTGTTAGTTTACGATGTGTGGCAGCAACACACTTCTGTGTGTGGGGCTCATAAAATGCATCTTTCGAATAGATGAGGGGGGAATTGCAGACGTCATCGTTGTGTGTGTAGCGGAAACGGAAGAAAGTCTTTCTATACTCATACATATTTCAAGAGTCTGCACGACGTCATCGTGAGCATCCAGGTGGACTGAATCGAATAGATCAATCGATTTGCATAGCAACCAATTGTCTAGCAAAGACAACTTATTCTTCGCACGTGAATGCAGCAAGCAGAGTTTAGCATATTTGTTCATCGACTTTTATTGGATTACCGTTCTATGCACTTCTTGCTACACCTTCGAGTCAAAGGGATAGATAGATAGATACTTAACAGGCCTAAAAGATACAAATTCTAAGCTGTCGGTGAAATGAAGCCATGTTCCACAGCTTCGCAGCTGACTGATGTAGGCCTGCTTTCAGATAGCGGGAAGAAAGTCACATACATAAATCATTTCTTTTTTTTTTGTGTCGTAGGCTTTCTGCTTTCAGTCTGTCGCATTTCTGGATCGATCGAATTGCTATTGCTAGTTATTTTTGGATTGTCGGATTGTCGCATTGCTCATCGCATCGCATCTTCATTGGAGGGGGAGGAAGCGAACCGAGGGGGGGAAGTTGGCTTGTTGTAACATTCTCCATATATGCGAGTATTTTGTAAAAGCTACCGCATCGATTTGCGTGCGATGTGTGTCAAGTAGATGCAATCTCTGGAGCAGAGCAGAGCAATGAATCGATTTGCCTGCAAATTAACGAACGAATCGGATATGCTTCTTCGTGTAAACGTGCTGCTGTGAGAGGCGCTACTTTCTACCCTTTTTTTTGTTGTCGAGCGCTTCTTTTGCTATACTCTTTATGCAATATTTATTTTTGGATCTGTCTTTTATAAAATTCAAATTGATTTGGCGAAGATGCGTCCGCCAAGCAGGAAGTAATTGCTACTTTTTTTTTGGGCAGAGAGAGAGATTGTCAGTGAGAGAAACTAATTAAGGAGACAAAAATCATAGCCACAATTAACTAACCGTTTGCCAATGTAGAAATACCAACTTGTCAAGGGCAATCACAGTGTGGCAGCAACAACAACACAGATACAGACACAACAGACCACGATCGCCGTTGTCTCTCTGGAGCTCATTGATCATGTCGCCTGACGACGATGATGAGCCAAGGGAAACACAAAACGACATGTCAACTATAACCAACCACCCATCGATCGGCGACTTTCTGAACACAGCAAACATCAGCGCAACTTGCAACAACCGACAAGTAACAACATTTATCAACGCTTGACGATCTACAGCAGAGCCAAACACAGGCACGAACCGAGCGAAAGCCAAAAGAATTGCAATCTAGAGATGGTCACATAGATCACATAGAACGTTTGCATTCGAGGATTATGAGGAGATATACTCACGACACGACACGCAACACGCTGTCATCGCTAGCAACGAACAACTTGATGTTGTGCAACGAGTTGCACTTAGCGACAACTAACGCCACGACTCCGCTGATCTTCTGTTGCGAGGTAACTCGAGGCGCAGCCTAGAACTTAATGCGGTCTGTGGCTGTGCTTTACAGTTAAGGTCGCTCACACTGTACTGTCCCTCTGCCGCCTGTTAGTGACTAACTGACTGACTGACTAAAGATCGCTGACAGCCAGCCAGCATAAGAAGGGGAAGAAATGGGTGTCGAATGCTGGCCACGATCATTTTGCATATGCCAAAGCCATAAAGCATTCATGTAGAGTACTCGAAGAAGTACTACGAGACAGTTGTCCACGATGTCAGACACAGCACAACTCGTGGCTTTGCTGTCAGCTGCAATTTCTCCGCAGGCATTTGATTTATGCGCTGCGATCGCTTGACGATCATCACATCACATCACATATAGCTCTCCACTTGTCGAGAGATAGATCATATCTCATCTCAGTGCTCCACATCTGAGAGCTCAACGATTAAGCAATATGTTTCTGTTTCTGTTTCTGTTTTTTTTTGTGTTAGCTATGTTTTAGAGTTTGGCAAGTAAGCAAAGTAACTAGCAGCAGCCCCCACATGAGACACCCGCTTCACTGGTTTTTTTTGCTTTTCTTCTGTTTGCTTATCTTCGATCTGCTCTGGCGGGGGTTACGAAATTCGAATCCAAATCCAAATCCACATCGAAATCGAAGGCGACTGCGACGAGTGCTCCAGAGTTACCAAGATTAATGTTGATGCTTTTTCAATTACAACTCTGGCAGCATACAAATTTGGAGTAAAACGTAATCGTCGTAATCTCAGACGTCCTAAACGACGACAAAGACCACGACCACGACTCCCAGCTTCAGCCTCAGCTTCAACTTCAGATGCAGCCTGCAACTCTCAGCCTAGGCCTGGCTTGGCCTGAGTGACTGCCTAAGTGGCTGCTGCTGCCGCTGCTGCTGTTGTGAGTCGTATTCGTATTGCATTTCCTAATGTTTGTTTTGCATGAGCTTAGCATACGCTGTAAACACACACAAGGAGTCAAGCGGGTTGTCTAGTTTGATAGAGTTTCAATTAAATTTATACAATTGAAGTGAATAAGAGTTAATATTCAAATAACTATTAGTGGAAACAAGGCCACAAATAATTAAAATCAGAAAATTTGAAAATAACAGCTTAAAACAATACTTATATTAATTTAAAATGTAAAGTTTTAAATTGGAGACTTAGCCCTATATTTGATCTACAAAATATGCTAAAAGATTCGAAACTATAGTCCGATCATCAGTAGCCATTAAGCTGGGAATTGGTTTCTAAAAGTTGTTATATTGTATATCATGTTTTATATAGATCATAAATGATTTCTAAAAGTTGTTGTATTGTACATCATTATTCATAAAGATCAGAATTGTTTCTAAAAGTTGTTGAATTGTAGATCACATAGATCATATTGACTTCTAAAAATTTTTGTATTGTAGATCACCTCTTATTTAATTGACAAATTTGCTGAGAGAGAACACTTTCTAGTCAAACTTTATTCATTCAAGAGTTTCACATTAATTCAAATTCTTTATACTTCCTCACCTCCTTAACATTTTCTTTTAAATTTTCTGTGTATTCTCTTAATACTTTTAGCTTAATTCACACTTCTTATAGGGGCTCACCTCCTTAACGTTCTCTTTTAAATTTGCAGAGTGTTCACTCAATAGTTTCACCTTAATTCACATTCTTCATACTTCCTCACCTCATTAGCAATCTCATTTAAATTTGCAGGGTATCTACTAGTAGTTCAAACAACTGCATTCACTTCTTTTTGATGGCTGTGTGACATGCGCCGCCGTTCGTTGATTGCCCCAACTTTGTCTTGTGTTCCGCTCGCTTGCGATCCTCTCTATGCCGCCTCCTGATCGCCCCCTTAATCACGGTTTGCCCCTTTCCGTTGCTTCTCAATGCCGGCAATTACAAATGCTGTGACTTGTATCATGGCCAGCCATCGATTTGTATGGCACAACAAAAAAAACCTCGTACTCGTATGTTTTGCTGCGAATTCGATCGCATCTTGTTCCTCGATTGACTCGACTTGGGTTCCTCTGTCAATTGCAATTTGTTATCTGCTCTGCAAAGCAAATTCGCGTTGATTCAAAGCTACAGCTTCAGGTGCTTACCACATCTTCTTCTTCGTGTTTGTTGTTCTTACCATTGTCGTTGTTGTTGGTCATTCAATCAAAGGATTTGCTCTGACTTCGGCTGAGTCGAGTGTGTGCGCGCTTTGTGCTGTCGTCTGAGCAATGATTAGCTACGAGTTTTGCGGCTAAACACAGGACAACGGCAATGGCCTAAAGCCGGACCAAAAGGATGCCGCAACAATAGTAAGCGGCACACATCACACAAGCAGATGAAGCCAAAGAACTTCTTTCTGCATTCGCAGTTCTGGGTCAGTAGGTGACGAGGCAACTGAGGCAACAATGCAGACAACTGGGCGACAGGTACAGACAGCTACACTGTGCGAAAATAGTCCATCGAATGGGAGAAGGAAATAAATTTAATATCTTTGTGATTATATAAGGGAATTATCATAAGTAAAAGAAAATTAACCGAATTGCTTGAATTTTAACGTTTCAAAAAGAGATACTGTAGTATTACATCAGAAATATAGTTTTGAATTTAAATTAATATCTTATATGTTAAGTTTATACTTTGTAAATCGGACATTCCACACTTCAATGCATTTTATTGAGATGGGCTAGCTGAAGAAAATATTTCTAAGAGATTTTAAGAGAATATTTCAAACAGAAATTCACAAATATGTTTTTACAAAATCTCTGCAGTTTTCTTGACAATTTCTTTCAGTGTGCACATTGCACTGCTTGAAGCTGAAGCTGACTTCTTTTGGATTTTCCGTTTCGCTCAAGGTGCGCAAGGTGATTTCTTTCCATAGCGGTACTTGCATTGTCCTTCTCTCTTTTTTTTGCACATGCGACGCGCTCTGATTACGACTAAAAGGAAGAAAATAGTAGAACAAGAATGAAATGATTGCTTTTTGTTGTGTTTTGTTAGCCAAGGTGCAGTTCTAGGAACATGTGTGTTTGCGTTTTGTATGTGTTTTATTTATGGTAGAAAGGTGTTGCCATTGCTACAAAATGTCACTAATGTACGTATCCTTTTGCGCCTTTAAAACTGCCGCCAGAATTTGTGCCACAATCGTAAGGACTACGTGACTGCCGCCAACGTAACCTGTAAAAGAGCTTATCAGAGAGGGAAAGGAAACACAGGTAATTAAGCATAATCAATGCATTTCCACTATCGAAAGATGCTCCTCAAATGTTTTCCAAAGTGTGCCTAGATAAGAGCAGACTACAAATTGCTGTCTAAGGACTCTTCAGACTGCCGTCTGTCATGTCAATCAGTTAGTTCAAATACAGGCTTCGATAAGCAGCCGTCGTCGTCGTCCTTGTCGTTGTCGTTGTCCTTGTTGTCCTATTGGTACGTCTATCACCTGCGTCGGAGCGCATGCGTCGTGTATCCTTTGTGTAAACAAATGCGAGGAGCAAAAGGATTGCTGCTGGATTGAAAAAAAGGAGCAGGAAACCTTTTGATATTGTTGTAAATAGGGGCAGCTAATTAAATATTTGCGTTTGCCAAAGGTGCAAAAATCTACTCGCTGATATGATTTGATGAAATATTAGGGGCGGGTTAAGAGGAAGTTCTTCTTCTACCAAAAACCGAACTGAAATTGAAAGTGCAACAGCATTTATTGTTTGCCTTTAGGAAAGGTGTTTTTCGCTGCTCAGAATACGATATTGTTATGGAATAGCTGAAGAAATTGTTGCCAGTTTGTCAGCTGTTTGAAATCTGAGCAAAACGGAAATAGGACTTGCATATCCGTCCCCAAGAAAAATAGAACAAAGATGAACCAATTTTGATCTATACTTTACAATAATCACTTGTAGTTGGATTATCTTTTGTAATATTTTTTTCCTTTTCCTTCACTTGATATTGAGAAAACAGTTTTGAGTTTCTTTTGTCATTTTGTAAAATTTATTCTTATCAAAAATATATAATATGCGCTTAAGAACTATAAATATCTTAACATTAACATTGGCTAAACATAACTAGAAATAATTGTGTATAAATTAAATAGCAGTTAACTAAAAACTATTACAATTTGGTCAAATGCTGTCTGATAAATGTTCGTGGCAAATGTACAGAATACTTAAGAGCTACAAAACGAAATAAATAGAGAGAGAGTATTATATGCTATAGCACCAAAACCGAGAGTAAATCGAGCTTAGAAATAACTATGAGTTGGGCTTATTGTCAGTTTGTCAGTTGTTTGCTTTGGGTTAGATCCTTGCCAGCGGAATGTTGGTTCGTCGTTCAGTTCAGATTCCAAGTCCCAGTCTAGACAATTGTGATGGTGCAATTGGAGCTGGTGTGCTTGTTGAGCAGCGACATGCGGGAGAACGATTTGTGGCACACCTGGCAGGCGTACTTCTTCACATCCACGTGGGTTTGCTGATGGGCACGCAGATTGGAGCGATCGGCAAAGGAGCGCGGGCAGTCGGGGCACTGGAATGGCTTCTCGCCGGTGTGTGTGCGAATGTGTCCTTGCAGCAGCCACGGACGGGAGAAGGCCTTGCCGCAGATGGGGCACTTGCAGGGCAGCGTGTGGGTGCGAATGTGCATCTTAAGGGCTCCGATTGTGGTGTAGAGCTTGCCGCATTCCTCACACGAATGCTGCTTCTTCTCCTGGTTGCACTCGGCAGCTGGGCAGTGGAATTGGCGATGCTTCGACAGTCCCATCGAGGTGGAGTACATCTTCTGGCAGTTGTCGCACTTGTGGCGATAGTTCTTGGCCGCAGTCGATGCTGCTGTCGATGAGCTGGCATTGCTCGAGCTGCTGCTGGAGCTGTGGGAGGCGGCGTACGAAGAGTAGGCAGAGGACGATGAAGACGAGGCCAGGCTGCTGCTGCGTGCCTCATCGAAGAGGTGGAACAGTGCCGGCAGTGGAATGTCGTTGCGCACCGAGAGATCCTCGGGCTCGGAGCTGGCCTCCGAGCCGGGACTCGATGGTGGTGTCATCTGCTGGTAGCTGTAGACCGAGTGTGGCGATGCCAGCGAGCTGGCAGGCGATGGGAATGCCGCAGCATTCAGATGTGGCTGATAGCTGCTCCACAGTGCCGAGATCGGATTGCAGCCGGCGGCCATCACGAAGGCCGATTGATAGGGATTCGTTGTGTATCCGGCAGTGGCTGCAGTCAGACCACGCATGTGTATATCGGTGGGTTGGTACTCCTCCTGCTCGGCGGGCGGCGATAGCAGAGCCGAGCTGAGCGGTGAGCAGGCACGGCGTGGTGGCGTTGTCTTGGACAAATTCAAGACGTATTCACGCTTGGCCGGCAGCTCGTAATCCTCAAAGTCATCCAGAGCGCTGGCTTTGCGCTTGAGTGAGAGATCCTGTGGCTGTTCCTCTTGCTGGACGATTACTGCTGGAACAAACTGTGAGCTCTTGGTCAATGCCAAGGCCTCCGTTTGCGGCAGTTCATCCACAAAGACGATGGGACGCTTCTTCAGCGGGCAGCTTTTGTAGTTGACGGCCATGGTAGCGAATATGTTGTTGATATTATTTGATGATACGATGTTAAATATAGTTGTGTTGATGTGTGTGTGTTTGTAGTTCCGAGCACTTTTTCGAGAGTTCGAGTTCGAGATCGAGACGAGACGAGAGAGTTGCTTACTCAACGAGCGCTGAGGTTGCTGTGACAGGTCGAGGGCAGAGCGAGCTCTTTTTATATGCCCGGCAGCGGGGCTGCTGACTGCCTGACGTCTGCCCATTTGGTGGTGGTTCTTCTTCAGTTCACACACACACACATGCACGCAGGCAGCAGACGCACGTGTATGCTGCTAGGTAGCAGCAACAACAACAGCAGCAACTCTCACACATACACTCAGGCACTTTTCCCATACCCTTATTGCGTGTTTCCCATTTGTCGTATTCTCTCTCGTTCCGTTTGCTCTCTCTTCCTCTCGATATTGCTCTCTCGCTCGCACTACCTGCTACCTGACATACGCTCTCTGAGAATCCCTTTTGGAACGCAGGCGCACCCTCCCTCAGTTTTTGCCAGGTAATGATCCAAGCTCCCTCTGCTGCGACGATCACAACGCGCATAACTTGTGACAACTTCACCTACTCGTATTACCCGCGGAGCACATCGGTGCTCGGTAATAACTCGTCAAAGCATGTGCGCTACTTCGTCTCCCAATCTCTTGTCAATCTGCGTCGCAGGTATTGTCAGCATCCATGGAATTTTCGAAGTTTCGCTTTCGCCAAGCACTTGGAAACATTTGAAACAATTTCTATTTATAAGTTGCGGCATTTTTCACCAGTCAAATTGGATGATTCCCTCACTTTCCACTTTCGGGGTAGTTTTCGACGCATCTGCCACACCGGAGGGGGGAGGTAAATTGAACCTGAGATGTGCCGTGTCGTGTTGTGTTGTGCTCGGCTGGTTCTACAATTGACATTGCACCTAAAGCCATAAGTAAAGCTATAAATAGTCGCTGCAGTCTATTGTAGCTATATATTAGCTCTTAGGGGGACACTTTCCACTAACTTATTATGCCGTGTGCTGCTCGATCACTTTAGACTTTTTTGGTATCAAATCAGGTTAAAGGTAAATGTGATGTTCTCGAAATTACCTCTCAAGTTTCCTAACTTTATAGATGTGTTGTAACCTCAATACAATCCTGTAATCTTCAGCTTGAGCAACGTGGGAGCCTTAATGTTTCATAAAACAATCGTGTAATCTCAGTCGTGGGATCCTCTGCACTCGGCCCATCACTTCCTTCGTTGACTTGTACTTGCCTCATTTCACATGCACACCAAACAACTGTCCCACATCGTGGCAGGACATAGGGAGGCACTAGATTTGTTTTTACCCACGTCCATGGCCTAGGGAAAAACAGCACAGCCCGCATACTAACAATTTTTGATTTCCCAGTCATCAAAAAAACCAAATCACACGCATATTCCCGATCGAGCACATCGCACTTTCCCAGGGAAATGTGTGAAACGCGAAACGCGAAATGAGAAAAAACCTAAGCAAATGTAGCAAACCCAAAAGTTTTGATAAACCCAAGGCGATGACAAAAACGCACAAAAATCGAAAAATTCCAAGTGCAGCATGCAAAATTCCAATTTCCCAAGAGGCAATCGCGACTCTCTCTCTTACTCTCAGTCCAATGACCAATGGCAGTGCTTCAAAGGTTCGCTGGGTGTGATGGCAACACAAGCAGCCAGCAAGTAATCGATAGATTGTTGTATTTCCATTTTGTAGTTTCCCTATGATGGATTTTCCTGCTCTCACTCCGGATGTGGATCGGCGCATTGGATTTAAAGTAATTTCCCAGCTTATCCAATTACGCAGTCAGCGAAACTCAAGCAAAACACGAGCGACGATTGGTCAGCGTCCTCGGGAATTTCGTGCGCCTTGGGAAGTTGCCTCCCTACCCATCTACCTACCAACACACACCTAACGGGCGATCCCAACAATGTTGGTTATTACGTGTGTTATTCCGCGCAATTAACAAGCATACGAGCCACTACCTAATGATCATCCAAAACGCTAATATCGTGCGCGGAATTGCCCGCGAGGATATCGCGAAATAACCCGCGATCTTTCATTCATAAGTCAGGTTAAACCCGAACATCCCATGGAAACCCTCTCGCACTTGTTGTCCTGCAAGTACCTGCCATGGATTCTCCTGCGGGTTTCGCCCGCTCATTAGCATTAGCTAGGTATAGATTATGGTTTGGCAAGATTGAGATTTCCACCAGCACCAGCAGCAATACTTCATTCAGTTGCCTGATCGGAAAAACCCTTTTCCGCTGCCTGATTCCACAGTTGCCGTTAGAATCTGTGCAGGTGCGTCCCAAAGGGATTTACGTTGTCGTTCCTATTTTCGCAAACAATAATGCCATCCTATTTTTGCACCTTGTCTCTCTCACAATGCCCCGAAAAGAGAATGCCTTCTATTGTTGCGAGAGCAGTTATAGGTCAGCAGATGAGTGCAGCAAATGGAACGCAAAAATGGAGAGAATGCTAAGCGATGCCTTAGAGAAGAATATTCAAGGAAACAATTAGACTAGATTTTCTTAATAGTATCTCAAAGCTGGAGAAGTACATCTTAAAACATAAATATCCTATGATAAGTTTGGTAGAATCTCGTAAGTTTACAACACAATTTTCCTAAGTTTATCAAACTATCGTTGTACTTGTCTCCCGGCTCTTCTCGGTTATTACAGCCTGGCCCGGTGCATTGGCACACCTTTTGCCAAAAAGAAATAAGAAAACATGTACTGAAAAAATAGAATGGAAAGAAAAAACAAACTATGGCCCAAGATATACGATGTGTGATGTCGTTGACAATGAATGGTTGATTACTACCCCCAGAGCAGATCTTGGAACAACTGCAGAGCCAAGCCGAGCCGAGTTTTTGGCACGGACAAAAGAACTACCAATCCATAAATCGAAATCGAAGCCAAGAAAGAAGAATGAAGCTGAAAGAACAACACAAAAATGAAATCACTGCCACGGGCCTTGGGCACCGGGTGCATTGCACAATCAATAGACGCAGGACCTCATGACACAATAAACGATCGGAGACAGAGGGACAGACAGATCGACTGAGCAGACACATTGGAGTAAATGTTTTGAAAAGCCAGCGAAAGGAATTGCTTCCAAGAATCCCAAATAAACTATAGAACGAAGGAAAAAAATAAAACGAAGTCGGCGGCGTATCAATGTCCTTAGCCAGAAGAAATCAAAAAGTTGGATCACCTGGCCGAATCGAGATGACGATTATGTGCGGGTGCCGCTTCGCTTAATCCTCTCCAGCTACCAGCTACCTGTGATCCATTGTTCTCGCCCAATTGTGAATGACCCCCAGCAACAACCCCCCAGTATGATGGATAAAAAGAAGAAGCTCTGCATCCTCATGACCTGACTGTGTCTGCCACTTGCCATCTGCTCGTGCTCTGTTGTGTTGTGTTCTATGCTGACTTTGATTCCGACTTCTTTTAAGAGAAAGAGATTCGCGCAGGTTTCGTGCCTATTCATGCTTCGTTATCCTGTCAATGCCTGCGCATTATCCTCATTGTCTGTGTCAGCGCGTTGTCTTCACTACACTCCCTACAACACACATCGTTATCCCTACTCTAAGTCCTTGATAGTAGTTTGACTTAACGTGCTGCTTAGCCTATTAAATGTGTCTCCTAAAAAATGAAGTGAATAAATATTTTACAATTTTACGATGCTGTTGCGGCGATTAAGTTGCAGGAGGTCCCCAGGAAGCGGAAGACGTCGCATTTATAAATAAGAAAGAGAAGAACTATAGGCTAAATTTGACAAATAGAAAATTGCATTTTGAAATAATTGGTAGATTAGAGCTGCTTGCTTACAAAGATTTTCAGTCTACAGAAGGAAATCCAAATTGTAGTGATAGTTGTATTTATTCATTGTATTTTAATAGAAAGCACTTAAGGGAATGAAGAACTTGAATACTTCAAAAAGACATTAAGAGAATGACATAAAATATATTTAGCAAGTAACCAATGAATACGTTTTGCAACCATTGGAATGTTTCCTCCAAAAAAAAACATAATGTAATTCCATTAAATGTAATTTAAACTAAAGCTGAAGGTAATGTTTAGAGGAATAATAAAATAATTCGCTTTAGAAGAGAGAAAACATTCAAAAAGCTGTTCTAAAATGGAAATACAGTTAAGTAATAGAACATTTTCTTAGTCTTTAGCTGATTTTCGATCAGATATGCTATTCTTTAGTAACCAACGGAATCAGCTGCCGCACAAAGACTATAAAACTGGAGCAGAATGAACTCTGAACTGATGCAATCACAAAGCTAGATATTAGGTCGAGCATTACGCCCATATTGACAGCATTTTTAACACCTTTCGCTGGGCAGCCTGCAAAAAAAAAAAAAAATACGCAGAGAAATACCCAAGACAAAGCAATGGAAAAAACTCATTACACCGGTGTAACGGTCGCCCAACAATGCAAGCAACGGAAAACCAAGAAAACTGCCCAGAGAGCAGCACAAGGATTGCATCTGCGTCGTCCTCAGGCAGGCAGCACAAATCAGTTGCTTGAAAGCAAAAAAAAGAAGAAAACTGTCAACCATGATGATGCTGCTGCTCTTGAGGGTGTTGGCTTGGCTGGCGCGTTGGTGGCTTGGCATTGACAGCTGCTCCTTTGGCGCGTCTTGGCCAGGGATTTTTTTTTTTGGCAAGACGTGCATCTGTTTGCAGAGCGAAATAGAAGATTGCGAGTGCAAAAGAGAGAGAGAGAGAGAAAGACTCCGACTCGGACGTTGACTTGCATCTGCGGGCGCACAATGGGCAACAGGAACAAAACCAAAACGTTGAGCGTCGTCATCAAAATAATCACAGCAGTTGATGCAGGGAGCACAACGAATAAAGACTGGAGGGGCAAAAGGTAGAGAGTGTGACAAACAATAGTGCACCATTCGAGAGCGCCTGCGCTTCGTTTCCTTCTCTTATATTTTTGGCGGCATGCCACTGCCGCGACGTCTCGTCGCAATTGTTTTGCATTGTTTATGCTCGCATTTTGGCATGTGCACAACACATCAGCGATTTGAATGCTTACGTAGGTAAATGAGTTTTTCGCATCTGCATTCCTGCAGCTACCAAATTGAAATTGCATAACAGCTGCTGTCGTTTTTTTCGCAGGTGATTGCGGAACTTTGATTCAATTAAAGCAAGAATATATTGTAATATCTTCAGCTGAAGCGGCAGCAGTTCATAAAGATAACTATCTAATGATTCCCATGAAAATGTATGTTAATCAAACTGAGTTCGTGAGAAACTGACCATCGAATCCTTCGTAGAAATTGCCAATCCTTTGATGAGTTTCCACATAATGTGCCCACATTAACACAAAGAGACGGCAATAACAACAATGTGCCCAGTTGACAAGCTTCTCGTGTATTTACAATTACAAATTACACAAGTTTATCGACAACGACTCGTCTGACAAATGATCAGTGATCGTTGTTGTTCCCCCTTTCCCCCACATCACTCGGCGATCCGATGGGACAATCAATAAACGCGTTAAAGTGAGAACAATCAATCCAGCACGTTCTAACGATTTACATGTCAACTTGACAGACAGTCAGTCAGTCAGAGAGAACTCAGACCTCCTCTAGAGACTGGCGCTAGGCAATGTGTGTGTCCAGGTGTCCCTTTTTATTTACATTTGTCTGCTTTTTTTTTGGGCAAGTTTCACTTTCATTTGTCAGCGTTTGACACCTTGTTGTAAAGAGCATTGCAAGTTGCGATATCCATCTATATATCCATAGCGTTATACTGAGAATCGCCCCTCAAAAAGTCTGTTGTGTAGACACAGTTGCGACCGGCTTTGAAAAAAAAAACATTTTTGATTATGCTCGCGTGATAATTATGCATGAAAACTTCGTGTATATGGTTGTAAGTTAGTCCGATGACGATGGGGCAATCGCAAGCTTCTGCTGGACTCGATGACAATCGGTCTCATTGTTTCCGTTTCCCACCATTTGCCTTTGTCGAGCCACCTAAATCAAAAATAAAGAAAAAAAAAACCCTCCAGACAACCATCCAGCTGCGTGGCAGACCTTAAGGCTGAGCCAGTAAATTTTATGGTTAACTACGCTCTCTGCTGTGCTATTTAACCTTTTGTGCAACGCTGCTTTGCTTATCGAAGCTCTTTTCCTTACCTCCCGATCCCGATCCCTGTCCCCAGTCTTCTTCTAGCCCCACGTGCGTTTCGTTATATGTTTACTTCGGGACTGACTGACTGGCCCTGTTTTAAGTGATTCTGTGTGTATGTTAATTCGTGCCAAGTGTTCCGATAATATTCGAGTAATTTGCCATGGCGAGCAGAACCGAACCGAGTTTTGTTTGTCAACCCAACACACTCGGAGGGGCTTGCAGCTGATGATGACGATCATAATATGATAATGAAATACCCAACGACAGACGACTTATCGTATCAGCGCATTTATGAATATGGGTCTTAAATACCTTTTTAGAGGGAAGTGCAACAAATACTATGAAAACATTAACTACGCAAATCAGTTGAATATTATTATATCTACAACTGTTCACAGAATAACTGGCATGTATAATGATTATAGTATTATTTCTTTATTTGAATTGATTTACTTGATTTCCTAAACAATTCAATTCGCCTATTCGATCACTTAGTTAATTCCAGTTTATTGTCTTTACTAACAAATGCGACGCTCTTTTTGCTAAGGCATTTCTTGAGCCTTCACTCATTTTAAAGCTGCGTCTTTCGTTTTGATAGACGATTGTATCTCAAATCACTTTCATTTTGTCAGCTCTTTAAAACATTGATTAGTTCACTGAATGGTTTCTAAAGAATTCAATTCGTCTATTCGATCCCTTAGTTAATTGCAATTCATTTACTCTTTACTCTTTTTGCTTTGACATCCTTTGAGCCTTCACTCATTTAGAGTTTGTGACTCTCGTTTTGACAGACGATTTAAGTGTCATGTTACGAGCACGTTCTTCTTTCTCAAATCTCTCAAAATCAACAAACACAATCAATTGAAAAATTAGTTTAAATTGTTAAATTTCGCATTTCTGATCGAGTTTTGGCCATCAAACTTTATACTCCCCTGCCCCCCCACCATTCAACATCTTTAGCTCAAGAGCAAGTAATTACACATTAGAAAATGGAGGAGTATTCGCGTGAACCTTGCCCCTATCGCATTGTCGATGACTCGGGCGGGGCATTCGCTATGGGCTGTATTGGCGGAGGCATCTTTCAGGCGATCAAGGGCTTCAGAAATGCACCGCAAGGACTGAGTCGACGCCTCGTTGGGAGCTTGGCGGCTGTGAAGTCGCGATCGCCGGTGATCGCCGGCAATTTTGCTGCTTGGGGCGGCATGTTTAGCACCATCGACTGCACGCTGGTGCATTTCCGTAAGAAGGAGGATCCATGGAACTCGATTATCAGCGGTGCAGCCACTGGTGGCATTCTGGCAGCACGCAACGGGCTCGCCTCGATGGCTGGCAGTGCCATCATTGGTGGCATATTGCTCTCCCTCATCGAGGGTGTTGGCATTCTGCTCACCCGCATCTCGGCCGAACAGTTTCGGAATCCCGGGCCACCAACGGATCCACATGATGCCAATATCAATATGATGGATACGGACTCGTCAGCCAGTGCCTTTGGCTTTACAACACGAACTCCCAATGTTAACACCTAAATTTGGCTAAATTTATTCCTAGTTTTCTTCGCTCTCAGCAATCTAGTCAATGGTGTAGTAATAATATATCGCTCTGGTCAAGTTTAATGTTTGCTTTTAATATGAAGGTAAAATAAAATACACCCCATAACATGAGATCAGTGAATATATCCATCGATTCGACAGTCGTCAACAAGTTGTAGAATTTACTTTCAGGCATCGGAATGTTTTCTTCTAAAAGCATTTATAGTTTAAGTTATAAATCTGTATTTAAACTCATTGTTTATATTTACCTTTTGTGATTGTGGTGATGATTGTGTCCATGATCATGGTGATGATCGTGGTAATGATCGTGGTGATGATAATGCTGATGAATATGATGATTTTTGTGATCATGGCGTTTACGGTGATGATCGCGATAAAGCTGATGAAAAGGATCATGCTGATCATCATGATCACGGTGATAATCACGATTATTGTGATGAAAAGGATCGCGGTGATGATCATGATTATGGTGATGACCACGATCATGGTGTTGATCACGGCGAAGAAAACTCCTCCTATAAAGCATAAAACTTTAAATCCACGTTTTCTATCTCCAGTAAGAGCAATAATTAACCGACAAATGTATTTATCGTACAGAAAATTTTAAGAGAATTTTGTTTAGTCAATTCTCAATGTTCTGTTCGCAAATGAAAATCTGGCGCGTCATTTAAAATCAATGTCTTACCTTTGTTGATGTTCTTCATGGCTTGGCGTGCCACTGAAAATAAAGCTCATTAATTTCTCGATATACCAAATATATCATTTAGAATGTCTTACATGTGGTCAAAACTACGTTTTTTTTTTCTACACTTGCAGTTGCAACATAACCAATCGCATTGCCATATTCCACAGCATGGTGTATGCCATGAGCCGTCCTTACAATAGCCCCAAAAATCGCCAAGACAACAGTCCCCACTTGCTTCCCTCGGTTGCATCGAAAGCAATAGAACGAGTTGAGATAGCAAAAATATTATCCACTCGTATTTCATTTTTTCCCCGATCGTGTAAGCTCAGCATTTCTTCGAGTTTCACATTTAACTGACACATTGTATGAGTTGTAATGCTGTTTAAAGTGCGATTAAGTGTTACAAATGTATAATCATATTATGCAATTAGTCACAAATCTTTTGGTTGAATAATCGAACTCGCATCAATCGTAAAACAATAATATATAAGTGTTGAGGCAGTCTTGGTTTGAGACAAAGTAATACATTTTTAATTTAACTGCAGTTATTTCCTTGGAATGTTTTTTTACTATAAATAAAAAGGTCGCACCTAAATTTGCATCCCAAATCTACTGGAAAATTAACCATTAAATTGAAAGGGAAGCCGGATGAGTAGCTAAAGAGATTATCCAACTGTGTAAAATTTTTCGACTTATTTATTTATAATTGTGTGTGTCAAATTTTTAATCACATTATTTAAAAAAAAAGACTTCTTAAGCAACATCAATATTGTCTTACTTGTAATTATTTAAAACAAGAAGTATTCTTAAGCAACATCAATATATTCGCTGATTAGTTTTAAGGCCGTGATTCGTTTTAATTGGATTTAAATGTTTGGTCTATATCATATTCAAAGTCACAGGTAGTTTGCTGACAGGGCAATAGAAACACTCTCTCTCTCTCAAATAATCACACACACTTGACACGTGTCGGAAGCAACAGGCTGTTGTTGTCATTGGCGAATGTGTTTACCTGTTGAGCTCTGCACAGTGCACAGTGTCGTTACCTGTCGTCCCGCTGAGCTGCGAAGTGATGAGAAACGCAAAAGCCTGCGCCGGCGCATAGAGTCAAGTGTGGCAGGCAATGGGTGGGTGTGGCAAGACAACAACAACGAGCTCAAGTCTTTACAACCTGTGCACTCAAAATGACCACAGTTGAGAGTGCAAAGCGGGCTAATAATGATTGCATTTCCCTCTCTCGCCAGCCTGCTACTGGCCACGTGTTCGTGTCTCGCACTCAGGTACAGTGGGAATTGCTTTTGGTTTGGCGTTTTCCCAGCAGCAACAACAGCAGCAGCGGGCAGCAAAAAAACCAATAGCAAGGATTTCCCTCACACATGGACGAGTCGCGATGGTGGGAAAAAGTCGTTGCCGCCTTTTGGCAACCCTAGTTATAAAATTGCTCTTTATGATAATGTTGCTAATATCGATAGACAGACAGAGAGAGAGTGAGAGAGAGAGAGAGAGCGAGAGCGATAGGAATTACCACATGGAAATTTCTTGAATAACCAACAAATAGCTATGGCGAGACAGCTTGGTGCCCTTCTGGATCTGGGAAGATCCTTTAGCACGAACCAAAAACCAAAAACCTAGAAACATATGCAACTCTGACTCGTGTGTTTTTCTTCCTTAATTTTTTTTGTGTGTTGAACAAGCGCCGCCGCGTCGCGTAATGTGTGCCTGTGAGATTTTCCTTGAGAAATCCCTCGAGCACGCCTGGCGCTATGGGAAAAGCGCAAACACTATGGCCAAATTTACCATACAACTACACATTATCATGTGGCACAACAACAGATCGCACCTACGCCTTGGTCTCGGTCTTGGTCTTGGTCTTGGTCTTGGTACGTGCTCTTTCCCTTCTTCACACACATGTCCTAGTTAACAGTTCCGCTTGTTTTTCCAATCATCGCAAACGTTGCCAAAAAGGTAGAGGCGCTAAAAATTTGTTTAGCAAGGCGCTGCTGGAGTTTGCATTTGGCGGGAATTGAATACTTGAAAGTCTTGCAGTGCCATGGGAACCAGCCTGAGAAAGTCGAAGGTAGCGCAGAGGTGAGCCAGAGGCCAGAGCTGGGTATAAACACATATGAGCAGGAGACGGTGTGAATTATTGAGAAGCCCATATGTTCGAAATAATTACAAGCCATGGTATAGGGAAAAGTGTCGAATGCCCAAGAATATATGATTTTAGAGAAAGCAACATTTCACAAAATGTTATCATTTTAAATGTTAAGTCAAATTTAGTCTTAAATAAAAACAAGTAAGATGAGAGATATCCTTTACACCTTTACACACTTGGTACTCATTTTAAAATATACCAAATTAATATACCACAAAATTCTAAAGGCTGTATTTGGTATACCATACACTTCAAAATAAACCAGATTGTCAGCCACAGCAACTATGAATTCTGGTGGGTAGGTTCTTAGCCCTAAAATACACAAAAGATAATTCGTATATCAATATACTTCTACATTAAAAATATACTATATGGTACAAAATATATTAGATTGCCAACCAAAGCAACTAAGACCTGTCGACAACAGTCGACTTTTGCCATATAAAAGTATTTTTAAATGATCGCAATCAAATTAAACCATAAGGACAATAGATTTTCTCTGTGACCTAGGTTTTTAGGTTTGCAATCTTTGCACCCACGACTAGCCCAGAATATACTCTGGCTCTCGGTTTCGCCCAACACGAGGACTATGCCTATATCTTTTGCGTTTTCTGGTTGCAGTGTTTGAACAGCCAACATTGGCATTGAAAGAAGACAGTCTTGGAATTTTTGCATGCCACGCTCCATTACCAATAAGAGCAATTTATTTCTCAATATTAGATGAATTGTTTATAAAAAGCTTATTCCTTTGATGTCCACATGGCGAGAATTGTGTACTTGCAGGAATCGGAATGTTTTCTTCTAAGAACATATAGTTTGTTAAATTATAAATCCGCAATTTAGCACAAAATTAATATTTACCCTTTGTGTTTGTGATGATGATCACCATCATGGGTATGATGATGATCATGACGACGGGAACTCCTAAAAAAATATGATACTCTTAGGCCTTGATTCTCAATGTCAAGTTAAAGCAATAGTTAACCAAAGAATTTTTGTTTAGATAAAAAAGTAGGGTTTTGTTACCTTTGAGAATGATCACCATGCCTATTCCGGTCCCACCTAAAAACAATGTACTCATTAAGTTCTCTCTGATGAATAGGAATTTTAAAATGTTAAATTTATGTTTCACCATGCACGTCTGCATCTGCAACCGCAGCACAAAATATTGCAATTATCTTTTCCACAGCAGGGCGAGGCAAATGACCCGTCCCAACAATAAACTCCCGCAGGGAGACAACATTCGCCACTTGCTTCCCTCGGTTGCATCCACAGCAATAGAACGAGTTGAAATAGCACAAATATTATCCACCCGTATTTCATTGCTTGTAAGCTTGTTACTTCTTCGTGTTTTACAAATAACTGACAAGATGTATGAGACGCAATGCTATAGAAAGTTCGATTAAGTGTTTCAAATGTATAATCATATTATGCAATTAGTCATGAAACTTTCGGTTGAATAACCGAACTCGAATTCCTATAATACAAATTGCAAAAAATGTGATAGTTGCACGCTAGAAGATTAGAATATAGAGAAAAGCGTTGAATACCCGGTAAATGGGTATGAATATATTATGGATTAGCCCTAAAATACACAAAAGATATTTCGTATATCAATATACTGCTACATTCAAAATATACTGGATTGCCAACCAAAGCAACTAAGACCTGTCGACAACAGTCGACTTTTGTCCTATAAAATTATTTCATACAATTGTTAAATCATCGCAACCAAATTAAATAACTATAAGGACGATAATTCTTTTCTAAGATCTGAGATCTCGCATCCACGACTAACCCAGAATATACTCTGGCTCTCGGTTTCGCCCAACACGAGGACTATGCCTATATCTTTTGCGTTTTCTGTTTGCTGTGTTTGACCAGCCAACGTTGGAATTGAAAGAAGACAGTCTTAGAATTTTTGCATGCCACGCTCCATTAACTTCAATGAGAGCAATTTAATTCTCAGTATTAAATTAATTGTTTATAAAAAGCTTATTCCTTTGATGTCCACATGGCGAGAATTGTGTACTTGCAGGAATCGGAATGTTTTCTTCTAAGAACATATAGTTTGTTAAATTATAAATCCGCAATTTAGCACAAAATTGATATTTACCCTTTGTGTTTGTGATGATGATCACCATCATGGGTATGATGATGATCATGACGACGGGAACTCCTAAAAATATGAAACTCTTAGGCCTGGATTCTCAATGTCAAGTTAAAGCAATAGTTAACCAAATAATTTTGTTACCTTTGAGAATGTTCACCATGCCGGACAAACCTAAAAAAAAATATGCTCATTAAGTTCTCTCTGATAAATAGGAATTTTAAAATGTTAAATTTATGTATCACCTTTTGGGTCGTCTGCATTTGCAATTGCAGCACAAAATATCGCATGGTTTGTACCCACAGCAAGGCGTCTTTTTTGTGCCGTCCGCACACCTATTATTAGAAGGGAGACAACAGGCGCCATTTGCATCCCTCGGTTGCATCGACAGCAATAGAACGAGTTGAAATAGCACAAATATTATCCACCCGTATTTCATTGCTTGTAAGCTTGTTACTTCTTCGAGTTTTACAAATAACTGACAAGTTATATGAGGCGCAATGCTGTAGAAAGTTCGATTAAGTGTTTCAAATGTATAATCATATTATGCAATTAGTCATGAAACTTTCGGTTAAATAACCGAACTCGAATTCCTATAATGCAAATTGCAAAAAAAAAAGTGATTGTTGCACGCTAGAAGATTAGAATATAGAGAATAGAGTCGAATACCCGGAAAATTTTTCATGAATATGTTATGGATTAGCCCTAAAATACACAAAAGATATTTCGTATATCAATATACTGCTACATTCAAAATATACTATATCGTACAAAATATACTAGATTCCAAACCAAAGCAACTAAGTCCTGTCGACAACAGTCGACTTTTGCTATATAAAATTATTTCATACAATTGTTAAATGATCGCAACCAAATTAAACAAGTAAGAAAGTCGAGTGTACTCGACTGTGAGATACCCGCTACCCCTTTTGAATAAAAGCAATATATTTTGCGATATTATTCTCAAAATATAACAAATATACTGCAAAAATACTAAAAATATACCAAATGGTATATAGCACCGCATTCAAAATATACCATAGACGGCACAATATACCAGATCATCAGCCAAAGGAACTAAGACCCCTAGTAAGTAGGCGTTTTTGCCCATACAAAAGTATTCCTCTAATAACTTCGACAATTTTTATCTGATCGCAACCAAATTTTCAGGAATCATAACTAATATAGTTGTTATTATATATACCAAAATTAGAAACTCTAAAAATTACGCTTGTTATTCGATTTTTTTTGATTTGCGGGGGCGGAAGTGGGCGTGGCAAAAATTTGAAACAAACTTGATCTGCGTGCAAACATAACAAATGCTGTCGAAAAAAAATTATAGCTCTATCTCTTATAGTCTCTGAGATCCAGTGTTTCATACGGACGGACGGACAGACGCACATGGCTAGATCGTCTCGGCTGTTGATGCTGATCAAGAATATATATACTTTATAGGGTCGGATAAGCCTCCTTCTACCTGTTACATACATTTCCTGCCGGCACAAAGTTATAATACCCTTCTACCCTATTGGTAGCGGGTATAAAAACCAAAGGATGATAATTCTTTTCTAAGATCTGAGATCTCGCATCCACGAATAACCCAGAATATACATGGTGCGTTCCAAAGTAAACAGGACTTTTAACAAAAAGACAGAACAAATAGTTTTTTCGGCAAAATCAATTTATATTATTCAAAATAGACTCCTTCTGCTTTAATACAGCTTTCTACGCGGTCCAAAAGCAAGTCGAACGAGTGTTTTAGCTCGTTGCCCGGTATGGCCTCCAGTATGCCGGTGCAAGCCTTTTGAATGGCCTCGACGTCTGCATAACGCTTTCCTTTCATCGGCAAATGCATTTTTCCGAAAAGGTAGAAGTCGCACGGTGCAATATCAGGTGAATACGGGGAGTGATTGATGGTTAAAATGTGATTTTTGGTCCAATAGTCGGTACTTCGAATGTTGAATTCTGAGCAATTTTTGGACGTCCGTCAATTTGTGCGGAACAAACCGTGCACACACCCAAATGTTCGGTCAAAATGCGATAAATCGATGTTTTGGAGATGATCAATTCTATTTCCATTAATTTCAATGATGATTTCGGCTGATTTTTCATGAATTCACGTACAGTTTCGATGGAATTTTCGGTGATCACGGATTTTGGTTGGCCCACATGTTCATCGTCATTTATGTCCTCACGATCACTTTGAAAACATTGAAACCACTCGTGCACTCTGCTACGGGATAGGCAAGCATCGCCATAAACTTGTTTCGTCAATTGAATCGTTTCGGTAAAAATTTTAAAACAAAATTTAATGTTTTGTTCGAAGCTCATTTTCGCACCGATGACAAAAACATACTGACACTTGAAACGCAATAACTTCACTTCCAATAGATGAAATGTCATGAAATTTTTACTGGAAGTCGATAAAGGATAGCAGATTCTAACGCACCAATTGACATATAGATGGCGCCGCCAGAGGGCGCTAGATTCAAAAAGTCCTGTTTACTTTGGAACGCACCTTGTACTCTGGCTCTCGGTTTCGCCCAACACGAGGACTATGCCTATATCTTTTGCGTTTTCTGTTTGCTGTGTTTGACCAGCCAACATTGAAATTGAAAGAAGACAGTCTTAGGATTTTTTAATGCCATTAACTTCAATGAGAGCAATTTAATTCTCAGTATTAAATTAATTGTTTATAAAAAGCTTATTCCTTTGATGTCCACATGGCGAGAATTGTGTACTTGCAGGAATCGGAATGTTTTCTTCTAAGAACATATAGTTTGTTAAATTATAAATCCGCAATTTAGCACAAAATTGATATTTACCCTTTGTGTTTGTGATGATGATCACCATCATGGGTATGATGACCATCATGACCACGGGAACTCCTAAAAAATATGGAACTGTTAGGCCTTGATTCTCAATGTCAAGTTAAAGCAATAGTTAACCAAATAATTTTGTTACCTTTGAGAATGTTCACCATGCCTATTCCGGACAAACCTAAAAAAATATGCTCATTAAGTTCTCTCTGATGAATAGGAATTTTAAAATGTTAAATTTATGTTTCACCATGGTTTTTTGCATTTGCAATTGCAGCAAAAAATATTGCAATTATCTTTTCCACAGCAGGGCGTGGCAAACGTCCCGTCCAGACAATAAGGTCCTATAGGGCGACAACAGGCGCCATTTGCTACCCTCGGTTGCATCGACAGCAATAGAACGAGTTGAATTAGCACAAATATTATCCACCCGTATTTCATTGTTTGTAAGCTTGTTACTTCTTCGACTTTCACAAATAACTGACAAGTTGTATGAGGCGCAATGCTGTAGAAAGTTCAATTAAGTGTTTCAAATGTATAATCATATTATGCAATTAGTCATGAAACTTTCGGTTAAATAACCGAACTCGAATTCCTATAATGCAAATTGCAAAAAAAAAGAATGATAGTTGCACGCTAGAAGAGTAGGATATAGAGAAAAGCGTCGAATACCCGGAAAATGTTCACGAATATATTATAGATTAGCCCTAAAATACACAAAAGATATTTCGTATATCAATATACTGCTACATTCAAAATATACTGGATTGCCAACCAAAGCAACTAAGACCTCTCGACAACAGTCGACTTTTGCCATATACAATTATTTCATACAATTGTTAAATAATCGCAACCAAATTAAATAACCATTAGGACAATAGTTCTTTTCTGAGATCTGAGATCTCGCATCCACGACTAACCCAGAATATACTCTGGCTCTCGGTTTCGCCCAACACGAGGACTAAGCCTATATCTTTTGCGTTTTCTGTTTGCTGTGTTTGACCAGCCAACGTTGGAATTGAAAGAAGACAGTCTTAGGATATTTGTATGCCATTAACTTCAATGAGAGCAATTTAATTCTCAGTATTAAATTAATTGTTTATAAAAAGCTTATTCCTTTGATGTCCACATGGCGAGAATTGTGTACTTGCAGGAATCGGAATGTTTTCTTCTAAGAACATATAGTTTGTTAAATTATAAATCCGCAATTTAGCACAAAATAATTATTTACCCTTTGTGTTTGTGGTGATGATCACGATCATGGGTATGACGATGATCATGACGACGGGAACTCCTAAAAAATATGATACTCTTAGGCCTTGATTCTCAATGTCAAGTTAAAGCAATAGTTAACCAAAGAACTTTCATTCAGATAAAAACGTAGAATTTTGTTACCTTTGAGAATCTTCACCGTGGCTATTCCGGGACCTCCTAAAAAAAATGTACTCATTAAGTTCTCTCTGATGAATTGGAATTTTAAAATGTTAAATTTATGTTTCACCATCCACGTCTGCATCTGCAATTGCAGCAAAACATATTGCATTGATTTATTCCACAGCAGGGCGTCGCAAATGTGCCGTCCTTACACCAACCATCTTCATGCCTACAACAGGCGCCATTTGCATCCCTCGGTTGCATCGACAGCAATAGAACGAGTTGAAATAGCACAAATATTATCCACCCGTATTTCATTGCTTGTAAGCTTGTTACTTCTTCGAGTTTTACAAATAACTGACAAGTTATATGAGGCGCAATGCTGTAGAAAGTTCGATTAAGTGTTTCAAATGTATAATCATATTATGCAATTAGTCATGAAACTTTCGGTTAAATAACCGAACTCGAATTCCTATAATACAAATTGCAAAAAAAAAGTGATAGTTGCACGCTTGAAGATTAGAATATAGAGAAAACCATCGAATACCCGGAAAATTTTCATGAATATATTATTATTATTATGGATTAGTCCAAAAACACACAAAAGATATTTCGTATATCAATATAACTCAACTTCAATAAGAGCAATTTAATTCTCAGTATTAAATTAATTGTTTATAAAAAGCTTATTCCTTTGATGTCCACATGGCGAGAATTGTGTACTTGCAGGAATTGGAATGTTTTCTTCTAAGAACATATAGTTTGTTAAATTATAATACGGAAAGTTAGCACAAAATTGATATTTACCCTTTGTGTTTGTGGTGATGATCACGACTATGGGTATGATGATGATCATGACGACCGGAACTTCTAAAAAATATGGAACTGTTAGGTCTTGATTCTCAATGTCAAGTTAAAGCAATAGTTAACCAAAGACTTTTGTTACCTTTGAGAATGTTCACCATGGCTATTGCGGGACCTAAAAAAAGATGCTCATTAAGTTCTCTCTGATGAATAGGAATTTTATAATGTCAAATTAATGTCTCACAATATTCCCCGTCTACATTTGCCGCAATCGCAGCAAAAAATATTGCATGGTTTTAACCCACAGCAGGGCGTCTTTACTGTGAGATCCAGGCACCAAATACCTATACCCGGACAACATTCGCCACTTGCTTCCCTCGGTTGCATCGACAACAATAGAACGAGTTGAAATAGCAAAATATTATCCACCCGTATTTCATTGTTTGTAAGCTTGTTACTTCTTCGAGTTTCACAAATAACTGACAAGTTGTATGAGGCGCAATGCTGTAGAAAGTTAAATTAAGTGTTTCAAATGTATAATCATATTATGCAATTTGTCATGAAATTTTCGGTTGAATAATCGAATTCGCATTCCTCTAATGCAAGTTTCTAAAAAATAGAATGGTATTTAGAAGCTAGAAGATTAGAATATAGAGAAAAGCGTCGAGTACCCGGAAAATTTTCATGAATATATTATGGATTTTTCCAATTACTCTTTATAATCTCATATTTATGGAATGCGAAAAACTAGAACAACATTGTTAATTTGATTCAGCACGTTTAATAGAAAATGATTTTGAAATCTTGATATATTTTAAAATGCAAATTTGTTTCACATTTCAAACACTTTCAGCAGTCGACAGTTAAGTGCATTTTATCAAATAGTCTCAAATAAAAAACATCTTGAACAATCATAATGAAAGAATATTAGAAAAATTTTATATTAACAGGTTTTTTATTATAACTTGAAGTGTTTGTAATTCTCAAATAATACAAATTAGATGAGTGTATTAGCATAAAATGATAGATCTTGTTGCTTAGACATAATTTAATTCCAATTTTGATATCTTTCAAGCAAGTAAATTCTATAATTATAATTAAGTGTTGTGTGTCCAGGTGAATATTACGACTTTGACATTTTTTTTTTTGTTTTGGATTGAGTAATTGATTGGGTTATTCAGTTAGCAAACGTTAACCCTTGCAGGCAGGACTACGCAAGGATATGCGATGGCCCTCGGTCTCACACCTATGTCAACGCCTGATGGTGTGGCAGGCACGAGGACTAAGCAAAAGATAAAGATACACACATGCCAAACACATGTGTGTGTTTGCCTCTGCTGTTAGAGTTAGAGTTTTGCATGCTGCGCCCGCATGGCGCTACAACTGAGAAATGGGTCCGAATTGAGAAGTGAGAAACCATTTGGCAAAAGTAATAGCAATAGCAATATGGTAAATGGGTTCGCTTGTTTACTGATTGCACAGATTGAGAGCTAATCGAGAAGAAGAGAGAGAGAGAGCGGGAAGAGGAGGAGAACCCGCAGCAAGCCTTGGCACATGTCAATGTCAAACATTGAACCTCGCAAGATGCGCATTAAAGGAATTTCGCCGACTTGATGGCACCTTTCGATACACATACTGTATGTACAAAGCATCTATTGCATTAGAATTTTGTTTGCATTTGGGGGCACATTTCGATTTCGTATGCTCGATCGAATCGGCGCCAAATATCTCATGCATATCACAGAATTTATCGTATAACTAGCGTGATCTGCAGGCGCAATGCATTGAATTATTTGTTGTGATGTGATTGTGGCTCGAGTCCGAGTGTAATATGTGTGTACGTGTTTCGCGTATTCTTTTTGGGAATATTCTCGAGAATGGTGTGTGGGGTATTTTAGAATATCTTAGCTTGCTTAGCGCATAAATTAACGGAACGGACTTCTCCAAAGTCGGAGCAAGTCGGGTCGGTCAGTGGAAGTTCAAGGTGTTCCTCCCAACTCCAGATCGAAATTGATATCCAAAAAACAAAATGCCCAAGAATCTCAAATCCGAAATCCAGTCCACACATTTGTCGACTACTGTACTCTCTCGGTGGTCGTATATTATCATCGATATGTGATATCAGTTGTCCCTGAAATAGCGCTTGGATCAATGCACTCTCCATATATCATCATGCGATATTGTATATTGAGTTTGAAAAGCCAAAGATGTAGGAGAGTATGCTATTGCTGCTGCAATAGTTTGCGGCGCAATGACTTTTTGTGACAAAAACACACACTGATCATCCGATTTGCATCGCATTGATAATCGTTTCTCAATTTTCGTATGCCGCGTCGATTCATATCATACGATATGCATGCAATGTGCGAATCCATATGTAATTTATCTTCGTATTTTTTTGATACATTTTCTTCTTTGGCTGATGAAACCAAATCGATGAAATCATCTCTGAAGTCGAAGTCACCGTTCGGTTCCCTCTTGACCTTAGCCCCAAAAGAGAACATTGTGCTCTGCAATAAAATTGTGGGTCACTTCCATTGAAGTCATTAATATAAAAGTAATTCACTTACCGAAGATGTAAATATATGAGCTGAAGAATTGTAGTTGGAAAGAACAACAAGCGTTGTGTTTTTCTCTTCTTTTTATTTTGAGGTTCAGGTGTGTTGATAACATGCGTAACCAAATGATTTCTTGGAAATTTTTGCAGAGCTCAGTCTCTCAGTCTCAGTCTCAATGCCGCCGACATTCTGTGGGAGATTCCCCCAACAGCGAGTACTTAAATGAAAGTGAAGTTCAAGTAAAAGTGAAGCGAAGAAAGCGAAAGTTGCGCGACAAATAATGCATAGGAATATGTATCAAACGATTTGGATATATTTAAAATGTTTGTGGTAGAAAAAGTGTGAGACGAATTTAAATTTAATGTTTACTTTATAAGGACACTATTAAAGAATTTAATATAATAACAGGTATATGTTTATGGCTACAAAATATGAAAAACATTCAAGCAGAAGGCGTTGGGACTTAAAATTAAAGAAAAGTTTGTAGCTAAATAGAACAAACACGCTAAGAAAAGAGTTAGATTCTATTGAATTGTTGTAATCAGATTATTCGTTTAGTGTAAAAGATTATTAAATACGTTTAAGGCTAAAGTTTAAGACACACATTCGGGTGTGCTCGACTGTGAGATACTCGCTTCCGATTTTAAACGAAGTCTCAACAGGGCGAAATTTATTTTAAAATATACCAAATTAAAATACCATACAAAAAATATACTAAATTCTTTAATTGGTATATTGATACATCACTACATTCAAAATGCAAAATATACCGTAAAGTGCTTTATTAAAGTAAACTTTGTTGGGTTGGAGAAACCTGCTACATACATTTCGTGAAGGCACAAAGTTATAATACTTTTTTACCCAAATATATAAAACTAAAACTGTTTCAGAATAAGGAATTTGCTTAAGTTTAGGAAGGAATATCTTTGCATTCTATTTAATCGATACTTAATTAGGGAATTTAAGTTTTCCCAGTAATAAATATTTATTCACCATCCTAGATGGTTGTGCACTCTATTCAGCACTTTCAGTTCATTTACTATTTGAATGACAAAGTTGAATAACCGATTTCAATCAAGTTGAAAGTCGCAATTCATCTTGCAAGTTGCCAGGTTGCCAAACTTCCACTGTTAAATGTATTTCTTGAAGACAATTTGTTGATGTCTAGCCTCATTGCTCATCATGCACACTTTGTGTTTGTCTCTCTGAAGTCATGGGCATGAACCTGATACTGATACTGAAACTGAATGAAAGAAGTGCTGCCTGGCTATCTGGATATTGGATAAGCGTTGTCTTTGTCTCCCTCTCCCCAAAGTGAACGCAACGCAAATCCGTTACAAACTCGTGAACTGAGTGCCAGAGAGCAGCAGCTCCTGCAGTTTGAGGAAAGTTCGTGACATGGCATCAACAGTTTGTCATTAAACATTTCGACAATAATTTGCTTTTGTGCTCTGCTCGTATTTATATGTATTTAAAGTTTTTTTTTATTCGCATTTCTTTGAAACTTCCCGATTGTAACCGTAGACCGTCAGAAATTGTTATGGCAGGTAATTTACATAAAAGATAAGTGGATGCAGCACTACTTACAATTCTGATTAGTCTCTGCGACTCCCCCAGAGACAGACAGAGAGAGAGACCTGTCTGCTATTGAAGAAGAAAACTCGCCACGAAATGCGGCCTTTTGTTATTGTAAATACGAGTTCGCATTTTGTGTTGTGTGTGACTTTTGGCTTTTGTTGTTTGTGCTGCTAGTTTTGCTGTGGACTTTGACTTCCTAAAGGTATTAAAGCAACAAAAAAAAACAAAAAAAAAGAAAAACAAAACACATATCCAAATAGAATATTTGAGCTACTTGTTGCCGTGTCTCTTCAATTGTCATGGAAATGGGTTTGTGCTCAGGTTGCGTATACGACGTGTGTGCACATACTGCTTACCACCTTCCTCCCCCGCCCAGTTCTCCTTCAATGGCAACAATAGATACTCAGAGCTGTGGCCAGTGGCAGCCAGGCCCTGACCCGCTTAGTTAGCGTTATCTGCATCACTTCGCAACTTGCAAGTCGCAGTTGTAGTCGAAGTTGAAGTTGAAGTCGAAGTCGAAGTCGAAGTCTGCGCCAATAAAACAAATTAAAGTCAACAATTGACGGCAGTTAGGACCTGAAGCTACTCGCCTTGAATGCGAAACCGAAACCAAAGTTGATCGTCTGTTCAATTGCAATGCTCTGTCTCGTTATCAGCGACCTCATCGATTCGCTTCTATTTTTGGGGGAGTCAACTAAGAGTGAGAGAGGAGTGAGGAGAGCTTTGGCTATCATTTGGCAATAATATTTTTTGTGCCGCAATTGTTTGCAGTGTTGCATTTGCATTCGTTTTGCGCCTGACAGTGAATAATTTGCCATTTGAGTGGAGTTCGTTTGAGTTCGATTTTGTGGCCGTTTAATTTGGCTTTAATGACTTTGAAAAGCGCAAATCAAAAACGCTGCGAGCCCTTTGCTAACGCAGCTGCAATTTTCTAGCCACATTTTTCAAGTGCTCAACTTAATGGGCCCACAAATAGCTAAAGGATGCCTAAAAGTGATGCATCAATTGCGATAGTCACCTTTAATATGTATATTAGGTTAATGGTTGCTGCTACATTTATTGATGGTAGACGAAGAAAACGTTGAAGAGAGCATTTGAGTAGCATTAGTAGCATGACTGTTTATTCAAGTTTTTCATTTATAGCAATAAAGTAAGAAGAGCAAATAGAGAAACTGATAAAAATGTTTATGGTGTTGAATTTATGAGTCACTAACAATCAATGTAGCATAGAAACCCAAGGAAATAAATCATATTAAATAAATATCATTATAATGATATCTTTAATAATATAAAACAAGTCAGAAAGCTACCCAATAATCATTTTTAATAAAAGCAAAACTATGCGGTATTATTCTTAAAATATACCAAACTGATATACCAAGGGCTATATTTGGTATATCAATTTACTATTACTAGATTTGTATTAAGAGCAAATCACTGCGGCATTATTCTTAAAATATACCGAATTGTTATACCGAAGTATACTGAAATATACCGCAGGCTATATTTGGTTTATCAATATACTAGTAGTAGATCAAAAAATTATTGTAGAATACGTTTTAAAAATATGTTTAGATCGCATTAAGTCAAGCAATTGAAAGTAAAAGAAAGAAATATTTCTAGAGAAGTTGAGTAATTACTATAATATTATCATTCATATGATAAATTTAATATATATCGTAAAACAATAATGATATTAACTTAATAAATTGATCAACTTTCGCAGCATTTCGATAAATAAAAGTTTATTTCATGTAGCAGATTAGTAAAAATGCCAACTAGGGAAATAATCAAGAATAGGAAAGTATTATTATAATTTTATCTGCCTTAGTTAAATATACAGAGCAAGTAGATATATTCAAAATGTTTTATTAATTCTTTGATTTTATTTCTAACATTAAATGAATGTTAAATGGAAAGAAAAACAGCTAGGAAATTTTATCAGTTTATATTAAAAATATAAATAAAATATAATGATCAACTTTAAATCTTGAATTTATATTTAATGAAATATAAATAACAAATAAATAAAATATATAGAACAACTAGCTTTCGATCAAGAAGTAAATCTTGAATTTATAGATAGTGAAACAGTTATATGATTATTAAATATTGTTGTCATAAACTTTAGCAGTAAAACTATCAATTTTATAGCAACCTTATCAAACTGAAAAGGTTTTCGGCAAGTTCGAATTGTTGACAAACAGTTATCACCACAAAAGGGCAACAAAAGAAAGCACTTGATAGCGCTCAAGTGGGCACTCGAGGTAGACTTAATGCCACTGCCATCGAGTGAACCGAGTGAACGTTTGCTGCCACAGTCTACTGATATCCCAGCAGTTGATTCAATAGTCGATATTTCCCGCACACACACACACACTCAGCACACTCAGTGCATAACACACGCATACGCGTGAGTTTGCTGTTATCAAAAATGTATAAAGAAATTTCCATCGATCGACTTGGCAGAGAGAGAGAAAGTGTGGCACATAGGCGCGGGTGGCGCCTCTGCTGTGACTTGAAACTGGGATGCGGGATGTTGCGAATGTTCTGAGTATGTGTGTGTGTGTATGCGTGGGTGTGTATACTAATGTGTTAGTGTGTGTGTGTGCGTGGGGATACGCAGCAGGCAGCGAGCTACGCGCGCTTTATGTTTGCCTGAAACTTTTGGCATTCTTATCATTTCCCAAGAGAGGCGTGTGAAAATCGATGCCAGTGGAAAAAGCAACAAAAGCGCGTGACGTCAGAGAGAGTGAGGGTGCGGGAGGAGGGGAGGGGGGAGAAGAGCAAGAGCAACAGCTGCGTCAGCTGCATTAGAAATGCCAACAGAAAGCGTTAGCTGAAAAAAAAAAGTGTGGCGCACTTTTGATAGTTGATGAGAGAGAGCGAGCGAGTGGAGAAGGGTAGGAAGAAGAGAGGAGGGGGTGAGCCTGTTTTCGGGATACACAGGAGATGCTGCTGTGTTGCCTTCTGTGACTGCTGCGTCTCTGTTTGTCGCTCATCGCGAACCGCAAGTTTGTCGTAGCGCAGTGTGCGTGAATTGGTTGAGAGAGAGTGGGAGAGCGATAGTGAGAGAGAGCCACCCATTTAAAGCCTGCCCTCTCCACACTACACACACTCTCCACACACTTACTCTCCGCGTTAGCAGAGCTCTCTTCTTAGTATGCGTGACGCTGTTGAACGCTTTGCTTGCCTGTTCGCCTAAAATGCGTGTCGCTGTGATAATGTGTGTCAGCCTTAGTTTTGTGTATGTGTGAGAGAGTGCGCTAGTGTGCTGATGTGCTGGTGTGCGTGTGAGTGTGACTAACATCCCCCAGCATCATCAGCACACAAACAATTTGCTTTGCATGCTGCGCTCTCTCGCTGCCTGTTCAACTCTGTGCGCCGATTACATTTGAGAAGTAAAATCTACGCCGTGTCGTGCACTTGAGCCAATCTCGCTCTCTTTCTCGCTCTCACGCTCACTCTCTGCATATGTGTGTGCGTGTGTAAGAGATGGAAGTGGAGATGGAGAGATGCTAAATCCCTAGCAAATACAAGCTGCCAAAATGGGATTATCCCCCCAGTCAGCTACAAACTGAATAGCTCGAAAAGTGACTCCGAGGTGGAGGCGGCTCAAGTGAGCCCAACTCCAAATCCACCACTCAAAAGTGCCGCGGTCCTTCTATCCCTTTTTCCCTTGTCCGTCCTGTGGCAGAAGCAACGTTGCTGCGCGTTGCACGCACACAGCGAAAATGTTGAATTTTGGCGCCTTCGTGCAGCAGGCGAACAGCAAAATTAGCAGGCAAACGGCACAAAACTGAAAACAGGACGAAGCCGCGTGGTTGCTATAACAGCAACAGCAGCCGCTCTTACTCGCTCTCTCTCTCTCTCTCTCTATCTCTTCCTTGCTCTCTCACACGTGTCCTTGCAGCTGTTTGTGGCTCAAGGACTCGACGCGTGCTAATTCCATGACCCTGTTTCCCAGTTTCTCTCTCGCTTTCGCTCAGTGTATTTCTCTCTCGCTTTCTCTGTGTGTTTATCCTGCGTATTGCAAATTATTTTTCGCTGGCACGCTTTGGAATGCGGCACCGGAAGTTCAGCTTGCTATGCGACGCTGTTCGCCTGGCACACAGGATGCTTTTTGCGTTTGATTTCAGGGACAAATATAATGATTGATGGAAGCAGTTGCTATGGCAAAAATCTCGACAGTCGCGTTAAGAGTGTGAGCAACAGTGTTGGGTTAAGAGCACGTTGCATGCAACAGCTGAGAAATGTAGAGAGTGAAAGATAGTGAGAGACAGCCTGGATGACGTCACAGCTTTGTGAGTGGAAATAACGAGTGAGTCAGCTGACAGGACGTGAAACGACTGAGAAGGAAATGTGAGAGAGGAATTAGAGAGAATGAGAGATGACTCATGAATGTGGTAGATAAAGGACGAATGTGATGGGCTGTGATATGAATCTTAAAGTGATAATAGATATTGGCACAATTGATTGACTTTCTTATTAAATTTTAGTTAATAAAAAAAGGGATAGGATAGGATAGTATTATGTGGGAAAGGTTTAGATAAGATTGGAAAGAAAAGGACATGATAGGATAAGATTGGATAGGATGGTTTTTGAATAGGATAGGATAGGGGACGATAGGCTAGGATAGGATAGGATAGGATACTATACGATACGATACGATAGGATGGGAAAGGATAGTATTTGATATAATAGGAAAGAAAATGATAGGATATGATAGGATAGGATAAAATATGATTTGATAGAATAGGTTAGGATAGGATAGGATAGGATAGGAGAGGATAGGATAGGATAGGATAGGAGAGGATAGGATAGGATAGGATAGGATAGGATAGGATAGGATAGGATAGGATAGGATAGGATAGGATAGGATAGGATAGGATAGGATAGGATAGGATAGGATTTGATAGAATAAGAAAGAATTGGAAAGAAAAGGATAAGATAGGATAGGATAGATGAGGATAGGATAGGATGGAAAAGGATAGGATGGGATAGGATGGAATGGGATGGGCTAGGAGAGGATAGGAGACGATAGGATAAGATAGAATAGCATAGTATTTGATAGAACAGGTTAGGATAGGATAGCAATAGAATTTGAATAGTAAAACGTGCGATTTAAGCTTGAAATCAATTCTTAATGCTCTTCTCTAATGAATGTTTTCACAGACAAAACTAAGCTTAAATATGGTTTAGTTAAGCATGAAATTGGTTAGTTAAGGAATATTAATATTAAATCAGTCTCAAAGTAAACTCCTTTGGCATTACTTAACAAGTGGAAGTTTATTTTATTACGCCAAATTTTTCTGTCTGTATTATTAATACCTGTTAGCATTAGATTAACATAAGTATATTTCATATTCTTTATTAATACCTTGCAATTAGCATAACTTTTATCATCTATTGTTTCACTTGAATTGGCCAACTTTCACAGCATTCCACTTAGCAACAATTGTGACATTTATCCATTTTTCCAGTCTCCACCTTGCAACTCTCGAATGTAGCACATGCCTCTTAAATGTATTTAGCCTTTTGCCACAGATTGCCAAATGCATAAAAATGAATATGAAAGCATTAAATATGAATAAAAATGTTTTTCGATATTTTTACGTTTTGTTTTGGCTATTAAGACAAATGTGAGCAGCCCCTTTAGCCCCTCCCCCGCTGCTGAGTTGCAAGTTTCATTGATTGCATTCCATTAGAAATATGAAATTAGACTTTGCATTTGTTGCTGTTCTTGTTGTTGTAGTTGTTGTTGTTGTGATAGCACTGGCAAAGGTCAAAGGTGCAGGCGGGCAGCCAGCCAGCCACTGGCCAAGCAGCCGGCCAAGCAACAAGCTGCCTGCAACATGTGGCTGCCACACAAACAGGCGGCTGGCAGCAGCAACTTTATTTTTATTCTCTCTAAGTGTGGTGTGGTAAGCATAAGGTATGAAGGGTATGATAGGCTAAGGATATAAATACAATTTAAGTTGCTATTAGTATTATTTATTTAGTATTAAATTTACATTTTGTGCTTTATTTTTTAATTTAATGTTGAAATCATGTTAAATTTATGATACTTAATTAATATAAAATTGAATTTAGTTAGGAACAACTTTTCAATTCAACATTCTTAACGTTTTGGTGTTTTATAAATTGTCATCAATTCTTATTCAAACTGACAAAATTCTCAACAATTTGGTTATTATAAATTGAACTATAAATTATTAACATTTACAAGGAAATTCTTATTAAACTTCCTTAACATGTAAGCAAAGTTAAGTAACAGCTTTAAACCTAGAAAGTTCTTTTAAATTCGTTAACTTTTCATATTATTTACATTATAGATTCTTTATGAAAGTCTTTTTAAAGAAAAACTTCGGTTTTAACAATTAGAAGAGATATAATACTGAAATTTGAAGCTTTAAGTTTCTCTCGCTGAAGTTTGGCAACATTGCTTAAGAATTTCTTCAATAAAAGCTTCGATCTTTGGAAATAGAAGAGCTATAATTCTGAAATTTAAGGTTTGCTGAAGAATTTTATCATGCTTCTTCTTTGTGAAGTTTGGCAACATTGCTTAAGAATTTCTTAAAAAAAACTGCGATCTTAACAAATAGAAGAGCTATAATTCTGAAATTTAAAGTTTGCTGAAGAATTTTGTCATGCTTCTTCTTTGTGAAGTTTGGCAACATTGCTTAAGAATTTCTTCAAGTTCCTTATTTCTTGTCAAGTCTGAAAAGTAAACTAAATTAATCTGTTCGATGAAGCTTTATTGGAAAGAAATACTTATTAGATATCTCACAGTCGAGTAGAACCGCTTGAGTTTGTTGTTTTCTCTATTTTTGGGCGGGTGGGTGCAAAATTCGCCTTCGTTTCATTTGTCTATTCTTCCCCTCTCTCCCTCTATCCTTCTATCAATCGCTCTCTCTCATTCGATTGCTGCACGTTTTGCTCATTTTGCTAACGTGATAATAAAGTGCAAATAATATGGCTCAGTTGCAGTTGCAAAGACAATTGTGTTGCAGCTTCGACTTCGACTGCGAGTTCAGATCATTCGGCTGTGATATGCGCAGCGGCTGTTGCAAGTTTTCCGCAATCGATGCAACAACAACCACAGCAACAACAGCAGCGAATTATCGCTGATGGAAATGCACCTGACGCTTGATTTGTTGCTGTTGCTGTTGCAAGTTGCAAGTTGTGTTTGCTGGCATTTGCACGACTTTTACGACTGCAGTTTGTGGGGCGTTGGTTGCCAACATTCGACGATCGACCTTCTAACGCACCGAGTTGGCCAAAATGTTATGGGCCAGCCAACGCCAACTCTTTTGCCCGCTGGCAGCGTCTGCTGCCCCTCCCCTTCTTACTCCCCTCTCCCCCTCTGCTGGCAATTCGCAGTCTCGTTATGCGCCAATTACTTGGCAAACAATTTTTACCTTTAGCCTCAAGTTCAAATTTCAAAATCAAAATCAGCAGCAGCAACATCAGACGATGGGAGCAGCACTTCGAAGGGGAAGGAGGGCAACAAGGGGAAGAGGGGGTGGCAGGCAGCTGGAGTCTGAAGGTAATTGCTTGGCTGGGGCAGGTTTTCCCATGGGTAACCTGTTGCGACCGCGTTGCGAAGCCACAAACAACGGTAATCACTCACTCAAACAGCAACTGCAGTTGCCTCTCTCACTCACTCACTTGCCATCTCTCTCTAGTGGCAAGGTGTTGGAGTTCGCATAGGGACACGAACTTCAAATCAAAGCCAAGTTAAGTGCTAGTTACAACAAAAAAAAGAAGCTCAAAGTGTTGGCTGTCCAAAAGGGTCCAAAATGCAGCAGGCAGATTTGCATGTGGCAAGTTCGACTCACTCGCGTTGTGGTATGCAACCGAAATTATAGACAGAGAACCAACAGCCAACTAACTCAGTCATAGATTGTGTGCATTCATAGCCTTGGCTGCAACTGCAACAGCGGCAACAGCAGCAGCTTCCACACAGGTCAAACTCAGTTGCAAGAAGACAGCATAATTGACCTTAGGCTGACTGAGAGACTCCTCTTCACAGTTCAGTGCAACATGTGGAATGCGCCGCCTCATTGATTGCTAAGCAAAGTGCAACCATTTCACAGTGAAACTCTGCTCGCTATCAATTGATTACAGCTAACATTTAATAGACCCCAACTGAAACTAAAGCTGCAGACTTAGTGGAAAAATGCTTTAAGAAGGTATGAATCAAATATCCAGTAACAATTAATATTATATATGAACTATTTAGTATAAATTGTTTAGTATGTGAATTTAACAAGACTAGAAGAAAAAAGTAAGAAGACATTTACATTAACACCATATTCTACAAATATACCAAAAATATACCATAGAAATACTAAAATATACTGAACTCTTTATTTGGATATCGGTATTGTAATACATTCAAAATATAGCATAGAGTCCACCATATACCACAGTATGAAGTTTTTTGGTATATTTTTAGTATTTTTGTGGTATATTACTTTGACAAATGCCAGGAATAATACCGAAATGATTTGATGTGGGCATACTTTAAAAATAGTTCTATATCATTATTAAAAAATGATGTTGGTATTTTTTTAGTATATTGTAGTATATAAATTGGTATATTTTAAAGTTAATACCATACTGTTTTGGTTTTATTCACAATATTCACAATAAAAATCACAGACATATCTTTCACATATGAATTGTTCTCATATTCAAGTTAATTTAGAATACCAAATCTTAGGCGGTTTTAGTTTAAATTTGTAGGCATATAAATGTCTTAAGTTTAAGAAATAAAGTATGTTTGGTAAAGATAAATTTAAGCTATTTCAAATTTAAGTTTTTATGCACATAAATAAATGTATGTCTTCTAATATTATTTCTATTTTGTTGCAGATAAAATATATCACTAATAATTGAAATGCTAATAAGGTAAGTGATATTATTTGCTAAGACAAATGCATAAGATTGAGGAATATGTGTGATGAAAATAGTTAAGTATCAATTTATAATTTACTTTAGTAGAAAAGTTTACCATGAATGCTTAAACATTTTCTTAGTTAAAATTAGTCACAATTCTAAACCAAATCTCGAAGTATTTGAAGTTCCCCTACTTGAATGATTTACTCGCAATAATTGATATGTTTTTTGATACCTTTTCGCTACAAGAATTCAAAGGCAAAGCAAGCGCAATTTAAGAAATTTTCGCATAAATTGTTAAAATGCATTTAGATGCCATTTGTTATTTGGTTTTTCGTGTTTAGTTTGCAGTGAAATGCGATTCCATTCATGGAAAAGGCTCGTTATAGAGTTCTGCGAAATCGAAGAACAACTGTTGCCCCCAATGTATAGCTAGAGAAGAGGGGAAGGAGAGGTGGAGAGGGGGAAGAGAGTGAGGCGCGTCTAGTGGCAACTTGCCACACAATCCGAATCCGAATCCGAATCGCGACTCTTGACTTTTCGATGGCTGCCGCCCACAAATTAGCTGGCCAATAAAATTGGCAATTAGCAAAACATTTTGTACGCACTGTCGAAGTTTGTTGTAGTCAAAGTTGTTGTTGTTGTCTAAATTGCTGTTGTTGTTGTTGTTGTTGCTGTTGCTGATGGCAGTTGATGGCCAAAACGTGAGCGAGGCGTGAGCCATAAATACGATTGCAAATGGCAGCAATTAACGCCGAGAGTGCGAGAGCAACTCGAACTCGAAACCGATCTATAGACAGAAATACTCTGCTTAAGATGCTTTCCTCTTCCTCCCCTCCTTCTCCCCTCCTCTCCACTTTGCTGCTGTGGCAAGTCGGCAGTTCAGCGGCCGTTTTCATAAACATAAAAAGCCAATTTCAATAACATTTTCCAGCTGCAACATGAGGCGGCAGCAGCCACAGCGGCAGCAATATGTTGCTGGCAACACGGCAACAGTTGCAAGTTGCCAACAAATTTGTTGATGCCTCTCCAGCAGCAGCAGCAGCCAAAGTAGTTGTTGTTGTTGTTGCTACAGTTATTGCAGCTAGAATATCGTTTATTGAAACATTAATTGCCCATGTGAAAATCACTTTCGAATAGTTGCAACAGCTTTTCAAGCAGCAAGTTGCATTAGTTTCAGTTGCTGTTGTTGCAACAATTGTTGCTCTGGACACTTGCTTAGTTTCGATGTTGTTGCTGTTGTTGTTCCAAGTTGCTGTGTTTGCTTTTGCCTCTCTTTGGGGTCGTCGCCTATTTTGCTCAGTTTGTGTTGCTTCCTTTTTGCCACTGCGATAATTGCAATTTGATGTTGCACTCGATGTTGCTTCGTCTCGTTGCTTGGCTTCTTTTTGTAATTTGTGACGCTTAACGAGTGTTAAGCGCATATCGCAATATCTACACAAAATGCTGTCAATAGCCAAAAAACATTTAAAAATACACCAAAAGTGACCAAGGTGGCACTTGATTATATAAGAAATAAAAGAAAATCAAATGCACTTAGCTAGGAAATATTTTGGAGAGTAGTTAGTAGAAAAAGACATCAACACATGTTATGAATTATTCAATTTTCTTTATATATTAAAGTAAAATAAGTGAAACTATTGATTGAATTGAAATAGGAGAAGATTTTCTATGTAAATATTGTAAATAATAATAATGTAAATAAGGTTTTTCATAACATTGTAAAATCAAAAATAACTACAAATAAATTCTTCTTTACTTGTGCATGGTTTTCTTATTTTTCTGATAGAAAATCTTCTACTATTCCAAATTAATATAATATGTATAAAGTAAAATATGGAACTCAAAAGAATGAGAAAACGATACTCAAGTAAATGAAATGTTAAGTATAATAATATAATAAATATTCAACATTCAAAGTGACTAAGGAAGATTTGATATGATAAGATATAAAAGCGTCTGATAAATATTGTAGAAACAAAAGTATAGATATTCTTAGAAGATAAGCAAAATTATGAAAACAAACTTACAAAGTTACCAAAGGAAGCAAATAATTTGTAGTTCTAAATAAATATAAACTTAACGAGGAGTGTTAATACATATACATATATGATTATAGGATTATAGGATTTAGGATAGTAAATCGATAGTGAAATGTTGGTAGAGGAAGCAACAAAGTATTCAATACTAGATTTAATATGATAAATTACGAAATTAATGAATCAGCAAAGAAATAGTTTGTGATGCTCTGCTTCAATATTCATTTAAATATTATATCAACATATTTGCAGTTTATACTATGTTATTAATAATATACTAGATATTTGTATATATACTAAATAGTTTGCGATGCTCTGCTCTAATACTCAATTAAATGTGAACATATTGTAGTATATACTATACTTTAAATAATATACTGTATTCACATATGAATATAGCATATACTACCTTCCATTTGTTTTTCGAATTGTTTGCTTGTTGGGTTAGGCCTTCTGTTTTATTCTGCTCCAATATTTGATCAAATATTATCACATTGCAGTATATACTATACTATATATAATATACTGAAAATATATCTTACATTATTTTCCCCAATTATGTATTTGTTGGGATAGGTCTTCTTTTTTCTTCTGTTCCAATATTCAATCAAATTTTAACATATTGCAGTATATACCATATCTTAAATAATATACTGTATACACATATGTATATATACTACCTCTCATTGTTTGCCCTAATTGTTTGTTTATTGGAATATGTCTTCTTTTTTCTTCTGATACAGTACTTAACTAAATATTGCATTGCAGTAATAATATACTGAAAATATATAAATATACTACCTTACATTATTTTCGCCAATCGTTTATTTCTTGGGATAGGTCTTTTTGTTTCTTTTGCTTCAATATTCAATTAAATTTTCACATATTGCAGTATATACTACACTATAAATAATATGCTATATATATGTTAATATACTGCATCCCATTGTTTTCATTAATGATTTGTTTGTTTGTTGGGATAGGCCTTCTTTTTGTTTTATACTCGCAGTCTAAGCTGAATGATTGACAATTGTTTATGCACTCAATGTGCACTCGATGTTATTTCTCGTTGTTGTTGCAGTTGTTGTTGTTAAAGTTGCAGTTGCATTTCGCAGCTCAAATCAAAACTGGCGCGTTTCACAGCTTAATCACATGTCGCGTTGTTGTAAAAAAACAAAAAACAAAAACAAAAGAAACACCTACGGAGAAGTTTTGACTCTCTCAAGAGATACGTAAAAAGCGATTGACAAGCAAAACTGTCAACGCGTTTGAAAATCGCGTTGACTGAGTGCCCCGGCCACGCCCCGCAGTTAGTTGTTGTAATTGCTGTTTACCGTATTGTTGTTGTTGTTGCAACAGTTGTTGCTGTTGTTGTTGTCGCCGCCGGTGGCAATGGCGAACGACACTTGGCCCCCAGTCACAAGTCGCATAATGAAAATGTCAACTTGGCGTTGCCTTTGCCTCACTTTGCTTCTCATTTTTCCTCTTAACTTTTTTTTTTGTTGCCTTTTGCCTGGCACAAAGTCCACTTGAGAGCCAGGCGCGTCAGCCAGGCAAATAAATATAAACCTAGTTAAGCCAGAGTAACAACGAATTAGCCATACACTTAACTAGGAAATTTCTTTATTAGCTTTCATAAAATAAATGACTCTCGAAAGGCGCTTTAATTTGTAAGTTCAATTTGAATACTGTGGATATAATCATAAATTGTGAAAGTGGCAGATTAGCCAGCTATTTTTGTTTATTTGTGACCTGCTTTCAAATGATGATGAAGCTTTTATTCTGCTTCTTTTTCAAGATGAGCTAATGAGAACCGGTTCAAAGTATCAATTTTTAAGTTCTGTTTAAACTCTTTGGGGATACTATGTAATATTTGAAGACATCTTTACAGTACTTGACAATATAAATAAAATACGGTATCAATTATATTTCAAACTCTTAAAATATGAGTTAAAATCCGGTTCCTTGAACCGGTTCATATCACTGAAACGCCTTTTAACCTATTTATATTGTGAAGTAGAAACTTGTAATAAGAGTTTTTTACCATAATAAATGTTTACGAGTTAATTTAGCAAATTTTAACAAATTTCATAAAATACTTTTCAAAAACCATACCAAAAACTACCATGAACCGGTTCACAAATGGGAAAAAGTAATAATGTGAAGTAAGTTTAGCACTTCCACTTAACTTTTACACCCAATGTTAGCAATATTTCTTACATTTTCCGTTCATTATAAAACAGAAAAGCTTTGAAATAATTTAATCAAGCAAGCGAACAGGTTCAAACATCTTATTTAAAAAGAAAACAAATGAAGTGAAGTAATTTTACACTTCAACTCAATTTTATGTACCCAATATTTCTGATATTTTCTGTTTTTTTATAAAGCAGAATCAACTTAAAATAGTTCCATTAAGCAAGTGAACCGGTTCAGACATCTAATTTAAGAAAAAAAAAAGAAATAATGTAAACTAAAAAAAGAAATATGTTTAGCACTTCCACTCAACTTTTCCAATTTTAGCAATATTTCCGTTTATTGTAAAGCAAAAGCGCTTTGAAGTAGTTTCATCAAGCAAGCGAACCGGTTCATATCACTGATTTTAAAACCCCTTATAGCCTTTGTATATATTCGAAGGTAGAAACTTGTGTTAGGCTTCCTTATGCATAATAAGTACATGCGAGTTAATTTAGCAAATTTGAACAAATTTCATAAAATACTTTACAAAGTATACAACAAAAACCGCTCTGAACCTATGTGAACCGGTTCAGAGCGGTTTTCTTATATTGAAAAAAAGTCATAACGTAGAAATAATTTTAACGCTTCAACTCAATTTGTTTTACCCAATGTTAGCTGTATTTCTTAAATTTTCCGTTCATTATAAATAAGAAACCTCTTTGAAATGAGTTCATTAAGCAACTGAACCGGTTCAGGATATAGACTGAGCTCAATGATAAAAGCGAGATGCCCAAAGCTGAAGTGTATTGAGAGGGAGATAAACGAGACAAAAGTTCAGCAACTGCAACGCAAATATCACGCGTGATTCATCGGCGACAACAACAGCAACAGCAACAACAACAACAGTTGCAGCAGCAGACTCCCACACACGCACACTCGCATACACACACACAGAGAGAGACACACACATATGCAAATGTTGCTGCCGTTAGACGAAACTGATTTCAGCGCGTTTTTATGCTTGTTAGAGCAACGCCCGCGACGCTTTTACAGCGTTTAAAGGGGCATTAAGGGGAGTTGAGGGGAGGGGGAAGAGGTAGTTGACAGAGGAGTGTGCTAGGTGAGAGGGGGCAAGTGGAGGCTGGTCTGCACTTTTCTTATTTATTAAGCGCACAAAGTCGTAATTATGCAAAGCGACAAGAGTTTATGGGACAACAACAAATGCAGTTGTTTGTTGTTGTTGTTGTTGTTAGTTGTTGTTGTTGTTACTATTATTGTTGTAGAAGTTGTTGCAGTTCTTCTACACTTTGAATGCCTGCTGGTTGCTTACACAATTTCCCATTTAATTACCCCAGCAATAAGCGACAATCTTTTGTCACCGAAGACAAATCGAATGTACTTGAACCCCCGCGTTGTAAATAATCGAATCGATAAAGCAAAAGTGCAAATAGCAGCAACAACAACAACAACATCGACAGCAACAATTGCAATTGCAACTGACAACAACAGCAACACAAATTTTGGCATTCAATTCGCATTGAATAAGTCGCTGATTCTGTCTTTTAGTGTCTCAGATAAGCTTCAGTTTCAGTTTGAGTTCAGTTTTATTTTCAGATTCAGAATCTTTTTTTCGAATATTTCGAATATTGGCCAACTCGCAGATCGTAATTCACTTTGTGCCCTTGCCTTGTTTAAGGTGAGGGAAATTAAGGGTACAACAGCTTTATGGAATAGCTTGTTGAGCTGATAAAAGAAGGGAGAAAGAATTAGTCTAAAATTAATTGAAACTTTCAATTACTTAATTTAAAACACCAACAAATTTATTTACACTTTAAAAGCGACTAATGATAATCTTAATTATAATCATTCTGAAGAACAGCTTTTATTTTTCTTAAGACTTATTAAAATTACTTTATTGGCTTCAAAACATTTTGTTTCTTTATACTTCAAAACTTGAAATTTCATTCTACTTTCAAACTAGTTAAATATATGTCAATTTATATATCAATTATATATCAAATTATATATCAATTTCCAATATTGAAATATTAGTTAATTTGCTTCAATTATTTAAGTTTATAAACGATAAAAAATCTCTTTAATTGTGAAAACAGCTACTATTTTTCTTTATGTTTATTAAATTTATTCAAACTTCTGTCTAAAGATGCAAAACTCTTTGCCTAATTTCTGTTTATAGATGTAAAACTCTTGCCTTGTTTCCACTTCTATGTTAAGATTGACATATTAAAATATTTCTTTCTTTACTTGAATTATTTAATGTAATACACCATTAAAATTCTTCAAAACTTTGAAAAACAGCTTCCATTTTTATTTATACTTATTAATTTCATTCTAAACTTTACCCATTTTCTGTGCATAGACGAAAAACTATTCAATTTAAATTGTTTCTATTTCAAAGTCAAAGTCTTGATTCTACATTTAAACTACGATTTGCTATACTAAAATATTAGTTGCTTTACTTAATTTTATTGGCTTCTAAACTTAGGCTAATTTCTATAAAGACAAAAACTTGATTCTGCTTTTAAGCTATGATAGCCACATTAAAATAGTTGCTACTTGGCTTCAATTATTCAATTTAATGAATATTTTATTTAATTTTGTAATTTTATGAAAATCCTTTATGGCTCCTATATGAAATCCTATATGAAACTTCATTATTTTTTAAGAAAACTTTATTGCAATTTGAACAGAATATCAATGATAACAAACAGCTTTGATTTGTCTTAACATTCATTAAATTACATTTTAGTGGCTTTTAAGCATTGCCTAATCTGTGAATTATTATTTTTTATGTTATTTAAGCTTTAACAGATAGTTAGATTAATAAGTATATTTTGTATACTGAAATAAATAACCTGATCTTAACATGATTTTAGGTATAAAAGTATTCGATAGTAATAAAGTTAGTTAGTTTTCAAAATTCACTACTTGCATTATTTTTATGTTATTATTATTATTTTTATTTGCTATACTAAAATATTTGTTACTTTGCATCAAATTTTTGATTTAATACATTATCAAAATCCCATTCAATTATGATCTAATAACAATAATTTCTGTTAAGTGATTTCTTCAGTGTGAAACTTCATAATTTTTGTGTAGGAAACTTTAATACAATTTTAACAATTTATCAATGATGACAAGAAGCTTATATTTTTATTTGTTAATTACTTCCCAATCAGCAAATTCATGTTTCTAAATTTATAATCTAAATTTTTGCTTCTTTTAATTCCATTTAATTTTTAGGGACACTGTAAATGTTTTGTTTGTTTATTAGTTGTTCTTTTATTGATCTTTTTTTACTGCAGTTGCTAATCTATTAAACTTTGAGTTTATTCACAATTAGCTAATTCTGTAATGCCAAAGATAAGAGTCGGTGTTAAATCAAATAAGATTCAGCTGCCGTTGTTTTAGGGTGCCGCCAACTTAAAGAGACTTGAAGAGTTTGCCAAGATCGCAGCTCAACGTGACCTGCTTGCTGGGTTGTCTCTTCCTCTTCCCTGCTCCCTTCCCGCTCGCACACATTCAAAGCAAAGGGTTAGGGCTGACAGTAGCAACAACAAAAGCAACAAATACAACAACAACAGCGATGGCGATGACGACAATTTGGCAATTTGCATATCGATGCAATGATCATTTTCCTTCGACTTCGACTTCGACTTCGACTGCGAAGAGGGAACGTGTTGGCATTTTGCATATGCAGTCGCTGTCGCCGTCACAGTCGCTGCCTCAGTCAACGTCAGCAGCGCAGTCCGGTGCCTACATAATAAGCGAGAATTGATCGTTAGAGATTTATCGCTTCTTTGGCGATAATTTCAACTTAATTACAATTGAATTGCAGCAATTGAATGTGTCGCGTCTTTTTTATTGCTATTTTTTTTATTATATGTTAATCCTAGATTTGTCTTCTAGCTTCGCATTTACGTCTTTTGTGGTTGCTGTTGTTGTTTACGTTAAGCAAATTCGACGCATAATTCGCAGCAAAGCGAATGTTGAGTTCAATGTTTTGTTTTCAAAATGTATTTTGTCTACAAAATCCTTGAAGTGAGTCAATAGTCTTTCACACCCACTCGACAAGCTATGTAGCTTCAGGCTCATTTACAAATTGCTCAAATTCTTCCGCAAAAGGAAAACAAAACAAAAACCAAAACCAACAAGAATCTAATGAAATTTCGTTTTCTTTTCTTGAATGTTTTGTTGATCCCACAGACGCTTCAGATTATTCCGATTTGCGCGGGCTGGGCTATAGGCCTATTATTCTTTTGTGAAGTCAAGTCAAGTCAAGTCAAATCGAGTCAAGTCTCGAGTCTCGATTCTCAAGTCAACGCACTTTGCGGGGCCTCATGAATTTTACTACGATTGCCGCTTTGCCGCTTTACGCACATTTTTCTTGTTGCGTTGCCGCATTCGGATTGATATGAAGATTTGATTGAATGGCATGCAGATTTATTCATGCGACGAGTTGCAAATTTGACATTCGAAAAGGATTTTTCAAATTGAATTTCAAATTTAAATTAAACCGCGTTAGGCAGTCTAAAGCAGTTCAACTGCTTACCATAAACTGCTTTTGGGTATACTGTTAACCGCTTGTCAACATGATGCACTGCTTAAAACAAACTGCTTCGGTTGCATGCTGTGCCATGTGTTTCAATGATTTTGCATATTTAAATTATTATTGCCTTAAAAAACATATTAAATATTAATAAACATATTAAATTTTAATTAACATATTAAATTAAAACAATACGCTGCCAGTAATATTTTTTTGATGAAGCTTTACTCAATTTGAATATTCACCCACTCTCTGTTATTGCTACTATTGCCAACTGCGTGTTTCTGGCGTTGCCAACTGATGTTGGGCTAACAGTTCCAGTTGGATTCCAATACAATAACATTTTTTTGCGTTAACATGGCCACCTTAACAGTCGATTGTATCGATCTATCGGCTGGCACGATATCAGCTGTGTAAGCAATTCACCACACGCCCTCTTATGGTGCGTATTCCACCATTGAAAATTACTCTTTGGTTTGACGCGCTTGTGAACGGTTTTGTGCGGGGCCAGCGCAAAAATAAAAAGTATTATTCGCGGTGTGTAGTGTGTGTGTGAGTGTAGTGAATAAATAAATTAGTGAAAATTCGTTGAAAATGGGCAACTTGGACGACGACAGTGCCGGCTTTGAGCAGAGTTACGTCCACAGCAACGGGAACGGCTGCGTAAAATCAAGCACTCCAATTAGCAATGGACACATTCCGAATCATACGACATTCGTGGAGCAGCGGCAGAAAAGTGATGAGCAGCAGCAGCAAAATGGTGAGGAAACAGAGGAGCAACTGCTGCGACTAAAGGAACTCAAGTTTTCGGCACCGGCGTACACTGAAATTCGCACACGTTCTGGAGGCCTTAATTTCAAGGTGAGTCCCAAAAAAAAACACACACACACACATACACACACTAGAACACATATCCAAGGCGAGGCAGCACGAACACGAAGAAGAAGCAGCAGAAGATTTTGCTCTTGCTTTTTATGCTTTTGCTGCTGCTTCTTCTTCTTCGCCTCGTGCCGGTGCTTCATTGATTTTGTATGTGTGTGTGTACAAAGAGTTGCGCGTATGATTAAGCAGGCAAGCAGCGGGCATATATGTGAAGAGAGCGACGCGCCAAAAACGAAAAGAGAGTACAAATGTTTGTGTATGTGTAGTCAGCTGCTGTGTTTAATGCGTTTTTCAAGGGGAGTCGAGCGAGATGGGCTATGCAAGTGGCGCCCTCTTGCACTCGCCTAGTTTTCTAGGTCACTTTTTCTCAGCTGTTCGTTCTGCAGACTGTAGTCTGCAGTGTTTGCCCTCCCTACTCCACTTCACTTTACACTTTCGTTTCTCTCTTTCGGTCACTTCGCTCTTTTGTTTGTTTTGGTTGCCCCGGCAACTACAATTGGGACATGTGTCCTCTGGCCTCTGTTTGTTTATGCTGCTGTTACAGTGCCCTGTGCTACACTCACCTGCACTTAAGTGACCGTACACACCCTGTAACCCATCTCATATCTACATTTAAGCTATCGTCAGACCACCACTCACACACACACACAAACACACTCGCCCACTCATAGCACATTTCTTATCAGCTAATACTCAACACAATACACAAGAATTTTACGTAAAGCTTTTGGAGAATGCGGTTCGCGTGGTTTAACTCTGCTTCTTCTTCTTCCTTTTAGGGTGAATCATTTGCCCCTCACAAATGCTTTTTGATTACTCTACATATTATTTTTGGGTGCGTTCTTTTTTGTTTTACTTTTTCCAAAGAGATAATTTTCGGACTTTGCAAAGGCGTTGATTTTCTTATCGAACATTTCTGCAGCAGAGATAAACTTGATTTCAAATCATATTTTAATTGATTTTTCATTCGAAAAAGCAAAGACAATTTTAAGCTAATAAGCTTGCACAGTACATTTCTGCTTTATAATAGGGGAGAAGTATTACTGAGTGCATTTCAATTACGAAGTATAGATTTTTTATATATTAAAACAAAGTTTAGTTTAATGTAAACAGACGTTATTTTACATAAAAAACTTAATTACAAATTCTATTTTGATTTATGCAATTATCTTAAATGTGCAATTAAATTTATGTGCAATTATCGCCATTATACAGTACCAACTATGATTATAATAATATAATATAATAGTACTTTCAAAGATTTGTTTCAATAGAAATTTTTATTAGTCACTTGTAATAAACATTTCACTAGTATCAAGAAAATCCCAGTCATGTTGATAATATTTAATCGATTCATTGTGACATTATCAGTATTGTGAACACTGATACCAAAATTGCATAATTTAAACCGAGAAGATAACAGAGATTAACTTACAACCTTCTTAAAAGCAAGAAAAACAATCGTAGAATATATTAGAGATATAAATTAAAAATCTCATTTTAAAAGTTCCCTTTTTAAAGATTAGGGTTCCTATTTTCAAGTGAAAATTGTATTATATTATAATGTGTAATATAGTTTTATATTTAAATAACAACTTTTTCAAAGGGAAACCCCTTAAGTACTTTATATACCAAGTTTCAACACTTTAACTCCAAGTTTACTCGAGTTACATGATATCAGAGAATCAGTTTTCAGTAGTGTCGGGTTAATTTTTTTATTTGTGTTGCAGCTAGGGTTAAACTCAGTTAATTGAGTAACAAAAGTGGTTGGCTTTCCCTTCACAGCTCTGATAGAGTCATGTCTGTTTATTATCTGATAGCTCAAATACTGAATACGAACTATTTAGCCCCACGCTCAAATTATAAATCATTATCTATGCTCGTTGTACTCGGCTGCTTTACAAGCATTTGTTGTGTGTCGTGTACTCGATTGTACTCGATTTATTTATTTATCAGTTCTCTTGCTCAGCCATAAAACTGTGAACTGTGTGCGAGGCAGTGTATCTATATAATCGGTTATAGTTGGGTTCACTTTCCAGTACATTAGTATTTTTGCAGCAATTGCGTGCAAAATTCGAAGTCGTCGTTGCGTTTTCTGATATTATAAACAAGTTGGAAGTCGCGACGATAATAAACACGACATATTGCGAGCTCTCCATTGTTATATAATTTAGCTTTTTATATATAGAGCAACCCCGAGAGTCCCGCGAACAAAAGTAATAACAATAAACATCACAAAAAACTGGCCAGTTAATGAAAGAGAGAGTGAGAAATGTTCCTAAGTTGGATTATTCATTATAGCGTTCGATATCCGCCCCGATATTTGCCTATCTTTTGATTAATTAATAAGTTTACGCACCAATAAACAAGTGTGGCATGCTACACTATAGTTGGAGGCAGGTTCTACTTATATGGCTTCCATAAAATGCACAAAACGAGAGAGAAACACAGTTGAAAAAGAGCATTGACTCTCTTTTGCATGACTTCAATGTACGCTTTCAAGACTGATTTTTTGTTGTATTCTGGTAGTTAAATGTTAATTGGCTGATTGACCACACAACAACAGTTCTCGTTGAGGTTTTTATACCTGATATCTCTTGGATAGAAAGGTATTATAACTTTGACTGACAATTTGCTATATTTTGCACTCTGTGGTATATTTCGAAAATAGTACTTTTGCGGTATTATAACTTTAGTTGGTAATTTAGTATATTTTGCAATCTATGGTATACATTGAAAGTATATACTGACAATTTGGATAATTTGCAAGTACTAGTATATAGTGTAATTTCAGTATTTCTGAGACATTATAACTTTGGCTACAAATTCAGTATATTTTGAACTTAATGGTATTCTGAAAAATTACTATATAGCATAATATTTAGTATTTTTGCGGTATACAAATTCGGTATATTTTGAACTAAATATCACATTCTTTTGATTTAATTCACAATGGGTAGAGGGTATCTCACAGTCGTTCACACTCGACTGTAGCTTTCTTGTTTTTTACTGATACTGTGAAATAACAATATTAGATGCAGGTCAGGTGTTGATTACCCAAAGGTCTTTGACTATAGCACCTATAAAGATCACAATATTCTCATTCCTATTCGATGCGCTGTGATTCTTCACAAAAATATAATTGCCCTTTGACTGAGCGAAAGATGTTTATTCCCAGTTGTCAATTAGCTGGAAGTACTTTCAATTTGTTTGCCCATCGATTCGCTTAGCTAACACCTTAGCAATTATATTTTAAGAGGCTTCCATATAATAATCCCACCCATAATCAACTTCAAACAACTTTAAACGCCTTCATAAAAAATAAAAGCTTTAAGCAGTTGTTTCACCGGTTTTTTCGAGTTTTAAAAGTTTACTGTTGTATATAGAATTATTTCAATATTGCAATTGGATTCAGCTGAAATTTCATCGTCACCACCTTCGATATTATCAACATTATCTTCATCATAAACCCGTTAAAATGGATGGCAGATCAAACATCTTTAAACTCATCAATTTATTACTTTATTTATTTTTGGTGAAACTTTCAATGGGAAAACATATGTTTATATTTTATGACTTTTATTGGCTATACAAATCAAGTATCTTATGTTAGGTTCGACCTCCTCTTCAACTTAATTATTATGCCTAAAATTATATTAAGAATCAGTGAATTTTTCGTGTAACCATTATCTAAGAAAATTTGCTATTGCAAGGAGCAAATTTATAGGATAAAAGTCTCCTCTTCTAACATAATCGATACATCATCACATAAATCATCTGGATTTCCGAATAATAAAATTAAATTCATCCAAAATTTCTCTATGATCATCTTTAAATTCAATCAACATTCAAAATCTTCATATCAATACTTTTACACACATCATTGGAACTCATCTAATATCATCCTCAAGCTGCATCAACAGTCCTTTCACTTCTTCCGATCTTCAATCTTTATACATCTAATCCGACATCTAATTGGAACTCATCTGAAATCATCCTCAAGCTTCATCAAAAGTTTTTCTTGTTTCAAAATCCCATGTTCATCACTAAAAATTTGTCTAAAATCATGGAAGTCCCAAATTTTCTATCATCAAACATTATTAAATTTCAACGCATCTACAACTATTCGGAACTCATCTGAAATCCTCAATAAAGCTGCTTCTCTATCATCAATCTAATCTCCATTAAAAATCCTTCAAACAACACTACTTATCAACACTCTTCAAACCAACATCGGCAACTAATTGGAACTCATATCATTCACAAGATCGAACATGAGTTTGAGATATGTTTCAACATCAACTCTCCTGCAAAATCGTCAGTAAAATGAAACCATTTAAAATTCATTTCAAAATCAGGTTGAAAGTTATAAGTTCTCAATCATCAAACATAACATTTTAAATTTGCTATCAACATTTTCACAATCATCATCTACAACTATTCGGAACTCATTTGAAATCCTCAACAAAACTTCTGTATCATCCATCTAATCTACATCAAAAATCAACAGGAATCACGCTCAAGCAGGTGGCTAAAACAGCTGTTCCGAAGCTTCTCCCAGCTTATCTCAAAATAAACTCATTCATTCCCAGCCCAGATGTTAAACATGCGGCCTGGGCGAGATCGCAGCATAGATTAATCAGACTGTCGCCGGCTGATAAGGCGGCATTAATTTCAAGTGCGTTGCGATAAGCCAACTTCCATGAGTTCTGTTCGTTTGTGTGTTTGCTTTGCTGTGTCTGCTGCCCATCGAGAGTCTCCCCATCAATCATACATGAAAAGCTGTTCCTAATGTGTCTAACTTAACCCACAGAATGCAGAGGAGGGCAGCTACCATCCGGCGAATGGACACGTGGAGAAGAGCGGCAAGCGGAGTGACAAGTTCAAGCCCAGCCAAGCGGACGGCATTCTCTCTGCGGAGCAGGAACATTACCAGAAGACCTCCTTCGAGGATGTGCCACTTCACACCGCCTGCCTGACCTATCTCGGTTTCTATCTCCTCATGATCCTTGGCTACATCAACCAGCTGCTCTTCGTCCCCAAGGTGGCCACCGAAAAGGCACGCGATGGCTACGTGACCCTCTACGATGCCTTCGAGAGCTTCTACTCCCGCTACGTGTATCGGAGAGTGAGGGATTGCTGGAATCGTCCCATTTGCAGCGTCCCTGGCGACGAGTTGATACTCAAGGATCGCGTGACGGATGATTATGGCTGGAGTTTTCGATTCACGGGCACCGAGACGCGTTGCTTGAACTTGGGTTCCTACAACTATCTCGGCTTTGCCTCCGCCACGGGACGTTGTGCCGACGAATCGGAGCAAAGTGCACGGGAGAAAGGTTTGGCCTATTGCAGCTCGCGTTGTGAACTCGGCAACACGCAGCTGCACATCGATCTGGAACGCTTGACGGCGAGATATTGTGGCGTCGAGGATGCCATTGTCTTTGGCATGGGATTCGCCACGAATGCTTTGAATCTACCCGCTTTGCTTGGTCCCAAATGTCTTGTGGTGAGCGATGAGAAGAACCACGCTTCGATTATCCTCGGACTGCGTTTGTCGGGGGCCACCACAAAAGTGTTTAAGCACAATAGCTTGAAGGATCTGGAGCGTGTGCTGCGCAACGGTGTTTGCTATGGCAATCCCAAAGATGGGGGAAAACCCTATAAGAAGATCCTCATTTGCGTTGAGGGCATTTTCAGCATGGAAGGTTCGATTGTCCGACTCCCCGAGATCATTGCGCTGAAGAAGAAGTACAAGGCTTATTTGTACCTGGACGAAGCGCACAGCGTTGGCTCGATGGGTCCGAACGGACGTGGAGTTGTCGACTACTTTAAGGCGGATCCCAAGGATGTGGACATACTGATGGGCACGTTCACCAAGAGCTTTGGCAGTGCCGGTGGCTACATAGCTGGCACCAAGGTAAAGGAAATGTTTAATACAAATGTGAAGTTAAGGATTATATCAAGTGTTCCTCTACTCCGTATAGAAACTGATTGACTATCTGCGTGCCAATAGCCACGCCCACTGCTACGCTGGCTCCATCTCGCCGCCCATTGTGCAACAGATCTACACCTCGATGAGCATCATCATGGGTGAGGATGGCACCAACACCGGACGCAACAAGATCCAACAGCTGGCCAGGAACACGCGCTATTTCCGTCGACGTCTCGCCCAGATTGGCGTCATCACCTACGGCCATGAGGATTCGCCTGTGGTGCCCATGTTGGTCTATCTCTTCTCGAAGATTGGGTGAGCTAGCTGACTGAGAGATTTCCTTAAAAGTTTCCTTCTAATCTTGTGTGCAATCTCCTCAGTGCCGTCATTCGCACGTTGACCACGCGTCACATTGCCGTTGTGGGCGCTGGTTTCCCGGCCACGCCCATCATGGAGGGACGTATTCGCTTCTGTTTGTCGGCCGCACACACCAAGGAGCAACTAGACTATGCGCTGGACGTCATCGACGATGTGAGCGAGAACCTCGGCCTCAAGTATTCCCGCAAACCGCGCGATCCCAATCCCATTGAGTACTAAACTCTCTCGGTTCTTCATTTCATCATAAAACACACATTAAAAACAACACACACACAACAAAGAAACAGAACTAGAACTTTAATGAAACGTTAATGTTATAAAACTATGGATTCAATAGATACATATATAAACACTTTATTTATATATATAGAGAAACTGAAAAAGCTTTTTGTTGTACGCAATTGTTGACTAATAATCCCCAAGGGAATCTGCCTAAATAGATGAAATAGAATCGAAGCCGCACAACAACATGCAAAGCTACAACTAAATAATATAATATGGATAATATTATGGTTAATAATTTTGTGTATTTAGCATTTAACACATTTTGCGTAGTTGTTATTTTGTAATTTGTAATGTGTAATGTCTTCTTCGGAGTTTTAAGTTCACACTCAAAGAGAGAGAGAGAGAAGGAAAGTGCTGTTGTGCAAGCAGTGCAGCCAAGCAGTATAAAGCAGTACACAATTCATTCGCATTGCAACCTCGCTTCTTTAAGCTCGCCAGTCCAAAACAACTACAGCAACAACTAATAATAATAATTATAAAATGAAACAACTGTTAACGCCTATCTATGACTCTGTAGTAGAGTGTAGACACACGATACTTTACTGTGTATTAAACATAGATATACATATATATATATATATATTTTATTTTTCTATCCAGAATAAAACGTACATTTTTTGGGCTTTATAATAACATAAAACAATAGAAGAACTCGAATCTAGTTGCCTCTTTGAATACTGAGAAAAATGTTCTATCTACAAAATTTTCTATTCATCTTTTCACTGCGTTTTGGCTGTCGTCTCATTGCTTATACCGAGATTTGTGCCTATGGCTATGGCGTCTATTATATGTTTCGTGAATTTGGTTTTATTGAGCTCATGGAATCGATGATTATCATCTCCTTGGGCACCTCCTGCATTCTGGCCATATTGATGCTAGTCTCTACGCTGCAGGAACATGTGAGTTTCCGTCAAGTCCCCAATTTTGTGTCGTTACAACATTCTCTTTAGGAATCAACTGGCATTATTTTCACGTATCTCATGTGGGGCATATTCACGACCATTTTCCTGGCCATCTTTTACATTCTGAGCTATACGAATGGCAAAATGAAATCGGTACCGCTGTTTGTGGCACTCTTGGTGGGCACAACAAGTGAGTGACAATTGTTGTTGTGTGATTTCTGATTAGTTTCCTTCTCCTTGCAGTTATCAAGTGTTATGCTTTGTTGGTTGTATTGTCGTTTATGCACATGCTCGTTTCCTCTGACAGTGATGATTCCTCCTAAGATAAGATAAGATATATTTTGTAAAACATACATTTCTTTATTCCATATTTATACATAAAAATTGGAAAATAAAATTCCAATTCCATTTCAAATTTAACGTCAACTCGAATAGTTTGAACTGTAATAATTTTGTATCACAGTTGACAGGCAGTGCTCTTGTGCAAGCAGTACAACCAAGCAGTGTATAGAGTCAGAGGTGCACTGCTTTACTTGGGCGGCACATTTGAAAATATTCGAATTGCTTTTCAAAGCTTTTGTTGAATGCCAAATGCAGCTGCCTTCGATTTTTATTGAGATTCGCTTGCAGCATTGACTTAAACAATTTTCTAATTAACAGTAACTCAGTCTGGCACTTTTGGCCACATAAATACCAAATGCAATTGTCATGGATTTAAGGATTTACATTCCAATTGGTAGTTGTAGTCTGGCAATTACTTTCAATTTTATGGCTCATGCAGTATTGAAGCTGTTGTTGTTGTTGCTATGCTGAAATTCGACTAACATTGCAGAGATGGGGGGGAAGTGAAGTATGCGTTAAGACTTGCATTTAAAAATCGATTTTAAAGCATTTTCTTTGCACATTCCATAGTCAAAATGGAATATGACAATGCATACAACATGTGTACAATCAAGTGTATGAGTGTGTGTTGGGGTGTGTGTGTGTGTGTGTTCTATGGGCTGCTGGGCGTGGTGTGAGTAATTGACTACGTGCGTATAAACTTTCTGCTGGCATTTTACCCGAGTTTCACAACAAGTGCAACAGCAAAAGCAACAACAACAACAGCAACAGCATCAAATACAACCTCAACTGGCCTTGAGTGTGAGTAAGTGTGTGTATGCTAGTGTGTGTGTGTGTGTGAGCTATCATAAATATGCACTATGCTGGCCATTTGTCATGGCTTTTTGCCCAGCCAGAAAAGTAGTTGATGCTGCGATGCGATGCGCTGCGCTGCATCAAAAATGCTGCTCAAGGCTCAAAAACGTGATCAGGAACATCGTTTAATAGAGATTGATAAGGATAAGCAGCAACAGAAATAGCAAAGGCAACAGAAACAGCAACAGCAACAACAACAACAACAACAACTGGAATCAGATATAAGGTTAATGCATAAACGTATCACTCAAGCGGCAGACATTCTAATAACTTGACAGCTTTTAATGCGCTGTAATTGTGCAGGTAAAGGGTATGATGTGCTGTAGGAAGAGTAGATAACAAACTAAGAGTATGAAAGAGTGATTATAAAAGTATGCAATTTATAACACAATCCATCTGGTATACTCTGGTATATCATGTGGCATATTTTTAGTCTAGTACTAATTAAATATACCATATATAGAATTTGGTACCATATGATGTACCAATTATTATACCGCAAAAATACTAAAAAAAAATATACCAAATATAGAATTTGGTATATATATAGAATTTGGTATATTTTTTTGAAGTATTTTTGCGGTATAACAGTATGAAATTTATGACACAATCCATCTGTTATATTCTGGTATATCATGTGACATATTTTTAGTCTAGTATTAAATAAATATACCAAATATAGAATTTGGTATATTTAATTAGTACTGACTAATATAGAATTTGGTATATTGAATTAGTTCTAGACTAATATAGAATTTGGTATATTTAATAAATACTAGACTAAAAATATACCACGTGACGAACCAGTTATTACGAATTATACCGTAAAAATACTAAAAAATATACCAGATTCTATATTTGGTTTTATTACCACAAAAATACTAAAAATATACCAAATTCTATATTTGGTATATTTATTTAATACTAAACTAAAAATATGCCACATGATATACCAGAATATAACAGGTGGATTGTGTCATAAATTTCATACTGTTATACCGCAAAAATACTTCAAAAAAATATACCAAATTCTATATACATATATACCAAATTCTATATTTGGCATATTTTTTTAAATATTTTTTAGTATTTTTGCGGTATATTTCGTAATAACTTGAGACATCTTTACCAATTATTTTATTTTTACAACTTTAAAACTAATTGACACCAATTTGGTTTATTTTCATATTTTTTTTTTAATTTTCAAAGTGTCACTTTTCTAAAATCTTTAAACTTAAAAGAAGTTAATCCTACTTATTGTGCTTACGCTTCAATTTTATATAAATTTAACATTCACTTCCAAAGAAAATTGTATTTTATTTATATTGCATTTTGTCTGTAATACCTTTTAAATAGAGTGCCTAACTAGGTAACGTTATTATAAATTACTTTTGAACTTTACCAAAATATTATAGTCTTAAAAATTAGATTTGTAATTGACTAGTTCTCAAGGAGGTAAAAAAGGAAATGCATCAAAATTCAACTCCTAAAATAGTTCGAGTTAACTCCAGTCTTCAAACACTTTACAGGGTAACTCCTCGTCTCGCATTACCAGAGCATTTATTTTGCGAATTTATTTATAAGCAAATATGTATTTTGAATGAGCATTCAAAGATGCAGAAGGAGAAGAAGAAGCATAAGAATGACAATGACAATGGCAAACAACAAATAATAAACAAGTATTTAGAGTATTTGCAGGCTGAGAAATATCAATAAATATTTATAGTTGGTATTAAAAGTATCTGCACACACTTTTTGTGCATGAAAGCTGCGAGAAATTTGTGAGAAAAATGTGCAAGTCGAATGCTGAGGAAAATACTTGTAAATATTGATAGAGTGAAAGAGAGGGAGAGAGTGTGGGAGAAGGAGGCAAGATAGTGGCTGCAACTGTGGCACAATTGCAGGTTGCGCGTTCGCTTTGAAGTTGACTTTGATTTTCGATAGCTGTGGCAGCTTTTGACTCCGCACTTGAAGATGTTGCAACAGAAGCTGAGCAAATACAATTTTAATGTTTCCGCTTACTTGAGAGAGAGAGAGAGAGAGAAAGAGAGAGGGAGAAATATGTATGCATGAGTTTGCCGCATGTTTTTCTTGCAACTTTTCGCCGTCTTCTGCCACAAAAACAACCCGCGACCACGTTGCTTCCTTCTTGTGTGCAACACAAACACACACATACGAATATCGGTTACACGGATTTTGCTTATGACGAGGAAAGAAGCAAAAAAAGGAAAGAGATGGAGAAGAAAATGCGAAACAGAGGAAGTTGCATTTTGTATAATCTGATAAAATGTTGCAACATTGCTGCAGCTTCTCTGCTTCTTTTTTTTTTCTTCTACTCTTGTTGCAGACCTTAACAATATTACATAACAGATAGGTAGAGGGAGGAAAGAAGAGGGAGGAAGGGAATGTGAAAATCCGATTTGTAAATATTTGAAGCATGCTAAAGCGCGTCAGCTTGTGGATTATGTGCATACTTTTGGCAGCCACTGTGTGGCCAAACAGTAAAGCAGCAGTAAAGAAAGCAACTTTAGCTAGTTACGTTGAAGGCAACTAATTAAAGACATCAGAGTTGAGGGCTCAAATAATTGCATGCATATTTTAGTATTATTTGAGGCATGCCACGCCCACTTACAAACGTACAAATGCGAGTTAAACGCCCACAAACACACACACACACATACACGAAAACAATAACCATAAATGTTAACAAGACGCCCACAAAACTTAATGATGCCAAACAAAAGGCTCGAGACATAGGATATTATTTGGTGTGTGTGTGTGTGTGAGTGTGTGTGTGAGTGTGTGTGTGGGTGTGACAGGTGTTAAGGTGTCGTCTATCGTCCATCTCCCTCTCTCTCTGTCTGTCTCTGTCTCTGTCTCGCTTTGTTTGTTGTCTGTCTCTGGCATTAATTAGAAAACTGTGGTTTGCCTTTTCTCAATGAAACATTTGGCAGCAAATTTAATTTGCGGTTATTTTGTCAGAGGCAATCTATGTAAGGACAACGCTCTCTCTCATTCTCTCTCTTCTCTATCTCCCTCTTTCTTTACTTGGCCATTTGAATTTGCTGCTGCTGAAAATCAAATCTCGACAAGCCTTGATTAAATTCGCCTTACGAGCAAGCGAGCGACTTTGATGGATTAACGTGTGTGCTGAATTGAAAATGTGTGTGTGTGTGTGTGTGTGTGCAACACACACTGAGGTGCAAAAGTGTGTGTACGCACGCAACGCAACACAACAAAAGTCAAACACTTGGGCAACCTTTGGACACATTTTGTGCTTTGACGAACAGCGAAGAAAACGCGTGCCTCGACGAATGACTGATTGTCCTGTTAGCCAAGTAGACCGTTAGCCTCACAATCATCCATAAATGCAACACGCTTGACTTGGGAGGGAAGTGTGGATAGGGGGAGGGGAGAGGGGATGTCTCCCAGGCGACACGTTCGAGCAGGCACATGAAAAATCGTTTGCGTTGCCCTCCTCGGAATCTTATTATAAAACATGTGCTTAAGTAATAGCATCCAAGTAAAGTGTTTGACTTGATGTCGCCTTTACTCTTTTCCCCTCTTCCTCCCCTCTCTCCACCGCTCTCTCGTCTTCTACCTCGTGTCATGTAACAGATTGCCAATGTGCCACGAAAGGGTGAAGATTAATTTGATGTGCCACACTCACTGCACACACACTCTCCACACTCCTCTCCTCTCTACACTCTTCTCTCTCCACTCTCTCTCCACTTTCCTCCTCTCAAAGCTGCTGCCGGAAATCGGAAAATAACTCAGGAAATAGTTGGCTAGAATTCATCGAATTGATTTTTGATATCCCATCGAGAGTTGACAAAACCAAAAAGCTTATTGATTGAATCATCGTCTGCGCCACAAACTAGACAAAGTGAAAACACCTTAGCAAAGTCTTTGAATTGCAGCGAAAATGTGACAAGATTTCAAAAAGATTTTCATCACTTTAAAATTATGCTTTGCCGTTTTATAATCATTCCAAAAAATATTATACTATGTATAACAAATAATAGATATAACATTAAAATTGTATAAAACAATATTTGTGTAATTTAATCAAGATATTTCCACTTCATTTTTATTTTTATTTTCACATTTCTATTTTGTTGGTAATTAATTTGTGTGTGGTTTTAGTAATATAAATAATAGTTAAAACAATCTTTTTTTTTTGGTAATTTTTTTGCAGCTAAGTCAAGATATTTGTGATTATTTTTGTGTAGTGGATTATAGCTTAAGCATTTTAGTTTTTTTTTTAATATTTCTCAAATTCAGTCAAGATATTTGTGATTAATTTTTGTGCAGTATTCGAATAACAAATTACATTTTGTTTGATATTAACGAATAATAGTATTTAACACTTTACTTTAACAACAATATTTCTTCTCTCTTTTATTTCTTTACAGCAGTTTCTCAAAATTAAAACAAAAAATTATCATTAACGTGTGAATTGAATTGTGAATGAAGCCAATTTTAGATCCTCACCATTTTGAGGTAAGTGTCTTTCGTTATGGCAAAAACGTATTTAATTTTTCGACGCCTCTGCGAAATAGATTCGATATTGCATCTACATTAAAATTTTCAGGAAGTAATGATCGAGGATTAAAAATGTAGATAAGGCAGACCAAGAAAATTGTGTACTTCATCTTGCTAGTTTCACGATTTACTAAAGTTTTGCAGTGAAAAATAAGTATTTATAGCATTGCAGCTGCTGCGTATAAAATTTATAATCACATTAATTATATAAGCATAACTTTTAGAAATTCTTAACATTTGTAAATAAGAGTATATGAAATTAAAGAGATGTACAACTTTTTGAGATACTAGGAAATAGTTTCAGTCAGTTTACTTAGGTGAATTTCCAAGTGGCACGAAAGGCTGAAGGTTAATTTGATGTGCCACATTCACTGCACACACACTCTCAACTCTCCTCTCTCCACTCTTGTCTCTCCACTCTACACTCTTCTTTCTCCACTCTCCATTCTTCTTTCCACTTTGCACTCAAAGCTGCTGCTGGAAATCGGAAAATAACTACAGGAAATAGTTGGCTAGAATTCATCGAATTGATTTTTGAGATCCCATCGAGAGTTGACAAAACCAAAAAGCTTATTGATTGAATCATCGATGTCTGCGCCACAAACTAGACAACGTGGAAAAACCTTAGCAAAGTCTTTGAATTGCAGCGAAAATTTGACAAGATTTCAAAAAGATTTTCATCACTAAAATTGTGCAATTTAATGAACATATTAGTAGTAATAATATGACGAATAATAGTTAAAACATTTAAATTAAATTTGTGTGAAATATTAGTAAATCAAACAAAACTTTATTATTTTGTGTTCATATTGATACAGTTAGGTCAAGATATTTGTCTTTCATTGTATATAGACTGTCAAATAATAATTTAAACTTTTACTTTGAATTTACATTTTAGAATTGAATTGTGAAAGAGATTATTTATTTTTTAATAGTGTTTGGTCGATGCAATTGGGTGGATCAGGTATTTCATCAATTTCAGGATATACACAGAAGATAAGCCAGACCAATAAAATTGTGTACTTCATCTTGATATTTTCACGATTCACTAAAGTTTTTGCAGTGCAAAATAAGTATTTATAGCATTGCAGCTGCTGCGTAGCGAATTTATAATCAGATATACATATTATATAAGCATAACGTAACTTAATTATTTACACTTTACGAGTATACGAAAGTGAAGAGACGTGAAACTTTTTAAGTGACTAAAAACAGTTGAAGTCTGTTTACTTAGGTGAATTTAATAATCACTTAGGTGAATAATAGGAAACATTCTATATCTGCTAATCTATAAAGAGTTGACACTATTTTAACTCATAATAGAATATCTTTAGTTGTATTTTTATTTTTGCTTATAGCTACAAAGTATTGTTGATCTAACAGTTGAAATTCCTTTAAAAGAACTTTAATAATAGAACGTCTTACACTGAAAAGAACATATTGTTAAATTAAGATATAACGTCGTATAAATTAAGATAACTTCTTACATTGAAAAGAACATATTCTTAAATTTAGATATTGGTCTAAGTACGAAGAATTTTATTTTAAAAAATGCGCCATTTTTGAGATGAAAAATCTTGAGTTTAGAAACTGATCTTTATTTCAGTGTAATGTCAGTCATTCCTTAGTTTGCTCCTGCCTTCAGAGTGTTTTCTAATCTATCAGTTGAAACTCCTTTTGTAGAACTTTTCATAAAAGACCATTTCAATATCAGTCTTTAAACATCTTTTTGCTCAGAAACTCTTCAAATTCAAGTTCCTCTTTTGTCAACCTCTTCCTATAAAACGTAGTTCAATAATTTAATTTAATGTTGCATCGAATCTCAATTAACCATTGATTGCTTTAATTGAAGCCAAAAAACCACATTAGAAGAATAAAGTTAGATTTTAATTTAAAGAACACAATGTGAAGGATGAGTGTACTTCGTTTTAGTCATTCTTCATTTTCCTTATGTAGAGTTTCTTCTAATCTATTAAATTCTTTAAATTCTCTTCTCTAACATCAACTACTTTTTTAAGCGCATTTCGATAATTTCCTTAGCAGATTTAATGTTGCATCGAATCTCAATTAACCATTGATTGCTTTAATTGAAGCCAAAAAACTACATAAGAGAAAAAATCTAAGTTTTAAAAGTTAAATCTTAAATGGGTTTAATAATAATAATAATTAAGATCATAATTTGAAAGATGAGTGTACTTCGTTTTAGTCATTCTTCATTTTCCTTATATAAACTTTCTTCCAATCTATCAATTTCTTTAAATTCGCTTCTCTTATATCAACTTCTTTTTAAAGCGCATTTCGATAATTTCCTTAGCGATTTTCTGTTAACTATTGATGGCTTTAATAATAATAATAAGAATATAAATCGAAGTTTTAAAAGTTAAATCTTAAATGGGTTTAATTTTAATAAGACAATTTCGAAGATGAGTGTACTTAATTTTGGTCATTCTTCATTTTCCTTATGTAGACTTTCTTTTAACCTATGAAATTCTTGAAATTCACTTCTCTTATATCAACTTCTTTTTAAAGCACAACTCAATAATTTCCTTAGCAGCTTTAATGTTGCATCAAATCTCTATTAACGATTGATGGCTTTAATTGGAGTCGAAAAACCACACACAGTTGGGAGAATGCACAAAAAGTCAATTTGGATTTGTCTCGCTGTGGCGAAATGTGCGAAATTAACTTAGGAATAAACGAAGCTAATTGGATTTCTAAATGCATCGCAACTGCTGAATGCGGCTTGTGGCTTTAATTGAATTAAATAAGTTTATGCGCTGCATTTAATAAAATGTTAATATATAGTATATATCCACAGTATGCATAGTATTTCTATGAATATAGTATTTAATTTAATAAGCTGCTGCATAGAGTTTTGTCGTGTGTGTCACGTGGCGTATGCGTAATTCGATTATTAATTAAATGAGCCACCGTTGTTAGAGTCCTCGGCACTTAAATGGGCCAATTGCTAATCGAATTAGCTGGTCGAGCAAAGAGGAAGCTGTGACGCACATGCCACCAAAAGAGGGGGGCAGGGGGGAAGGGACACAAAACAATGGGGCATGCCTAATGACAAGGACAATGTGAAGGAGCTTTGAACGAGGACGACGACGACGACGACCCAAACGAACGGAAGTAAACAAATCAAATAAGATTTATTATGTGACACGCATAAAATAAGGACAAACGTCCAGCAGCAGAGAGGGAGGGAGGGAGGAGGAGGGGAAATGGAATTGCTGCTGGACGATACGAGAGAACAATGAGCCATGACCCAAGCCTATTAAATCAATTGAGTGTAAGATGGCACGCAGGAGACTTAAGGAGTCGCATTTTACTCTCTGCTGCGGTGCAACATGGAAAATGTTACCTAATTAACTTGCCTCATTAGGCCGCAACTCTCTTCCCAGCTCTCTTCTCTCTCTTTTCCCCTTTGGCGCTCTTTGTTATCAATCAAAGGTTCTGCTGGCTGCTGACTGGGGACAACGAGAGTGAGAGAGATTATTGGGCCAATTATGTGCAAGTGCTTAGCGCATTGGCTGCTAATTAGCCGCAGGTTAACGTGGCTAACGTGGCATGCAACAGCGACTACAGCGACTGCGACATCGACATCGACAGCGGCAAGTGCATTTTGTGGCCAGCGTCAATTGAGTTTGGCAATTGAATGCCCAGCGGGAGAGAAGCTTTAACTGCCTCCGCCTCCGCTTGACCTCTTTTTGGGACAGTGGTGAAAATGCATTTCCATGGCTGCCGCCTGCTGCCAGTGGCAAGTACATGCATTGCAGATGCGCCGCCTGGCTGCCACATGATGTGGCTGCCACCTGCCAGCTGCCTCTCAATGCCTGCACACACACACTCATAAAACTGGTCAACAACACAGGAGGCGTTGCTGATTATGTTGATGGCTGTTAATGCCACTCTGAGAGATAGAGAGAGGAAGAGGGGGAGGGAGGAGGAACGTGCCCCAAGGGCAGCGACACTTGCAGCTGTTGGTGGAGACGCCTCAAAATGTGTCAGAGAGCAAAAATGCGAACATGAAACTCTTGAAATCATAAAATAAGCATGGAAATTTTTCTTTTGCGACAAGATGTGGCAACTACAGTAGAGAGTGGAGAGTGAGGGGTGCGGGGAGGTCACCTTGAGGCAGCAAGAAGAAGAAGATGTGCATCTGGCAGCGACAACTGCCGGAAGTAATAGCAACATAATCGATTTGATGCTTGCTTGCCACTGCTGCAGTTTACAGCCGGATGACATCTTGAGGCATCTCCAAAGGCGAAGGCACATCGACTCTAAGTCTGTGGACTGTGCTGTGGACTCGACTGTGGATGGATGGCGGATGCGATTGCAGCCTTCGCAGGAAGTCATTTTCAACAGTCTGCAGAAGAAATATGCTCAAGTTGAGAGCAGATATTGCAAAGCGTATTCAAGCTGAAATCTAAGCACAAACGGAATTTCAACGTTTGCCACAGACCCAAAGAGATACAAATAGAGAGAGGGAGAGCTAAAGGAATGTTGCAGCAATTGCAAAAATTGAGTAGAAAATGTGTCGGTTCACTAAAAAATAAAGATAAAGATGCTACACTTATTGCCATACTTTGTCAAAAGTTAGATGTTAACACAGTAGTATATACTTGATGATATACTTAGATTCTAGTCTATATAGATACAATTATATCTGAATTGTTCATTTAATAATTTCAGTTTGAAATGAATATGGTTCTCTTACATAATTTAGGTATTTTAATAAAATTTTAAGCTGACCAAAAAGTAAATATGCAGTTATGAAAGGTAAATGAATTCAACCTTTCCGCTGTACTAGGAAAAATTGTCTCTCTACTACTACTCCTTCTACTTCTACTTCTACTTCTACTTCTACTTCTACTTCTACTTCTACTTCTACTTCTACTTCTACTTCTACTTCTACTTCTACTTCTACTTCTACTTCTACTTCTACTTCTACTTCTACTTCTACTTCTACTTCTACTTCTACTTCTACTTCTACTTCTACTTCTACTTCTACTTCTACTTCTACTTCTACTTCTACTTACTTCTACTTCTACTTCTACTTCTACTTCTACTTCTACTTCTACTTCTACTTCTACTTCTACTTCTACTTCTACTTCTACTTCTACTTCTACTTCTACTTCTACTTCTACTTCTACTTCTACTTCTACTACTTCTACTTCTACTTCTACTTCTACTTCTACTTCTACTTCTACTTCTACTTCTACTTCTACTTCTACTTCTACTTCTACTTCTACTTCTACTTCTTCTACTTCCACTTCTACTTCTACTTCTACTTCTACTACTTTGTGTCTAGTAAAAGTTGTATTAACTTATGACCAATTTTGCTATATTCAAAATGTTTTAAACATGACCAAAAACTTAATAAGTAAAAGAGATAGAGAAATAATTTCATAATGTATATACAATATTTTTGCAGAGAAAGATAATACGACTTTTCACATTATCGAGAAAATCGAGAGTTATATATTTTTATATATTTTGTTGTATCTTAAACAATAGGAATATTTATTGTCAACTCCACTCTGATTTATTAATAGTAATATCTTTGATATTTATTTTGCATTCGTGTGACTTTTATCATAACTTTTAAACTTTCTGTAGGTAGTATTTGCCATTGTCATTTAGTCTAATCTTTTCTCACCTTGATAGTTCGTCATTGCCTGACTCTCGTCAATGATATAATATAATTTGCGATTCGCTAGCTGATTTTACCTCGCACTCGCTCGCTCGCTGAGTCGCAAAGCCACAATTTGTCATAGATAATGCTGGCAAATATGTAATTTACAACCTAGACAAAATCAGACTCGTAAACTTGTGTCTAGACGCTTTTGGGGGGCCGCAGCTGTTGTCGAAAGTTTGCTTAACCTCTGACCCTCTGACTCTAACTACGACTTTGCTTTCTGCTTTTCTCTGTTGCTGTTGCTTTTGCCACGATGACAGCAACTGACACAAATCCAGCCAAGTTAAAAGTTAAACAAAACTGCCTTCTGACTTCCAGTCTGTACTGCAATGTCGCTGAGATGACTGTCAGGCGGCGGAAAAATAAGAAAATACATATTGAATAGGTAGCGAAAGAGTGTGCTCGACTAGCAAATACCCTGCCTAGAAAATAAATGAAGATACCGAAGTAGTAGCAGCTGCTTTTCATAGCTGATTTTTGCATTTTCCGCTTTCATTCTTCGAGTCATGACAAATTGCAAGCAACCATTTGTCAGCTCTGCCAACGCTGTTTTAGTGTCACTCCTTGGCATAATACCCTCGTTGTCGTCATCAGTTTTGTCGCATTTTCGTTGAGCAGCACAATCATATTTTACATACCGAGAGAGAGAGAAGAGAAGAGGAGCAAAATCTTTTCGCCCAAGTCGAACATCTGCAACGCCTTTTGGTCTTCGCTTCGGTCGCCTGCCAGGTGAATCCTTTGCGAGTCGCAAGCAACATTAACACAATTTCGCTCACCTGCTGCTACACTTATTCTCGCTCTCTCTTTTGCTCCCTCTCTCTGTCTTTTTCTTTCTTGCTGCTTTGGCCCCTTTGGCACTTTTACATTTTAACATAATCATAAATTTTTATGCGGCCCGTCGTCTGCAAGCAATGCTTGTAACTTCGCCTCCCTCCCGCTCTCTCTCTCTCTCTCTCTCTTTCTATCTGCTTGTCTAGTTTCGATAGTTTGCTGTGTGTAGCACTTGTTGCACGCGGCGCGCACTCAACAAATTGCTTCTCAACCGTTTCCAACTCCCAACTTCAACTCCCTTCGTGGCCTGATTTTGGGTGCTGCCCTTTATCGTAGCGTAATCGTATTTTGCTGTGCTGCTCAAGTGTTTCCCTTGAGCTGTTTCCGTTTCTAATACATTTTGCGTGTGCTTGTGGCACGTTCCGTGCGGGGCGCAACCAGGCACCAAGTGGCGTATACGTAATGTCTTCATTGTGTATACAACGCTGCAATTTATTGCAAATTTATGCCGCAACCAATCAAAACAAAACCAGAAGCTGCACCACGAATCAGTTGCCACTGCCTCTGCCACTTGCCACTTGCCACTTGCAACTCATGCCTCACGCTTCGCATTGTGTGTCAATGCAAATCCAATTGACATTGCCACGACATCGCTGTTGGCTGTTGGCTGCTGCAGCGTTCTGTCACTTCGATGGGCATTCAATCTTAGTCAAGCATTGTGCTTGTGCCACACACTTGCTTGCAACGTGTTGTGGCAAACACAATCATGCAATTGTCACAGCACGCATCCAATTCGAAAACTGTCGAGCTCCTTGAGAGATCGCATTCCCTCTTATCTTTATCTGATTGCATCCTAAACTGCATAATTTGCTAATCTATAAGAATGCTTGGGCGGATCCGAAGGAAGAACTATTGAGGATAGTTGAGAGATGTGATGAATGAGGAGGAGGAGAGAGATTTTTAGGCAAATTAGAGAGCGATTTGTAAGAGATTTGGAATGTGTGGACAAAATGGATTAAGATGTATTATTTTTAGGGAATCCAAGCTAAATCATTTGTATTATTTATTTTGAGAGAACTTCTTCAAAATTAATAAAAGTATAGTAGAAAAAAGAGGACTCTTAAAGTAATGAGTTCAAATAGTCCAGAAATAATAAAAATAAAGTAAAATAAAGTAAAGAACTGAATTGAGAAATTAAATTAATTGACTAATTAATAAGTAAATTCAAAAATTGTACATATAAATAAAAAAGTAAGTAAGCGACCCATTGTGAAAAAAGCAAAATAGCACGGTATTAATTTTAAACTATACCAAATAAATATTCCGCAAAAATAACTAAAGCTACATTTGTTATATTGGTATATTACTTAATTTAAATTATACGACAGAGGGCAAAATATACCAAGTGTAGTATATTGTATCACCTTCAAAATATATAGTGCAAAATATACTAGATTGTCAGACAAAAGTAAGAATAAAAGCAAAACAACGCGGTATTAATTTTAAAATATACCAAATTAACATTCCGCAAAAATACTAAAAATATATCAAAGGCAAAATTTGGTATATTGATACATTACTTAATTAAAAATATACCACAGCGGGCAAAATATTCCAAATATAGTACTCAGCATCACCTTCAAAATATACCAACTATTGCCAAATATACTAGATTGTCTGACAAAAGGAATTAAGACCCGTAGTAAATAGGCGCTTTTCCCTATACTAAAGAATTTCCTTAATACCTTCTATAATTTTTATCTGATGGAAAGATTGATTTGTAAATACTACAGAATGTGCAAGTGGATATATATGTAATTATAAATATAATATCTCACAAATATCTGAGGAGTTAAAAATCCAACCACTAATTTATGTATAGTAATCTTTAACAAATTTTTTGCTGTGTTGATAGCTCGCAGAAATAATTGTGATGGACTAGCAAAGTGCTTAAGGGATTAATCACTTGACGATGGACAGCGACAATACTTAGAGAAAAAGAGGTTGGGAATTTTAAAATGATTTTTAAATACACTTTTGCAATGTTTACCGACAGAACGTTCACAGAACACAAATAAAATGAGTGAAAATTGCGCATACGCCTCGTGTGTAGCGTGATTTGAGGCCTCTTTTTGGCGTGTTGTGAAAACGTGGCGGCAAATGGAAAAGGGGAAAGGAAAGAGGAAGGTGTTGGGCTGTGTTACAGCATATTTGCAATTTTAATTGCATAAATATGCAAAAGCCGCACAAAAAAGTGCACAAAGAACGGCACCAAAAAACAAAAAAAAAGAGAACTCAAAACGCAAATGTTGTTAACAGCACGGCACAAAAATTAATCTCGAGCAGGCGAAATTAAGGCAGCACATTTGCAGCGACAACAATGCAGATTTCTTAAAGACAATTTACGAATTTACTTGAAATTAAATTAAGTGAATTTAATAGTAAAGTGAATTTATTAAACACTTGTGAATATTATTGACACAAAGTTGAATTGAAAATTGGTTTTTGACACGAATTTAATTTGTTCGTGCATGAGTAAATGATTTGATTCGTGTGCAAATATTGCATAATATGAAATTATAATTCTAATTTGATTGTAATTGATATTTTCTACGCATTTTGCAAAAAAAAACTCCACTAATTAAGCTGCAAGTGCGATAAAATTGCAATTAATAGAAAAATATGAGAGAGGAGTTGAAGTATGAAGAGTTTGAAATACACTGAAATTAAACTAATAAAAATTCAGTCGTGGCTGAAATAGATTTAATTTGTTAGTGGAATAATAATATAATCTAAGCTAAGCAATTGTAATTAATTCAGTTGCTTGGCAAACATCTCCCTAAATTTGCAATACCCTTTCGTTAGGGTATTGGGAAAGGGAATGTGAAATGAAAATCGCTTAATGCTCGACTCGCAAATTATTCAATTATGTAAATGCGATTGTAAATTGTTATCAATTAAATATGTAGATCCCCAAAAGCTTTAAAATAGCTGAAAATATAAAATACACGTAATGCTCGCTCCTCTCTTCTCCCCCTCTCAACGTGCTCGTATTTAAAATGTTGTGAGCTTAGGTTCGACTACTAAATTCGCATCAGAGTTGCCGACTTTTTCGGGGCAACTTTCTGCAGTGGCCTTTCTGCTGTGGTCCTCGGTAATTGCCACAAGCCAGAAGCGGCTGCTGTTTGCTTTCCGGCATCAGGCTTCGAGCTGTGTATGTGTGTGTGTGTGTGTGTGTGGAGGAGTTGCCCCAACTTTTATGCAAGCAAATAGCAGCGAAGAGTGAGAGAGGCAGGCAACACAATTCTCTATAGTCGTATACTTTGCATTTAATTCAAAAATTCTATAAATTGTGTTGCGTTTATAAATTGTGTTAAAAGTTGCGCCCATTGCCAGAAATTTTCGACAATCGCCATGCGATGCACGTAGCCAACACAGAGCAACAAATGACGCACTCGTTCGTCGTTGATTTTCAAACTCCTCCTCCGTTTCTTTCGCCTTCTCCTTGCCCCTTTTTGCCAAGCATTTAGAAATTGTGTACTCGCAAAATACTTTCTCGACCATTTCGCCAATGCTAAATGCTGTTTAACTTGTATATTTATGACTCACTCTGATCTTAGATACTTTTTAATGATTTCCGCTCAAGTATTTTTGTGGCGCGCAGGCCACAAAACACTTTCGCTGCGAATTCGCAAACTTGAACTGTTTATTTTTTTTTGGTTTATTTAGTTTCTTGCAATTTTGGCGTTTTTATTTGCTGGAATTGTATAAATGCTTTTTCAAAAATTGTTGCTTTTTCGTTTTCAACTTTGAACTGTCAACTTGAGTTGTTTATTCCTTTAAGTTTAAAACATTGGTCAATAATAAGTAAAGCGAATTTCTGCTTTAATCTACTACTTTTGAAACTGATGCATTTGGCGTTTTCGTATGGTGGAATTGTGACTTTTTTAGTTTGACCTTAAAACCGCCAACTTTGACTGTTACTTTCTTAAAGTTTAATATCAATTATTAACATTAATTAATGCACATTTAAGTTTTTTTTTTATGTTTTGTAATTTGTTACATTTTTGGCGTTTCCGTTTGCTGGAATTGAAGTGTTGTTCTTCGTTACTTTCACCTTAAATCCGCCAACTTTAGTTGTTTCTTTCTTTAAGTTTAACACCCTGTTCAATAATTCCTTAATGCAAGTTTACATTTTGTTGGACTGTTTTCTAAATGATTTGAGTTTTGGCGTTTTCGTTTGTTGGAATTCACTTGTTGCTCTGTCAAATTTTGTCGCTTTGCATGCTTAAAACGTTTGGCAATTATTTCATTTGCAGTTCGGATTTTAAATGTGCCTCCCTCTCCTATACTTTCCCTCTCTCTCTTGCTCCTTCTCCCTCTCACTCAGCTCAGAAATTGGCAGTCACGATTGTTGTCGGAAACTTTGCGAAAATGATTTCAAGTGCATTAAATTGGATGCTTTGCAACAAATGCGACTAATTAAAATGTGGGCTGAAGGCGCGGCAAAGCAGTTAAGCGTCTGCGGTGTTGCTCGCTGTTGATGTTGCTGTTGCGGTGTGGGCGACTGCAGCAGCATCTTCAAAGTTCCTGCGGCTGTGTTGAGTTTTGAGTTATGAGTCGTGGCATAGCTCGGTTGGTTTGCTCAACAGTTGAACTTCAGAGAGAGTGAGAGAGAGAGCAGAGCAGAGAAGAGCAGAGCCTACACCTCAGACAAGCCAACAGCGAAGGCAAGGTGAAGCAACCGCAGCGTCTTAGACGCCTGGCAGACGCAACGCCGAAGGATGTTGCCAAGTTTTTGTTAAGCATTTTGCACAATTTGTTAAAATAATTATCCATTTTAGCCAAATTCAAAGCGGCAACATTAAAACTTTTAGTTGCAAACTTCAAATGAATTAACTAACAAAAGCTTCGCTTAGACAATGAGACCTCAGTCAGAAGCCAGCCAGAGTGGTAGGCAGAAAGAGAGTGAGAGGGAGGGATAGCGGAGGGAAGAGCTCTTCTACACTTTGCTTGATGATGGCTTACCCTTTAAATAGCACAACAACACAAACAACAACAACGAAATCAACAACAGCTTTCCACAACGCAAAGAGCAGCTAAGGGCAAGGCAGAACTGAGGCTGACGAGCTGCTTGCACAGTGGTTCAATATGGCTAAAAAGTGTCGATTGTGTTTAATTAGAGCCAATAAATATTGCTTCTATTTTTGTTGTCTACTCTAAATTGAGTTTAGCGACAGCAAAGGATGTTAAATCTATTGCAACGAAGCGTTTCTATTACATTTGTGAATCAGCATGAGTTAGTCAGAAGAGTACAAAATTTATAATATTTTTATAGACTATTATAACTTTATGCCTCCAGGAAATACTATATCAATATACCAAATTCAGCATTTGGTATATTTTTATCATTTTGCGTATATTCAGTATATTTTTGGTATTTTGTGGTATTTTAATTCTGTATAATAATATATCAATGAGTGTATTTTTAGTATTTTTCGATATATCAGTTTTGGTAAACTTTAAAATTCATCGATATCATTCGGTATATTTATAGTATTTTTGCGAAATATTAATTAGCTATATTTTAAAATTTTATACCGCACTGTTTTGGTTTTATTCATAATAGGTGGCGGTTATATTACAGTCGAGTAGACAGGATTGTGGCTTTCTTACTTGTTATATTGTTTATGATATTTCTGATAATAATAAAACTTTTCTCCTTTATATTTCAGTGCTCACACAAATGCTGCATACAAATGGTAAGTCTACATACTTTGATTTGATCTTCCACTTCAATGATTCGAAACATCACATTTAGTCGCATAACATACATTTCACTTTCTAAAAAAAAATCGTATAGGTAGCTCTTATCTCTGCTCTTGAAATGCTTTACAGAAAGTTTGTTTAGAAAGCCGATTGAATTGAATGTTTGTTGCAGCTGGAGACACTGTGCAAAATGTTTACTAATTTCCGGCTTCATTACGCTTAAAACCATTAGCAAACTTTTGAAATGAATCCTGCGCAACATTCGCTCGGCCCTGCCACACCCCTTTTTCCCTCGTCTGCCTCCATCCTAATTTCAAGTCGATGATACAGCGGGCATCTTTATTTCATTAGCAGCAAAAACTCGAAACTCAACTCAACTCAACTTGACTCGACTCGCGACTTTTGGCACCACAGAGCAAAGCAAAAACCCCATTTCAGTTCCATATATTTTGCCATAGATATAGGCATCTTTGACTTTTGGTCGAACGATTGCATTTGTGGATAGTGCTTAAGAGCGAGGAGATTAGCGTGCTATAGGCTTCGCAGTAGAGTCCTTGATAAGTGCTGTTTAATCAAACATGCCGAAATTGTCTAATCTGGCGTGCTTGATGGTAATGGGCTCTTGAGGCTTCAGGCTTCGGTCTCCGAGCTCTCGGAGTTTTAGCTTTGCTTTGGTTGCCAACTTATAATTAGTGTTGCATACTTTTCGGGGCGAGTCGAAGTAGGGAACCGAGAAGAACCGCAGCAACCGCGAAACTCAATTGAAAACTGTCCAAATGCGAATTTAAATACACTTGACGGCGATTTATGCTGCAAACTTGCCACAGCCGAAGCAGTTGCTGCTGCTGCTGGTGCTGCAAGAGTAAAAGCTGCAAATTTATCACCGCAACGTTGCGAGTCCGGAACCTCAGGCAACCGCAACGTACCCGAAAAGGGGAATGAAGGGATGCTGTTGTCTTCGGACTGCGGTCAAACATCAGCTGGGACTCGAGTAGCGAGTGCGAATGAAAAATTGAAATAACAACTTGAACAAACTAAAGACACAGCGGACACAAAAATCTAGATGAAATAATGTACAAGTTGTTGACAACCGAAGAGGAGACTCTCTTTCTCTCTTGGAGGGCGCAAACAACTTGAGTGCAAACTGGTCAATAGTCTGAAATAACAAGAAGACAATAACACTGGCAATAACTTGTAGTCGAAGAGGACAGAAGACGTCTCAAGCTGTGTGTTGGCTCTCACTTGGCGCGTGGTCAAGTGTTTGACAGCAAAGCCACAGCTCACAGCTAGTTCTTAATTAATTTTTATGAATTGCATGAAATGTTTGTGGAGCAAGTTCATTCGGTTTTTTGGCCAAGTGTTTGCGTCAAGAGCAAGTTCAAGAACAATGCTTAAGAAGCAGCACTCAACTCGAGTGAAGAGAAGAGAAGTGGCAATTGCCAAGACGATGATTAAGTGGCTTGTCTTCGAAATGCATTTTAATATCTCTCTCTTCAGTTTGGGGGGTATAAAATAATGCCTGCAGCATTACTTTGGTTAATAATGCCTCAACTCGGGCATATTTAATGAAGAAGATAGAGAGAAAAGCTTAGCCAACTCACACTTGGCAATACAAGAGAAAGACACTTGAAGTAACTGACGCCTGCAGCTGCCACTTTTGGTCTTCTGGTGTCGCACTTCAAACTGTGCCTCAGCCTGTGGCTGCAAACTGTGACTTGAGTGTTTGCTGCCCAAAATGTATTACATGCATTTATATTAGCTATCGCTTGCAGTTCTCTCTCTTGAATTCACAAAAATATAAGCTGCAGCTGTCAGAAGCAAGCTTGCAACGAGATTCAGTTTGTGCCACTCGTCGAGGAATGCAAGTTCTGGACATTTGTCTAATGATGACAAATAAGTGAACTGTGCCCGAGGCCAACAACATATGGCAGCATTATCAGTGGCAGGCTGCAATCTTAAGGGACTCTCTGTCCCTTTTGCTTGCCAAGTTATGAGCCAAGCAATTAAATGTAATTTAATTTGCCCTCTGCAATGACTTCGACTCAGAGTCAGAGTCAGAGCCAGAGAAAAACTAATGAATTCCACGCGAAAAGTCAAGTGCCAAAATTTATGGGCGAAATGCGAAGAGATTGCAGGCGAGACAGAAAGCGTGAAGAGATGGGAGGGGGAGGGAGATGGGTGGGGCAAAGAGACAGCCCTGTTGGCGCCTCGGCCCTGACAAATGTTCGACGTTAGACGTAGACTTAGAAGCTCTAAAATTTGGCAATAAAACACTCGGCAATTACTGGCCTCGAGTCTCAGTGGCAAGTGCGAAGGGAAGGGAAGGGAAGGAGAAGGGGAGGAAGTTCTCTTGACTGTGGCATTGCAGCTGCTTCCCCTCTCTCTCCTCTATTACACTTTATCGCCGCATATTTCTTTTGCCTTGGCCCATAAAACATGGCTCAAAGCATTTCGTTCGTTTTTTGTCATTTTCATTTTCATTTTCGTCGCCAGTTTAATTTAATGAAGACATTTCATTTAGCAGCTTTGATTTGTCCACGCCTCCCGCCCCCAGGCCCGCCCATTCGATTTAGCTGGCGTCCACTCTCTGTTGCTCTGCTTTGGTCTCCTTTAAGCAGCTTAAAGTCGCTTAACTAAAGCCGCAAAGTAAGCACTTGCAACAACAAGGACATGCAACAAAATCCCTTTGATTGCATGGCGCAGGCCGTAAATGTTTAAGGGCTATTATTGCAACAATAGTTGCAACAACGGCGACGCACAAAATGACGAGCATGCTACTCTCTCTCTCTGCTCTGCTCTGTGTGAGGTACTTTTTGTGCCCATTCGAAAGAGTGGAAGCGAGGGGAACATCGGAAAGGGAGGCTGCGTTGCATGCCCGTCATTTATGCAAATGAGGCCAAGGATGCGATGCGCTCCGCTTCGCTGTGTTGCGTTGCGTTGCGCCTCTGCCCCATTTAAGCGGCATTGTGCGTGCCTCTGATCGATAATTGTCACTGTCGTCAAATGTGCCAAATGGCCAGCAACGTGCCGAACGTGCTGCCAATGGATACACTCCTCGCCTCTGTCTCTGGCTCCTCCCTCCTTCCTCCTCTACTCTGCCGGACAGCTTGACATGCAAGTTGCAACATTTGCGGCCAACATTGTGCGCTTCGCTTCACACAAATTGTTGCCAAAATATTGAGTTGACTTTCGAGTTTGATTGGAATTTAGTTGCGCAATCGACGAAATGCCCTTTGCCTTTAACGCTCCGCTCTCACAGATCATTCATAGACAATCAATCTGTTTACACAACCAATTGGTTTATTGTCCAAAAGCATGCGACAAGTTTTTCTCCCAAGCTCGTCGAAGTTATTTTTTGAGCGACAAAAAGGATTTTATGCAATATGCAAGATATGTTATGCAAAAGGAATTGCAATTGGAAAGCTTAGCTGAGTTTATAAGTGGGCTCAGAGTTGACAATAAAACAGTTGAAGAGTTGTATTATGAAACACTTTATATTTATACCCGGATCCCATAAGGGTAGAAGGGTATTTAAACTATTTAAGAAATAGTTTTGTGTACGGGCTTTAGTTGCTTTGGCTGTCCATCTGGTATATTTTGTACTCTACTGTATATTTTAAATGTAGTACTTTATCAATATACCAAATTTAGCATTTGGTATATTTTTGTGGTATATTGATTTGATATATTTTAGGGTATTATTCCGCACTCAATAACTATGGCATATCGAATGAAGTACTATACCAATATAGTTTTTGGTATGTTTTCAGTATTTGGGGTTTATTTTCGGTATATTTTAAGAAGCGTACCGTACTGATTTACTATAGTATATTTTAAATGTTGTTCTACATAAATATACCAAGTTTATGTATGTACTGGTATATTTTTAGTATTTTTGTGGTCTTAGTTACGTTGGTATATAGTATATTTAATTGTAGTACTATATTAATATACCAAATACAGCCGTCGGTATATGTTCGGTATTTTTGCGGTATATTGATTTGGTATATTTTTCATGAATAATACCTCACTGATATGGTATATTTTAAATGTTGTTGTACATAAATATGCCAAGTATATGTACTGGTATATTTTTAGTATTTTTGTGGTATATTTTAGGAATACTACCGTACTGCTTTACTATTATTCAAAATAAGTAACGGGTAACTCACAGTCGAGCACACCCGAATATAGCTTTCTTACTTGTTTATTATGGAAAGAGTATAAATTAGTTTAAATTCAATATTGGATTTCCACAGATTGAAGCACAAAATAAGTTTGTTACAGCTGAATCGAATTTCACTCACAAAATTTCAGTTTTCATACGTCTTTTAATGCTAGCTTTAACTCAGTTGATGCGAATAAAACTTGCTCATCAAATTTGCAGCAATATCAAACCAAGCTATTCAATCGCAACTATAGAAAAAGTAATTCTAGATAGTAAATATAAATTGGCAATAAGTTTGTTGGCAATCACAGTTCAGTTGACTATTCTGAAGGATAGAGTTGATTTCTAAAAATGGAATTCATCAACTCAAAATAGGTGTTGATGCCATGTCGATTCACTTTGGCAATTGATTTTCAATTACTTGCGATTCAGTGAATCAAATGAATTGAAATGAGTATTTTGTTAATTTCCTAAATTCACATTATGAAAGAGAGAGTGTAGAACACAGAAGAAAGAAAATGTGGTCAATGCGATGGTATTTATGGCCGTGTTGTTTGTTGTGGGCCGAAAATCTATAAAATATTTTCATTTGGCTTTCATCTTTTTATTTTATTTTTGGGGCCAGCATCGAAATGTAATTAGAGAGAGCCAAGAAACTTTGGTCGTGGCTAATGAAAATGGTCAAGTGATTAATGAGCCGAAAATGATGTGGCATATTGAAGCAACAATTACGACAAAGCGACGAAGAAAATGAAATCAATAGAATTTTTGAGCCATGTGTTGTGTGGCATGCTGCGGCACGTGCCCATCTTGCCACTTGCCACCAATGAAACGAAAATCCATCTTGATGTTTCGAAAATGGAAAATCTTTTGTCGACAAAACAGATGGCGGCTATTTGCCGAATTTCGACACTTTTCCATTGGCCATTTGCGCCCATCGCATTGTTAATTAATTAAATTTTAATTAGGCAAACCACGGTGTTGCCCTCGTCCCCCTCCCCCTCCACCTCCCATCTACAGCTGTTGCCCCCTCGGGCAACTTATTTGTGTGGCCTTGTTAAACGTCTTGTTCGCTGTCTGCTGGACGTCGTTTTGCTTGTTGCGTCTTGTTGCTAATTGAAAATGCTGCGTGTCATTAATTAATTCAGTGGCGCATTTATTAATATTCATTATACGCACCGTTGTACGCAGTCCGCGTATTTGTCTGATGTGTGGGCGTGGCATTGGCGTTGAAGTTGAAGCTGAAACTGAAGCTGGCCTGCATTTTATTTGTGCGGCTTCTTTTGTTGTGCTCTTGGCATTTGCTTAACCCATTTTCACTCACTTTTTCACTCGCTTTTCTGCAAACTTTTTGACCTTTTGTTTTTCGATCTCCCTTCTCGCTCTCTGGTTGTCTCTGCGTCGCGTTTATCTTTACCCGCATTGCCGCTTGCCTTTCTTGCTTTGACACTGCGGCGACTGCAGCGTTTTCAGCATTTTCCAGGCCTCGTCTCCTCCTCCTTCTTCTTCACCCCAACTTCGTGCTTGCATCCCGTTTATTTTCCGCCGTTTTCTCTGTGTGTGACTTTAAGTGTGTATAAAATATGGCGCTAAAATGCAGTTTCCCCACACACACACGCTGCTTCCTTCCTCCGTTCTCGTCCTGGTTCTGCTCCTGGCTGCTCCTGGCACATTCGTTAGACTCTTTGGCTTGGCTCATGGTTTTTATGGCCACGTGCGATGTTTAAAATTTACTTGCTGGCATTTTTGCAGTCAAGTTGCTTAGCACTCAACTCCCTTTCCTTCTTCTATCCTTTTTTGCAGCATCGATTTGCTTTCTTTTGCCTTTTTCTCCTACTCGACTCTGCCTTGAAGCATTTGTAATCTTTTTCACGTTTACTTCTCTGCGTTCTCTCTGTCTCCTTTCTTCTTAGGCTTCTTGTTGATCTTAAGCCGTATGCAAATCAACTCTTGGTTCCTCCAAACCAAATGAAATGTCTTTGCTTACCTATCGCAATACAAACAGTTGGCAAAAGTATTCCTAGAGGCTGTATCCTGCTTGTCCTTATACATTTCCTATGTCAACATTAACATTAGATTATCCTGGCAGCTGAGTTGGGGGAGTCTTTGACTATGTCGGATAGTTACTCAGACTTTATGGTAGAACTTTTGAGTGGGTGACTTTGTGTAGTCTTTTTTTATCAGTTGTCAATTTTAATTGTTATCACAATTCAAATGAGTTTTATTACTTGATGTCTTTTTCATTGATATATTTTTTATTTAACTTTTCTGTTCAAAGTTAGCCTAATTACATTTTTTTTTTCATAATTATTCATATGAATTTTATTACTTCAAGGCTGCGTTATTTACAGTTTTTAATGGAAACTGCAGTTTGTTATGTTTGCAAGTACTCATCATTAATTTATTTCATAATTTTTATTATACAACTTATACTTATCATCATTAATTCATTGAATTCTCTTACTTCAAGATATTGACAGTTATAGTCATTTATATTTTCACTTATAATTTTATTGGATAATTGACTTTTCATTCAATTCAGACATATTTCGAACTTAATTGAGAAATTTAATTATAAAAATTCAATTTGACTGGCAATTTACTTGGACAGTTTTTCAACTGCCTTCAATTCAATTGTTTACACAATTTAAGTTTGCTGCTCTTCCGCATTACTCAATCAACTGCCTTCAATTCAATTGTTTACACAATTTAAATTTGGTTTCCTTTCCTCTTTACTCAATCAAATTTAAATGTTAAAACCCGAAATGTTTTCGATTGAGCCGTTTTAGCCGTCGACTTATTAAAATGCGGCACGCAGTCAGAGCATGTTTTGAGGCCACAGCGGAGCATTCAAAGTCCCCTCCAGAGTCTCCTCCCCTCTTTCTCTCTGTGGAGCAGCAGTCAATGGCTTTCACGTGCTCCAGAGATTTACTACAAATTACTGAGTGCTATCCGAATCGCATATCGCAAAAGCGCGCGCGGTGTCCAGTTGCTATCAGCGTACATGGATCTTGGTCTGCTGTTGTTGCTGGTGATGTTGCGGATGTGGATGCCCAACGTTGCCACTGCTGCTGCTGCCACTGCTGCTGCTGCTGATGTGGCGTTGTAATTGAACCGGAAAATTACATATTTCAAGCTATTTTTACGCCGAGTTTAATGGCAGACGTGAGCAGCAGCAACTGAGAAAGAGAAGGAGGAGCACGAAAACAACATTCAACTGTTTGTGGTCAGCAATGAAATAATTTATTGTTGCCTACTTTGCAACGTCGTCGTCGTCGTCGTCGTCGTCGTTGTGGTGGTCGCTGCTGTTGCTGCCACAGCACGTAGCACGAGTTGCGAGTTGAGTGGCAAAGATAAGCGAAAGATACGCTGCTGGGAAGCAAGCAAGGTACGAGTGCGATTACGAGTCTCCGAGTATGCTTTATAATTGCATGCGAATCGCATGAAGAATAGAGAACAGAGCGACAGAGAAAGAGAGAAAGAGAGAACTCTTAGCACAATGCATTGCTAGAAAGGATTGCCTTTGAGCCTGGACTCTCGATTTAGTTGATTCAACTGCAAGTGAACAACTAAACTGGACTCAACTGAACTGAACTGTCGTCGACATAAACAGCAGCTAATGGACTCGTAAAGAGGTTAAGAGTTTACTCCCCATTGAATCATTCCGGCATTTGAAGCAGTTAATGTGGGGTCAGATAAGCACATGAGCTCTTCGCTCTACCTCAGTTCACTTACTCGCTCACTCACTCAGTCATTCAGTCAATTGTGAGTTCGAATGCGAGTGTGGTCAAAAGCGAACTCAATTGTCTGGCCAATTTGAGGGTATCAACTGATCACAATACAAACTCACATACAAATCAATTCCGATTCCCATTTCGATTCGCATTCACATTCCCATTTCTATTTCTATTCCTATTTGGTTTGTTGTTGTTGTTGTTATTGAATCTATTGCATGACTATTGCTACGTGCGTGGGATTTTACATTGTCAGAGATTTGAGGTGGAACTCGTTTGTTACGAGCACTGTTAACTGCGGCTTTTGACCAGTGCTTATTTCTTTTTTTTTTGCTCGTTTACTTCTACTCGCTAAAAGCTACGGTCTCGTTAAGTTTGTAATTCGCTACACGCTAATTTAAATAGGTAGTCGAACTCGTTACTCGTTACATGGATTTTTTGCGACTGAAGGTATTTTCATTCTGGATTGGCTTTCTTAGAACCTTTTCTAGTTTTGTTACCTTCAACTCGCTGATAGATTTTTCTATCTCTCTCTCTCTATCTCTCTTGTTTCGTTACCCCTGTTTAAGTGCTAATACACTTAGTCAGTTCCCTTTGCATCTCTCTCGTTACTAGTTTTAAGCCGTTAACTATAATACTTTTAATAACATTTCTACTTTTAATATTAAGTGTACGAAGATTACTTTTCAGTTAGTCTCCTTTCGTTACTCGCTGCTTTCATTGTTTCATTACTCGTTGCCTTTTTCTTCTCGTTACTCGCTACTTTCATTATCTCGTTGCTCATGACGTATTTAATAATATTTGTTCTTTCTAACTTGTTCTCTCATTCTCGCTGTTTATTCAATTCGCTACTCGTTTCTCGGTGCTTTTAGGGCTCTGATTTTTTCCCTCTCGCGTTCTTGACTACAGACTGAATCCCCAATAACAGCAAAGGCTCAACAATTGATGCTGTTGGCTATTTGGCCCACTTCGTTTGCCAATTGCAGACCAAAACTTCTCAGCTCTGCATTTTATTTGGTTTACTATTCTTTTTCAAAAACTATTGTTTCAATTATAATTTAAAGCTGCTGGTGGAAAAATAGTTCGGACAATTGCTGTGACTGGCAGTCAAGCGGACGACAAGCGGAAAGGGAATTGAAGTTTCTGATATCGAAAACGGAAATTTGAATCGAAATTCCCGAATGCAGCTGCAAGGCTCTGTGAGAGGTGCCTTGTAATTTGCACCGTGGCCTCAATTCGACTCAAGTGGGCGAAAAGGAGAGGACGAAAGAGAGGGAGAGAGAGGAAAGAGTCTGCTGCGAAAGTTTACCTGGCTTTTAGCAGTTAGTTTTAAATTAATTTCGCAATTTTAATTGAACATTTTGGCACTTTGAAGCATATTTAAAGCCAGCCAGGAAATTGGGGCAAATGTTGCCAGTTGCTGCCCCTTCTTCCTCTTCTTACCCCTCGTTGTGTTGCGTTGCGTCGTCAGCTGCGATCTGCGCTTCACTTCGCCGATTTGCAGTAAATAACTTTCGCCTGGTCAACCATTTTTATTGTTGTTTCGTTTGTTATTATTGTTGCTGTTTTGCCTGGCCATGGCGGACTGACTCCCTGCGTCGCTCTCTCCCTCTATCTCTCTCTCTGCTTTCCCAGCTGCCTGTTGGCTGGCTGTTGATGTGTGCGGCTCACCGCAGCATGCGGCCAAAGCTGGCTGCTGTTGTCGTTGTTGTTCTTGCTATTGCTATTGTTGTTGCTGTTGCTGTTGCTCTTTTGCATGATTTCAGTTGCATTGCGTTTCGTTTTACAACACAACAAAAAAAAAGAGTTATTTTAAAAGTGAGGGAAACCTGCAAAAGAAAATAGTTGAGCGGAGGCAGCACAACTGAAACTAATATATCAGTACAAAAGATGGACAACAGCAGGCAGCGAGGTGAGGCGGGCGAGGCAGAAAGCAAGAGTGAAATATGCAAAGCTATAAAAGCTACAAAAAAAAGCAAACAATTAATCATGTCCGTATTCTGGCATATGGGAGCGGGGCTGCCAACTCGTTGCACTTTCTACGCAGTCCGAACACAAGTTTATTAGATGTGGCAGAACCTGGAAATGGAAAGTAAATGTTAGAGAGCTGCACTTAATGGACAGAAATAAAAAACAGTTACTGCTTGAGGAACTTAAAGTTGAAGTAGAGAAGGGCTGCCAACTTGTTGAACTGTTTGCAGAGTAGTCCAATCATAGTCATTCTTAGTATTCTCAAGTACATAAGAAAATAATTGTGAAAGTAAAGAATTATATAATATTTGTAGTAAGATAGTTGTTTTCAATAAAGTAAAATTCGTTTATTTTATATGTCGAAACTTGTCATTATGAAGATGGACTGCCAACTTGTTGAACTGTTTAGAGAGTATCCCAAGCATAGTAACTCCTTGAATTGTGAAGTAAATGAGAAAATAATTATAAAAGTAAAGAATTATATTTGTCATAATAGATAATTTTATGTACATCAAAATTGATAAACTCAAAGGGAAATGAAATGTCCACTTGTTAAATAGATGTTACTATGTTGTTAATAGATGTGGCAGAACCAAGAAGTGGAAAGTAAATGTCAGAGATGCATTTAATGGACAGAAAAAAGCAGTAAGGCCTTAAGAAACTTAAAGTTCATGAAGAAAACTGCTTACAGTGTAGTCCAATCATATGCACTTTTAGTATTGACAAGTAAACGAGAAAATAATCATGAAAGTAATGAATTAAAATTGTATTATATATATTTTAAAAATCAGAATTAATTCACTTTTATGTATCATTAGGCAGATGGACTGTCGTCTTGTTAAATAATTCAATTGACTTAGATAGCTGCAACTAATGGACAGAAATAAAAAAGTGTATGTACTTTAGGAACTTAAAATTTAAGTAGAGAAGCGCTGCCAACTTGTTCAGCTTTTTGTAGAAATTAAATCAATCGAAGGAACTGTTAATATATTGAAGTAAGAGGGAAAATAATTATGAAAGTATGGAAATATATTTTAATTAAATAGATTTCAACAATTCAGAATTCGATTTTATGTATGGAATCTTGTCATAAGGCAGATGGATTGTCCACTTGTTAGGGAACTGTTTGTATGCAATAGGATGAAGTAGGTTTGGAATTTGTAGCTAGACAGTTAAACCATTTACTCGTTAAAGAATTGCGTTTGTTAAAAATATATAAATAGATAAGACTTAAATGGATGACGAACTAAGTAATTTTTATGTATTGATAGTTGTCGCTAGATATTTGTCACTAGATGTCCACTGTCCACTCGTTAAATAACTCTTCCGAAGTTCTCACTCTTGTTTGATATGTTCTTTTTATGCTGTCGTTAAAAAAAATTCATGTTTAAAGCTAAATAATGTAATAGTGTTGTCGTTCTTATGTAAACTTGTAAATATTTGTGCATTGTTCGCGCCGTTTGCAATTATTAAACTTAATCAAATGAAAACCGCGCTGCGGACCTCAATTAACTCGGCTATAAAAATCATTTTGTGGTCATTTCGTGTTTGCCCAGCAGCGAAAATAATGATGTGAAAATTACAAGTAGACTACCAGATGCGCTTTCATTGAGATTCATTTACCAAGAAAATGAAGTTTATGCTGCATACAAATGCAGTGAAAATCTAAAGATAAATTACTTTACAATTTTGAGGAAATTAACCTAATTTGTAGAGTGTTTTCATAGTCGTGAAGTTGAGCTTAATTAGAGGGAATTAAACAATAATTCAAACAGTTGGATGCACAACAAAATAAAACCGTAAAAAAGAGTTATTCTGTGATATGTTAACCGCAAATTGATATCGACTTTGGGAGCGAGTTGCTAGTCGAGTTGTAAAATTAATGCGATTTACATATGTAATTATGTGTACATATTTTAATTTGCATAATTTAGTAACTGATGTTGGATCTGAATTGCAGAATTGCAATGCAAGCCCAAAGGCAACTGAGGGGGGAGAGACGGAAAGAGAAAGAGAGAGAAAGAGAACTGCAAAAGTAGCATAACAATTGCAGGTTGCATTTTTGTGAATTTGTTGCGAAATTAATTTTCAACAGTTTTCGTTGCGTTGCGTTTCGTTTTCTGTTATCCATTTGCCATTTCTGCCAGATTGAAAAAGTTGCCCAACATTGAGTGGGAGGGGGGAGAGAGAGGTGGGCGGAAACAGTACTATAAACCGGGTTGAGGGTAATGAAGCGTGCGGCCAATTGAAATGTTTATCCGAATACGCAAATCCAATTGCCAAGCAGGCATTTGCATAGAAACGAAGGAGACTGAGGCGGGGGAGGAGGAGGAGGAGGAGGGAAAGCCTAGACAGAGATGAGCAGCAGCCGGGGGGAAAAAGCGGAGGAAAGACACGAGACTATTCAATAGATTTTCTTTGCTTGCTATGCGAATAATTTTGCTTGAAGCTGAATATCTTCAGCAACAACTGGAGGCCAAGAGCACAGTCTGAGCTGATGGGAGATTCGTTCACAATTGACCATTGTGAAGGAGCGCAAAGCAAGCAGCAGACACAAATTTTGCATTTTGCTGGAAAGTTGTGTATTTGGTTCATAAAACAGCAATAAAGAGCCAAATGGACGTTGAATGTTGAGCGTGGTGTGTGTGTGTGAGTGAGTGTCCTTTGCGTTGTGTGCTGCAAGGCAAAAATATTTGCCAACGATATCAAGAATATATCAAGGAAATCATCTTGGCCAACAGAAAAAGAAGAAGAAGGGAATATCATCATAAGCAATTGAACGGATGATCGAATTATGTGAAGCTGAAGCTTGAGAGCGATTGTAAAGCCATTGTCCTGACTTCTCTCTTTCTCTGTTTCTCTTGGTCTATTGCTGTCTCCTTTGCTTGGCTCTCAGTGTGACAAATTAGCCACTTTGGTTATAATTCAGCGGCTGCCCAACTTGCAGCTTGTGTCCGACTTCTGCCTGATGGCGACAACAAGAAATTACCGCAATTTGTGAGCGACTCGACGAGTGATTGGTGACCAGACAAGGACGAACAGGTTGCTTGTTCCTTGGCCAGCTGCTAACGTGCTGCAGCTACCACACAACAGAATGTAGATGTTAACCGGGGCGGAGGGGGAAACAACATCGCGACAGTTATAAATAGCCAAGTAAAATTGTCGACGCGACATCAACGAGAACGAGAAAGAGAACGACAGGATGAAAACTGAAACCAGGATGCGATACCTTTGCTCTGTCTGCTGCCTTCTCCTTGTTTCCTTCTTTTTTTTCCTCCATTTTTTGCTATTTGCCCCGTGTGGCACACAAAACTTGTAGTTTATTCAAAGTTGTTGGCAGCCAGACGAAGAAGTCAGAGTAGAAAGAGAGACAGAGACGGGAAAGAAGCAAAAGGAGCTGGCAACATATTTTCCTTGTTGTTGTCCTTTTGTTGACGGGGCCGCAGCATCATTATGGCTAATAAACATTGCCATTTGCGGCTGCCCAGCAGAAATTGCCAACAAAAGTGGCACAACACTCGTCAAGTTAGCTTCTAAAGGTTGTAGAAGCTGTCGTCCAGTTTAGAGCGAAAGCTGCTAGACATTAATATGCTAATAGTATTAGCACCCAAGTGATTAAGGACACAAGCTAAAGGAAAGTAGCAGACAATAAGGATTTGAATCTACAGTTCGAATACTGCTATTTTACTGTGCTTTGCTTTTCAAAGTATTGCTTTCTGAAAGGTGATTTATTTGTTAGATATTCTTTGTGACTTATTCGTTAATGTTTTGGTTTATTTGTTCACTCGGTCATACTAAAAATTTATTTACTTTTCGTATATGATAATAGTTTTTTTTATCAGCAAAAGATAATACTTTATGTAGGTTTCAATATTTGCACTATTAAAAGAATTTCGTGTTCTCTTTTGAACACTTTCGCAAATGCTTATCTTTTAAATGTATTAACTGATTATTTAATTATTATTGTTATTTGCTATTAATTAATCTTTGTGACTTATTCGCTAATCTTTGGCTTAACTTTTTTATTTTGTTTTACTCACAATTTCTTTAATTTAATATGTCATAAGAATTATTTTAATCAATTGAAGAGTATATAATATTTTTTACGGACATTTACTCTACCAAGAGATTTGAATGTCTGAATTACCCTTTTGACCACTTTCGCCAACGTTTCACATTGTTTCATTGGCTGATTTTGAAAATATGAAATCACCATCAGCAGTTCAAACATTTGTTCATCATTAAACATGAGCCTCGTTCCCTCTTCCCTCTTGCCTTTTCTGTTTTGTTCTGTTCCCACCTGTGTGGGAATCAAATTGGATAGGCAAATGCTCGCTGGGATTGTTGTTTGTTGTTGTAAGCAAAGTCGCACACACAAACGCTGGCTGCATAAATGTTTAAGCAATTGCACTGGCAATCCTAACCAGGCATAAAAACCAACAGCAGGCAAACACACACGCACACACACACACATACAAACAACACAAAAATGCTTGTAAATAAATTGCGCATACGCCGCGTATTTGCCAAAGGCAACCAGACAAGCATAACAACAGCAACAATAATAACAATAGTAGGGCGGCAAAATGTTTATAAAAATGATTGCTGCGTTTTATTTGTCATTTAAACAAATAAATGGCATGCCACACGGCAATTATTTATGCAACCATCCACTCTCCACTCTCTCCCTTCGCTGTCGCCCCCGCTGATGACTGGCTTAATATTTCTATGGACGATTTAATCAGAGAGATGCAGGACATGTCCCCCCTCGAAAAAATGATAAAGATGAGTGCGCGCGCACAAAATGTAATTAGGCTTAGGCCTGGATTAGTTGCAAATTCAGTTTTTGCCACGGCGCCAACACTTGTTGAGCGCGTTTTAATTGAGGCTCGCTTTTTGGATTATGTTATCACATTATTGTCCTAGTTGTCGATACTCTCGTTGGCATATTTAATTATTTAAGGGGATTTTCATTTGATAATCTCACGACATTTAAAAATTGATACTCTAAATGAAACGAATGCGACAAATTGAATTGTTTAAATACATTTGCAGCAACATCAAATGAATGTTTGGAAATGTTATTTGCTTGTGAATGCGTTTGCTTTACATTCAATGCGAATGCATAAAGCTTCTAAAGAATGCTTCGATTTGAGTTGTTTCATTGCTTACAAGCAATTTAATTACACTTCAAAAAGTTGTCGATTTTTCTATCTAATTCTATACACTTTCTTTAAATTCTGTCTTAAATTCTTCCTAGTTTAGTTTGCTGTTTTTCTTTATTTCTTTTGAATATATAATTTTAAAATTTTATTAAATTTTATTTCTTTTCCATTTCTATTCTATTTCTATTATATTTCTTTTCTATTTCTATTCTTTATCTATTCAATTTCTATTCTATTTCTAATCTATTTCTAATCTATTTCTATTATATTTTTATGCTATTTCTATTCTATTTCTATTCTTTTTCTATTCTATTTCTATTCTATTTCTATTCTATTTCTATTCTATTTCTATTCTATTTCTATTCTATTTCTATTCTATTTCTATTCTATTTCTATTCTATTTGTATTCTATTTCTATTCTAATTCTATTCTATTCTATTTCTATTCTATTTCTATTCTATTTCTATTCTATTTCTATTCTATTTCTATTCTATTTCTATTCTATTTCTATTCTATTTCTATTCTATTTCTATTCTATTTCTATTCTATTTCTATTTTATTTATATTCTATTTCTATTCTATTTCTATTCTATTTCTATTCTATTCCTATTCTAATTCTATTATATTTCTATTCTATTTCTATTCTATTCCTATTCTAATTCTATTATATTTCTATTCTAGTTCTATTCTATTTCTATTCTATTTGTATTCTATTTCTATTCTATTTCTATTCTTATTCTATTCTATTCTATTTCTATTATATTTCTATTCTATTTCTATTCTATTTCTATTCTATTTCTATTCTATTTCTATTCTATTTCTATTCTATTTCTAATCTATTTCTATTATATTTTTATGCTATTTCTATTCTATTTCTATTCTATTTCAATTCTATTTCAATTCTATTTATATTCTATTTCTATTCTATTCTATTCTATTCTATTTCTATTTCTATTCTAATTCTATTCTATTCTTTGTAATCTATTTAAATTTTTTCTCCATTTAAAGTTTACTTAGTAGTTTTCCTCTTTTAATAGACATTCTTTAAATAATGTCTTAAATTTTTGCTACCACTTTTTCTGCATTTAAAGTCTGCTTCACAGTTTTCTTTTGCAAGCATTTCGCTGTCTACTTGAGCACTTGAGTTGTCTGTTAGAGTATTTAATCTTCGACAACTTGAAGTCTGCGCTTTTTCTATGGCTTTTTCTCTCTATTTGCACGCATGCTGACAGCACAAGTCGTTCGTTTGTTCCTCTAGTTGTTCTCTGAGTTGTTGTTGTTGTTGTTTTCGCTGCTGGCAAATTTCCACGGCAAACATGAAAAGCGGTTGAGAAAAACGCCCGCGAGCTGCCGCACAACACAAAGCAGGATACACAACGAGATGAGGCACACACACACACTTTTTCCTATGCCTTCTTCTCACTCACTCTTCTATCCCCCTCTCTTTCTGACTGACTGAGTGAGCTGTGCTGCGTTAATAGAATTGTGATAAACGCATCCTTTTGTATCGATGCGCGTGGCATTTTAGCCGCTTTTGGCTTACATTGGATTTGGAATAGGGATTTCGATTGCCATTAGATGGGGCATGGGAGGGAAGGGGAGAGCGGTTAGGGGGCAGGGGTGAAGTATGTTAGTTGGTAGCTAAAGCTGCCTCAAGCGTTTGGCGTTGTTCGGTCTGCTATCGAGACGCGCTTCGTTGGCGCTCAACAAACAAATTTAATTAAATTGACTGAAGCAATTTGCTTTGAGCTCTTCGCTCAGCTTTTCTCTCCAAGTGCGTGTGTGTCTGTGTGAGTGTGTGCGTGTTTAGCTTTTTGCCGAAAGTGTTGTGAAAATTTAGTGAGTTTTCTAGTTTTTTTTTGTTTCTTTCTTCTTTTTGTAGCATTTTACTCTCTGTATGTTTGTTTGTTCTCGCACTTTTCATAATTAATTAGAAGCTGCATCTTTATACACGCACTCAAGTTAGAGTCTGCAGCAAATGCATTGAAAGCTTAATTTCTGTATGCACAAACGAGACACTGTTGCTGAGTGGCATGTGAGCTGCCACGCCCACTTGGCTGCACATTGTGCATAATGCAACGTGGAGAAGAAGCAACTGAAAAGAAGAAACATAGAAACATCGAAATAAAGCCGCTTCGCTCTTGCCTTTATTTACAAGGCAAACTTCAAGTGCTTCGCATTTGATGCATGACAAGTTGCAGAAGAGAAGGAAAAGGAAAAGGAAGATGAGAGTTTGCCTTTGTAAGCAGCTTGCTTTTGGGTTGCACGCAGAATCTGTGTGATATATTAGCTAGCGATTCATCACAGAGCACAGAGCATATTATGCCACGTTTTGTGGCAGAGAGAGAGAGAGGAAGGTTAGCTCTTGCCATGATTTCTCACTTTTACCCAAAAGTGCTCTGCGACCTTCGTCAACCTGATGCGAATTTATGTCAAAGCTTTGCCACTCGAACATATTTCGTGTTTGTTTCTCATTTATTTATTTATTTATTTTTTTTTTTAGACCAAGAGTCAAAGTAAAGTGGTCAGAGCAATCCATTAACTTGGAAATCGATAGGCTATAATGCGATGTCTGACAACTCAATTGTTGAATGGAAGCTAATGCTTAAATTCCGATTGCAATTTTAGCAGCTTACAACGCAAAGTCGCGTCAATTGAATATGATAATTGAATTCTTCAGCTCATTAGCTGTGGCTTAGAGCAACAGTTGTGTTCTCTCTCCGTCTGCTATCTGATATACTTAATATCTATATAGTATGATGATGCTTGTTGTTTCATTCATTAGACGACATTGCAGAACTTAATGCAATTGCCAAGCATTCAGCTGGCACAAGGATCAAGTTAAAAGCCACACGACCTTGTGAGCGCATCCTTACTACACGAGTGTGTGTGTGTCAGTGTGTGTGACTTTAGCGATGTCTGCTTCGTCGACGTCCTCGGTCTTGTCAATCGTCAAGTAATTGCATTTACCAAGCACGTATGTTGACGATAGTTAATTTTGTAAGTGTATCTTGATATCGATTGCAGTCGTGTGGCAACCAGCAACCAAGACTGCAGACTGCCAACTATCAGAGAGAAAGAGAGGGAGAGAGAGAGAGAGAGTTAGGTAAGCTAGGAGGGGGGGGAAGTAAATAGCAGATGTGCCAGGCGCATGGCGAAAGACGCGTCTGCAATCCGCAGCCAAACGCAATGAGCCAAAAATGCAATTGCCGAGCAGCAGCAGCAACAACAACATCGACTGGCAACAACAATATATGAAACATGTAAGAAAGTAACAGTCGAGTATGCTCAACTGTGAGATACCCGCTACCTATTTTTATTAAATATTTTAAAATATACCATATTCACATACCACAAAAATACTAATTATATACTAAATGCTATAGTTGGTATATTTATAAAGTACTACATTTAAAATATACCATAAGTACAAAATATACCAAATGCTATGTTTGGTATATTGATAATACTACATTCAAAATATACCATATAGTGCAGAATAAACCATACGATATGCATTTGGTATTTGGTATATTGACATAGTACTACATTCAAAATATACCACCGAGGGCAAAATATACCGAATGCTATATTTGGTATATTGATATTATACTACATTCAAAATATACCATAAGTGCAAAATATACCAATTGCAATTTTTGGTATATTGATATACTACATTCAAAATATACCATAGAATGCAGAATATACCATACACTATATTTGGTATATTGGCATAGTTATACATTTAAAATATACCATAGAGAGCAGAATATACCTGATTGTCAGTCAAAAACTCTTAGCAAGTATGCGTTTCTGGGGTAAAAGTAGGCGTGGCAATAATTTTAAATGCTGACGAATAAATTGTATGTCTATCTCTTATAGTCTCTGAGATATAGGAGTTCATACGGACGGACAGACAGACAGTCTGAATATATTTGTGTATATACTTTTCCTGCAGGCACAGAAAGTTATACTACCCTTCTACCCCTATGGGTAGCGGGTATAATAAGAATTCAACTACACGAAATGCTTGCACGCTGGCAGAATTTTCAAATAAAATTGCTGGCGAAATTTACTGGGGGAAGAAATCCTTGAAGCAATTATGTTGATTTTCCTGCAGCAGATTTGGAAGCCAGTTGGAAGCTGTGAGTGAGAAACTGATTCCAAGTTGAAATCTGAAAACTGAAAACTGGAACTGGCACTAATTAGACGACAATTTGGGACAAGTCAACAGCATTGCTCCGACAAAAAAGTAGGATTCATTTAATTGCTGCAGTTACTTGGAGACTCTCAGCTGAGTGCAAAATTCGTGAAGAGAGTGGAAATCAGCAGACAGGAAGTGCGCTCGCTCTGTGTTTTGATACAAATGGATTTTTAAAACCCAATTTCCGCTCTCTCTCTCAAAAAAAAAAAAAAAAAAACAAGAAAACATGGAAAACTAATAACCCATTTTGCCAACTCTTGGTCTTGGGCATCGACATCGACATCGACATCGCCATCGACAGCAGCTGAAGCCGAAGCCATGGGAAAAGTGCCAAGGAAATTGTTTTCAATTTCAAAGAATGTTTGCGTCGCGCGCAAGGAGGAAAAAGTCAAGCAGGGCGATTAAAATTCGCTTTCACAATATTTATATAGAAACAAATTAAATTTTCGTTGCTCCGACAAGTTTCATCGGCGACGTCGACGTCGAAAGCGGCAGCGAAACAATTTCATTTTGCAAAACAAAGCGAAAATAAAACAGCAACAACAAGAAAACCAAAACGTAAAAACGAAAAAAAAATGAAAATAGATGAGAAAAATAAGCTGCACTTAAAAATTATTTACGAGACTTGGCGTTGTCTACCTCCCCCCCAAAATGTGGCCATAAAAAGACGACTCCCGCCCTCAAGTCAAGTCGAAAAGGCAAGAGAGAAGCCAAGCCAAGCCAAGCCATTGACTGACGACTGACTAGCACCAAAAACTTTCTTACGACCCTAAGTGTGCGTGTGTGTGAGTGTGTGTAAGTGTGTGTGTGTGTTGCTTTGTAGGTGTTGCTGCGGCGAATTGAAAAAGTTTAGACGCCAGCTTTGGGCGCGCCTCTCACACAAAAAAAAAGGCAAAAACAAAGTTTATGAGCTCCTTCCACACGTTTCGCGCTTCACGTTTCCCCGTTTCGGACCATTCCGTCAGCCCTTTTACGGCCTTTTTAATGGCTGAATCGCGGCCAAAAACTTTGCCGGCGGTCAGCATCAGCAGCAGCCACACACACACACACAGACACACATATAGCCACACATCCACATTCACGGCATCAGCCGCAGCGTCAGCTTTGACGCATCCACAAAGCTGCAGCGGGCACCAGCAGTAGAAAGAAGAAGAAGCAGCAGCAGCAGGTGGAAACACTGCAAAAAATCAGGGTTGCAAAGGCGTGAAAAGATTCTCGCTTAAAGCGGCGCATATTCAAGATAATGCTTTTGGCAGCAAGATAAATTTTAGTTTGGTGTTAAGATAAAAGTGAAATAATCCCAATTTTGAGGCAGTCAAAAGTTGTTTATATAAATCTGAATACATGTTTGCAAGTGTTGACTTTGGTCTCATATATGAAAGTTATTAGTAAAGTGAAAGAACGCAAATGTAAATGTTCATTCTTTGAATATTTATTAACCAATTCTTGTGCAAAACATAACAAAATAATCTTATTGATCCCATTTACAAATAAAAAACAAAATCAAATCAGCTGACTTAACTTTTGTTTTGAAATTTAAAATTGAATATAATTTAGTAAATGCAAGTTGATTTTTGTTTTTTATTTCTAATTGATAACAATAAGATTATTTTATTATGTTTTGTATAAGACTTACCGAATTTTCCGTTTGTTACTTTGAAGGGCAAATTAAAAAACTTTTAACCAAACACATACGAAACCCCTTGTGTTTTTGCTCTAAATGAGTGTTGAAGCTGCTAACGAAATAGTGAATTTAAATGCAGTTTTATTAAATTAAACTCGATTTGCTAGTTAGTTATTTTATTTGGCGCATTCTTTGCCGTGTTTGGCATTAAATCGCAAAGGGAACACTACAAAGAAGTGACAGAGAAATCGAGGGGACAGCGAGAAACCGCAACAGTTAAGAGAGCAGTCGACATTCGCCATTCAGCCGCGAGCGTATGTGAAAGCCCTTAAATTAAACTTTGAGGCTGGCAAAACGACGAGTGCTATGTCATATACAAAAATAAAGAGCAAGAAAGAAAAGTGAGCAAAAGAGAGAGAGAGAGAGAGAGAGAGAGAGAGAGAGAGAGAGAGAGAGAGGAGCATGAACATGGTCAAAAGCCAAAGGCAGCAACCGCAACAAGCGGCGGTAAAAGGATGAGCCACATGGCAGCCAAAGCCAATGAGCGTTAAAAAACGCGCAAGAAGATACAGAAAAAACAAGTGGGGAAATGTAGAGAAGAGATGGGAGGGGAGGGGGAAGGAGGGAGCACGGATGATGGGGAGCAGATGTAGAAGAATCAGTAGATGCGACAGGACAAACTTCAATTTGGTTTTGCGCTCACTGCGCCATTGCGATTCAAATCGCAGCAGCCAGCAGTCGAGCGTCGACTGTCGACACGGACATGGACAAGGACATGACCAAAGGCAGGAATAGATGGGGTGGGGGAGGGGGGGACATCGATGCCATCAATTGCGCGGCTTTTGTCTCCCGCTCTTTGCTTGGGCCAAAAAGTGTCCCAGGCGCATTTCAACTCATGCTTCGACGCCTTTGCAATCGCGTTTGGCGTTTGGCATTTGGCATTAATGGCGCGGGCGGACAGCGACCCAATGGACCAAGAACAACAGGCGAAAAAAGCAATAGCACAGGCAAAAGAAAAAGCCAAATGGCAATGGCGAAATACAGACACAGAGATGAGACAAAGAAACAACCGCAGTTTCAGTTACAGATTCAGTTGCCATTGCATTACTGCAAGCAACTAGGAATACGTTGAAAATATTCATTAGCCCAAGTAGAGAGAGAAGAGGAGAGGGAAAGGGAGTTGGGCGTGGCTGACATCGATATACAGCAAAAGTAAAGTAAAGTTTCGTAAGGGAGACAGTTTTTGCCACAGATTTTTGTCGGCCATAAATTGCCGGTCTCTGGCATTTTGGGTCTCTTTACTCTTGGCCAAGTTTTCAGCACGCGCTGCACTCGCGCATAACTTTTCTTCTCTCTCTATATGTGTGCTTGTGTGTGTGTGCTGTGTGACTATTTGGAACAATTTTAATTAAAACGCTAGACAATTACACACAGCAGAGCAGCCAAGGAGATAGCAAGACGGTGGGTGGAGTAGGAAGCAAGAGGCAGCTATGTGGGAGTTGCGAAGTCCGAGTTGCAGTTGGAGTGCTGTGTGGTGTGCTGTGCAGATCTTTGGAGCACGGCAATTGCAGCTCAAGTGCGTCTGTCGTGTGCTCAAGCATCGCCAAACGTTTCCCGCATGCCACAAATAGAAATGCCAGACACACGCATTCACACACAACTGAGCGGGAAAGAGAGAGACAGACAGACAGACAGACAGTCAGTCAGTCAGGCAAAGGCAGAGACGCATTCAATCTTAGATTGAAAATGGCCAAGATGGCGCAGAGCAAACCGGAAGTCAGCACATAACACACACACACACATTCGAAATATACACAACACACCGAGCACATAAACTAAAAGCCACATACGGTAGACCGAGTCTTAACTTAACTGAACGCAACATGCTTAAATACATGTGTTTCCACCTTCTGGCCATAAACTCTGCATTGAAGTGCAGCTCTCTCTACCATGTGTAAATTGTTGTTGTCGTTGTTGATGTTTTTGTTGTTGTTGCTATTGTAGTTGTTGATGTCGTTGTTGTTAACAAGCCGTTTCTGAAGCAATGGCAATTCCATTTACTTTGGTCGGCTCTTTGACCACATTGATTCACCTGAATCACCCTGTGCTATAAACACCATAGCTCTTTTAATCATCGAGGTGCTTTTCGATATCCTTTACGGTGACACTCTTAAGTATTTTATACTTTCTAATTCAATGAAATATGTGTAGCAGAGCAATGGCTATTAAGTTTTTATTATATTTTTCGAGTCTCTTTTTCTTTTTTACTAATCCCTTCGAGAACAATTAATCATCCAGCACAACTTTCTCACTCGGGTCTTTCCTTTACCAAATTTACCAACACTCTACTCCGTTTTTTTAGGTTTCTTAGGTTTTCTCTTTACCTAATCGTTTCTTAACACTTACAAAATTGTTAGCTCCTAATACTCTAAATATCATCTTAGTTCAACGATCTTAGAAATTTGAACTTGACATATTAAATGTTTGCTCAACGACATATTCAAAATATGGTCATTAATTATATTTTTTCTATTTCTTTCAGCTGACAATTTATTTGCTATTGCAAATTTAAAGCGTAGCTTTGCTCAAGTTTTTAAACGAATTCTTTAATGCATTTGTCAAGCTCTCACTTGAAATATGCCAAAATCAAGCTGCTGGCGTTGGGGAATGTTAATAAAAGTAAGTACTAAAACTTATTTATTTAAGAATTCAATAGAAATATTCCCACAACATTTATGCAAATCTTAACATAAATAGAAAAAATGTTCTAAAATCAAGATTTTGGTCTTACTACAAAGAATTTTGGTCTAAAAAGTGCGTGAAGAACATGAAAATCTTAATGTTAGAAAACACTCAAAGCTAGATAAAAGCTTTAGAGGAATTTCGATGGATTACAGAATTTTGTAACCTAAATCTAGTATTTTATTTTGGGAATTCGGCATTTTTCAGACTAATGTGCTTCGATTTAAGAAATTTCTCCTATTTCCTATTTCCTCCTATTTTAAGAACACAATTTTAAAAACGAATATGTTGATTTTAGAATTTGATATTTTCTTTAGTGCAGGGATTTGTCTAGTTAGTTTGAAACATGATTTCGAATAACTTATCAATAATTATTACTTACTCCTTCATCGCTACTTATATTTTTGGTTGCCTGATTAGCAAAACGCTCTTTTATAGTTCGTAGAAGTGAATTCTTTTCTTTCTATCTAAAAATATTAAATAAGTTTGCTACCTTACTCGCTTCCTTCCATCAATTATTTTTTATATGATTTTGATGACACATAACAAGCAGAACTCTTCTTCACAATAACTTTATGTGCGTTTTACTGTCATCAATTCGAGTTCTCATTCAACAAATTATTGTAATGTTTATTGCGGTTTAACTTTTGCGCTTTGCACTTACGTCGTATGAATATAGATGGGCACTATAAATCGCATTAGTCGGCCAAGTTATGATACCCTTTTGGCCCACTTTGCCCAGAGTATTAGAAGGAGCAATAGCAATAGCAACAGCTAGACAGCTCGACACAGGCTGCGTGGCTCAAAGTGCAGTTGGGAAGTAACTCAAAGGCGTCTGGCGTACAACATGTGTTCACTCCACACACTTCACTCCACTCCACTTCAGTTGAGTCTCTCTCTCTTTCGATTGCTTTCGCTGGATGTGGAACAGTTGGCGAATCCTTGTCAATGGCCGCCAGCAACGAGCTTTGAGATCGTTAGCTGACAGCTGCCTGTGTGTGTGTGTGTGTGTCAGTGTGTGTGTATAAACGCTTAAAGTCAAGTTTTATTATAATTACAACTATAACATTTATTAACGCTTGATAGTGGGACGCAGCTGTTGCTGCTGCTCTTTAGCTGCTGCTGCTGCTGCTGTCGTCATTCGTTGCCAGGTGCCGCCAAAGTCAACAGCAGAAAAGCGCAACAGAGACAGCAAGAGTGCGAAAGAAAGGGGGATAGAGACATTCGCATAATATATTGTTGCATATTAGCAGGAGCAGCAGCAGCCACGCCCACAAATCCAACGCTTATAGCCCTGTAATGTTGCATGTTATGAAGCCATTAGGGCCAACAAAGTTTTTGCTTTAAGAGCGCTCTAATTTCAGCCATATACAAGACACCGAACGAACGAAAGTAGTGAAAGGTGGGAGGGGAAGGGAAAGTGGAATTGCAGCTTCTTTCGGTACTTAGTTGGTGTGGAGCACAGGCACAACATAAAATAGTATAAGATAATGCCAGCATTGTGATGTAATGTTGCAACAGCAAATTATGGAACCAGCTCTCAACTCGCTTCTTAACAGCTGCTGAATATGCTCACAGCACACGCAGAACTCTCATATTCTATTCTCACTTAGATTAAAGCTGAATGGGAATCGATATTTAACTTTAACATGAACTGTTTCACTTTGTTTAACTTTTCTTTTTATACCCGCTACATATATACATATAGTATAGATGTTATAACTTTGTGAAAAAGTATGTAACTTTAAAGCTAGCATCGGGACAATTCGAATGTAGTAGCGATATACCAAATATGGCCTTGGGTATATTTTAGTATTACACGTAATGCAATCGGGGTTTAGTTGCTTTGGCTGACAATCTGGTATATTTTGATATATATGGTATATTTCGATTGTAGAAGTTATTTAAGAAAAACTTCTGTAAGGCTAATTATGCCTACTGCAGTTTGTATATATCTGGTATATTTTGGTATATTGGTATATTTTGACATCTGTGATGTAATTAAAATGTAGTAGTTCAACGATATACCAAATAAGGCCTTCGGTATATTTTAGTATTACACGTAATGCAATCGTTGTTTAGTTGCTTCGTCTGACAATGTGGTATATTTTGACATCTATGGTATATTTTGATTACAGTACTTCAAGGATATATGAAATATGCCATTTGATATGTTTTAGTATTTTTATGATATATTTTATGATATATTTTAGTATTTTTGTGGTATATTATTTGGTATATTTTAAAAATAAGACCGCACTGTTTTGCTTTTATTCAAAATGGCTTTAGCCACTTCTGTATCTTTCTTACTTGTTACACAAAGTCTTCGCTTAAGTTTAGCTTTCATCAGCTTTGATCCTTTAACTATTCTTTAAGTTAGTTTCAATGCCCCTTAAAATTGGCATGAAGCCAACAGCACGAGAATTGCCAAAGGAGGAAAGAACATAGAAGAGGAAAGGAGCACACTCGATTTTGACACTTTTCATTGGGTTTTCCGCAATTTCCCTGTGCAAATTGAATTTGTCAAATTGCAGCTTTTGGTAATTTTGTTTTTATTTTGTTTTATTTGGTTGTTATTGTTGCTGTTGTTGTCGTTGTTGTTGCTGCTGCTCGCCAACGGTCATTTAAACAGATTAAGCTAAATTGAAACCGAGCAAAGCTGCGTAGCTGTTACAAATTTGATTCGACCCTCTTCACTTCTCCATCTCTCTTCAATTTCTAGCCCCCAGTTTTTGTGTTTTTGTGGGACGGCATAATTTTGTCATTTTTACAGCAATTGATCTCGGATTGAATGACAACGCGATGTTGTGTTTGGGGGGGGAGGAAGGAAATTTGTTTGTTTTTGGTTGCACTTTCCGCTTAAACTGTCCATAAAAGCGAAAATGAAAAATGCAAATTGAATGGAGCCCAACTTGATAAAGAGGGAGCAGAGACTCCTTCCACAACATTGTTCGTTTTTTTAACTCGCACATTTGAAGTGAAGTTTAATGCCGAATTTAATGTTGATGCGAGACAGCGAAAAAGACTGAGAGTGTTATTTGCAGAACTACATGGAGCAATCCGTATAATAAATATAAAACTTTATTTTCATGTTTATTTTTAGCCAGCAGTCTGCCAACTTTTCACACGCGCACACACACACACTCGAAAAATTTCGACTGCTTTTGAGTAAATTCCCGTATCCCTATCAAGCTGTCCTTCGGCACTCTGTTCCCTTCTCTCTCTTTCGCAGTCCCTTCGCCATAAATTACAACACAATGAAATCATTGAAATTTTCGTTGTCTGCGCATAATTGTTGGCCATTTAGCAAAGGCAGCAAAAAAAAAAAAAGAACTTGTCGAGAGATTTGCCGTCGAGGACTGAACTTTGCTTTTGCATAATATTTTGCGTCGAATGATTAGTAGTTAAATGTTGAACGAGTCGTGTGAGAACTTTAAAAACGTGGTTGGGGCTTTCAATTAAATTTGCTTTTAACTTTTGTGTGTGTTTCCAAAATATTAATGTTGTTGCGTTTTAGACATTTTAGCCTCGATTTATTACGGGTCTTATGAAAATCTGGTATGTTTTAAAGTCATAACTGTATCAGTATACCAAATGTAGATTTTGGTATATTTAAGTATTTTTGCGGTATAATTTACGAATAATACCGTACTGAATGTACTATATCAAGATATCAAATACAGCCTTTAGTATAATTTTGGTAATTTTTGTAGATTTCGGTATATTTAAGTATTTTTGCGGTACATTCATTCGGTATATTTTCGGAATAATAATGCACTGAATTTCTATGATATAATTCGAATGCACTATATAAATATACCAAATGTAACCTTTAGTATATTTTTAGTATTTTTTTTAGTTTTTGGTTTATTTGAGTATTTTTGCGGTACATTGATTTGGTATATTTTAGGAATAATACCGCACTGATTTTCTATGATATAATTTGAATGTACCATTTAAATATACCAAATGCAGCCATTAGTATTTTTTAGTAATTTTTGTAGCTTTTGGTATGTTTAAGTATTTTTCCGGTATATTCATTCGGTATATTTTAGGAATAATACCGCACTGATTTTCTATGATATAATCTGAATGCACTATATCAATATACCAAATGCAGCATTTAGTATATTTTTAGTAATTTTGTGGTATATGCATTTGGTATATTTTAAAATTAATACCGCACTGCTTTTACTTTCAGTCACAATAGGTATCTTGACTGCAATATTTTATATATTTTTGCATATTAGAATTTGAATTTATTTCTATACTCAATTAATCTTTGATTAGTGTGCCACATTTTCGATTCGTGTCATTCAACTTTTGGGGGAGCAACTTTGAAGTGTGCGGTGTTGTTTACGGTTTGCTGTTTTCTGTTGCCAATTGGAGGGCCACTTATTTTAATGCTCGCCAGTCAAATATCTTATTATTAACCTAAATTTATTGGGGGTACGCCACGCCCAGCGCCTCTTGCTTGGCCTGCTCCTAAACGGTGGAGTCATTAAGCGAACCATTTATGCGGCTGCTCGCCTTCATTGTGTATGCAGGACTCAAACTGGGCCAAAACAATTACCGCATAATAAATCAATTTTGAGTTCTATGAATTTGCAAAGCAATCCTCGTACTCTTCGTACTCCCTCGCCCTCCCCTTTCTCCGCTCTTCAACCAGCTGCCTTCAATCACTCGGCCAGCATTTGATAGAGTTGCTCGCCATCTTTACACTGTGTATACTATATATTTATGTGTGTGGTGTGTGTGTGGGTGTGTGTGTGGTTGGGTGGCTGGCAATTTTCAGCTCAAATATGCAAATTACTGACAGTTGGTAGCCTCAATTTGATTCGCAGCCGCAGAAACGATTGAAAATAAAATACAAATAGAAATACGTCGAACACAAAAAAAGAAAGAAAACTGAAATGGGCACAGAAAAATATGAACGTACTTGCATTTTAAATATTTAATTGCAAAACATTTCGCATGTCCTTCCTCCTCGTAACAGTCGAGCAATTTACCGTGCTCACATCCATCTATTGACAATTGTATTTTTAGTACTCGAAGGCAAATTGGGTTAAATCAGCACAGCCATATGACAGCAAAAGCTGATTGATTGGGGGATTGTTCAAGCAGATAGCTCAGATAGAAAAGCTCATATGTGTCAACCAAAGTAGTAGATTTCTATTTAATTTTGAGGAGTAATAGATTAAATTTGTTGCTTAATCTTTTAAGGTACATGCATAGAAATAAAAATTACATCTAGAATAAAAATTTTAGATTTGATGTTAAACAAAATTCTACAGACAATCATAAAACAACATTTCAATCTGTATTTTAAGATAATAGAATGTTGACTTCATATTAAAATCCAGTTCAAAATAAATAGTTAATTGCCCAACAATTTCAAATAACAAGAGTTCTTTTGAAGCAAGAGTCACGATGATTCCTAAAAATGATTGCGATTAGATTACAATTGTAGAAGTTTTTTAAGAAAGAGTTTTATATTTATTTTTCAGTATTACTCATCTCGCTACCGGATATCTCACAGTCGACTTTAGTAGCTTTCTTGCTTATATTTGGCTAAGTTTAAGCGGATTTGGTCATGATTTCAAATTTTGCTCTTTTAGGTTAAAGTCTGACATTTTAGTATTCTTGACTCTAGATATTCACAAATTTTGTTCTTGATTTATAAATATATATTATGTTTTTTTTTGGCACGCTTCCGCCTTGATTTTTTGCCTAACTAAATATGATTTGCTTCTCTGTACAATTGCAGCCAAAGGAAAACAATAGGAATTGGATTCACTCACTAGGCTAAAAAGCTTTTATACTCATTGGTAAGTGCACAACAAAATCTTTTTCAACAAAAATACCAATTTTATTACAATGAAATACCGAACTACTCGTAGTATTTAAACAAGAGTTTGCTCGGATGAGTCTAACAAAGTATAATTTATGCATAAATTTAAAAGTGCAACATCAATGGCACACGTGTGTTGGTGTGTATATTCGAATAATGAAGTGTCGCATCTTGCTGTCCAAAGTGTGGGACCTAAAGGGGGGTGTTAGATCAACAAGAGGGAGGAAGAGGGATAGACGACAGTAGAGGAGGGAAAGAAGCCATGCAAAATGGCATACAATGCAATTTTCAAATAACACGAACGGCAAATAACAATTCAATTCATTTATTTGCACAGCAATTTGGCAGTCAGGCAACTGAATCGAACTAAATGTTCAATATTGCCATTTGTAGTTGTTATTGTTGCTGTTGTTGTTGTTGTCGTTGTTGTTTTTTTGGCATAATCCGAAACTAACAGACGCGAAATGGATTTGTCGTTTGACATTTGATGGATGTGATGGCTGGCCCAGCGCAAAGGGGCAAGAAGAGCGCAGCATAAACTTGCAACTCCTAACGACAAATTGTACACAAACAAACAATGAGAGAGAGAGACATACATAGATATACACATTTGTGTATTTGTTGTGCAATAAAAATGTCACATAACAGTAACTGGAAATAAAGTATTCTGCTTCCAACTGTAGAGCCAAAAAAAAAATGCATGTGAATTATTATAATGTTGGCACTGCAATTAATTAATTATGTGGCTTTCACTTGAAACCAACACGTAGTATTTTATTAATTGTGTTCAGGCAGTTGTAACTTTTAATATGATAGAAAGAATATGATAGATAAAACATATTTGGGCAATGTTAGCTAACAGATTCATCAATTATCAATATCAGTTTAAGAGTTATTCACTTCAAACTAAATTTAAGTACTGTTAGTAATTCAGTTTATATTTCAGAGCATTCCATAATCTGAAATTAAATTTCATTTATTGAAAAAGCATTCCGTCTTCAAAGCTTAATTTAAATGCTATTAGAAATTCAATTTATTGAAAGAGCATTTCATATTCGTTCTGCTGTCGTCTGCAGCATTTATTAAAATTTTCATTAACATTAACTGCAAATTGGAGCTAAAAAACAATGATGTGCTTTGGACAGCTGCAATGAAATGAGTAATTATCATAAACCACAAACTAAAAAAAAAAGTATTGTAATGTACGAAATGTAAATTTTGATTTGATTTGAAATATTCAGCATATAGATTTCACACAGTTTTATTTATTTCTTTTCCCCAAACCCCAAGTAGAGGGTTTCGCCATTGTGCTTGACAGCTGCCTCGGTGAATTTGCGTGCATTTAAATGCGAAATGAATGCGCATTTGTCTGACGTTGATGCTGCTGCAAGTGCATCTGCATTTGTCTGTTGCACCTTTGTGGCACGTGCAGCATCTTTTGCTGCAAGCTCTTTCATTTGAATCACGTCGTCGTGTCAACGGCATTCGCGTTGGTTCATTTTAGTTCAAAACGCGTATACGACACGTGTGCTGCGGAGATGCAATTGCCATGATATTATACGAAGTTTACGTCCGAACTCTACTTATAATCAACTGCGTGCCACATGTTGAGCACAAAGTTGCAGGCTCCTCTTCTCCCTAATGTCACAAACTCCAACACACATCCATCACTCGATAGAGTGAGCTTTAAAGCACAATTCTAGGCAGCTTTAAAGTAGATTAACGCTTGCTTAAATCTCTAAACCATGTTTTACAACTGCGAAATCAGAGCCAAGGCAAAGGAATACGCATACGCAGCGTTGCCCAGAGTTGGTCAATGCAGTGAACGAGTGAAATTTATGTGGCTTATGCCGCACATTAGCGCATTGTCACCGCACTCGGCACACTTTCAATAAATTACCTCGAAGCACACACGAAGTCGGAGTCGACTAAGCGCATTAGTCGCGCCTTTGTTGTAGAGAAGCTTTTTGGGCAACAGGACACAGGCGAACAAGGCGACAAAAATCCGCCATAAATAAAGGATAACAATTTGTTAGGACTGCAACAAGTGGGAAACTAAATCAACAACATTTGCGAGTAGATTTCGGCCAAGAGCATGAGTGTGTGTGTGTGAGTTTGTGTGGCAACATATGTAAGCCGGAGGTGCAAGCTGAGAGCCAAGTGTGGCAGTAAGAGTAGCAGCAGGTGGAAGTGGCGCTGATAAACAGTTATCTGTGTTTACTTTACCATGTGAGCTTCTGTTTGCGAGTCCTTGAGTTATGAATGCCATATTTTCGTGTGTGTGCAACCCTCCAAAGAGTTGAGACAGCTTTTCCGCCCACATTTTGCTGCTCCCCAGTGTTGTTTGCTGCTGCTTTTCCAGCAATTTTCTTTTTGAGTGTTGCTCACTTAATTTTCTAACCATCAGTCGCACATTTCACCCAACAATAACAACAACCTTGTCTTGCTGTAGGTAAGATGAGCAATTTGATTTCGGGTCTCCATAGAGCACAATGGTCCCTTTTTTTTCACTACGTGGGTGGTGGGGGGAAGTTTTAAGTACATTTCACTTTGTCTGCTCAAGCAACAATCATGCCTCAACCACTACAAGCAAAAAACAAAGAGTCAAAGTATCCCCAGAGGTAACTGAAATTAAGCCTTCAACCCAAAGTGTCCCTTTTTTCTTTTTTTTTTTTACTTTTCTTGGTAATAACATTAATGCAATTTTACGCACGCTTTGGCTCTTTCTAATCCCACAGTGGCTGCCATCAAATGTTTGCCCAGCGTAAGTGTTTTGAAATTTATGCCAAATACTATTAAAATTCTTAAGCGTTTAAACATGTTTTTAATCAATTAATTTATGAAATATTTAAGAGTAGTCATTGCTTTGCCTTCGATGAAATTTTTATCTCTCTTATCTCTAAAAAGGTTGCAATTCCATTTGATAATCAGTATCTTTGAGTCGAGCATGCTTCCGAATGTTGACTATTTGTTTTTGCTATTCTATTTTCAACATTTTGCTACCGCAGCAAGTTTATTTCTATATCTGTTTCGTTGTCCTTTCAACCGACTTTCCCGCAAGCAATATTGATACCCTTCCCGAAGGTAAGTTGACTTGGATAAGTTGTAAATAGGTCAAATAATATGCAAGCTTATTTCTTATTAACTTCACAAAGAGTATTTCAATGTCGAGCTGTCAGTAAAGGACTATCAGTTACTTGCTTGGTTTTTGTTCTTAATGAGCGGCTAGGGTTGCCATCTTAATGGGTTGGGGCACAAAAAGAGAGAGAGAGAGACACAAAAAACCGTCCAAAAAGTAGCATGCAACAACAACAAGCGTTGAAAAAAAAGAATTCATTGGCCTTTCATCAAGTTTGTCTGCGGGCGGCGGGCGCGAAATTGCGTGAGTAACAGCGAGGATTCCTTTGAGTCCTGTCACTGCACAATCGAATGCCGCTGCGACTGACACATGCACAGCAACAACAACAACAACAACACCGTCAAATGAGACTGGTAAAACAGCAGAAAAGTTTCAACAATTCGCTTCATTAAGTAATTAACACGCGCATTATAATTTAATTAACATTATTGAAAGCACACATACAACCACACGCACACGCAAACACACACAATCACACACATTCACTGCATAAAGAATATTGCACGAGTGAAATATATATTTAATCGGCCTCAAAGCAAACATGATTGTTAAGCATTTTAAATAATGTTGCCTGTGATATAAGATGAGATTTTTCAAGAGATTTTGCATTGAGAAAAACAGAGCGATTTATTATGGGAGAAATAAATGGTCTTTACTTCACACTTCAAATTTTAGGCTGTTGTTCATATTGAAATTTGTAAAATAACTTTTGACTGATTAAATATCTAAAACTTAATTTCCACAAAAAAAAAATTTCAAAAAAAATATTTGTCTTGTCAAAATTGAACCCAGAAGCTAAATTCTTAAATTAAGATCAAAATTCTACAACGTTGAATGTAGTATATGTAGTATATTGTTATACCATATATAGACTTGGGTATATTTTAGTGTTAATATATGGTATATTTTAGAAATAATACCTCAGTATACCGGTGAGCTATTACCAACAACACTTTACATTAAATTCTATCTTTATTGATGTGTATTTATACCATTCGCACTGTTAAGATTTAAGAGGTTTTCAATCTTAAAAAAGAAAGTATTTTGAAATATCAAAAAGATAATTGATGAAAAAAAAACTTGTTTTAAGAATTTTTCTTCACAAATCTTGAAATTAATATTTTAAAGGTCGGACAGTTCTCAAGTCAAGATTTGCAATCTATTTTTAGTCTAGATGTTTTTCTCTGTGACCAAATAAGTTTGCTGCAGTTTCATTTCCTTCTTTTTCTTTTTGAGGATCGATTCTTTCCGCCATTTAGAAAATGCATTCGTCATGTTTGTTATGATGAATTTGCCTCGCTTGAGTGAACAACAGATATAAATCAACCTGATAGAATAGAACTGGCTTCATTTGTGTAAGAGTCTTGAGTTGTGCTGTTAAGATGAACTTGATTGGTCTGAGTTTGTTCGTGATCATCGCAATGCAATCCTGGCAGTTGGGCGTCAGCGATTGCTGTGGAAAGACGTTAACCAGGTTTAAGATAAAGAAGGGCGATGATTGTCATAATTATCACAAAAGTACAAAAATACCTTTCACTAAAACGTGCATTAATCGGTTTTGTGCCGACTTATCGTCGAATTCCCCGTGTTGTGGAGTTGGCAGCTGCAACGCGGTGTGTTGCAATTGTCGTAACGGTTGCCTTAAAGGCGATATTGGCGGCCAACTAGAAAAATTATATGGCAACAATATCACAGTAATCTCACCCAAACCAAGAAGTTCTGACGACACGACCTAGACGAGGACCTCAGTTGGTGCTCAACTAATCGCCGTTGGTATTGGACTTGCACTTTTAAATAAACTAACTGCCTTTTCTTTGCAAATTCTGCTGTTTTCTTGGGCAACTAGAACTATACAATTCTCTTAATCGCTTATTCCTCGGTTGATAATAGTGTTCATTAAGTTAAAGAATGATGTAAAATTCATTTGATGAAAAGGGCAAAGTTGCATCTATTCAGATTATAAATCTTTCTAATCAATTATACAATATAGCCAATTGACTTTGTTTTTCTGAACTTGAAATGTCATACGGTTCACTTAGTGTCTGAAAGTCAAGTTAAATTTTCCGATTTCCCAACTCCGCTTTCGCTTAACTCTCTCAATTGTTTCTGCCATTTAGAAAATGCATTCGTCATGTTTGAAATGATAAATTTGTTTCGCTTGAGTGAAGAATAGATATAAATCCACCTGCTGGTATAGAAGTGGCTTTAGTTGTGTAAAAGACTTGAGTTGTGCTGTTAAGATGAACTTGATTGGTCTGAGTTTGTTCGTGATCCTCGCAATGCAATCCTGGCAGTTAGGCGTCAGCGATTGCTGTGGAAAGACGTTAACCAGGTTTCAGATAAAGAAGGGCGATGATTGTCACAATTATCACAAAAGTACAAAAATACTTTTCACTAAAACGTGCATTAATCGGTTTTGTGCCGACTTATCGTCGAATTCTCCGTGTTGTGGAGTTGGCAGCTGCAACGCGGTGTGTTGCAATTGTCGTAACGGTTGCCTTAAAGGCGATATTGGCGGCCAACTAGAAAAATTGTATGGCAAGAATATCACAGTAATCTCACCCAAACCAAGAAGCGCGTCTTAGTTTGTCCTCAACTAATCGCCATTGGTATTGGACTTGCACTTTTGAATAAACTAACTGCCTTTTCTTTGCAAATTCTGCTGTTTTCTTGGGCAACTAGAACTCTACAATTCTATTAATCGCTTATTCCTTGGTTGATAATAGTGTTCATTAAGTTGAAGAATGATGTAAAATGCATTTGAAGAAAAGGGTGAAGTTGCATCTATGAGAAACACGTCAATAGTTCTGATTATAAATCTTTCTAATCAATTACACAATGCAGCCAATTGTCTTTGTTTTTCAGAACTTGAACTTAAGTGTCTGAAAGTCAAGTTAAATTTTCCGATGAGCTTACTGCACATTTCCCAACTCCGCTTTCGCTTAACTCTCTTAAATGTTTCCGCCATTTAGAAAATGCATTCGTCATGTCAGAAATTATATATTTGCCTCGCTTAAGTGAACAACAGATATAAATCCACCTGATAGTATAGAAGTGACTTCATTTGTGTAAAAGGCTTGAGTTGTGCTATTAAGATGAATTTGATTGGTCTGAGCTTGTTCGTGATCATCGCAATGCAATCGTGGCAGTTGGGAGTCAGCGATTGCTGTGTATTGAAGTTAGCCAGATTTCAGATAAAGAAGGGCGACGATTGCCATAATTATCACAAAAGTTCAAAAATACCTTTCACTCAAACGTGCATCAAAACGTTTTGCCGCGACTTATCGGAGCCCTCCCCATGTTGTGGAGTTGGCAGCTGCAACGCGGCGTGTTGCAACTGTCGTAATGGCTGCCGTAATGGCGATATTGGCGAGCAACTAGAAAAATTGTATGGCAAGAATATCACAGTGCTCTCACCCAAGCCAAGAAGTTCTGACGACGTAGACGAGGGCCTCAGCGAGTTTCAGTTAAACCCTTATTGATTGAGATTGGTATTGGACATGCACTTTTAAATAAACTAACTATATTTCCTTCTTTTATTTTCACAACTTTGCTGTTTTCTTGGGCAATTAGAACTTCACAATTCTTGTATTTGCTTAGTCCTCGGTTAAAATAGTTTTCATAAAGTTGAAGAATTACACCATTCATGAAAGGGATCTATTAGAAACACGTCAATAGTTCAGATTTTAAATCTATTCTAATCTATTATACAATGTAGCCAATTATCATGGTTTTTCATGAATTTGAAATGTCACATGGTTCACTTAGTGTCTGAAAATCAAGTTAAATTTTCAGATGCATTTTTCTTAGCTCCGCATTCGTTTAACTCTATCCATTGTTTCTGCCATTTAGAAAATTCATTCGTCATGTTAGAAATGATAAATTAGCTTCCCTTGAACAAAGCTTAAAATCCACTTGATAGAATAGAAGTGGGTTCATTTGTGTAACAGAATTGAGTTGTGCTATTAGAATGAACTTTATTGGCCTGAGTTTGTTTGTGATCCTCGCAATGCAATCGTGGCAGTTGGGCAACAGCCAGTGCTGTAAAAGAAAGTTTGCTAGGTTTCAAATAAAAAAAGACGACGATTGCCGTATTTATAAAAATAGTATCCACATACTTCTTACCGACACGTGCTATAATCGATTTTGTGGCGACTTAACGTCGAATACCCAATGTTGTGGACTTGGCAGTTGCGACGTGTTCTGTTGCAACTGTCGTAGCGGATGCATTCCAGGTGATATTGGCTCGGAACTCGAAAAATTGTATAGCAAGAGTATCACATTGATTCAACCTAAACCTAGGAAGTCAACAAAAAGTTCAGACGACAATTTAGTCTCAGTTACTCCTTAAGTGATTGCAATTGTCATTCGATTTGCACTATTAAATATAATATAATAACTACATTGTGTTCTTTTTTTATTTTGTACACTCTGCATTTTTCTTGGACAATTCGAACTTCACAAATCTTTTGATCGTTTACTCCTCGGTTGAAATAAAGTGTTTATTAAGTTGTAATGGTATTAAAGTAGACTAGAAGATCGCTTAAAGAATGATGTAAAATGCATTTAATGAAAAGGGTTAACAAATGTAAAGAGTTTCTAGCTATCTTGAAATGTCACATTTTCTGTTCTTGCTTGTAGGTCTTTTAACTCACCTTTCTCTTAACTCTGTCAATTATTTCCGCCATTTAGAAATTGCATTCGTCATGTTCGAAATAATGAATTTTCCTCGCTTTAGAGAATAACTAGTATAAATGATATTGTAGACCTGATTTCATTTGTGTAATAAACCTGAGTTGCTGCTATCAGGATGAACTTCTTTGGCATGAGTTTGTTTGTAATCCTCGCATTGCAATCGTGGCAGTTGGGCGTGAGCGAGTGCTGTAAAAAGACCCCTGTCAGGTTGAAGATAAAGAAAGGCGACGATTGTCATAATTATCACAAAAGTTACAAGATGATTTTTAGTAAACAATGCACTAAGCGGTTGTGTAGAGACTTATCAGCGAATTCACCTTGTTGTGGTGTCGGCAGTTGCGACGTATTCTGTTGTGCATGTGATGGCGGTTGCCTTCAAGGCGATATTGCTGAGCAACTAGATAAATTGTATGGCAAGAATATCACATTGGTCAAACCCAAACCTAAGAAATCAACAAAAAGTTCAGAAAACCTACAATCTCGGCCAGTCTCAGTTAGTCCTTAACGGATGGCAATTGGTGTTGAATTTGCACTTTTAAATTAAATAAATATATTTTGCTCTTTGTTTTTTGTAGACTGTAGTTTTAATATTTACATTCGTGGATCATTTTAAGAATGATTTAAAATACATTCTATGATTAGTTTAATTTAGTTCATATTTTGACAGCCACTTTTTATAGTTTCTGCTTAGCTTGAAACGTCGTAGGGTTCCCTCTTTACTTAGAGACTGAATGCCAAAAGTAAAATCTTATAAGTTTTTGCTAAACTTTTCATAACTCTGATTTCCACTAACTCTCTTAATTGTTTCCGTTATTTAGAATATTCATTCGTCATGCTCGATGTGTTTGGGTAATCGATAGATTTACTTCGCTTAAGTGAGCAGATATAATTCCTCTTGTCATTTTAGAACATACTTAATTTGTGTAAAAGAGTTTGTGTTATTAAGATGCACTTCATAGGTCTGAGTTTGTTCGTGATCCTCGCATTGCAATCGTGGCAGTTGGGCGAGAGTGAGTGCTGTAAAAAGACCACTGTCAGGTTGAAGATAAAGAAAGGCGACGATTGCCATAATTATCACAAAAGTACCCTGTTCATTTTTCGAAAACAGTGCACCAAACGGTTGTGTAGAGACTTATCAGCAAATTCACCTTGTTGTGGAGTTGGCAGTTGCGACGTATTCTGTTGCAACTGTGATCGCGGCTGCCTTCAAGGCGATATTGCTGAGCAACTAGATAAATTGTATGGCAAGAATATCACATTGGTCAAACCCAAACCTAAAAAGTCAGCAAAAAGTTCAGACGACCTAAGCGACGATCTCAATGAGTCTCAGTTACTCCTGAACTGATTGCAATTGGTGTTGAATTTGCACTTTTAAATAAAATAACTACATTACTTTTTTATTTTGCAAACTCTTCAGCTTTCTCATATTTGAGGATCATTATTGGAATGATGGAATGCATTCTATGATTAGTTTGATTTTGTTTGGTAAAAGAGTTTCTACTTCTAGTTTCTACTTCTAGTTAGAGACTGAATGCCAAAAGTTAAATTTTATGTGTTTTTTTCTGATATCTTCTAACTCTCTTAATTGTTTCCATAATTTAGAACATTCATCCGTCATGCTCGATATGTATGGGTAATAGAGAGATTTGCTTCGCTTAAGTGAGCAGATATAAACCAACTTGATATTATAGAACAGACTTCATTTGAGTAAAAGAGTTTGTGCTATCAAGATGCACTTTGTAGGTCTGAGTTTTTTCGTGATATTCGCATTGCAATCCTGGCAGTTGTGCGTTAGCCAGCCTCTACCTAAAGAAACCCAAGTAGAAGTTGTCTTGTATGGAAAGAATCTTTCAGTGCTGGAAGAACTTGATCCCAAAAAGCACCCAGTAAAACTTGTTTTGTATACCCACAATTTAACAAAGGTCGAGCCTGATCTTAAAAATGATGTGACAACAATAACAACAAACGATCCTGACGAAATCGTTGCTACCTAAGTGGATTCAATTGGAGTCAGACTTGCACTATTAAATAAAATAACTTCTTTTTATCCTTTTATTTTGCAAACTTTGCCGTTTTCTTGAGTACATTTAAAGATCGTTTTTAGAGCGATGAAAAATGAATTTAATTTAGTTCAGATTTTAAAAGACAATTGACATTATTTCACTTAGGAGTCTGAATGCCAAAAGTTAAATTTCCTAATGAGTTTGCTGCACTTTTCATTACTCCCAATTCTCCTAACTCTCTCAATTTTTTCCGCCATTTAGGAAATGCATTCGTCATGTTTGAAATGTTTGGATTCGGCATGCTTGAAAGTATTTTATATAAATCCTCCTGATATTAAAGAACTAACTTCATTTGTGTAATAGACTCGAGTTGCTGTTGAGATGAACTTCATTGGTCTTAGTTTGTTCGTGGTGCTTGCAATGCAATCGTGGCAGTTGGGACACAGCGAGTGCTGCACTAAGACAAATGTCATGTTCGAGATAAAAAAGGGCGACAGTTGTCAAAATTATCACAAGAGTAGCCGCATATTTTATACTAATCATTGCGTCAATCGGTTGTGTGGCGATTTATCAACGAATTCGAACTCGAACTGCTGTGGAGTTGGCACTTGTGATGAATTTTGTTGTAACTGTTATAACGGCTGCAAAAAAGGCGATGTTGGCAAGGAACTGAACAGATTGTATGGCAATAATATCACAATACATTTACCTAAACCTAAAGAAACATTACAAAAAGTTGTCATGTATGGCCAGAATCTCACAGTGCTGGAACCAGTTGATCCCAAAGAGCAACCGGTAGAAATTGTTGTGTATAGCCACAATTTCACTAAAATCGAATCTGATCCTCAAAATGATTCAAAACAACAGACAACAAAAAGTTAAAACGATCAAAGATCCTGACATGATCGTTCAATTGGTGTTGGTTAAATAAAAAACTATATTTTGTTCTTTTATTTTGCAAACTCTGTTGTTTTTTTGGGGTACATTCGAGTATCGTTTTAAGAATGATCTAAATTTGATTCTATGATTATGTTAGATTGATTTAGTTCAGATATTGACTACCCATTTTCATATTATAGTTTTTGTAAAAGAGTTTCCCTGGTTCTCTGTTCACTTAGAAACTGAATGACAAAAGTTAAATTTTCTAATTAGTTTGCTGCACTTTTCTTCTAGTTCTCTCGATATATTTGTAATGTGGAGATCGATTATTTCCGCCGCTTAGATATGGTTATACTGAACTTAATTAGATAATTGATGAATTAGACACACTCGAGAGAAGTTTGATATAAATCCACCTGATATAATAGAACTGGCTTCACTTGTGTGATAGATCTGAGTTGCTGCTGTTAAGATGCACTTTATTGGCCTGAGTTTGTTCGTGATCCTCGCATTGCAATCGTGGCAGTTGGGAAATGGCGACTGCTGCACTAAGACCCGTGTTAAGTTTGAGATAAATGAGAAGAACGGTGATTGCCATGATTATCACAAAAGTAGCAAGATAATTTTTAGTGATAAGTGCACAAATCGGTTGTGTGGCGACTTATCTTCGAATTCGCTCTGTTGTGGAGTTGGCAGTTGCGATGTATTCTGTTGTGGTTGTGATCGCGGCTGCATTAAAGGAGATGTTGGCAAGGAATTTAAGAAAGTGTATGGAAAGAAGATCACATTGATCTCACCTAAACTTGAAAAGGAACCAATAAAAGTTGTTGTTCATGCCTACAATATTACTGTGGAAAAACCTGACGATTGATAGAAGACACCAACGAGCTGGTTGTGACTTGTACTTTTAAATAAAATAACTACAAAGTGTTCTTTTGTGTTGCAAACTCTTGTTTTTTCTTTCATATTTCTCTTGATCGCTTATTCCTCGGTTGAAATATTCATTATGATCATGAAGTTGATGAAAAGGGTGAATTTGCTGAAGAGTTTTAGATTTTTAATCTTTTCAAGAAGAGCAATATGATATCCATTTATATTTTAATATGGGATGTCTAAGTTAACAGCCTATTTTCTGGCAAACCTGAAATGCCACATGGTTTCACTTAGAATCTAAATGTCAAAAGTTAAATCTTTACTTCCGCTTTCTTAGAACTCTTTCGTTTTAGACGTCATATTGAGATCGATTATTTCCTTTATTTAGATAAGGTAACACTCGACACAATTAGGTAATTGATGGGTTATGCATGCTTGACAGAAGTTTGGTATAAATTCACCTGAATTTATTTGTGTAATACACTTTAGTTGCTGCAGTTAAGATGCACTTTATTGGTCTTAGTTTATTTGTGATCCTCGCAATGCAATCGTGGCAGTTGGGTGAGAGCGAGTGCTGTAAAAAGACCATAGTCAAGTTTGATATAAGGAGGAAGGACGATTGTCATAATTATCTGAAAAGCACTCGCATGTTTTTATCCATCACGTGCAAAAATCGGTTGTGTAACGACTTATCAGCGAATTCGATATGTTGTGGAGTTGGCAGCTGCAACGCATTCTGTTGTGAATGTGATGGCGGTTGCCTTAAAGGCGATATTGCCGAGCAAATGGTAAACAAGTTTGGCAAGGATATCACATTGCTTGAACCTAAACCTAAGAAGTCAAAGGAAAGTTCAGACGATCTTGACAATCTAGACGAGGACTCAGCGATTCTCAGTTAGTCCCTTATTGATTGCGGTTGGTATTGGACTTGCACTTTTAAATAAAATAACTATATTTTGTTTTTTTATTTTGTAAACTCTGCCGTTTTCTTCTCAACATTTGAAGATCGTTTTAAGAATGATGTAAAGTGGATTTGATTCAGTTCAGATTTTGACTAATTATTGTCATTATTTTTGTGATGAGTTTCTGTCTAAATTCAAATGTCACATTGTTCCCTCCTCACTTCGGAGTCAGAATACTAATAGTTAAATCTTCTAATGAGTTTGCTGCACTTTTTCTTTTGTCTTAACATCCTTATTTGTTGTAGAAAATGCATTCGTCATGATCGAAATGATTGGATTCTGCATGATTGAGAATAAATTTGTCTAAATTCACTTGTTATTGTAGAACCGGCTTCATTTGTGTTATAGACTTGAGTTGCTGCAGTCAAAATGCACTTCATAGGTCTAAGTTTATTTGTGATCCTCGCAATGCAATCGTGGCAGTTGGGTGAGAGCGTGTGCTGTAAAAAGACCACTGTTATGTTTAATATAGGGTGGAAGGACGATTGTCAGGATTATCTTAAAAGTAGCCGGATCTTTTTATCCATCACGTGTGCCAATAAGTTGTGCAACGACATTGTATCTTCGGATGGCATCTGTTGTGGAGTTGGCGGTTGCGACGTATTCTGTTGTAATTGTTGTGGCGGCTGCATTCAAGGTGATGTTGGCTTGGAACTAGAAAAAATGTTTGGCAAAAATATCACATTGCTTGAACCTAAAACGAAGAAGTCAAGTTCAGACGATATCAGCGACGACCTCAGCGAATCTCAGTTACTTCTTAATTGATTGCAGTTGGTATTGAACTTGCACTTTTAAATAAAATAACTATATTTTGTTTTTTCTTGAGTAGTTCGTACTTCTTGTCATGTAGAATAATCAGAATACTTTTAAGGGTCATTTAAAGTATGAATAGTTCCGATTTGAAGTATTGGGCTACCTTTATTTTGGCATCAACTGTTTGTTATTATCTTCGGTTTTGTTGCTTGTATTGAGCTACTTAACTGCAGCTCTGTTTTCGCTGCATGCACTTGGACTTTACTCCATTAGGTTTTTTGTTCCTACCACACTTCAACTCACTCTCAAAATTCAAATCCGTGCTTCTTTTGACTTTAATGGGTTCGTTGTCCTCTCTGGCTGTGACAATGTAATCTGAAAATTATCGATTGCTTACGTGGTATTGATATTTATTAAAGATCTACTTGCAATGGATTCGGCATGATGCAAATTCAGTTGCAGTTGGAAAAAGTCATTCGGAACACATGAGCAATTAGGAAAACTCTGTTCGACAGCATTAATTGGCATGTGAATAACGCTAGCTAACTGATTCGTTTCAATTTGCTTGTACAATTAACTAAATACTATACAGCTTCGACATCGAAAGTAAATATCATTTGTAAGAGTGGCGCCAGTTGTGAATTATGCAATACAAATGTGTTTCTAATATTCTCTAGTATCTAGAAGGTACGTAGTAAAAATATTATTGTTATTATTATTATATAACAATATTTATTTTGTAGAGATATAGAGTCTATTAAAAATTTCCATGGTTAACAGTCTGTCATATTTTATACATTACAGAACGGTAATATTCTGAAAATATACTGACTAAATATACAGAAAATACTAAAATATACTAAAGTCTATATTTGGTATATCGGTATAATATTATGTTCCGGTATATTTTAACGTAATATTAAATATTGTATTGATATACCAAATATTGCCTTTGGTATATTTTAGTATTTTTTGGTATATTTATTCAGTGAATTTCTTAATGAATACTGTTCGGTTTTGCTTTTATTACTGTAGCTTTCTATCTTCTTTTTTAATCAATCTCATATTAAATTGCTTTTAAAATAATGGAAAGAAATACATCGAATACTCAAATGAGAAAAATTTGAGTTGCTTGCGAGATTCTTCTTATGATATGTTTGGTAGTCGAAATGTAACGATATTGTAGTTTTTTATATAAATTCAACATTTAAAATATTGAATTTGCAATTGAATTGGACAATTTGTTGTGACATTCTAAACGGATTGTTGCCAAGCAGGCAGAACTGTGCCTAGCCACACTTTGGGAGTGCCTGCAAATTGTGAAGCTTATCAAAAAGGCATTCTGAGAATGCTCGATTTGAAGAGCGCTTGCATCAGCGTTATTCCCAGTTGTTGTCAGCTTCTTCTTTCGCCCTTGCCATTTCTCTTGCCATTCACATTGCGGAGTGTGATGTCAATCACGAATCAGTCGAGACCGAGACGCAGACATCGTTACTCGTTTGCATACAAATTACAGATGCAAGTCACATTTGATTGAAAACAATTTGAAATGATATCGCAGTTGTTTGATGGTGATGCTTGCTTGTGTGTGGGTCTGTTCAAGTGGCTCTATTTTATTTTGCAGGTGCGCATTCACCTCGCCTTGTCTCGAAAGAGGGGCAAATCATGTGCTCGCTTTATTGCTTTTACGTGCAAATTGTTTGTGTTTGCCCCATAAACGATATAAACCAAATTTCTTTAACTCAAATTCTCGCTCTTTGCTGAAATCCATGCTGAGCGTTTCATTTCATTTTCAGCTAAAAGCGAACGCATTCCACTCGCTGCTGTTGTTGTTGCTGGCATTGGCATGCAGCTTACTCATGGCTAAAGGTTGCGTTCAGTTCGCTGCACCTCCTCCCCTCACTCCTCCCTTTGGCTCTTTGCTGCATAGCAGAGCTAATCAAAGCATTTGACAGGCTGACCAACACCTGAATAGGCCGCCTTGTTTTGCCTGCTCGCTTGCGCCTGCATTGTGCGCTCTGCCAATATGCAAATAATTACCAATATGAGCCATCAAACGACCACACACACACACACACGCGTACACATACTAAGATGTGGGTGTGTGTCGTTTGCAGTGTTTGCCAATATGATGGCGGACAGGTTGTCGTTGTTGTTGTTGCTGTTGCTGCTGTGAGAGAGCTCTAATTGTTGTCGTGATTGTTGTTGTTCAGTGCGTTGTCGTGGATTGTGAGCTTGTAAATAAGCCTTAATTATTGCTATTGCAGCCATAAAGCCACCACACAATAAACATGCAAATGCAAGCGTGGGCGTGGCATGCGCCTTACTCGCATGTCCGATAAGCCAATTTGTTAGTGTGCGTCTCTCTCTGTGTGTGTGGTAAATGTTACGGCAATGGCAAAAGCGTTAAGCAACATATTTATAGGTATGCAAAGATTATGTAAGAGGCAGTCAAGAAGTAGGCAGCAACCAGCAACCGGCAACCGACAACCAGCAACAGTTGCCCACTTGCAATTGATGCAGTTCAAATGCGCACTCAATTAGCCTTACAAATTGCCACAATTTGCAGCTCGATTTGAATCAATCGCAGTCGCTTGACCAACGTGATTTATTTAAAGCTTCTCTCCGAGATGAATACGCAATACTTATTGGCAAAACTAATGCACCAATTAGTTGCAGGAGTTTGCCTTTTGAATTCTTCACTAGCTTCTTAGCTCTATCTCTATCTTTCGACTGGCCACATCCATTAAAATTACCATGACGAATGCACAAATTTGTTGCAGTTGAGTGACACGATTTCGTTTGTGACTTTCATTTGGTTTTCTAGTGTTTAGCTGTGTGGTTTACTGATTAACAACATGAGATTTCTGTTAACATTTCTTACAATTTACGTGGTGTGGTTGCAACTGCCGCAAGCTGAAGCGAGGAAGAAAGGATACTGCTGTCTGGCAACATTGCTTTGTTACAGCGTCAGATACCCAACACGATGCACTGAGTTTCCCAATGGCAAACAATTATATTACGGCGATCCAACATTGTGCTATAGCGAACTCTGCGGCGGCTTTAAAACTCCGACACCTTGCTGCGGCAAAAAGAATTGCGACTTTTTCTGCTGCAATTGTAAAGAGTGCAGGAAAAATAGGAAAAAGGTTGCTGGCGACTTTCGGGAAATGTATTACGGCAGAGCTCTCAATGTGTTTGAGCGGGCAACTCTCCCTAAGGTAAATACTCGATTATTGAATGATCGACTTAGTCTAGAAATTCATTTATAATTTCGTTTCCAGTTACCTAATAAGCCGCCCATTCCTTTTAAGTGTGAAGATTTTCCACCTCTACCCAATCATTAGCGAGTTTAAAAAGTTGTAAGAGCTAAATGCAATAAATATAATTTCAATCACTTTCTGATAAGCCAATATTTAAAACTTCTCTCCGAGATGAATACGTGATACTTATTGGCGAAACTAATGCACCAATTTGTTGCAGTTGCAGCTAGAACATTTAATTGGAGTTTGCTTTTTAACTCTATCTATATCGTTCTACTGGCCATATCCATTAAAATTACCATGACGAATGCACAAATTTGTTGCAGTTGAGTGACACGATTTCGTTTGTGACTTTCATTTGGTTTTCTAGTGTTTAGCTGTGTGGTTAACTGTTTAACAACATGAGATTTCTGTTAACATTTCTTACAATTTGCATTCAACTCGCTGTGATGTGGTTGCAACTGCCGCAAGCTGAAGCGAAGAAGAGAGGAGTATGCTGTCTGGCAACAATGGTTTGTTACAGCATCAAAACCGATAGACAATGCCATTGGTTTCCCAATGGCTATCGTGTGAATTACCAAGATCCAACATTCTGTTATAGTGAGCTCTGTGGCAGCCTCAAACTTCCGACACCTTGCTGCGGTGTTAGAAGTTGCAACATTTTCTGTTGCAATTGTGACAAGTGCTGGAAATATAATAATCTCGTAGCGATCGACTTTCGGAACAAATATTACGGCAAAGCTTTCAATGTGTTTGAACGCGCATCAATCCCTAAGGTAAATGTTCGATTGTTAAAATATATACTTAGTCTAGAAATTCATTTCTATTTTCGTTTCCAGTTACCTGGTCATGTATACCCCCCCAATCGCCCCAATCTTTTAGGTTAATGCTCGATTGTTGAAATATCTACTTAGTCTAGAAATTCATTTCTATTTTCGATTCCAGTTACCTGGTCATATATACCCCAAAACTGTATAAAATTAAATGTGAAAAATATTAGTCTTAAAAGGCATTTCGAATAAATTCTGTTGCAGTTGAGCAATGTTTTAAAAACACGGTTTAGTATTCGACTGTTTAACAAATTTGGGTAACATGCAGTTCTACATTCTCTTCGAAATCTATCTATAAATTATAGTGTTGAGAGTGTGAAAAGAAGAGGGATTATATTGCAAGGTTACACTCCTCCTTATCAGAGTCAACCAATACAAACTTTGTTCAACATTTTCATGAGGTATACAATTATTATTGTACCAAACTATCTCGAGGTTTCTATGAACTGTTTCCTTGCTGTTTATGCAGTGCTTTCGATGCATTCTGATATAGTAGTTGCAATGCTAACTTACTTTTATAATACTCATGATAATGTTAAGAGCGATTGAAAAAAATATATCGGCAAAATACATTTGCTGGGGGAGATTAAATACTTACACTTACCTTTGGCATTTTAATACCTACTTCTTTAATGGAGTGTGCTCGACTGTGAAATACCCGCTATCCATTTTGAATAAAAGCAAAACATTGCGGTATTTATTTCTAAATTATACGAAATGTATAGCGTTAAATACTAAAATATACCAAACGATATATTTGGTATATTGATATAGTAGTACATTCAAAATATACCATAGAAATTCACCATATGCGAAATTCACTTGAATAAATACCGACTTAATATACTGCAATATACTAAAAGTATACCAATCGCTATATTTAGTATATTGGAAGTGTGCTCGACTGTGAAATACCCGCTATCCATTTTGAATAAAAGCAAAACAGTGCGGTATTTTTTTAAATTATTCAAAAAAATATACCGTTAAATACTAAAATATACCAAACGGTATATTTGGTATATTGATATAGTAATACGTTCAAAATATACCATAGAGTGCGAAATTCATTTTAATGTATACCGAATTAATATACTGCAAAATACTAAAAGTATACTAATCGCTATAAATATATAGCTATATTTAGTATATTGATATAGTACTACACTCAAAATATACCACAGAGTGGTATATTCAGCTAAAGACTTGTGGTAAGTAGGCGTTTTTCCCCATACCCTTCTACCCTATGGACAACGGGGGTTAAAAGTTGTAAGAGCTAAATGCAATTAATAGAATTTGAATCAATTTCGCTAGCTATGACAGCTGAGAGATGTTTGCGAAAAGTTTTTGTGTAGTTAGCAAAGTGTCATCATGCATTTCGTGCTTCGTTTCTTCACAATTTGCATTCTACTTGAATTGATAGTGTTGCAAAGAAGGGACTGTGTTGCAAGTCCACACTGCTCACATTCTACATTAACCATCCAGATAAATGTAACCGTTTTATTGGCTTCAGACAACTCGATGATAATCCCCAATCCTGTTTTGCCCGCCTTTGTGGAAAACTCAAACTTCCGACACCTTGCTGTGGAATAACGTCTCGATCTTGCGATAAGTCTTGCTGTAATTGCAATAAATGCGTTGATTGGAATCTTGATGTTTTTGGCGTTTTCCTAGAGAAGTATTACGGCAAAGTGCATCATCTGAAAGTCGTAACTAAATTAAGTAATGAATAAATCATAAATCAAGAAAAGTATAAGCATAAATACAAAGCTTTCAAATCAAATAACATTGCATATTTATCGAACACTCTCGCAGTGTGAATCACTTGAGTTGGAACAATATCAGATTACAATTGAACTGCTGCCACAATTAATGACTTCTGCCTTCTGACTCAGATAATCGCACGATATTAGTTTACATTCAATTACGCAAACATTTACCTCAAATGGGGCTGACATATGTTAACACACAGCGATGGGAACAGAAGCGTTGACGTTGTCATAATTAGAACGTGCTGCACCACAGTGCACACATAAACGCTCATCAAATCCACTTAAACTCGGTAATGGCTACAGATCGACCCCTTCTCGTTGCCTTCCTTCCATTCCTTCGTCCCTTTGCTGCGTCAATTGGTTTTATTTGCCATCAACTGGCAGCAAAACACGCATACGACTCGTTGCACCGTTGCACAGCAATGCGTGTGTGTGTGTCTGGGTGTGTGTGTGTGTTCGTAGTGTGGCGTTTAAGTGCCGCTTGGCCTAGCCAAAGGTGCAATACGAGCAACGCCTGGCACAGAGGACGATGATAGCCCCCAAAATATGGAATAGAGGGAGTCCTCTGCTGCTCGTTTGTTGGCGCTGTTTGCCTGCGGCTGGGCAAGGGAAGCGAATTTCAGTCGCTTCTCTCTGTACTCCTCTCTGTGTGCCAGTGTGAAGTTGGTGTCCGTGTGATTTTTGCACTGATTTGCGTTTAATTGAATTTTGCGCTTGACACAGATGCTGTTTGCTGCCCTGCCCAAAGTCACACACGCAACGCTCTGCTCTCTGCTCGACTCGAAGTGGAGTCATCAATTTGCCAAACTCATTTAATCAAACGGAGATTGGGGCCTACTTATAATGATTACGAATTGCCACTAAACGGGAGGGACATAAATCAAGGCGACTCCTAGAGACTGGTCAATGAACCAGCGTAAAAGAAGTCGAAAGAAATGCTAAAGACAAACTCGGAATATGTTCGTTGTTGGAGGGCAATTTCTCCACTGTCTGAGTATCTGGCTATCGGTCTATAACCATTAATGATGTGGCCCACAAGCCGCCGATACTCGCACACACGAGTACGTGCCTCAATGCCGCAGTTGAAAATGTAGATGGAGTTGCCACTGACTGTGGCAGACAGTGTCTGAGAGTGAGTCCTGGGGGCAGTCCTAGGCCTAGGCGAGCGAAAGAGGCATCCAGTGAAAACAGTGCAAGAAATGCGCGAAGCGGAAACAACTTAATGACGCGCGGCGCTAATGGTTCACTTAAGCACCCACATAAGTTTACCGCTCTCACTCGCTCTCTTGCTCTCTGGTTGGACAAAAACAAAGCGACAAAAAATACAAAACGAAAGAGCAAAAAAAAAAGAAGAAAACATAGCTCCAATTTGCACATGCAAAAGCAACGTTTGAATACGCTTATAAAGAAGTAAATAAAGTGAGAAGCTGTTAAGAAATATAACAAATAACCAAATTAGTATAGGAATAGTTAGCAAAGAGAGACTTGTAAATGGAAAAGAATAATAGTTCGTTAAAATGCATATACATATTTAACTAGAAATGAAAAATAGGTAGGTAATATTAATGTTTGTAAAATTTGAGTGAAAGAGTAGATATATTTATGAAAATGTAACTGCAATAACTACCAAAGTAAAACACTTTTTTTTAGAAAAATTAAAGTTTATTTTGTTCCTTCAAAAAACAATGTTTTATCAAAACGCGGAATTTCTTTTTTTCACAATATTCGAAGTAACTTCGCTTAAGATGCTATAATTGACAAATTAATGGTCCGATGTAGGGACGATTTAAATTTATAACTGAAAAGTAGAATTCCGTTTAAAAAGTATTTTTAGGATTCATATTATTTGGTAGGATTTATATTAATATAATATATGATAATATGATAGATATATAATCGACATATAAGCACAAATTAGAGAGAGATTAACTTACATTTTAAAAAATTCTGTTTGATTGTTCCCTCGATATTCTTACTATGAAATGCGCTTTGTCTAAGAGCTCTCTGCTTTGTTACATAATCATCCAGAAAAGTATTTCACTCCTAACAAAAGTGTATGAAAAAAAAAGAGAAAAAACTTGCAAAACCCTGAAGCCCCTCCTTTAACTTTACTACTTTTTTCAACACTGCTCCGGTTTTTTATTTTTGCCTTGCCTCAACACATTTTAGAGGCGTCGCAGAGCAGAGCAGAGGAGAGGATAGGAGAGGGGAGAGTTAGAAGTGCTTCTTGTGGGTTGTTCGACACCAAGAGCAACACCAACAACCAACACTCCGTGTTGTCGTTTTGCCCGCCAAAATCAGCGTGTCCCCTTCCTCTACACATGCTGTGCGTACTTCAGTGCTTGGCCTGGTCTGGTCTGCCTACTCCCCGCCTTCCCTCCCCCGTAGTCACCCCTTGGATTTGCTCTGCTTCACTGACGTCGCACAGTAATAATTTCTCGCTAATGGTGTCCTAAATTGTCAAGAAATATGGAACCATTTGAATGTGGCCTCCCCTCAACGCTCTCTACACAGTGTGAGAGCATGTGGGTGTGCCAAATACATATACACATACTCGTGTGTGTGTGTGTGTGTGTGTGTGTTACAAGTATATGAAATGCTGTTGCTGAGTGCGCGGCTTTTAGTTCGTTTGTGTTTTTGACTTCCGGTTAGCCATTCGGCCAGAAATGTCTTTGTTTTCTATTTCGACTTCTTTTACAAAGCACATCGGGGCGAAGGGGAAGTGGGCGTGTCACAGGCATGGGGCGTGTGGGCGTGAAGTTGGCCCTGTTTTTGACATCTGAAAGTGCAGCATGAGTGGGAAGAAAAGTCTTGAAGGTGGAAACTGACTTGAAATGTAGTTTAAAATAAATACTAAATGGAATTTAATATTGAATGCAGCAGATCAACACATCAATGATTTAAAGCACTTGTTGCATACTTCTTACGTTATTCGGGCTTACGTTACGGCTACGTTATGCTTACGTATCATTCATTCAGTGGAAAAGAAAGAAATCATTGTTATCGCCTCTTTGTCTCAGAGCTTTGCTGTGTGGTAAATACCCTCAAAGATGACACCGCATTCATCTCCAGAGATGAACAGAGAAAAGCAGAAAGAACAGAGTGCGGCAAAGGGAGGGAGAGAGGGGACTGCGAGGAGTGTGTTGAAGCGTTTATGCCAACACAGACGTAAAAAATCTGCTACTTATAAATTATGTTTATTTATTTATTATATTTTTGAAACAGCTGCGCTCAACTACGCAGCGTTTTGTCGTCGTCGTCATCGTCGTCGTCCTCTTCTTCATTTTTTTTTTTGCCCGTCCGACTGTCAGCGAATATCCTGCAGGACTGCAGGACAACCGCCGGACTGCTGGCATAACAATGCTTTCGCTTTTGGCTGCTGCGTCCTTAACGTTTCTTCTGCTTTCACTTCTCGTCTCGTCTCGTCTAGCTGTTTTTTTTTTTCATAAATCTGTAAAGAAAGAAAGATGAAAAAATACGTTGTACAAATGTTGTTGACAGCGGACAAAACGGACAATGGACAACAGACAACAGGACAGCGGAGCAAAGAACTTCACAAAGGACATAACAGAGCGTAGAACATCGAGCGTAGAGCGTAGAGAGAGCGAAGACAAGGGACAGTCCTTGAACGCAGCAAGAACGTGGATACACTCCTCAAGCTGGCCATTTAGTTAGTGTCTGCGTGCGTAAAAAATAAAATAAGACGAGGGTAGCCCCAATTTGGCTGCCCAAGCTGGCTGAAGATTCGAAATTGCGGTAGTTTGAATGGACCCTCGAGGCGTTTATTGGGCATTTGTTGCTAATAATGCCATCGATGTGACACACTCACTCGCCAAACACTCGGACCTAGAACTACGTACATACATACATACATACATATATAGTATATATAATACCCAGAGGGTCGGAGAACAACTGACTTCAGCTTCAACTGACAATGCAAAGCTGCCACATAACTCAATGGACTGGCATCAGTTAATTAGCTCAACATCTATTCAACTGAATGCCAATAATGCAAATTGAACACAAAGCCAAGAAACACTTAAATTGTCGCAACTAAATCCTAGTTGAATCTATTAATATTAAAGTGTTTGCAAGCACTTCAAAATTGTTATTTAGTTTTTCTTTTTACACACGCTACCCAAAAAGTAGAATGGAATTATAACTTTGTGCTTCTAGGAAATGTAGGTAACAAGCAGAGGAAGGCAACAACCGAGACGATATAGCCATGTCCCTTTGTCCATCCGTATGAACATTTATATTTATAGGCTATATGATTCCTGAATTTGGTAGTAATCAGATGCAAATTTTAGAAGTAAAGAATAATAATAATAATAGAGAATAATTAAGAAAATACTTTTGTATGGGGTAAAATACCTACTTACTATCGTTCTTAGTTGGTTTGGCTGACAATGTGGTATATTTTGCACATTATGGTATATTTTGAATGTTATAATATTTACTATATTTGGTATATTTTGCACTCGATGGTATATTTTCAATGTGATATATACCAAAAATATACAAAGTATTTGCGCTCTATGGTATATTTTGAATGTAGTACTATGCAAATATACCAAATATATCCATTGGTATATTTTCAATATTTTTGCGGTATATTAATTGGGTATATTTTACAATCTATACCACACTGTTTTGCATTTATTCCTAATGGGTATATTTACAATATTTTGTGGTATATTAATTTGGTATATTTTACAATTTATACCGCACTGTTTTGCTTTTATTCCTATTTCATACTCGAGCACACTCGACTGTACCTTTGATACTTTTTTTTATATATTTAGCAAGCATTTCTAAATGTAATTGGTTTAGTTTTTCTTTTTATAATTCAAATAAATTGTCTTCAATGACTAAATAAGTTCAACTTTAAAGTAAGATCATATTTACAGCTTCACACTTAGTGCGCTTTGTTTGACTCTCATTTAAATCGAACTTGGAAATATTTTACAATCTCAGTAGTCTTGCCTGGCATCGTTGTCAATATTAAAAGTATTTCTAAAATATAAATTTCAACATCTCTCTTATAGAAATGGATATCAAGAATATGCTGATTCTATCGCCAACGACTTTGACGTTTCAAGCACCGTTTCCATTCTACCAGAAGCGTCAGCTGAGTCTGCTCAATCTGAGCGAGAAGATAATGGTCTACTCCATTGAGGTGGACAATCCGAAGCTCTTCGAAGTGATGCCTTTGAGAGGTGTTCTAAACACATACGCCACCATTGAGTTGGCCATTTTGATGAAGCCAGTGACGGGAAATCTGCCAGCCAGCAGACTGACTGTGAAATACATGGAGAAACCAGAGAACTATTTAGAGAGTCTGCCACAGAATTGGAGTGGAGCATATACAACTCAAGTGGATATGTTGCTGATGAATTATGTGGCTGATGAGAAAGACTTGAAGAACATGGCAGTTGATGGCGATGGCAGTCCCGATTTGGATGATCTGATCAAGCGTTTGCAACGCTATAAACCTGTGTGCACCAACTGCTGCCTGAAGCGCAATAATCCAAAGGCAAACGAATCCAAGTCTAGACTAAGACAGCTCTTTTGGCCACTTTGCCTGGCTGCTTTATCAGTCGGAGGTTTGTAAATTGAATGAATGAGTGAAAAAGTACCTTAAATATTATTTCTTTGTTGCAGTTATTGTTGCCCATCAATGTGTGGTTGCGTGGTCTGATGACAGTGCCAACAAGATCTTTTAAATGTGCCACAAAGGAGAAGAAAGAGGAGGACGAGGAGGACGACAACAATGCAAACCAATTATTGAATTATGCAAATAGAAAACAAAGCCACAGGCAACGGCAACGTCTCTGCTCTGCTTTGGTTTGCTGATAAATCAATCATACGCGCCGTTGGCTGCGGCTTTAAATCAACTTACCGGTTGTCTGGCTGATTAACTCGACTGCTATTTAACCCACACACACGCACATCATACAAACACACACACACACACGATGTGAGTATACACTTATGTTGCGATTTATTTATAAGGCAATTATTGCCACAATTAATTTCTAATTGCATTCTAGACGCGTTTTGACCATGTTGCTGTTGCTGTTGCTCTTGGCATTGCAACTTTAATTAATTTGAGCTGTCATTGTCTTGGCTTCTTGCTTTATGGGGCCAATTAACATTTTGTGTATGTGTGTGTGGGCCAACTCAATTCAATTTGCAGCCATTTGTGCTATCAAAATCGCCATGCAAATCTTCCAGCCAAATTGAACCCCCGAGGTTTGCCACTAACGATCTCTGTCCTGTGCTGGGTTGATGGCTAGGCCAATTCATATTTATTTTATACAGTTTGCACACAAAAATGGGGCAGAGGACATCAGCAAATGCAGCCAAGTATCCCAAATGGCTGCTTTGCTTTTTTTTTCATTTCTCTCTCTGGTGTCGCTATTATAATAAGTCCACAGTGAATGCAGACAGAAGCGAAAGGATAACAGAGCAATGGATAGACAGCATCTTCCTCTCTAATGATGCTGAGTGCAAATGCCATAATGAGCAATTCCTTCAGATTGTTGTTGTCTCAGGTGAGGCAGCTTTAAAAGAGGCAACGGCAAATCATTGAACGAAATTCAATTTTGTGGCCTCAATTTATGGCGCAGAGAGAGAGAGAAAGAAAGAGAAGGCCACAGTCTGTGCTGTCCATTTGATGCACTCTTCTTCTCGTTGTTGTTGTTCCGCTTTATCACAGTCTGAATTTATGTGACATAAGGAAGTCCGAAACAGAAGAACCCTCCGTCTTCTCTCTTCTCTTTTTGCCCTCCTCAGTCAGTCACTTGATTGTATTGAGAAATGAATGAAATTAGAATGTCTGATGGCATTTTGAATTGGATTTCGGCGTTTGTTTTTTGCTCCCCTTCCCCTCTCTCTCTCTGTTTGTTGTCTCCCTTTTGCTTCCTCGTTTTGGGTTTTCTGTTTAGCCTGGCCTTTTTGTATATTCTCCTTGTTTGCTGGCCAATTTCAGGCGACACCACAAGACAGACCACAAAATGGCGTACACTCGCCTCTTGTCCTCTTTGCCTCAGCTCTGCGGTAGTCCTCCCTCCCTTGCCCCCCTTTTTTGGCTTGTCCCATTGCCTTTGATTGCTGTTGCATGTCAAAATGAAAATATTTTGTTGTAACTACACTAAAAGAAAGCAAACAAAATTGTAAATGAAACAACTTTGCGCCAACTTAAATGCCGTTTTCGTAGTCACAAATAATATGAAGGATTTATATATAATATATTTTGTTTTAGATTTCAATTCATTTTAAATATTTATTAAGTGAAGAAACTGTACAATTTAATTAGTACTCAACACAGGAATAGTAAATGAAAATTAAACCAAGTACGATTTTGTTTTAGAAATTCTAAATTTAAAATTGTTGACAAAACCTGTTTGTCAGCTGTATTTTGTTGCGGTGCAACACAGTCGAAAAGTTAAAGTTTTTGAAGCGATACGCTACAATGTCATAAAACATTATTGACATTTCAATTGCAGAGCATTTTTAGTGTGTCTGAAACTGAAGTCAGAGTACGATAACGATATTTCTTGATGGCATTTTTGTTGCTGCTTCGTTGCTGCTGTTGCTGCTGCTGCATGTGGTTAAATAATTTGATGTCTGTGTTGTCACGCCGTTTCTTTTAAGCAGCCCGCGGGCACGCTTACCCCGCTCTCATCCCTCCCCTTGTGGCTCATTAAATTGTTGAGACAAAATGTTATTTAAGGCGACGGCCAAGTGGTTTGTTGTTTGCTTGCCCTCATGACCAGGCTTGTGTTTTGCTTTTGTTTTGAAGCACGGAGCACGCATAAAACCTGGGCAACAGCCGCAAATACAAGACAAGTTTGTGCTGTTGTTCTTGTTGTTGTTGTTGATGTTTTTGGCCAAAAGTTTTACGAGCTTATCCAGAAGAATAAAAGCGACGACGAGCATGATGAAAAACATACAAAAACACGTGCCAATAAGGTTGACTGCAACATCAACAACAACAACAACACACAAACGTTGCGAGAATTAAAACATGCGCCAGACAGACGGCCAAGAAGATAGCAGACTTGGCCAAAAGCAGCTGCTTGGCGGGTCACGATAGGCGCTCCCGCTTCAGGTGGAAGAAAAAAAAAAGTTATAAGGTGCCAAAGGCCGTAAAAGATGCAATCAAAATCAAACTGATTTGTCTCCGGGGAGCATTGCCAACTTTTATGTTTACGAGAGCCAGAGTCATAGAAACTTCAAAATGCATAAGAGGCTTAATGTCAACGACTAAAAGATACCCTAGAAAGGAGACTAAGCTATGAAGTTAGTATTTCAAATTTAATCTAAATAAAAGACGGATTGAATTTCTTAATAATTTGATCAATAATTTTCTATATAAAATACCGATTGAATCTTTTGACTGTCAATACAATTTGAAAGTGAAAGTTATTTACTTTACAGGGTATCTAATGAAATAGTTTACAAGCAATGCAATGCTCTTTGCGGAAGGCATTAGAATAGCTGCAGACAGGAAAGTAGAGGCTACGCCCGTTGGACTGGCTTTAATTAGACAGTCGTGAACTCGGTTAAGTTATGACTCGACAGACGGCAGACTTTGGTGGTTCCTTCACTGTGGCAATGGCCTCGGGTCGAGTCGTGAAATTTATGCGTTAAAATTGCATAATTTGCACTCACACACAAATACATAGAAGATTGTGCGGGTTGGCGAGGGGAACACTAAAAGTTTGCACATAAATTTAAGAGTCAAGGTAAGAGGGCAAACTTTTGACTGCTGTTGCTGCTGCCCCCATTTGCTGCATGCCACACTCCTCCACTGCTTCTGCTTCATATTGAATTAAACACTTTGTGTGTGTTGCTCTACTTATTGCCGCCTCCGAAGTGTCTCTTGATGCCAGCAATCTGTGGGATGCGCTCGCCCACAAACACGTACATACAACTAAACTGAGATACAAACTCACACATACACATTAAGAGATGTGTATACACACTATAGATACTCGTACGATTCGTTTTTAATTTCCTGTTTCAGTTGCTGTTTCAGCTCCAGCTCCTCCGATTGCTGTCGGCTTCAGTCTGCTCTGCTCTTTTATCGACGAGGCCCCCAAAAAGCCTGTCGCTATATTTTCCCCCCAATTGCAAATATAGCCAAATTTTTTGTAGTATTTGTTTTCCTCGTTGTTGTTGTTGTTGTTAGTGTTGTTGCTGTGGCATTTTAAGTGAATTTTTTGTTTGCCACGCGGCTTTCTCGTTGCCTGCCGCCTCTCTAATAGTTTTTACTGCAACTTTATTTAGTGCTCTGTCTATGACATCCCCAACGCTAGACTCTCTCCTCTCTCTTTCTCTGGTTCTTCTAGCATTTCGGTGCCGTTCATTTCCATTCAATTTTCCCTGTTTCTCACTTTTCTCTTTCGTTTTTTATTTGCACCATTTTTGAACATTTTGCAATGAATTTCACTCCGTCCGTCCGCTGTCTGAATGTCGCTTTGTCTGCCGGCGTTTTTATGAAGATAAAAAGCTCAACGAATCTGCAATGGCAACGGAAACGGCATTGGCATTGGTCTAGGCCATGGCTCTGCAACGCTTATGTCCGACTACCAACTACCGCCTGTGGCTAATGGGGCGTATGCCCTTAGCCTCTCTCTTTCAGCCAGCCAAAAATCGCAACAAAAAAAAGAGGGAAGGAGAAGTGCAACGCGGAGTTTGTTTTGCTGGAATTGCAATAATTGTTTATTGACAACAATGGATTTAAATTGTTATCGGCGTCAGCTGCGAAACAATTATGAATGCTCAACGCAAGAGCGAATGGAGTGAACGAACTGAATTGAGTGTGATTGAATTTCTCAAATTTTGAACTTGACAATTCAATTGGTTACATCCTGAAAAGCAACGAAAATATCTAAAGGGTGCAATTTTATCAGCTATATAGAGATAGGAACCTTATCGACAATTTTCTACAAATTTTCTGTATTTTGTTTTAGCAAAGAATTTAATAATTTATAATTATAAAATATATAAAATTTGGTTTTTATTTCTTTCATTTACAGCACTCTATGGTAAAAGCTTCTATAGGATAATGAAGATTGTAAAGAATGCCACATTAATGCAGCATCTACTTGAAGAAAACTTTCTAATGGCAACTTAATATACAACGCGTCGAATACAGGAAATACCTAAATAATTAACTATAGCAATATTAATTTTATTTGTAATTGTAAAACTAAAAGTAAATACAATTAAAATAAAATTATACAATTATACATATGTATACGCAATTAAATATTTAAAGATACATGTAATTATTTAAACTTAAGCAATCTTGCGAGATTGCATTTTGAAATAAATGTAATAATTTTGAATTTTAATGGATTTTCTTTTTTGGAGCCTGGCATCAAATTTGAAATTGGCGCCCAACAATTAAATTTTTTGTTGCATACTTTGAGGGTGCGTCATAGACAGTTTTTTAAAAAATGGCTACATCTCGGCCATATCCTGTCGGATTTTTAAAGGACACATATTGCTAGGATCGCAAGGACCAACTCTATCGAGTGGCATCAAAAAAACATGGGGTCATCTAAGAATCCAACACTTGGAATTTTTTCGTTCGCGGCTTAAGGAAACAAGTTAAAAATTGCCAAGTGCAGGATATCTCAGGAACTACAAGGACGATTTGAATGTCCTTTGGCAGGATCATAGGGCTTTTGAAGAGATTTCGTTTGACACACGGCCCGTAAGGATCAGACAGGATACGGCCGAGATATACGCTATTTTCTTTATTCAAAAAAGTCCTTGTAACTTGGCTGTTTGCAGGACATTCGTCCTTTTTAGTATGCCAATCAATTTTTATTGGTTAGAGTTATCCTTATGCCAAAGGACATCGCGATCGTCCTTCAAATGACCGAGACACGGTAGGAATTCGCATTTTTTGCCAATTTTTCTATGCCCACCCCTTGTAAAAATTTGAAGTCCTTTTTTTTGGAAAAATCCTTAGAATCCTTGAATGCCAATCGATAGTCCTAGATGGCCTGATTACAAAAAGGTAAGTCTTGCTAAGATCCCTAAATAATTGGCCGAGCTATGGCTAATAAACAAAACAATTTGAAATTCGCGCCAACAAAATTCAAAATTTTTGTAGCATACTTTGAGGGTGCGCCATGGATAGATAGTGTTTCGAAAAATGGTTATATCTCGGCCATATCCTGTCAGATTTTCAAAGGACACATATTGCTAGGATCACAAGGACTAACTCTGTCGATTGGCATCAAAAAAGTATGGGGTCCTCTAAGGATTGAACACTTGCAATTTTTTCGTCAAAAGCTCAAGAAAAAAAGTTAAAATTTGCCAAGTGCAGGATATCTCAGGAACTACAAGGACGATTTGAATGTCCTTTGGCAGGATCATAGGGCTTTTGAAGAGATTTCGTTTGACACACGGCCCGTAAGGATCAGACAGGATACGGCCGAGATATACGCTATTTTCTGTATTCAAAAAAGTCCTTGTAACTTGGCTGTTTGCAGGACATTCGTCCTTTTTAGTATGCCAATCAATTTTTATTGGTTAGAGTTATCCTTATGCCAAAGGACATCGCGATCGTCCTTCAAATGACCGAGACACGGTAGGAATTCGCATTTTTTGCCAATTTTTCTATGCCCACCCCTTGTAAAAATTTGAAGTTCTTTTTTTAGAATGATCCTTAGAATCCTTGAATGCCAATCGATAGTCCTGGTTAGCCTGATTACAAAAAGGTAAGTCTTGCTGAGATTCATAACGATTTGGCAGAGATATGACAAAAAAACCAAACAGTAATTTTGAATTTGGCGCCGCAAAAATTAAATTTTTTGTTGCATACTTTGAGGGTGAGCCATTGTTAGTTTTTCGAAAAATGACTATATCTCGGCCATATCCTGTCGGATTTTTAAAGGACACATATTGCTAGGATCGCAAGGACCAACTCTATTGAGTGGCATCAAAAAAACATGGGGTCCTCTAAGGATTGAACACTTGCAATTTTTTCGTCCGAGGTTCAAGAGGAAAGGTTAAAATTTGCCAAGTGCAGGATATCTCAGGAACTACGAGGACGATTTGAATGTCCTTTGGTAGGATCATAGAGCTCACAAAAAGATTTCGTTTGACACATGACCCGTACGGATCAGACAGGATACGGCCGAGATATACGCTATTTTCTGTATTTAAAAAAGTCATTTTAACTTGGCCGTTTGCAGGACATTCGTCCTTTTGATTATGTCAATGCCTTTGTATTTATAAAAGCTATCCTTATGCCAAAGGACATCGCGATCGTCCTTTAAATGACCGAGATACGGTAGGATTTCGAATTTTTTGCCTTGTAAAAATTTGACGTCCATTTTTTGGAAAGATTATTAGAGACCTTAAATGAGACCTTAAGACTGGCTCCAGATTCGATGATGCTTTCGCTAGCCTTTCCTTCGATTTTATTTCGAATCGATCTTAGAAGTAGCTGACCATATGGCGTTTTACTTGTACCGCTAATCCGTGCTAGGATTTCCTCCACATTGGTTATAAAGGTTGTAAAGGTTTTGGATTACCAACGTATACAGGTAAAAAACGAATTGCGTCAGGTATCTTCAGTGATGATAGGACATCAAGTTGATTAACATTTTGCTCTCCTTGATCTGACGTATTCTGATGAAGAAGACGTAGATGATTGATCTTCTTGTCTTGTTACGATGGCCTCTATATTCTAGGATACACTGGTGTTGTTTCCAGATCGACTCCTGATATTTGGAATACGGTCTTTTGCTCCTCTCATGGTAGCTACTATCTGTTAATTAGTATTTACTATAAGTAAAGAATATATATTTTATATTTCAAATGTACGTGTAACAAAACCAAGGTACGTATATAGATATATTGTTGTATCTGGTACTTAAATTGCACCTAAATATTATATATTATATACAAATATCGTTTCGAACATGTTTCAACTACACGTTAAAAGGTTTGACCACATATAATTGCCCTTAGTCTGTGAGTCACACTGAAACACAAAACTAACTGCAACTATATCAAACATGTTTCAGGACACGCTCGATCGGTTTGAGCACGTATTGTTGTTCTTAGTATGTGAGTTGCACTGAAACAAAAAACTAACTGCAACTTTCTCAAACGTCTTCCACGAAACGTTCGATAGGCTTGAACATATATTGTTGTTTTGCGCGTCACAACGCATCGATTTTTGTTGTATAAATTAATTTATTACTGTTATTTAAATGCGCTTTCACAGCGTTTGAAAATAGAAGAGGGCGATCTTTTCGATTCCGGTTAACCTCGATAGCTCTTAACTAGTAAACAGTGATTTCTTAAAAAATACCAAATATCTCATTAAGTGTAACTTACAAAATACCAATATATCACATTAAGTGTAACCAACTTATAATTCTGAATATCTACATTTTGGTATACGTTTCGTGTTTAAATAGCATATTCTTGAATCTCCGCTTTCGGTCACCCTGGTCCGACATGGTCAGCTGCTGCGTAGCACACACAAAATATAATTCGACGACTGTTCGTACGGAAAAGAACTTCCCGATTCTGTCTTCTCTTTTGTCGTTTTTATAACTATTGTTCCCGATTGTGTACAGTCGGATCGTGCCTCTTCGAGTTTGTCGTAGACTCTACATCTCGTGCAAGATGATTTTGCAAAAACTTGTATTGTTTTTGTTATTTTATTTCGGTAAAAATTTCAATAATTAAATGTGGTATTCGTTCACTTTCATTTCCTTACATTTCAGCAAATTGCAATAAAATACATTTTTTTGCCTCAATACGTAGTGACCCATGTTTGACCCTTGGAAATCGTCCGCGACCATCACTGGAGGTACCGAGTAGTACATTTATGTATGGCGGTGATCTGTTTACAGCCACTCGACATCATATAATACCACTTTCTACTTTGCGGAGTTTTTTCAATGCTGCAACACAAAATGCGAGATTACCTTCTCCAATCGGAGTATACTTGTACGATCGTTTACGTTCAATCATATCCCAAATTTCTTCTGCAGGAACAACTATACAAAACCTTCCTTCTACTGTAAGTAGTATATTGCCTATCGAATTGGATGTAACTGAAGAAATGTATGTGGCATTATTATGGATGCCAGGAAATATATTTCTTGGACCTGTACCTCATCTGCGAATTGATGATCCTGGTGAAGAGTTTGAACTAATGTCGTCTGAAATAATCCATGATGTCAATCTTTATAGAACATACCGCACTCTTTATCGTGATATGCGGGAATATATTCGAGATCCAAATAACGAACAATTATTGGACGTTATACTGAGAAATTTAGATATTGTTAATCAACGAAGAAGTCCTTTTGCATTTAATCCCAACGACTGGGGATATAGAAATGGACTTTTTTTTATCCAAGCACGAACCGAACACCGTCACGATGAACTAAGGAGAAAAAGACAAGCGCGCACACTTGCGACATTATCGAAAATGCCATCCTCAGTTTTGTCTGCCGCATACGATGTCTGCGAAGTAATTAAACGTCAATGGTCGACCGCTAACGATTATTCAGTACGATACATATAATAATGTAATGCAAAAATGGCTATAACTAAGACTATTATAAAAAAGAAATATTATACCGAATGGTATGAGGTATATGGTAATATACCTTTACAGAGAACTACCCTTACCGAATGAATGAAAGCATTGTGCGATAATAGCAAAACATGTGAATTTTATATGAAAGACGACGTGGAATTATATATAGCATATAGTTGTGGTGTATGTTTAATATAAGCCTGCTTTCACACACGCACACACACTCACACAAATATGAAGCGAATGAAATCAAAATGACGGCAAATGTAGAAACACTGTAAACATTATTGTAATATTTCTTTATTTCAAATAAATTTTTTATATTTATACGCAAGCGCGAAAAAGCGTGAAAAAACATTTTGATTTTCTTTTCTAATTGGCGTTATTTACGTTCTAATTGATGCTAGAATTATTTGTTAACGGAAAAAGTTCCTTTTAAGAGTGTTCTAGAATAAAATCAATAATTTTTTTGGAACCATTGAACATGCATAAAATCATATACATGTACGATTCAAAGAACAATGCGACGTGACCCCCAGTTCTAAGAATTGAAAAAGCTGAACTCTGAAATGAAAAAATCTCGAGCTCGAATTTTTCGGTAGATAGAAAAAAAGTTGCAAAGTTGTAAATTTATGATCCTCAATATAAAATTAAACATATGTCGGCGCATTGAAACTGCGTGGTTGCGAATGTATGTGTGTGTGTGTGCGAGTACACATTTTCGGGTATTTCACCAGAGTGATAATATTGCATCAGCCTCTTGCGCTGTGAGTGTGTGGTTGCCAGGCAACCGTTGTCAGGCGACCGTTGCTTGGATGTTGTCGCTTTAAGAAGTACCGTTGTAGCGAGGCGACAGCGTTGTGTCGCTGTCGCCGATCGTGGTTCGGTAGTATGTACAGTAGGTAGAGAATTAGACGCAGGCAGTTGTGTACCAGAACTTGAAGTGTGTACCAGACATCGTCAAGGGTGGCAGATTTCGACACTCAACTCACACCCATAAATTTTTGAGTGCCGGTGCTACTTAGCACTCGCAAACCGAGTGAGAGATACACACTTACTGAAAATCATGCGAGTGCTGCGAGTATGAGTCATTGTCATACTCAGGCCTTTCTTGCACTTGCCTATTCGGCACCCGATCATTTTAGGCACTCGGCTTGTACACACTTGTGTCTTGCCGGTGGTTGTTCTTCGTGCAACCGATCATTTTAGACACTCATGACGAAATGGCTTGAGGCTTATGAGTATCTGTTCAAATTCTGAAATACACCCAAGTGTCTTGCTCAGACACCCAAGTGTTTTGCTCAGACACTCGGGTGTTTTTCCCCCACCCCTATTGATGCTTGTGTGTCGCGGCTCGCGGGTAGATTTTATGACTTTTGACTTCTTTGAATGATTTTTGGGTGTTTTTTTTACTTTGACAAATGGTCAAATAAAATATCAGGTGGTTTTTCCTGAAATTTATGGAAATTGATCAAATTTGCAAAATACCCTTTTGTAATTATATAGGCATTTACAATAGTGTTATAAACAGATAATAAAATTTCTGATTTTCCGGTAATGGTCATGGACAGTTTCTTGAAAAATGGCTATATCTCGGCCATATCCTGTCAGATTTTCAAAGGACACATATTGCTAGGATCACAAGGACTAACTCTGTCGATTGGCATCAAAAAAGTATGGGGTCCTCTAAGGATTGAACACTTGCAATTTTTTCGTCAAAAGCTCAAGAAAAAAAGTTAAAATTTGCCAAGTGCAGGATATCTCGAGAACTACAAGGACGATTTGAATGTCCTTTGGCAGGATCATAGGGCTCATGAAAAGATTGTATTTGACACATGGCCCGCAATGATCAGACAGGATACGGCCGAGATATACGTTATTTTCTGTATTTAAAAAAGTCCTTGTAACTTGGCTGTTTGCAGGACATTCGTCCTTTTTAGCATGCCAATCAATTTTTATTGGTTAGAGTTATCCTTGTGCCAAAGGACACCACGATCGTCCTTCAAATAACCGAAATACGGTAGGACTTCGCTTTTTTGTCCAATTTTTCTATACTCACCCCTTGTAAAAATTTGAGGTCCTTTTTTTGGAAAGATCCTTAGAATCCTTGAATGCCAATCGATAGTCCTAGATGGCCTGATTACAAAAAGGTAAGTCTTGCTAAGATCCCTAAATAATTGGCCGAGCTATGGCTAATAAACAAAACAATTTGAAATTGGCGCCAACAAAATTCAAAATTTTTGTAGCATACTTTGAGGGTGCGCCATGGATAGATAGTGTTTCGAAAAATGGTTATATCTCGGCCATATCCTGTCAGATTTTCAAAGGACACATATTGCTAGGATCACAAGGACTAACTCTGTCGATTGGCATCAAAAAAGTATGGGGTCCTCTAAGGATTGAACACTTGCAATTTTTTCGTCAAAAGCTCAAGAAAAAAAGTTAAAATTTGCCAAGTGCAGGATATCTCAGGAACTACAAGGACGATTTGAATGTCCTTTGGCAGGATCATAGGGCTTTTGAAGAGATTTCGTTTGACACACGGCCCGTAAGGATCAGACAGGATACGGCCAAGATATACGCTAATTTCTGTATTTAAAAAAGTCCTTGTAACTTGTCCGTTTACAGGACATTCGTCCTTTTTAGTCTGCCAATCAATTTTAATTAGTTAGAGTTATCCTTGTGCCAAAGGACATCGCGATCGTCCTTCAAATTTCCGAGATACGATGGGACTTCGCATTTTTAGCCAATTTTTCTATGCTCACCCCTTGTAAAAATTTGAAGTTCTTTTTTTGGAATGATCCTTAGAATCCTTGAATGCCAATCGATAGTCCTGGTTAGCCTGATTACAAAAAGGTAAGTCTTGCTGAGATTCATAACGATTTGGCAGAGATATGACAAAAAAACCAAACAGTAATTTTGAATTTGGCGCCGCAAAAATTAAATTTTTTGTTGCATACTTTGAGGGTGAGCCATTGTTAGTTTTTCGAAAAATGACTATATCTCGGCCATATCCTGTCGGACTTTTAAAGGACACATATTGCTAGGATCGCAAGGACCAACTCTATTGAGTGGCATCAAAAAAACATAGGGTCCTCTAAGGATTGAACACTTGCAATTTTTTCGTCCGAGGTTCAAGAGGAAAGGTTAAAATTTGCCAAGTGCAGGATATCTCAGGAACTACGAGGACGATTTGAATGTCCTTTGGTAGGATCATAGAGCTCACAAAAAGATTTCGTTTGACACATGACCCGTAAGGATCAGACAGGAAACGGCCGAGATATACGCTATTTTCTGTATTTAAAAAAGTCCTTGTAACTTGCCTGTTTGCAGGACATTCGTCCTTTTGATTATGTCAATGGATTTGTATGTATAAAAGCTATCCTTGTGCCAAAGGACATCACGATCGTCCTTCAAATGACCGAGACACGGTAGGACTTCGCGTTTTTTGTCAATTTTTCTATACTACCCCCTTGTAAAAATTTGAGGTCTTTTTTTTTTTAAAATCCTTAGAATCCCTGAATGCCAATCGATAGTACTGGTTATCCTGATTACAAAAAAGTGTGTCCCTGCGAGATCCTTAAGGATTCGGGCAAGTTATGACGAAAATACGAATACTGTATGAACTTTATTCGTTTGCATTGCATACTTTTATGGGCAGCCACACAAACAATCTACACTAATAACAATCATACATAACTTGAACATATCAAGGACACATTTTCAAGGACACACATTGATATAATCACGAGAACCAACTCTATCGATTGGCATCAAAATAATATAGCAGGGACTCATTTTAATGAAAATCATAGCTTAACTTTTGCGATTATAATTAATATTTTCAGTTTGAAGTAATCAAATAAAACACAATTTTGTTTTGTTTTTTGTTTATTATTGTTTTTTAATACGCAAGTTTGAACATAAAAAAACAATGGTAAAAATAGTGGTAATGCGAAGTTGACAGCATGAACTTTTATATGGCATACTTTTAGGATGAGGATTTAAGTACATAATTGAGATGAGAGTGCATACTTTTAGTATGATGATTTAAATATGTTAATGTAATAATATTGCATACTTTTAGGATGTTGATTTAAGCACATAATTGAAATTGGATTGCATACTTTTAGGGTGTCCATTTAAAATCGAAATGCCAATTGAATTCCATACCTTCATAACGATGAGTTGAGTGCAAGTAATAATTTCCTTTGCATACTTTCAGGCTGGCGATTTATCTGAAACGTAAAAGAAATAGATTTGGTTATTTGCATACTTTGTTTAATTGCTAATATCGAAATGTAATTTTAATTCATCTTGCTATTGTCAAACGTAATTGCTTGTATCAAGTGATTATGCCGTGATGGAGTTATTCCATTTTGCTAGCTGAGTTAGATGTCTAGGCGCTTGGCTGCTTGGACCATCGCCCATCGTTTTTGGGCCAACTGAGCAATGCCAATTGGCAGACGAAGCGCAAGTTGGCTGGCTGAGGACTGAGGGCGGTTGCCAAGTACAAAACAAATGCCAGGACTCCCAAAGCGGCTGCAACAATAACAACAACAGCAGTAAGCGAAAAACAAAAAAATAACTGAGCAGCCTAAAAAGCAGCCAAGCAGAGCAAATCAAAGTGGAGCAAGATTCTGGCGCATATTTTTGGCAGGAACGTGAAATTAATTATGCGCGGCAAAAGAAAGGCTTACCGCAGGACAAAGACATTCAAGGACCTATGGGACAGCAGCAGCAGCTATGCCGCGTCAGCTGGCGAAATGAGAGCATTAAACGAGTACCGCGACGGGTCGTCGGCGACGTTCCAGGATTATGTTAAATTTAGCGGTGACACAGACACTTGGCAAAGGTTCTCACACAATGGCGCAATAATTGCGCGCGGCTCCTTCCGACATTGGCAGGGGGCGTGGCCGGTTAATAGGCATCCTCCTCCTCTTCGCCCCTTCCCCTGCTTCTGGTTATTTCGACCGGTTGCTTGGCCGCCATTAATTGTGCAAAGTCAGTGCGACTGAGAGTCGCCTCTGGCAGCTGCACGTCTCCAGCGACTCCTCTGACTCCTGTGACTCCTTGTCTCCTTCGGGCAGAAGTCAGTGCCAAGTGCCAGATGCCGGTCTGTGCCAAGTAACAGAGAGAGAGAGAGAGAGAGGGAGAGAAAAGTGTGAGCATGGCAAAATAATAAAATAGCAGAGACAACACAGAGGATGCTTCGACTCGCGTTTCCTTTTGGAATGCCATAAATTTAATGCTATTTTTATTGTCGTTGCGAAAACGTTTGTTTAATTTTCAAGTGAATGCTGCGCGTTCTTCGCTCCTTCATTCTCCATTCACAATTACCAACTGCTAACTGACAACGGCGAGAGCATCACAATTAAATACAATTTTCGCTTACTTCAAATATTGTACTTGTGCAATGAAAAGTGCGTCGCTTGTCACAGACAACAAGATAAATCATTTACAATTTTCATTTTCTATTTATCAAGCTCAACATTTTTGGGGATATACTCGAAAGACCCTTTTGGCAGTTGGGGAACCCACCAAGAGGGGAGAAATAAGGGTCCGTTGTTGTTGCATGCGATTTAAGCGATTGCTGCAAATTGTGGGGGCCAAAACTGGTCGTTACCTTTGGCAAATACTCGTAGATAAGAGGCGGCGACAACAGGGAGTGAATGCGCAGGCATTTCCCTCAATGTTTACAAACTGAATCGGAATCACAACAAGCAATCAGCTGGCCTCTAATCGGAAGAACGGAGCTAACTGTACCCTGCACCCCGTTCTGGGGTTCTGCTCTTAACCAACAACAATTTCTGGGCAGTTCTACAAATGAAATTTATGCAGCAGGCTTTTCCTTTTGTGGCTGGCCAAATATTTGCATTAAATTTGGCCAAGTGGCAACGTTTATTCCTCTTGTTGTAGGGTTCGGTACTTTTTTTTCCTGCTTCTTCCCATTTTACGAGTATTCTTCTCACCCTCTGGCAACTCTCATTCTCTATTTCCTCTTCATTTTGCACTGCTTCTGCTTTTGCTCTCTCTTTGTTTTCTTTTTTGTTATTCCATTTTTTTTTTGTAGTTGTACAACAATTTCTTTGTTTGTTCTGCGCTTTCGCGGCGAGTTAATTTTGCATTTCCGCTCATTTAACTGCATTTTTTTCCGCCCCTCCCCGCTTCTGTCCTAACCCCAACCCTGCTGCAGTTGTTGTTGTTGCTGTTGCTGTTGCTGTGGTTGGCTCCAAGTGGCGTGAAGTTGTTTTTGCCATTGCTGCTTTGGCCAGGAAGTTCATTTGGAGCAGCGGCAGCGGCAAAACAGGCCAAGCTCATGAAATTCCACTCAACCGACTTTATATATAACTTTAGCCGTGTTTTATTTTCCTTCCCACTTTCACCATTTCATTTTTTTTTCGCTGCTACATTTCCACTCGCAACGTCGAGAGACAATCGGAGTTGCATTTGATCCACTCCGCAGCGTTGGGAGTTTCCACCTGACCCGGTAGAGAAGGGGAGGAGAGAGGGAAGGGGACGTGTCTGTGTCTCTATTAGATTGCTGACAGTTTTTAATGAACTTTTGCTTCTGAAGCAATTTGAGCATTTAACGGGCTTAGGCTAAAGCGAAAGCCAAACAGCCTCTGCTTTGCTTTGCTTTTTTCCCGACTATACTATATAATAATTATATGCCCATTTGGAGCTGGAAATCGCTTGCGACACACAGACACACAGACTCGCAGACTCGTAAATTTCACACCTCAGCCATCAAAAGTTGAGCAAAAGTGCTGCGTGCTTCGTGCTGCATGGCGAAACTTTTGCCATTTCCACAGGATGCACAAGGATGCAAGGATGCAAGGATGCAGCTGCACTCGGCAACACACGCGGCATCAAAATTATATGTCAAGCGCAAAATCTCAGTCAGGCAGCGCTTAAACATGCGAGTGAGTGTCTCTCTCTCTCACTCTCTTTCTGTCTCTCTCTGTGTGGCATTTGTAAATGTTGCTAGGTGAGTGGCAGCTTCCGTTTGCCTCTCCCACCCTACCTCGCTCACCTTTGACTCATTTAGCTGGCAACTCTCACTAAGTCTCAGCATGACATTGCACTCAACTTTGCGTGCGCCCTGCCACGCCCCCAAAGCGCCCACGGCGGCTGCTTCTGCCCCACAAGCGAAACCAGCTGTTGACTTTTATTGTGGCTTGACATTAATTTGTTAAGTGCGCCACGCCTTCCATTCCCTTTCCCTCCCACTCTCTCCATTCCATTCCAGAGCTGCGCCCAGTCAACTGCATAATCTTTAAGGTGAGCAGCCCTCCCCCATCCCCTTCCCTTCCTCCCACTTCTTTCTCTTTTACTCCTCATCTTGTTGTCGCCTTAATTGCATTTCTGTGTGTACACACATTCAACCTCCAAAAAAAAAGTGAATTTCGCTTGCCATTCCACAGTCCGAATTCGAGTCACAGTCTCAGAGTTTCAGAGTCTCAGAGTCTGTTGCTTCGATGTTGCAAGTGTGCGTTGCATGCGTCGCTGTTGCAGTCCATTTTAATTATGCCCAATGCACTGTGAAAATGCTTAAAAATGCAAATTATGCGCTGCAAAATGCAACGCATGCAAAATTGTGGCCCATAATTTATGCCACACAGCTGCAGCATGTTCTCCTCCTCCCTCGCTCTCTCTCACTCACACACACTCCTTAGCTTGCTGTCTCGCTCGCTCAGTGTTGCGTGTGCTATACGTGTCTATCGCATTATGTTGTTCAACATTACGCTCTGGTGTCATCGATGCCGCTGCCGATTGTTGATATAAGCCATATGATATGCATAAACACACACACACATGCAGACATGCACATTCACACACATGCGCACACACACACAATATTTGTTTAATTAGCCCGTATTAATGTCGACGCAAGCAAATAAGAAGGCAACTCACAAACCGAAAGAGCGAGAGCGAAGTGCAAACGCAACGCTCCATTGTTATACGCAATTGTTGCAATAGCTTTTGTCTCCCTCCCTCCTACCTATCGTTCTTCTCCCTCCCCCTCGCAACCCACTGACCCACTGACTCTGCGATTTTCATTTCGTTTCAATGTTTATTCAGGACATTTGCCATAGCTTTGTCATAAATCCGCTCGAGATTTCATTGATGCACCACGCTTTCCTGCTTAATGATCTGATTTAAATGGTTTATTTCCCGAATTATGCATGCCACCATTATCCAGTCAAATCCCTCCCCAAAATTCTACCGCAAGTTGCCCACTATTTAACTAACTCTCTAAATTTTCTATAAATAAAATATGATATATGCCATTTACCGAGAATATGAATTGTGTTGCATAGAAATTCAATTTCTCTCAGTTGTTTAGGCGTCTATTACGTTTCAATGTAAAATTCACATTTAATGAAAGAAGGAAAACATTGATAAATTTAAAATTAGATATAGTCTTTTCTAAATCTTCATTCAAAAACCAAAGCAATTAAATGTTCATCTAGCATTTTATACGTGCCAACAAAACACATTTTATAGGGATACAATAAAATGTGAATAAATAAATGTATTAATAGTTCAATCAATACACAGACAGAAAAAAATCTGATTGAAAAAATCTTGATTTAAGGTTTTTATCTAAAAAAGAACAACCTTAAAATAAGATAAAAAATCTGAAATCAAGATAAAAATCTTGAAATGCGAAATTTGCATTTTTAAATTAGAAACATATTATTTTAAGACTATAATCTATATTCAAGATTGTTTTATTCTAGATATGCAAATCTTGATTTAAGCATAAACCTTATTGGTTTAGTTTTGACATACAAACAATCTTGATTCACGTTTTTTCTTTCTGTATACCTTTCTGTATATCTGTAACATCATACCAAATTGATTGCAAACTATATTATTATTATTTGCAACAAAATATATATTTCACTTCCCCTAAGTAGTCTTCTAACTTGTACTTTACGAACTGTCAATTATTTAAATTTAAATTCATTCTAGTATCACAATCTATGACAGTAATTATCATATAAACACACGCTCTCTAACTATTTAAATATTAATTCATTTGAAGTAAAGATGTCTTGCAAGCGAAAGACCCGCTTGTGGGTGCCACAAATGGATGCCTCAGACATGAAGACAACCACGCAGATCATGCTGGAGTCAGGATCGCGTCCTCAGCGCACTCTCTGCACCACCGAACACAAACTGGTCAACTTTCAGTCCTTCAACATGGATGAGTAAGGTTCTCTATTAATTTAACTAATAAGCAAGCTATAAATTCATTTAATTCCAGTCCACGCTATGGTCCAATGGAACCTGAGGAGGAATTAGTGCAACCTTTGAGATCTGGTTATATGCGAGAGTTCACTCAACCTTATCCTTCGCGTTGCAAACCTCTCGAACCCAAGGGAGGAACTCCTGATTTTATGTTCAATCGTTTGCCTAAGAATGACTTTGATCCAAATACAGGCACCTATTACAAATTCCTCGACGATCACATGCACATTATTCCCGAGGTGCGCAAGAAAGTCAATTTCTTCAGGCAATTGCGGTAAGTGAAGCGATAGTTGTTATTACATAAATAATTAATTTGTTTCTTTTCTTACACAGCAATCAATCATTTCTGCTTTATTAAAAGCAGCCAAATTGCAAATTGTAAAGAGAAAATAATAAATTGTTATTGTTGAGTTCGATGAGCATAATTCAAGCGATAGTTTGGCAATAGTTTTGCGATAGTTTCTTGTGATTTTACATAAGAAGTTCGTCGCCTAATTGCTTGACAATTTGTTGTGTAATTTGGCGCAATCATCATTCAAGTCACGCTACAACTTCAAAAGCAACCATTTGCTGGCAAAATGTGTCAGTTGCACTTTTGTGCTCTCCTTTCAATGGAAATCAATTAATTTTGCATACATAAACTCGATTTCTAGCTAGCCAAGGGGACAATCAGTCCAGTCCAGTTGAGTGTGTGTCTCTTATTAGGTTAAAGCTGGGGCAAATTCTAAGAAAACGCTAACAAATTGCAATTAATAATGCAAAAGGCTATCCCCAGCAATGCAGCTACTCGATATATATTTCTCTCTCGATTCTCAACTTTCTCGTATTGCGCTGGCAATTTGCATAAATGCTACCAATAGGGGGTGAGGTGGTGTCAAACTAATGGCAAAGTATGACAGCTCTGATTTATTATGCGAGGTAATTAGTTTGGCCTGTTTAGCAGCCAAGGAAGCCAACCAGGCAGCATTGATACCAACAACTGCATCGCATTTCTTCGCTTGCGTCGATGACAAGACCATAAAAAACAACCACAACAATAACAACAAGAGCAACTGGCGCCCCTTTGATGGTGATGACGATGTCGAGCAGGAGAAGGACGAGCAAGGACGATAAAGTGGTCGAAAACAAAACACTCTTAGCCGCCAGTTGACAAGCGCATGAAAGTCAAAATGAATGTTGCAAAGTGACAGAGAACGCAGGACGAAGTGCACAGAGAACACACAACGATGCTGCTGCAACGGAAGTCGCCATTGTGGTTGACAAACAGAACATGGACATGTTGTGGCAGGGAAAGAGACGAGACGAGAGACGAGAGACAAGAGACAAGAGGCAGGCCGCAAGCGACAGGCGGCAGTCCATCAATTAGAAAGGGCCAACTTGCTGCTAAGTTTTCAATCTCGCAATGAAAACTGACACCGAACAGCAGCTTTCACTAAGATGAAAGCGACACCTAGTGTTAGAAATCGAGAACGAACTGTGATCACACATTGCCACCAAAGTGTTGACTCAATCGGGTTTGGGCGCAAACAAAGAAATGCTGTCAAAGCAAACGGAAACCGTGTGAATTGTAGCCAACCGAAAGTACAAACTCAATTGCTTCGGATAAGTTGAAGAGCTCCAACTTTAATGTTAGTTAAGCGTGTTGGCAATTAAAGGTGATAAGTAATTGCATTACATGGAAACTAGATTAGATTGAGAAATCATATGAAATTTGTTATAGTTAAGGAGACTATTTAGATGATCTGTTTAATCATGTAATAATCTAAGATGGCTAAATTTAATGTAAACTTAAAATATAATAAGAACTAATATAAAGCTTTGAAAGCACATTAAAAGCCTTGATAATTTACTTCAAACATAGTTAATACTACAATACGTTAAAGTATTATTTAGTGACTAAATTCTAGTTCAATTCAACATAATTCAATTCATAGCTTCCAAAGCTCATTAAAATAGCTGCCGACGTAAGCTCACTAAAATCAAGATTCCTACCATCAAAATAAAGTTTTGAAAGCATATTAAAAGCATTGATAATTTACTTTAAACATGGTTACCATAGTATTGAAAGCAACCGTGATACGATTACTATAACGCGTACAGTATTATTTGGTAACTAAATTCATGTTAAACTTAATTCAATACAAAGCTTCGAAAGCTCATTAAAACAGATGACAGCGTAAGTTCGCTGGGAGCAAGCTCGCTACTATAAAGATAAAGCTGTTTAAAATGGTTAACTTAATTCAAGTTTCAAATCAAATATGAAGCTTGGAAAGCACATTAAAAGCTGTAATAATTTACTTTACACAAGGTTAGCACTGTGTTTAAACATGTTAATAATACTTACAGTATTATATAGCTACTAAATTCAATACAAAGCTTCGAAAGCTCATTAAAGCAGTTGTCAACGTAAACTCAACTGAATCAAAATGCTTTTTATAACTACCCAAAATTATGCCATCTTGTACACAAACTGCAATGAAAAGTACGAACAGAAGGCTCAAAAACACTGCTATCACTGTGTTAAAGCATACTTGTAATACGTACAGTATTATTTTGGTAACTAAATTCATGTTAAACTTAATTCCATGCAAAAGCTTCGAAAGCTCATTAAAGCATCTGTCAATTTCACTACTTAAAATGGTGCAATCTTGTACACAAACTGCAATGAAAAACCTGAACAGAGGGGAAATATAAGCTCGAGAAATACTGTTGTTAAAGCATATTTGTAATACGTACAGAATTAGGTGCTAACTAATTTCATGTTAAACTTAATTAAATGCAAAGCTTCGAAAGCTCATTAAAGCATCGTGTCAATTTCACTACTTAAAATGCTGCAATCTTGTACACAAACTACAGTGATAAGTCTGAATAACAGAAGAACATTAGCTTAAGAAGATGTGTTCCTAAATTCCTGTCAGAGCTAGCCTTGCTTGGGCATTCATCAGAGTCACGAGACTATTAGGCAGAGGACACACTTGCAACTGCAACTGCAGTAGCAGAATTGTCTGATAACCGGCCATGGGCAACATTCAACAAGCTTTCACCAATGCGTGAGTATTAAAAGAAACTCACCACACACCAACAAAAGCCGGCATGGAGCACTCTCTCATCGCTCTCTCTCTCTCTGACTTCGGGACACGTGCGTGGCACGCGCTCTCTCGCTGTGGACACGAAGTTGCGACAAACTCAACACAGTGTGCGGCACGGCACGAGTGGCAAACATCGTGTGTGTGTTGAGTGATAAGAGACCAAGAGTCGCCTTCGTGTTCGCTTCAAGTTGCGTTCTCGTTTACATTCTCGTTGCATGGGCTCGTGTCTTGGGCAGCCGTGGAGCTCAAATCAGTCAACTCGGAAACGTGGCCAAGTTCGTTTTGCGGCGATATCGTTGCGGCACTTTTAGCCTGGCCAAAACACACACAAGAATTGGCAGTAAGCAAAGCCAAAGGCAACAAACCAACTGCCAACAATCTCAACTGCCAACTGCCAACAAAATAAATATTTTAGTGTTCAGTGTTCGTGTTGAAAAGTGCGTCGAAACCAAAACCAAAACGAAAACCAAAACAACAACCCAAATTCGAAAGGTGTGACAAAGCGAAAGAAAGGTGTGTGTGTGTGTGTGAGTGTGTGTGTGTGTGTTGAAACTCGAACAACAAAGAAGCGTGTGCGAGGGAGTTTGTGGCATGTGTAATTAATTTTTGGCATTTAAATTGAACGCCATCAACATCCGAGCTGAGGCCTTAAATCAATTTGATAAATTTGCATTTTTTGCGTTAAAAATGGCAAAGAAAATACAACAGCAGCAACAGCAACAACAACAATAACAACAAAGGCAGCAGCAGAAACCGTAACAGCAACAAAACAGGACAACACAACACAGCACACACAAAAAAAAAGGGCAACCGCAAAAAAGAAGGCAGAGAGCAGAGCAGAGGAGAGCAGAGCAGGCCTGGCAGCAGAAAAAAGCCAATTTAATTTACAAATTACAAATTGATGGGGTAGCCCCCCTCACTCTCTCTCTTCCTCCTCTCCCTCCTCAAATAAGGGAAACAGCCTTTGCTGAGAAATAAATTCACAATACGCTTGTTCCTCGACTCGAGCTCATCCTGTGTCATCCAGCAGGAGGCAGAAACATACAAATTGGGGGTCCATAAAGCAGATCATCGATTCAAAGTATTTTTGGTATTTCGTAGGAGGAGGAGGAGTTTGCTGCTCCCTACGGAATTGAATTAGTTTGAAATGAGCCGGAAATTTGCTTAAATCAGATTAATTTAATTAAATTAACATCGATTAGTGCGATTCGGGCATGTTTCAGCCAATTAATGTTCAACTCATGTGAGAGCAAAGAGCAAAGAGTTCACAGCAAAAATCAATTCAATATTTTGTGATTCAGTTTTTGACTAATGGGTATGATGGATGTTATTCGCAGTAAAGGAATTTCAATCAGTTTTTAGCCCCAACAAATTATGTTTCATGTGAGAAGATATTCTATGAGGAATATCAAGTTTTAACTATATAAATATTACTTAAAGAAACTCCTAAATTTTAATATTGTTCCAAGGAATTCGTTATTTCCATTTCCATGCTAGGTAGAATACTAAATTAAAATCATACAAAATATTACTTAAAGAAGAGTTCACAGCAAAAAGTAATTCAACATCTGAATGAAATATTTTGTGATTGAATTTGACATTGAGTTGTAGACTAATTGGTTTGATGGATGTTATTCGAAGTAAAGGAATTTCAATCAGTTTGTAGCCCCAACAAATTTTGTTTTATGTGAAAAGAAGTTCTATGAGGAATATCAAGTTTTAACTATACAAATAAATTGAAATATTGTTCTAAGGAATTCGAAATTAATTTTTTTATTTCCATGCTTGGTGGAATACTAAATTTTAACCGTACAAAATATTACCTAAAGATTCTCATAAACAGAATTTCTGTTGTAGGGGAATTCTTAATTGAATTTCCATTTCCATGCTTGAAAGAATATCAAATTGAAATCATACAACTATTACTTAAGGATTCCCCTAAACAGAAATTCTGTTCTAGGGAATTCTTAGTTACATTTCCATTGTTAGACTTGGAGAAATATCAAATTTAAACCATTCAAAATATTACTTCAAGATTCTCATAAATAGAATTTCTGTTGTAAGGAATTCTTAGTTGAATTTTCATTTCCATGCTTGGAAAAATTTAAGCCATACAAAATATTACTTAAGGATTCTCCTAAATAGAAATTCTGTTCTAGGCAATTCTTAATTAAATTTCCATTCCATACTTGAAGCTTTCTTCTTTGTCTGTGTTGCACTCAGACCGACCTCACTTGAACCCTTGTTGCGATTACAAAACGTGGCAACATCCACTTAGAGCTGACCTCTTGGCAAGTGCAGAACAAAAGCGAAAACATGTCAACGGCGAAAGCGAATGAAACAAAGCTTCAAATGACAAACATTTAACGATTTTTCATAATTTAAAGCATTTTTCATAATTTTTTGTGCATTTCTGCTTTGTTTTTATGCGTATTTTTTTTGGTGTATTTTTTATGCTTTGCTATTTGCTGTCGTCTTTTTTAATGTGGTGCTAAGAAATCTCGCATTTGCACTTTGAAGGACGCGCCGAAAACGGGCGCAAAAGGGGAGGGGCGAAGGCAGAGAAGAGTAATAATAATAAAATGAAGGAAACGTAGAGAAACAAAAATAAAAGAATAAGTTGAAGAAAAATGACTGAGACGTGCCTCGTATGCAAATATTTGCAAAACGTAGACTAATAAGTAGAAAGGGAGACTGCCCGAGGGGTTGAAGAGGGGAAGAAGGGATGGGGGAGAGGGGGGCTACAACAAAGCCACAGTCAGAGAGCTAGAGTGGCCTCTGCCAAAGGGAAATCCTTCAAGCGCCTGGCCTGAGCTTGGCCTCATGATAGTCGTGTCGTGTCGCACAGGAAACACTGTGTTGCCCCTTGCCTTCCTCCCCCGCTTCCTCCCCCGCACAGCTGGCTAGAAGCAGGCCAGGATGTCGAAGGATGTGGCAGAGGCAGAGGCAAGGTGTGCGTCGACCTCGAGGCACAAATGAGAACGGAGCAGAGCGCAGATAAAAATGCAGAAAGGCAGCCCGAAATGAGTTGCACCCATTTCCCACTTTCCTTCCTCCCTTTACCACTCTCCTTCATGTGCTTGCGTGTGCTCAAGTGCGAATTTTGAGTCGAGACGAGTCGAGGCTTAATCTGCTTGGCATCAACAAATACTTTTCATAAATTAAACAATCATTTTTCTTGAATTTATTGCAACAACAGCAACAACAGCAACAGCAACAATGTCTGGCGCAATCTTTCAAAATTTCAATTGCCTTGCCTCGAGTGTGAGAGTGTGTGTGTGTGTGTGTGTGTATGGATGAGTGTGTTGGAAAAATGAAACAAATTTCATTGCATAATTCATTACACATTTTGGGCGGCAACAACGAGGCAATTGGGAAGCTGTCAGAACGGCGCCTCCTGCAGCTTCTCCTCCTCCTCCCCTCCTTTTGCCATTTGGCATGGTCATAAATCTTTTGACATATGCGTTGCCATAACCATATAGAGAGCACACACACAGGAGAGGAGGAGGAAAGGAAGAGGGGAGGAGGAGGAGGAGGAAAGGTCGTCCAACGAGCTGAAAAAATGCGTATTAAATTTTTATTGTTTGTTCCAATGTATTTTTTTGTTTCTCTCGCCGCTCTTCTGATTGTTGTTATTGTATTTGTGCTGACATTTCGCAGTTAAACGAATAACAAACAATAAACTTGACAAAGCCTATAAACAATTTACGCCACGACGAGAGGAGAGGTGAGGAGAGGGGGCGTGGCTAAGCCCCGCGAGTGCTTTTCAATTGTGCAAAGGGCTAAAGCGAAATGCAAATTCATTCAACTCACTCGCTGACAAGTGACTAAAACAATAAACACACAAAATGCTTGACTAAAATACCAACAACAACAACAACCACAACAACAATAACAACAACAACAACAGCAATAAAAGTAGCTGAGTGGACGAGCGATCAATCGAGCAACCATCAAGTGCAACAGCAGCAGCCACATCAACATCCTCCAAAATAACCGAGTCGAGGAGGAGGAGAAGGAGGAGAACCCATAATAATAAAGGGAGGAAGCAATTGAAACGATTGGCAACACTTTTACGAGTTGCCAACTACTTTTTACAACGAATTTTCATTATTGCACAAGGTAAGCGGCTCATTCCATTTTCACTATTTTCACTATTTCCACTCTTTCTACCTTCTCCACATTTCACATTCCACTTTGCACTCTTCACTTTCTCGTTACTTTCGCCCATTCGCTGCAGCTTTCCCCGACTGCAGTTTATTATTGGGTTTAAAATTCGGACTTCAACTCACTTCTCCAAGGGCCAATTCGATTTGCAGCAGTAAAGTTGCAAGTACGAGGAAAAGAGGAAAAGTTCAACATTAGTTTTCCCTGCCGAGTTTCCACTGTTGTTAAAACAATGCACAACGCAAAATGTTGTGAAACAACAAACATTATCGAAGCTAACTGCATTTTTGTTAAATTCCAACTGCAGCTCTATAGACATTTTTCGTTTACTGCAGAAGTCTCTTTCTCTCTAATGTCTTTCAAATGAAAACAATTGATCAACTGAAGGCAGTTCTTTTGTTTTCTATCCACTTTTCATTAAACTAGTTGAACATTGCGTAAAACAGATTCGTACTCACATGCTGCCCAAAAAAGTATGCTAAACTTTTTGTCAGTTTGTTTTCCAGTTTTTCGGGGCTGTTTTCAAATCAAATGCAAGTGATTATCTGTAAAAAGAATGAAAAAGTAATTAAAGAAAAGTATTTTATGAATAAGTCAGTTTAAATCTACATTTCTTATCAATTAATATTTATTATTATCTATCCACTTTTCATCAAACTAGTTGAACATTGCGTAAAACAGATTCGTACTCACATGCTGCCCAAAAAAGTATGCTACACTTTTTGTTACCAATTTGTTTTCGAGTTTTTCGGGGTTGTTTTCAAATCAAATGCAAGTGAATATCTGTAAGAAGAATGAAAAATAAATTAAAGAAAAGTATTTTATGAATAAGTCAGCTTAAATCAGCTTAAATATTTATTATTGGGTGTCTATTAAAGTAACCTATTTATACTCAAAAACTGTAACCTTAATTTCCAGTTTTGAAGAATCAGAAGCCAACTGCATTTTTGTTAAATTCCAACTGCAGCTCTATACACATTTTTCGTTTACTGCAGAAGTCTTTCTTTATAATGCCTTTTAAATGAAAACAATTGATAAACTGAAGGCAGTTCTTTTGTTTTCTATCCACTTTTCATTAAACTAGTTGAACATTGCGTAAAACAGATTTCTACTCACATGCTGCCCAAAAAAGTATGCTACACTTTTTGTTACCAATTTGTTTTCGAGTTTTTCGGGGTTGTTTTCAAATCAAATGCAAGTGAATATCTGTAAGAAGAATGAAAAATAAATTAAAGAAAAGTATTTTATGAATAAGTCAGCTTAAATCAGCTTAAATATTTATTATTGGGTGTCTATTAAAGTAACCTATTTATACTCAAAAACTGTAACCTTAATTTCCAGTTTTGAAGAATCAGAAGCCAACTGCATTTTTGTTAAATTCCAACTGCAGCTCTATACACATTTTTCGTTTACTGCAGAAGTCTTTCTTTATAATGCCTTTTAAATGAAAACAATTGATAAACTGAAGGCAGTTCTTTTGTTTTCTATCCACTTTTCATTAAACTAGTTGAACATTGCGTAAAACAGATTTCTACTCACATGCTGCCCAAAAAAGTATGCTACACTTTTTGTTACCAATTTGTTTTCGAGTTTTTCGGGGTTGTTTTCAAATCAAATGCAAGTGAATATCTGTAAGAAGAATGAAAAATAAATTAAAGAAAAGTATTTTATGAATAAGTCAGCTTAAATCAGCTTAAATATTTATTATTGGGTGTCTATTAAAGTAACCTATTTATACTCAAAAACTGTAACCTTAATTTCCAGTTTTGAAGAATCAGAAGCCAACTGCATTTTTGTTAAATTCCAACTGCAGCTCTATACACATTTTTCGTTTACTGCAGAAGTCTTTCTTTATAATGCCTTTTAAATGAAAACAATTGATAAACTGAAGGCAGTTCTTTTGTTTTCTATCCACTTTTCATTAAACTAGTTGAACATTGCGTAAAACAGATTTCTACTTACATGAAGCCCAAAAAAGTATGCTACACTTTTTGTTGTCAGTTTGTTTTCCAGTTTTTCGGGGTTGTTTTCAAATCAAATGCAAGTGAATATCTGTAAAAAGAATGAAAAAGTAATTAAAGAAAAGTATTTTATGAATAAGTCAGTTTAAATCTACATTTCTTATCAATTAATATTTATTATTGGCTGTCTGTTAAATTAACCTATTTATGTTCATAAACTGTAACTTTCATTTCCACTTTTGAATAATAATAAATTGCTACCTCTCAAGGTAATTGAAGTGCTGCTCTTCATCACACATGTTGATGAACTCACCGTTTGACTTGCTGACCTGCTGCTCGACGAAGGTTGCCCTTCTGGCTTGGCTCTTTATTATGATTATCGTTTCCTTTTTAAGCTGTCAGCTCAATTAAATGCTTCTTTCTCCCCTCGCTGCTCGCAATGCATTGCCACATAATTAAGAGAACTTTGCTCCCGTCACAAAAGCAACTCTCCGACCACTTTTACGAGTGGATCGAGTGGAGAGGGGTCGGGCAGCCAAAGCCAAAGCCAAGAGAGAGCTCTCGAATTGGAAGCACATGTCCAATCTGCTGGCTTATATCATCTTTCAACTTGACTGTGCGAGTGTCTGATGTTGGGAGGCACTTTCGAAAAACGCTGACAGGCTGCATGCCCCCCTTCCCCCCTTAAAAAAGTCTGTCGCTCTCTACATGTGTCCCGCTCTTCTCTCTCTTTCCTCGCTGCGTTGTAACTGGCCCGAAAAAAAGTTGTTCAAGTTACTATTCAAACGCTTTTCAGCAGCTGCCGCACCAAAATCCCTTTTTAATTTTTCATGGCTGCCTCCCCTTCTGCACTTCATTCACTCAAAGTCAGCGCAAACAAAAAAGCCAGCCGAGAGAGGGGGGAGGGAGCAACGAGAGAGAGAGACAAACAGTCACACACATACAAACACAATGCATATGCATATATTGTAGCTGGGGGTCTGCGGAGCATATTTAACCCATTGCAAACACATTTGCATGCACTCAACTCGACTCCGTTTGGGAAAAGGGGAGGGGAGAGATGGGGGGAGGGAAGAGGAGACTGAGGTTAGGAACTGGTTTGGGGTTTCACTTGCGGTCGAAAGTCCCGTCTGAAGTCTTGTCCTGCGTCCAGCTGCCATTTTGCATTCTCAAATTCAAATTCTCATATGTTAAGCGTGAAAAATGACTTGAGATGGGTTCAACTGCCTCTGCTTCTCTCTCTTTCTGTTTTCCTCTCCTCTCTCTAACTCTATCGCTCTGTTTGCTGGCCTCAAACTGCCCAGTGGACTGACAAAATATTTGCATAGTAAATGGTTTTATTATTAACTGTGTAAACTTTTATTTTAGAGGCCCTTAACTTCTCCCTTCGCCCATCGTTTACTCCTGAAAATGTGGCCGCAATTTTCATAAAATGTTTTAACAAACTTGTTAAAATATTTGCCAAGTCGCTGGAGCTAAGCAACCCGTCAATGGGCTCCGCTGGTCAACGCTGCCTGCACAACGCGGCGTATGCACAATAAAATTAAGCGACTCTCGAGAGCTGATTAACTAAGAGATACTCTCTTGAATTGTGGCTTTATTTAAGCTTAAAGCATTGACAGTTTGTTAAACTATTTCAACTTGTGAAACCTTCCACTATTGATCTCACTTTCCACCCCTTTCCTCACCCCCCTAACTACCCCTTCAATCGCATTTGGTTTACTGGGTATAATCAATTAAATCTTTCGCACGCTTTTAATTAAAATTTCCCTCGAGTTACATAATGAAGTTAACTCGTTTTTTTTTTTATTTCGGTTTTGATGTGGACTATGACGATGTGGCGCGCAAGTTTGCCTTTTAGCCACGCCCACAATGCCACAGCTTTGGCGCGTTTGCCGCCTCCTGTCGCCACTCACGTAAATAAAGCGCGAAATTTAAAGCTTGAATCTCATTAAAATGGTTTTATTGCCACATTGGGAGCAGCGCTGCCAGTAAAAAGGGGGAGACTGGAGAGGGGTGGGGATTCAGTGGGAGGCGGGGGGGCGTGTGCAGCTTCCATTTCGTTACACATTTATTTTCTCGCTCATAGTTTCAATTTGGAGCGTTGGCAGCGCTGCGCTGCGCTGCGGGTGTCAATTTCATTGAGCGCGCTTTGAAGTTGCCACGAAGTCGCACAGTCCCTGAGGGAGCCACAAGAGGGGGAAGGGGAGAGTGTGGTGGTGCTGTGGACAGACAATTCGCATTGACACAATTGAAATCGATGGCAGCCAAAGAATAAAATACGAGCAGACAAAAACTATAGGGGCGTGTGTGTATTTTGCCTCAATAACCAAACCAAACCAAACCTAAGCTGAGCGCCCGAGTTGCCACAAATGTTGCTTCTATCCCCCTGCCTCTGCCCCCTCCTCATCGTCCACACTTTGCGGCCAATATGCAAAACCCAAAAAACCGTTCAACTCAATTTGCGGCACTTTTTTGGCATTTTTGGGTTATATTTTTTTTTTTGTGTGCAGTTCTTTTCGGCTTTTGTCGTCGACGTCTCCCAGGCAAAGTTTCTATTTTTATAACTCGCGCGAACGCGTCGAGCGAGCGAGCCAATAATTTTCATTTTAAGTTGGCATTTTTGGTGGCTGCCACACGCAGCAACAGCAGTGCCACAGTCTCCACAGGAGTCACAGCTGCGACTCTCTTTTTTTTGTTCTTTTGGGATCGTCGAACAAGGACTTGGCCTCCGTTTTGGGAACCGTTTATGCGGAAAATTACACTAAAATAGACACAAAATGCTATTTGTGGCTGGCGGTGGCAACAGCCATTGGCAACAAATAAGCACAGCAAATGCCACCGCCAGGCAGCAGCCAACAGCCAACAAATTGAATGTGGCTTAGCTTTTGCCCCAACTCCATTCGCATTCTACACGCATTCATTATGCTCTCACTCACTCACTCGCTGCCTCTCCCTCTCTCTCTCTCTCTCTCTATTACACTCTGTGACGTCATCAATTTCGTCTAAGCTTTCAATATTGAGCTGCTTTAAATAAGCGACTGAAATCAAATTTGTTGAAAAGGGTGCCTCAAGGCCTTGCAAGGCAAAGTTGGCCCAAGGGGAGCGGGAAAACATTTAATGTAAAATATTGTCAGAGTGCTATTAAAGTTAAGTTTTAGAGCCTCATACTTTTGACTATGAAAAGAACTTTGCTTTCTGAAAATTAAAACTAACTACACATTGTAATCTTTCTTCTAGATCATTTTGTAAGTGAAATATTGTCAGATTGTTATTATGGTTGTGCCTCATACTTTTAACTATGAACAGAACTTTTTTGGAAATTAAAACTAACTACAGATCTTTCTTGTAGATCATTTTCTAGTATCATTTTTTAAGTGCAATATTGTCAGATTGCTATTAAGATTGCAAACTCTTATCTGTGCCCCATTCTTTTAACTATGAACAAAAACTTTACTTTTTGGAAATTAAAACCTAACTAGTGACAACAACGTATAAAATCTTCACAGTTTGTAATCTTTCTTATAGGTTAAGGTATCTTTTTTTAAGCTCAATACAAATGAAATATTGTCAGAATGCCATTAAGAATGGGTATTTGTATTTTTAAAATAAAACTATATTAAATTCTTATAGTTCGAAATCTCTCTAGCTACAGTCGAGTGTGCTGCTACTCATTTTGAATAAAAGAACTGTGCGGTAAAAGAACTGTGCGAACAAAATACTACCACAAAAATACTACAAATATAAGTGGTATATTACTAAAGTCATACATTCAAAATATACCAAACGAATATACCGCAAAAATACTATAACATACCAAAGGCTACAATTGGCAAATTGATATAGTACTGCATTTAAAATAAAATATACTAAATTAATATACCGTAAAAATACTAAAATATACCAAAGATCACAATTGACATACTGATATAGTAGTACAATTGAAATAAAATATACTAAATTAATATACCGTAAAAATACTAAAATATACCAAAGAAATAATTGGTATATTTATATAGTACTATATTAAAAATATTACATAATGTACATAATATACCAGATTATATCCAATATCCAATGGAGGCGCAAAGTTATCATACCTTTCTACCCTATGGGTATCGGGTATAAAAATCAAAGTATAACATAATTATAAATATTAAGGCCGCAAAGCTATGTTCAACGAAACCTCAAATTAAGTGATAAAACATATAAACCTCACTTCATTTTAAAGCCTCGCTATTTGCAGCCGCCTGAAGCAAGGTCATTTCTATTCTGAGCTAGCTTTTAGAGTATTAATATCTCAACTCGTGATTTGATAGCGTTGATCAAATTAACCTTTTGGCCTATGGATGCTTTTAGCGTTGACCGTCATAATTAGTTGATTTCGATTGGTTTTTGGCTCAACTTTGGCATTCAAATAATCAAATTTAGTCAGCTTTCACTGCGTTTTCCTTTCTCCACTCTCCACTCTCCCTCACTTTTGAATGTCCTTGCGCGGCGCTCTTTACAGTTTTTCCATTTTTAAACACTCACACATGGCTCGTTGGCATATGAAAAGCCCATTAAAACATCATTCAGCCAGTGACAGTCTTCCCCTTGTCCTTCCTCCCTTCCCCTTCGCTGTTCTCATTGCCATTTCCCTAGGTGACAGTTAATTTTAACTGCGAGTGACGGAGAATGTCGAAAAAAGCCAAATAAAAACTGCATTAAAAATTGGCTAACAAAAAAGACGAAAAAAAAAGAAATTAAAGGCCAAGTAAATTTGGCAGTTGGCACATGGCGAAAAAAAGAGAAAAAGGAGGAGAAATAGAGTGCGAGGGAGATGCGCAAAAGTTTGTTGCATTTAATTGTTTTGAGAGCAAAAAGTGCAGCCAGCCAGGATAAATTTGCCTTTTTCTGCTGTTATTTGTGTAGTTGACTCGTTCGTTGGTTGTTGTTGTTTCCAGTTGTCTGCAGCAGCAGCTACACAACTACAGCAGAAACAACAGACAACTAAAACAACAACTGCAGAGACAGAGGCAGAGACAGATTCTGAATCAGAGAATCAGAGAAAGAGCGAGTGCAACAATCAAGAGTAAATATAAATAAAAAGCCAGGCAAAAGTTGTGCTGAGCCAGGACGAAAAGACAGGCCACTTATGCATGTCCTGTTGGCACCACACACACACACACACACACTGATGCACACACAGAATTACACACACAAAGGGCTGACAAGATATGTCGGGCTAAAGACGAGACCTGGACGAGACGGTGCAGAGAGTTGGCTGACAGCAGCGAGACGTAAAGAGGTGAGAGAAGGCATGATGAGAGTGAGTTGAGGTGAGGAGTAAAAGGAGTAAAAGGAGACAAAGCATCGCTTGTGAGTGCATATAATCTGAGGCTCATCATCTGCAGCTGAAAGCAGAAACAGGGAGGAAGGGAGAGAGAGGAGGCTGCAAGGGGAGGCAGTTGCATGGAGTAAGCAAAACAAATCCTTGCCAAGACACATATGCATATCCTTGCACGTATGTTACATATGGCCTGCATGTCTGTGTCCTGGCTTGGCTTATACCAGCTCTCTCTTTCTCTCTATCTCTCTCTTTCTCGAGCTGTCTGTCTGTGTGCGAAAAACAATGCAATTCTTCCGCACTTTTTGCCTGCTCGCTCGTTTGTAAGCAAAAGTCCTTTAGCACAAATTTTTGTATGCTCCTCATCATAAAAAGCACAACAATCTCGCTCCTCCATCTCTCTCTTGCACTCTCTTTCTCTCACTCTGTCTTTAGGTAAATATGGAATACGTGCGAGTCTCAAGCTCAAACTCATATGCAAATACACGAGTAGACAAAATGCGTTTCCGCATTAATGCGTTTTGTTTTGGCCATCCCAATCCCCATTTTCCCATTCCCAACCAGTCGAGGACTTACACCAGGACATCCAAATGGATATTAGTTGTCACAGTGAGTGAACACACACACACAACACTCACACACCACAGCAGTTCATCCTTCTAGTTAGTTATGCATAATACGACTACTGTCTCAACTGTCTGTTTGCCCATAAATGAAAACTAAACTAGAGGAATGATCTCAAATTAAATGAAAACTTGTGTTGTCCAACTAAAACGACACTAAATCCCACTTTATGATTGCCATTCAGTACGCTTCGATATATTAAATATGGCATTTTCTTAGACTTACCATAATGTTTACCTTCAACAGGATGACACTGGTTGAAAGTGGATCTAAAAGCAGAGAAATATAATCATATTATTAACAATTTTCGAACTAAGTGGTTTAAAGTTTGTTGAACAACTTTTGGCAAAATGAAGATTATTTTAGTTATGATTAAAATGTAATATTTAAATTTTAATTTCATATTAGAAATAATATATTTAAGTCTTAGTTAATATGGTTAAAATATAATTTTCTAAAGAATCTCATAAGTATGTCAAAGAAATAAATTAATTCATTATACCCCGAAATCAAGTTCATAGCTTAAACATTTTCCGTCTTTACTCAGCTCATCAATAAAGTCTGTTATTCATTAAAAGACTTTCGCGTTATCCAAATTAATCAGATTAACTAATCCCACTAATTGCTGGGTGTAACTTTTGAAAACTTTCGACACCTTAAGAAGCTGCTGTGCAAACTGTAAAACGTAAAATGTAAAGTGTACTGTGTAAATAGGAAAGGAGTTGAAATATTCTCTCTCTCTCTCAGGTACACAGTTCAATTAGCGTCTGGCAAGGATTTATCGCTTTAGCTTCCTGAGGGAGCAAGAAGAAGACGAGAGTTTTTGCCTGTGTTAGTCTCAGCCTCAGTTTGCATCATAATCAACTTTAATTTTCGTTCCCTTTTATCTCACTCGAGAGTTATCTAAATTTAGTCAGACAAACAAACAAACACATGCACATTCATGCACAAACACGCACACTCATGCAGCTGGTGCGTGTCTCTAGCTAAATGGAACAGAGAAAGGAGAAAGGAGAGCGGGAAGAAGTGAGGAAACTGTGCTTGGGCTTTATGTTTTTGGAGCAAACCAAGTTTGTGTCGCGTTCATCATTTTGCATATCCAACCGCATCTTGACTAATGCATGCAGGTATAAGAGTGTGTGAAAGAGAGAGGTATATGTGTGTGTGAGAGAGAGAGAGAGAGAGAGAGAGAGAGAAATGTGTGCTGGTCGCATTCATTTGGCTTCGGCTTCGGCTGCGGCTGCCTTCCAATTAAGTACGCAGAAAATATAAAACGCTGTCAAGGACAAATGTGCATTTTAATTAAATTTTTAGCCGTTTCTCTGCTGCTTCTCTCTCTCTCTCTCTCTCTCTCTCTCTCTTTCGCACTTGCTATCTCTTTCGGCATGTGCCCATTTCGCGTGTCCGTTTCTCAAGCCACTTTCTGGTTTAAAAGGCGCATTCGTTGCGCCTGCCACAGCAATAACAAGTATACGCACTGCAGCCCCAGCCTCACTTTCTTGGCTGTCATAAATCACTTGAGTTGCCTTAAAATGTGCATCTCTTCAAGTGGGCTGAGGGCTGTAGGTTGTGGGCGTGGCTGTGGTGTATGTAACTGCGCAAAATGCTCGAGCACCAAATAAAATGGCAACGTGCAAAATGCTGGCCCAAAAAAAACTTAACTCAACTCGCACAGAAAGTGGAAGAAGAGAATAAACTTTTCGTATTTTCCGACGAAAATTCCAGCTTTCCACTTTCCCTCGTTGTTTGCGATAAAGCGTGCCAAGCAAGAGATACATATTAATTGCTGTTCTTCTCAGCCAACAACAAGAAGACAATGCCAACAACTTGTGCGTTTTTGTGTGTTGAAATGCTAAACAGCAAAACTTCGTGTTGTTTGCTTGTTGCTTTTACTGTTGCTTTTAGTGTTGCCTTTGCTTTTGTTGCTGTCGCTAACAAATGGCCAGAGCTTAGCTGCTGCAAGAAACATGGCAACCATGGCAACCCAACTGAACCCAATCCCAAACCCAAACCCAAAACCAAAAACGCAAAACCAAAAAACCCAAGAACTAAACTAACAAGCGCATTGGGACTGCGTCTGTGACAGCGAGCAGAATCTGAGAAAGGGAATGAGAATGCGGATGAGAATGAGAGTTAGAGTGAGACTGAGAATCAGTTCTGAGCACTCTCTTGATGGTCAGTGGCGGCATTTAAGAGGGGGAAAGAAATGCTGAAATACAGGAATTCCGTCTTGTCAAATTTGCAACATAAGTAAATGACAATTGTTAAGCAAATAAAATAAAATGGCTTGAGCTTGAGCTGTAGTTTATTAAATGCCAAATTCTAGCAAAGTAAATTAATGTCTTACTTAAAATTTCTTACAACAATTGAATTCTTTAAAGCCTTGTAAAGTGAGAAAACATTTTATAAGTGAAACTTCTTTGATAACTGAACGAATTACAATTATTAAAGAAGTTGCACTTCAATGTTATAATGTTTTCTCTCAAAAATCGAATTCTTTTTAATTGGCTTGTAGCCTATTTTCATTCATTGAATAACTAAATAAATTCCACTTTTATTTGAAAATGAAATGCCTAAATTTTTGTCAACTTTTAATTAAGTTGTTAACATTTTCTTTAACTTAATTGTATACTCAAATTCTCAAGGTTCATCTACTCAAGTTAAGCAAAAGCATGCTTTATATTTACGCAGAAATATGCTGCATTTTATTTGGTCTTTGCCACTCTAGTCTACCATAATAGTATCAAGTCTAGTTCTGTCGAGTGTTCCGCTTTCCATTAGCTTTGAGTGCTCATCACAAACACTTTGAATGCGCTGCGTTCACTTGAGAAATGTATCTAACTGCTCTGCTCTTCTCTATCTCTATCTCCCGCTCTTTCTCTCATTCTCTATCTTATTTCTTCAACATTTCGGGAAGCTGTGTCGCAATTCATTAACTCTCAACATCTTCCTCAAGTTGGCAAATGTCATTTCAATTGCAACTCACTCAGCTAGCTTTCCCCCCCCTCCTTCCTCGCTGTCTCTGGCCACCCCCTTTTCATCACTTCCCCCTCCTCCTTCTCTGCTCGCTGCTTTAGCTGAAATGTTGTCTTGTTGAATTATGCCACGACGCACTTAATCATTTGCGTTTTCTTTGCCGCATCCGAAAAGTTTTTGCATGCCAACGATTTTCACTGTTTGTTGTTTTAGTTGTTTCAGTTGTTGTTGTTGTTGTTGTCTCTCGTTACAGTTGTTCTCGCCTTTCTCGCTAGTTGCATATTTCTAGTTGTTTTTTGGCCATTGCCAAGTTTCAACGCTAAAGACCGCAAAGAGCATGAGACGTTGTTACTTTGCTGTACTTTGCTGCCTGTTGTTTTTGCCCGCTGTCAAAACTAAGCAAGTGTCGCCCCAGTTAACAGTCATCGCTCCCTCTCTTTCGCTCTCTCTGTCTCTCTCACTCAGTTGTCTGTCTGTGGGTCAACATTTCAGAGCTAACCACAATGAGCCACTTGAGAAAACTTTGGGCAAACGACGAATTTAACTAAGAACTTTTGGCGTTTGCCACTGCGGTTGCTTCCCATAGCACCACCCACAGCACCACCCACCACAGCACTACCCACTCACTACCCACAGCACCACCCACACTCTCTCTACATACGTAGTAAGTCAATAGAAACAGGTCCTACCGCAACAAACTCGAGCTCTGCTCTCTCGCATGTGAGTTTGTGTTTGTGTGTGTGTGTTATTATTTGTTGGGCATGCGGGTCGTATGATTAATATTAAAGTTGCCACAGAGTGAAAATTAAGCTGGGCACCAGCTACAACGACGACAGGCAGCATAAGTTTTGCCGAGCACGCAGCTCAACAAAGCGAAAGAAGGGGGCGCAAAAAAAGGGGGCAGAAACTAAAGCAAAGACACGCAAAATGTTGGCGGTCCTCAGGGCAGCAAAAAGGGAGGGAGGAGGGAGGCAGGAAGGAGGCAGGTTGAAGGACGACTGTTGCCAACGTTTAAATCAGATAAACATTTCGTCTTGCTGGGTGTTGTTGTTGTTGTTTGTTGTTGAGGGGCGGGGGGGTGTGGCAGTTGCTGGTGTGATAAAGCTGCAGGCGGCAACTTAATTTCTTTTTCTGCGCTTTGTTGTTGCTGTTTTGCTGTTGTTACTGGGAGTCAGAAAGAACTGAAGCTCAAATAAACAAGACATTTGCTCTCGTTGTTGTTCTTGTTGTTGTTGTTGCCTTGTGCCTTGTGTTGTTGGCAGGCTAAAAATAAAAACGAAATTCTCGTGAAAATCCCTGACAGTCACTTCACGTTTCATGTTTCACGTTCACATCGAGTCGCCCTCTTGCCATGCTCCAATGCGGCGTATGAGTGATTTGTTTCACATAATAAATCTGTGTACGTTTGTGTTTGTGTGCGTGCTTGCGTGTTGTCGATTTCTATGTCGTGTGTTCGTGTGTGTTCGGGGGCGTGTATTTGTTTATTCATAAGCGCATTTCGTTGTTCAACAAATTTCTGGCCATAAAAGTTGCCTTAATGCGCCAAACAAATAAATACCATGATGAGAGAGCAACAAAGGCAAAATCTGCTTAAATATTGCAGCTTGATTGCCGCTTTCCACCTCTTCTGAAGTTCATAGTCATTGAAGTGCACGCAAGCCACACAAAGAGGTGAAGAACTTGTCGTGACTTTGTCTGCGATTTGAATGCATTCAATCGTTTCACTGCACACTCAAAGCAGCAACAGCAAATCAACGAATCGAGCTGAGCAAAGCATATCATTAAACAGCTTATAGTTAAATAGAAACTATACTATGATTAACAGCATGCTAAATAGCATAATTAGTAGTGTTCAAAGTGAAGAAAACATGCTAGAAGCTAACAAACTTCTGAATTAAACCAAGTTATATTTGAAAACTCTTTTCTTTCTTTTGCTCAACTTCAACTTCAATCATTTACTCGATTATTGATTTGACACAAAACTAAATCGATTAACTATCAATATGTATTTTCAATATGTTTTGTTGGCTTCCTCTTAAATTCGCTCAAAGTGCTTTTGAGTTGAGCATCTGCTGTCGCAAAGTATCGTAAAAAAAAGCATTGCCTACTTATTGGGGCATTCATCAGACGACAGTTTACAGCATTCTGCACAAATGCTCGCACACACACACAACTAAGTTGCCTCCACTCTTCTCTACTTTTTGCTGTCCCTTTGTCCTGACTTTCCGTCACGCTGCCATAACGCAAGCGATTCAACAATTTCCACTCATTGCGCTCAGTCAATTGCCAACCATATTTCAATTTTATTTTATTATCGCAATACACGACAGAGCCGACAAACCGACAGCAGACAGACAGACGGACGGACAGACGGACAGACGGATGACGATAGATACATCGACACACCGACAGAGATGTATCGAAAGGATACAGATACAAGGCCCGCTCCTCGCATCCTTTGACTTCATATTGTATTAAAGTCTGCCCCAACACAATCCTTCTCTCTCTCTCTCTGTCTCTTTCTGTTTTCTGTGCTGGCTTTTTAGCCAAAAAAGTTATTGATAGTTATGGCACGCCCACACGCACAGCCCACAATCTCTGCCTCCTTCTGCCTCTCTCTTAGCTTTTCGCTTGTGCAAACATTTTGATTTGACCGTAACTCGCTCTCTCTCTCTCTCTCTCTCTCTCTCTCTCTTGCCCTCTTCTGACCACTATTGCTATTTCACTCGCTTTGGTTGTCTCTGCATGCAATACAAGAATTTTGCATAATTTATTAGGAATATTTAATAAAAAATACCACAAGGCAAACACTGAGAGGCTGAAAAGGGAATTGCGGTTGAATGCGAAGAGAGAACAACTGAAAGAGGGGGAAGGGGTGGAAGGGAAGGGAAGGGGGAAGCTTGCTCACTCGCCATTCCAAATGGCAGCCGCTTGGCAAACTTTACGCTTCGTTAGCTTCTGTTCGCTGTACTCCCGCTCTCTCTGTTCTTCTCCCTTTTCCCTCTCTCTCCGCTCCTCTTTTGTGCCTTTCGTGTGCAGCAAAATGCGTTGAGCTACATTTATGCTTTGTTTTTTTCCCCCATTTACACACACACATACACACACACAGACGCAATTTACTTGCATTTGCAATGTAGATTCATTTTTGTGAATTTATGGTGGAAAAACTCACACGACAACTTTGATAGCGGGAGGAGAGCAGAGAGAGGAGAGGAGGGGCAGACAATGAAACGCTGAGTCCTGATTTCTATACTCTTATATGTGCCTCATGCATTCAAGTCTTCTTATGACTTGTCTATATATATTTATTATTTCTTTTACTTGCCAACTATGTTATGAGGCTATGATCATTCACACCGAGTCTCGAGACCGCATTTCACATTTAAAAATGATTCTGCTGCAATTGAAACTCGGCTGACAACCTGAGTCAGCTTTAAATTTAATAAATTTCTTGAATTGAAGTGAGCTACGAATTTGGTTTAAATCAAATTATATTTGCGACCATTTAAAGGGGGAAATTGTATTTATCTGTCAGACATTTCTCACATTAAACGAACATTTTCTTTACGTTGTCTCTAAGCATTAATTAAAAACTCTTCTGTTTCATATTTGAGAAGTGACTGGAAGAGAAATGACAAGTGACTATAAAAATATGTCTTAAATACAGCACGAAATATTGCAATTGAATAGAAATGACAATTTATGTGGGAATATTGCAATAAACAATTGATGAACAATTTATTTTTGGAGAATAAAAGTAAATTAAGAAGAGATGAGCAGAGTTCTAAGATTTTTACTATAGTTTGATGAACAACTGTTTTTAAATGAAATGTTCGAATAAAGATATAGTTTGAAGACATTGAATATATTGTATGTAACATTCGACTTTATTACAATTTGCTTTTACATTTTTTTCTCGTATTATCAAACGGCTTCCACATGGTCAATGAACCTACCAACAAAACAAGACTAAGATTTTTAGTTGGAATTGAAGAAACAGACCTTCGAAGTTAGAGTATTGAACTTGCTTTACAGTTTTAATGGTCACTATATATAAAAATTTAACCAAGTAATTTTGTAAATTCAGTAGGAATTGAATGTTGAACTTATACGAAAATACTTGTTAATTGAGAAGAACAAAAAAAACAGTTATAAACATATTTATAGCTAGTTTCAATAGTTATTGAATTAACAATAGTTATTGAATATAAAGGTATTCAAAAGTTGCTCATCTTTAAGTTAAAAGACAATTCCGAAAGATAATTCCATACATGAAAAGATCTATTATTTAGTGCACTTCATTTTTGGTTTTGATTGCTTAGTTGTGATCTTTATTTTTGGATATAAAGAAACGATCATTGAAGGTATAACTATTATTATCTTCAATTATTAAGGTATAACTATGATTGAAGGTATGATATAACTATCTTTATCTTTAATGATTAAGGTATAACTATCATTATCTTCAATGATCACTTTGTTGTCACCAAAAAAAAGTATTCTAAATAATAAATCAATCTACATTTGCAGTGTATTTCTACTTCGGATTGGCATTAACTACATCCCACATTGTTTCATTTTCTTATTGTGTTCGCTGATGCTGACGCTGATATGCGTCGCTTTCGTTTCGTTTTGATGTTGCCGCAAAAGGTGTGTGTGTGCGTGTGTTGATTGTCTGTGTATCGACTGTGTGTAAGCCTTTTAACATAAATCATTGGCACACAGAGAGAGAGAGAGAAACACTCGACACAGTCAGTTAGTGAGGGATCCTTTGGCATTGATTTGATTTGAAATAGTTGAAGCATAAACTGACAGCTGAAATATCGTTTTACACGACGATGCGATGCGATGCGATGGCAAACGAGTGACAACGTTGCGTCTGATTAGTCAGTCAGTCAGAATTGCTACATGCAGCATGCTGCCACTTGCTGCAACTCCCCCTCTGCCCCTTTTTGAGTGACATCATTCCGCTTTACACGCACTGTGAACTTGACATTTTCGCGTGTTTCGTTTGCATTTCGCATTTACACATTTCGCATCTCGAAATGCGAGTTTGCCATGCAATTCAATTTTCGAATGACATCCGACGTCATCCTCCTCATTACTCACTTATTGAGCAGAAAGAGAGAGAGAGAGAGAGTGTGAGAGTATGAGAGAGATAGTCTTTTAACCCGCAGAAGTTTTAATTTCATTTGCTTGCATTTGTTATCTTATCGCATATTTTGTAATTTCAAATGTTGTACTTTGTCTTCAGTCCTTCCCACACACCAACACACAATCCCTTAATGGCTATCCTTTGGGGGAACGGGGGGGTCAACAATGGGTTAAGTGCCCGCAGGCTCAGGCGCTCGTGACTCGTGTGCCGCATTCATTAACCACCCCCCCCTTGGGGGCACAAACGCTCTCTTCGGAGCTCGTTTGCCATTATCCTGGCACGTCCTGGCACAACAACAACAACAACAACAACATCGCTTAAAGCCTTTGCTACTTTGCGTATTAAAGATACGTCCCCTTTGGATAATGGCATTTTAAATGCTGAGAAAAAATTGCATTGCCTACTTTGCTCTTCCTCTTGTCACTTCTTCTTTTGGCAGCTGCTTAGTTTTACAAATTGGACAAGCCACAACAAAAGAGGCAAGAGGCAAGAGAACAACAACAACAAGGAGTAGCCAAATCGAAAAAAATTGCTTCGAAATTCTAATCTTTTGCTTTACGCTTGAATACATCACACACCAATACACACACACACATTCACACACATACACACAGGCTTATTCATAGTGTGTTGGTTGAGGGTCGTTTGATTTTTCATAGAATGCCATAGACGTATAAAATATAAACAGTGCGAAAAAATATGAAAATAAAAGGAGAAAAAAGCTAAAGCCAAAGCTAAAACGAAACTGAAATCAAAACCGAAACCATATCCAAAAACTTACACACACACACATGCGTGTGTGATTCGTATGTGTGTGTGTGTGTGTGTGCTTAGACACGTGTAAAGCCAAAATATTTTGCAAGTCAATATATCAAAAAAATATTTGGCGCGTTTGCTGAATGCAAAGATGAATGAGCAGCGAAGTGAAATTCGTTTGGCAAAGAGACAGCCACAGTGGGATAGAGATGGATAGAGAGTGAGAGAGAGAGATACAGAAAGAGAGGTCATGGCTGTGGGAAGTGTCAGGCAAAAGGCTGAAAGGGAATATGCAATAGTATAAACTCAATGCTGGCAACACAAACAAAAGCAGCGCACAAACACAAAACACACAAAGAGTGCTACAAAAACAAAGCAAAGACAAGCGAGGAAGGATGAGCAGGACTGCTAAATACTCTACTAAATAAATATATAAGACATAACTTTAAAGACTGCCTGGCTGATTGACTGACTGATTGACTGACTGATAAACTGAGTTATCAAAAGGTAGACGTCAGGAGGCTGAAATTTGAACTTGATATAGTTGACAAAAATTTAACAGTGTAATAAGGCTGGGGTTTTCATCTGTCGAAGTATTTTCTATTGCGCATTCAAGTAAAATGTAAACTGTGTGAAATAGTAATGCAGGGCTTGTAAATACTGTATGAAATAAATATATGGTACTTTAAAGACTGACTGGCTGATTGACTGACTGATGGACTGAGCTATCAATGCACAACCCAAAAAGGTAGAAGCTAGGAGGCTGATATTTGAACTCGCTGGGCTGGGGTTTTCATCTAAGTATTTTCTATAGCGCATTCAAGTAAAATGAAAAGTATTTGCTTTTTGTACTAAGCTATGTGAAATAGTAATGCAGGACTTGTAAATACTCTTTTAAATAAATATATAATATCATTTAATGACAGACTTCCAATGACTATCAATGAACAGTTCAAAAAGGTAGAAGCAAGGAGGCTGAAACTTGTATTCAATATATATAGTTTATACAATTTAATAGTGCAATAAGTGTGGGATTTTTCCCTCTCCAATTTTTTTCTCTAACGTATTCAAATACAATGAAATGTCTTTGCTCTTTGTACTAAAGAAAATATAATAGTAATAATAGCTGAACAATTTAACTAAAATCTATATAAATCTCAGTCTAATTGAGAATTCGCCTAATATGAATTAAAGCCAAAATTTGTTTTCAAATATTATAATATTGTTAAAAAAGAGTTATATTTTTCTGTCTAATCAACCCCTTAGTCAACTTTGCGTGGCATAATCGAAAGCAAGTTTGTTGCCTGGAAACAGGAAATAAAGCTAAAGTATTATAAAGTTTCACATGTATGTGGAATTCATCTGACTTTATCTATGCTTTGTCTCTTTTACCCCGGCTACACTTCGTCTCTTTCTCCCACTCACTGTTGTGTTTTGCTTTATGTATGCTGTGTGCTGCATTTTGTTTAAAACAAATGAATTTGCCGCCGAGGCAAACTAACAAACATTAATCAAAAGTTGCCGTCCGGTCTGCAGGTTTTGCCCTTTAACGGCTGTTGCGACTTTCGCTGCGGCCGAAAAAGGGAGATAGACAAAACCAGAGAGAAAGAGACAGAGACAGAGAGAGAGAGAGAGAAAAGGAGAGTGTTACTGGTTGGCTGGTCAGCTGGTGGCGTTTATTAAAGTGCCGCATCATGACGGCGCAGATTTTGGAGCATTTTGATACTAGAATGGTGGCGAGAAGAAGGTCAAAGGTTGCCTTCAGCCTAGCAGCTGTTGGCTGAAATTAGGCCAGCCTAAAATACCATGAGAATTGCAAATGTGTGCAGAATTGTTAGAGCGTGACTGACGGGAATTTGAATTGACCTTTGACCCACACATAGCGCCAAGTTTAGAGCTCAGGTGAGTCAAGGCAACCCATTAATAAGAGCAAAATCCAAGAGCGAGCACAAAAAGAAGCTTCTTCTCCTCCGCTTTACAACACGAATTGCACTTTCTATCTTTCTCTCTGCATTTCTCTCTGGAATTGTGGCTAACAGACGGATTGTCATTGCGGACCAAAATTTGTTTAAGTGAATCGAGGCCATAAATAATTGATGTGCTGTCAGTTGGTCAAATAAAATAGCCACAGAGACGAATTTAAAATTATTGGCAAGCCAAATGCAATGCAACCTAAGTGAAATGCCCTAACTTGATTAATTACATTTTATAATTTAGAAAAATATATAAAATATAAATATTAAATGTGGCTTAAAAGTGAAATAAATATATTAAAAATGTAGATCGAATTCTGTGTTTACAAATGATATAGGAAACTGATTTCAAAAGTAATAAAAAAAAGTATAGTAAAGTCTTAAGAATTGATTGATATTGAAAGTAATGTAAATTTTACATTTCTTGAAATGAATATCTAATATCTCAAACTTCTTCAACGTATAGAGTTGGTGGTTAATTAATTGTTAGTATTCTCTAAATATATGTTTTGTCTATTCGAGATTTCATATTTTATCTGACATTAAAGTTTACAATATAAAACAAGTAAGAAAACTACAGTCGAGTGGACTCGACTCCAAAATTCGCAACTCTAGCTTTAAAATTACTCTTGTTATTCGATTTTTTTGAGTTATGGGGGTGGAAGTGGGCGTGGCAAAAATTTGAAACAAACTTGAAGCTCTATCTCTTATAGTCTCTGCGATCTAGGTGTTCATACGGACAGACGGACAGACAGACAGACGGACAGACGGACATGGCTAGATCGTCTCGGCTGTTGACGCTGATCAAGAATATATGTACTTTATAGGTCGGAGATGCCTTTTTCTACCTGTTACATACATTTCCTGTCGGCACAAAGTTATAATACTCTTCTACCCTATGGGTAGCGGGTATAAAAAGTAGCTTCAATACTCTACTTAATTTACTTGACTGCCAGCATAAGAAAACTCTAAAGACCAAGACCTTATCAACTTCCCTTTAATAATTATTGAAATAATAAATATTAAACAAATTTGAATGCAAACCAAAGCCACCAGTGAATAGTTCACATTATGATAAAGCCAGATATGGGGACTGAAAGTGATGTGAAAATAATGCAAGTGAAATGCAATTTATTTTATTAGGGTAACGCATTTGCAATGCTCGCAGTTGAGAAGTACCAGCATTTAAGCTCGTCTGTTTAATCAGTTGGTTTGAATTGCATTTCACTCTCTTGTATGCCTTGCATTGCCATGCATATTTAAAAGGACTCACACACACACACACACACACACAGACATGCTGGCAGCATTTGATTGTCCTGATTTTGGTTTTGCTCCTGTTGCTGTCAAGCTTTTTACGAGCCTCACTTTATGTGTGTGTGTGGCACGTGTAATGTGAAAATTGTCCTTGACTTTGCGTACGTGCAGCATGCTGCCTTCACCCCTTTACGAGTTTGTTTAATTGCTCTCACAGAGAGCGAGCGAAAGGGGGAGAAGGGGAAAGTGGCAGCTGGGGGGAGCGCAAAGTCCTAATGAATGCAAATGAATGGCAGTTACAACAACAGCAACAGCAACAGCAAAAGCAACTACGCTAGCACTAAAAATATTTATTATGCACCAAAAAGAAAAAATACAACACAAAAAATTAAATTTCATTACACACACGTATTCACATGTGTGCGAGTGTGTGTGTGTGCTTTGTTTGTTTGCACATTTAATTTAAATATTTAATTAAAATTTCGAGCGCGGATTGATTCAGACAATTAAAAATAGCACGCGCGCGCATGAAGCAGAAAGAGTTGACGACAGAGAGGGGAGAGAAGAGAGGGAGAGAGTTAAAGGGGGCCACATTGATTGGCAAAAGTAGAAGAAAGAGAGAGAGGGGAGTAGGGGAGAAACAAACTTGTTACCTTGCATTGTTTATCTGTTTGATTATTTCAGTTTTTGCTTATGAAAAATAAATTGAACAAATTTGTCGCGTTCAACTGTTGCAGTTGTTTTTGTTGTTGTGCTATGTAAATTTGCACGAGAAATTAAATCAAATACACACTGTGGTGTGTGTGTGAGTGTGCGGTGTGTGTGTGTGGCATTTGTTTGGCTATAATCATAATTAAAAATTGCTAGATTTGCCTGCGGCGCGGCGGCATGTAAAAATTAAAGCCAACAACGCAACAACAACAGCGCCATACAAAGCACCTTGTGGTCGGTGCCATGTGTGTGTAGAGTGTGTGTGTGTGTGGGTGTATTTACTATGCTTGTGTGTGTGTGCGGCTTTCGACTCTGTTTGCATTTGTTGCGAGCGGCAGCGTCGCTTTTGTTTTATTTGCATTGTTCGGCTTCTGTTGCAGCTCTCTCTCTCTCTCTTTCACTCAGTCCTCTCTCTCTGTCTCTTTCACTCTCGCTTTCTCTGGCTGGTCTGCTTCTTTAGCTTTGCCGTTGTTTACGCTTCGGCTTTTATCCGCACAAATTGTTTACTCTTTTTAGTGGCTTTTATGATGCGTCTCGCAGCAAATCCTTCAATTCCCTTTGAATCCACAGCTGGGCAACTATTGTGTTCTCTCTCTAGACTCTCTAGAGTCGAATCGGTTCCTTAGACTCGTCGCATTTCATGCTCGATAAAACAAGTAATCAGCAAATTAATTGCGAACAACGTTTATTACAATTTGCACATGCAAAATCATTCCACTTTTCATTCCAAATGGAAATGGACAAACAATGCGCTTTTTTATACCCGCTACCCATAGGGTAGAAGGGTATTATAACTTTGTGCGGGCAGGAAATGTATGTAACAGGTAGAACGAGGCATCTCCGACCCTATAAAGCAGAGACGATCTAGCCATCGTTTGTCCGTCCGTCCGTATGAAACACTGGATCTCAAAGACTATAAGAGATAGAGCTATAATTTTTTTTTGACAGCATTTGTTATGTTTGCACGTAGATCAAGTTTGTTTCAAATTTTTGCCACGCCCACCTCCGCCCCCGCAAATCAAAAAAATCGAAAAATAAAGCTCGAATTTTGGTATATACAATAATTACTATAGTAATTATGATTCCTGAAAATTTGGTTGCGATCAGATAAAAATTGTCGAAGTTATTAAAGAAATACTTTTGTATGGGAAAAAACGCCTACTTACTAGGGGTCTAATTTGCTTTGGCCGACAATCTGGTATATTGTGCCGCCTATGGTATATTTTGAATGTAGTACTATATCGATATACCAAATATACCATTTAGTATATTTTTAGCATTTTAGTATATTTGGTATATTTTAATAATAATACCCCAAAATATATTTTTAGTATTTTTGTAGTATAATTGGTATGTTTTGAGAATAAAATCGCAAAATATATTGCTTTTATTCAAAACGGGTGGCGGGTATCTCACAGTCGATCACACTCGACTGTAACTTCATACTTGTTTTTGCTTATTTTCATGGGCAAAAGCAAAAGCACTTAACGCTCGCATAATGGCAAGCCATATCTACACCATTTCACACCTACTTTGCTTAACCACAAACACACACAAACACTCACACACATTCGCAGCTATTACACTTAATGCGCCTGCTGAGCCGAGAGTCGAGAAAAATGCATTTCATTTGGCTCGCTGCTAATGCAACTGCAGCTCAAGCTCGAGCTCAAGATGATGCGATTGCGATTGGAATTGAGCATTGGCAATGGGATTGGCAAGCTGCATGTAGAGCACAGTTATGTGGTTAGCTGAATGCAAAAAAAAAGCACAGGGGCAAAACGATTTGCTTTGCCTCTTTGGCTTTTAGCGTTTAGCAAGAGTAACAAAACAAAACGAAGCACCGAAAAAAAGTGGCAAAGCTCTTTAGTGCTGATGCTGATGCCCGATACGTTTGTGTGTGGTTAGGGCCAAGTCCTGATTTACAGCCAGGACCCAGCTTGACCTTTGCACGAGGCACGAAGCATGAGGCAAACACCAGAGCACAAAAGTGGAACACATGGACAACAGTTGCCTGTATCTACTCCCGCTTCTCCTTCTCCTGCTGCTGTTCAAAGTGTTTTTAACTTTTGCAAGTTGTCTTTGCAATTTCTGATCTACTGACCTCAATATCCAGTCAGCCCTATATATACTATACTATAGAATATATAAAGAGAGAGAGAGAGGAAGAGGGATGCCTACATATTTGATGACCAAATGCTTTTCAATAACAGCCATGCCACAACAACAACAACGAGAACACATGCCACACACACACAAGAGGCAACAACAATGGCAGCAAGGCTATAAAACTGTAAAAGTGAACACTATGCCATAGCTGGTGATATATATGCAGGTTTGTTCATATATATATATGTGTGTGTGTGTGTGTATAGTATAGCTGGCCAGGTGTGCGCCACTTTTGTGCCTGAGCTGAGCAAAAAGGTATTACAAATATTGCTATAGATTGGCTTGTGCATGCATCAACAGGGCACACCCCACAGTGAAGCCTGCCTACGAGCAACTGTCATACAACAAATAGTGAAAGTTGAATAGAAATTTAAAATAGAATATGATATATAGGAACATTGGCAAACGGCTTAAAGCAAAAGAGAAATTAAACTAAAGTTTAAAGAAGGTGAAATACAAAATGGAATATATTTTAAATAAAATAATGAAATAAAATAGTGGTAAATAAGGTGAAAAAAAGAAAATAAAATAAAGAAAAAGTGAACTAAAAATAGAATATTTGTTAAACCAAAGAAAATTAAGGTCCAGCCTTTGCAAAGTATTTTTGCGGTACTCATCATATAATTTGCAATATTTCATATTTGATTATTTGAAATGATAGCACTAAATCAAATGACTTAAATACCTCTTGTTTTTCTGATAATACAAATTATATAATAAGTGCCTCAAGGCACTATTGGGTATTAGAGGTTTAAAATTACATAAAAACAAATAAAATCAAATAAGCTGAAAAAAATAAATGAAAAACAAATAATATAAAGTAAAATGAAACGAAATAAAATTGAATAATATAAACTAAAACCAGAAGAAATAAATGAAACACGATCAAATAAAAGAGAACATTAAATCATAAGAAATAATCGAAACACGAGCAAATAAAAGAGAACATAATAAAATGCTAATCAAATCCCTAAATTAAAATTAAACTTAGAAGCTTCACTGTGAAGAACAAGTTTAATGCATTCCCTTTTAAATACTCCACGTAGTTCGCTTTGTTATGCTGCATAAATAGGCATTGTTGAAACCTTAAAATTGATGCCAAACTAATGCCATTAAATATATTGCACACATATCCCATCCACTGTCACTTTCTGGCTTTTATATATTTCATGGACTTAGTTCTTGTCGCGATATGTTTTAGCTTTATCCCCCCGTCGATTGTCGCTGTGAAATCCATAAAATAGCCAGTTATTATAAATTGCTTTTGTGGCCAATGCAAACAACTTTCTCTCTACTCGATTTTTTATGTATTTTTTTTGTGTATTTTTATGCAAATGTCTGCGTTTTGCATGAGTTCTTTGCAAATGTTTGCATATTTATTAAAAATAGCAAAGATTTTGTTATAATCCGTTGCATTTAATTGACTGCAACTAACATAAAAATAAATTAAAATATCGATAACAAATGCAACACAAAAAAAATGTGGAGCAGATGTAATTCGCTGGGGAAAATAACAATCCATTGAAATGTATTGTGTGGCATATTTATTTGCATTCCCTGATCCGCGACAATTTTAATTATGAGTGTCATGCCACGTGTATTTACATTTAATATTGCGATTACTCAAATATTATTCGTATGGGTTTGTTTTCCTCGTTTTTACTTCAAACAGAGCGATGGGAAACGAATGTGAAAACGAAACTCGACACGTGAAAAATAACTGAATGAAAATAAATGTGGAAAACATTTTGTTTCATTCTTTTCTTGTTATTCATTTTTGAATATTCTCAATTCCTGTGCTTAATAATTTAAAATATATACAACATGGATTCAACTTATGCGCATATTTATATTTCACTCAGCCAAAAAAAAAGGAGTACATTCCATTATGAGAATTCGATTCGATTGCTATTCGATTCCCTCACGTACATATTGTATTTGCATATCTATTTGTGATTAATTCATTTAACAATTGTTAAAAATACATCAAAGTAAATACGTGCAACTGACAACTGATGCAAACTATGTTTTTATACCTGATACACATAGCATAGAAGGGTATTATAAGACAGAAGAAGGCATCTTCGATCCAATAAAGATTTTTAAAGTTATTTAAGAAATACTTTTGTATGGCAAATGGCTGACAATTTGGTATATTTTGACCTCTACGGTATATTTCGAATGTAGTACTTTATCGATATACCAAATCGGTATATTTTATTTTTGTAGTAGTATTATATTTCGAATGCGGTATTTCATCAATATACCAAATTTGACATTCGAGATATTTTAGAATTTTTGAAGTATATATATATTATTTGGTATATTTTAAGAATTATACATTACAGTTTTGCTTGTGAAGAAATGGTTGACAATTTGGTATATTTTGACCTCTGTGGTATATTTTGAATGTAGTGCTTTATCGATATACTATCGATATATCAAATCGGTATATTTTATATTTGTGGTATATTATATATCGAATGCGGTATTTCATCAATATACCAAATTTGAATTTCGATATATTTTAGTATTTTGGAAGTATAATATTTGGTATATTTTAAGAATTATACAGTACAGTTTTGTTTGTATTCGAAATGGGTAGCGAGTATATCACAGTTGAGAACACTGGGCTGTAGCTTTCTTACTTGTCTAACTTCCTTTTTGAGATAAGTGATCTAAAAATAACTGTCTCTCTTTAAATTGTGATATATTTTTCGGATCTAATAAGGAAGTTAGGACTGTTCTCATTTCAATCGACATAGAAATCACAAGGTTTACTATTCGAAATGTTTCATCAACGTTTCGCTAATAAACAAAGATTTTCACATGGCTGATTATTGTCATTGAACTGAAAAGGGGACAGCGAAAGAGAGAAAGCGCGAATGCGAATTCAAAGTGTAAATGGAAAAGAAATCATGACAAGATTCTTGAGCAAACCTTCAGCAGCAGCATCCATCAGTTAGTTTAGCTTCAAAGTTTCCCGAAGCAATCAACTAAGAAGGAGGAAGACGCAATGTTGCAGCATCGAGAGATGCTGCTCTGTTGCAATTGGAAAAGTCAACGGCTGCTTTCAATGCCAGCGGCAACATTGTCGTCCCCTTAAATACGCGAAGGCGAAAGAGAAATTGAAAACAGCTGCCAGGTGAGCCAAGGAAATGCAATCAGCCAGCTGCTTTCAGCCTCAGCTTCTGTCTTCTGTCTCCATCTCTGCGTTTTTGTCTTTGCTAGATTTTTACAAGATTTCAGCGAGATTTTCCAATTTCACTTGGCATGGCACAAATTACATCAGCGCTGCAAATGTTTACAATAATTAAATAGTTGCAAGCGCAGAAAATTAACAGAGTGCAGAGTGGACAATTAAAATCAAATGGAAAACATTTTAAAACGAATCTTAACTACAAAATGAACGTAAACAAAGTTCGCTAATAGCAGACAAAACGAGCAGAAATAAATCTTAATTATACAAAGTTTAATTAAACTTTCAATAAATGTTTTGAAAATTCTCCGAAAATCTTTTGCTCTTTTCAAGACACTCATAAATCACAAGACTGTTTATTAATTTTGCCTCAAAACGTGTTTGCATAAAATGAAATACACTTTGAACTAAAAGCCTTTTTCTGCAGTTTCCATTGTGCTTTTGTGCCTGGAGGCATTATCGTATTTATATTCTTATAAATATTTATAAAGCATTCGCAAGCATATTTAATATGCGGCTCAGCATTTGAGTGAATCGCATTTGATTTGCCAATTGTTTTATTTGCACAAATACTTTGTGTAACTTTGCATATTGCAAATATTTGTGCACTGCACAGAACTGAAATAAATTTCGAGTCTCCTCGACTCCAGTTGAATTGAGCCAATCAGCCGTAAAGAGAGGCGCCATTCCTTTGCCGCCTTTGGGGAAAACCCTTTTGGGGGATTCCGAGAGGGATTCAAAGTGCAAATCGAGTCAACGTGGTGGAAAACAGCGAGCTAAAGAATCGCGAGACGAGAATCTATTATATTATTATTGAGCTTTTATGCGAGAGCGCGCGCGTTGAAAGCATCGAAAGTTGCAAATCCTTGGCATACAGCGAAATGCATTTAGCTCTAATAGAATAGAAGAAGCAACCCGAGAAGCAGAAGCAGACGAAACCCGGAGGCAAGCTTTCGGTTAATGCAACAAAATGTTGACGTCAAATGGATTTTTATAGCTCGCGCGCGTTGCTGCGAGGCAACGTAAGCAAATCAAATTTCCGGTTGCCTTAAAGCTCAGTCAGAGTTTAGCAACTTTGGCAGCTCATCTGAAATCCTTTTAAGTGCCGCATGCTCTCGCTCGCTGGCATTAAAGTTGCAGTTGCCCAGTTGCCATGGCCAACCTGAACAATTAGCAGCTCAAAACGAAGCGCGCTTCAATTTTCCTGATTTCCCCAGTTCTGGACCTGGAATCGAGCATCGAGAACATCCTGCAAAACTTTGACTAAATAATCAATAACTGTCACACCATCTAAGTGATGGTTGCTGCCCCAAACTGTGCCTGCTCTTTGTCTCTCTTTCTCTCTTGCCTTGGCAAAAAGTTTTTGTGTCCAAAACACTCGACAAATAAATAAACTGATGCCATGCGTTGTTTTCATTTGTTTTGATTGGCGCTTTGCAGCAGAGGAAAACAGAGAAACAGAGAAAGTGAAATTGCCATTCATTGTCTATGCATCGAATCGAATATAACTCAATCAATATTTGAATGAATAATCAATTGCGACACTCACGGCAACTGCAATTAACACAGACAGCCAAAACTTTGCACGATAAACGTATTTGATAGTTGATAAATACGAGTTTTTTTCCTTTTTGCTCAAGGTTGATATTCGCAATTTATATTTCAATAAGCGTCACTCTTAAAGCGAAGAAGTTGAAAACTCTAAGTTTATACTTTAAATTTGTTTGCGGCAGCTGCAAATTGAATTTGAGTCTGACATAAATAAAATTGTCTTGCAAATAAAATTCAAATGCATGTTGATTTTTTGCTGACATAAATCAGAGAAAATGCATTTCAAACTAATTGGAAAAAATATCAAAAACTTCAACTAGATAGATATTTTGCTATTACGTTACGCAATTGCGCATCGAATCACACTTATGATAATTGTTATGCATTTCCATGTTGTCAGATACAATCGCAACTTCATTGTCAACCAATTGAAAGCTCATCGAGAGAGGAGAAACCATAAAAGTAATAGGAAATTTGATAAGCGATTTGAGTTAAAGTGAACCCATAATTTAATATGAATTCGATTGTATTCGCTGTCGTGGCACACACACCCCTCATACCCCCATACCACTCATTCCTCACTTCTATTGCCTCTTTCCTCCTGGGATACCTTGCGGCATTTGCTTATCTACGGCTTTGACTTGGCTTGGGTGACGCCCACGTAACCGCCTTCTGTTGCTTTTCATTTTTGTGGGCTGACATTTTATTGCCGCAGCTGCCGCACACACACACACGAAGGTTTCTTCTTATAGGCATATTCTATTCACATGTTTTGAGCTAATTTAATATTGTGCTTTGTATGATTTTCACATATTATCAGCAAGTTTTATTGCGGCAATTGAACACGTTTGTCAGTTGCTCTTGAGAGTCAAGCAAGTAAGAAAGATATAGTTGAGTGAGCTCGACTGTGAGATACTGTGAGAAAGCAAAACAATGCTGTATTAATTTCAAAATATACCAAATGAAAATAACACAAAAATATTGAAAATATACCAAAAGGAATTCGACAGTGATATTAATTGTAGAATATACTTAATTTATATATCAAAAAGGCTAAAAATATACCATAGACTATTCGACTGTAAAATATTCGCTACCCTTTTTGAATTAGCAAAACATGGCTGTATTAATTTTTAAATAAACCAAATTAATATACCGCAAAAATACTGAAAATATACCAAAGACTATTCGACTGTAAAATATTCGCTACCCTTTTTGAATTAGCAAAACATGGCTGTATTAATTTTAAATAAACCAAATTAATATACCGCAAAAATACTGAAAATATACCAAAGACTATTCGACTGTGAAATATTCGCTACCCTTTTTGAAATATGAAAATAGTGGGGTATTAATTTTAAAATATACCAAATGAATATACCGTAAATATACTAAAAATATACCAAATGATATTCGACTGTGAGATACCATTTTGAATAGCAGCAAAACAGTGCGGTATTAAATTTAAAATATACCAAATTATTATATACTAAAAAAATACTGCAATCATAACAAATGCTTTTTGGTATATTTTTGCAGAACAACATTCAAAATATACCATAGAGTGTAAAGTATACTGAAATTGTCAGTCTAAGCGGGGGCGGAAGTGGGCATGGCACAAATTTAAAGCAAGAATATACATACTTAATACATAGGGCCCGAGAGTCCTTCTTCTGCACAAGTTTATAATACCCTTCTTCCACTATGAGTAGCAGGTATAAGAAGCAAAGAGAAGAATGGCACGAAGGCAACTTCTCGACGTTTTGTCTTGTTGTTGTCTCCTGTCGTAAAATTGAAGCACCCACAGTATTTTCGATATTTATGCTTAGAAATTGTAAACGTATGTGACTGTGTGTGTGAGTGTCTCTGTGTGTGTGTGTGTAACTGTTTATGCGGGCAGCCGAAAGCATTTTGTGCATGTGGTCGCCTTTGTTTCGTCGGGTTGTTTACTTTTATTAGCTTTCGTATTATTGGTTATTGCGGCCCCAACGACGATAGACGATAGATAGATGGATAGATAGATAGCTCCTTGAATGGACAGCCCAAGACTGAATAGGAAAAGCAACGGCATTTAGCCCGAAAGGTAGTCGATGGTCCTTCGTCCTCGATGGATGATATAATTTAACTTTTATTTGCAACATTTATAGCTCAATAAGATACACACACGCACAGACTCCGACTCCAACTTCTCTCTGTCCCTTCGCATAACTGCGGGGCTGTTTAATTTATCCGCCAATTGAGTCGAGCTGAATATTGAGCAGCACTTAAGCACACTTTTTATGGTCTTGTTCGAAAGATAAACGTTATTTTAATAGCCACAACGAATGGCCAAAAACTTTGTCACAATGTCAGACCATAAATTGTAAATATACCACGCAGATCTGTATATATAAATTTATATATAAATGAAAAATTCGAAATGGGAAATGAAAAAAGCATATTCATGTCGAGATTTTTGCGAGTTGTGCAAGGCTCTCAAGTGATTTACGATAATCAGCAAATGTCGTGTGCAACAATAACTTGTCCAAAACATTGAATTCAATATGCCTATCGATTGGCTTGACCTCCTTAAGCTATAAATACGACACACAAATTGTTGCCAGGCAGTTGTCCGTTCGTCCGTCCGATTGCTTCATCAATTATTTCGCTTGGCAAAAGCAAAATTGCCCAGTCAAGAGCTCCTCCTCACTTCGTATTTTTGTGTAGTGTATGCTGATTACGTATACGCCACGTTTAACATTTAATCACAATGCCGCAGCGAAAGTCAACAACAAATGCCAATAGAATTGTTGTTCTCCTTGTTATTGTTGTTGTTGCTGTTGACAAAAAAGCCCAAAGCAACAAGAGAGCCGAGTGCACTTCAGAAATGAGAGCGAAGGGGTTGGCGCAAAAGGGATGCAGGATAAACAATATGCAATAGGCAAAAAAACTGAGCCTAGTTACCGCAGTAGCTGACCACAAGAGGAAGAAGGAAAGTCGGCTTAACCCTCGACATAATCCTCAGGTTTTGCGCCCCTTGAGAAATAACGCTTAGCTGCTGTTTCATTTTGTTTCCCCCCCCCTTGATTTTTATGGCATTTTGTTTGCTTTCTTTACAGTATTTTTTTCTACCGCTCTTTTTTTTTTGCCTTTTTCGCTGGCCAGCGAGGAAAGTCTATTATGCTTACGAAAATTGCTTTACAGCAGCAGCAGCTAGAAACAATGCGGCAAAGGTTACACAGCATAAAAGAAATACACACAAAAAATGAATAATGACAGTGAACACTGAACAGTGAACAGTGAAACGGCGAACTCAGCAGATGAGCAAAAGGGGAAAGAGAGAGAGAGGAACTCGGGTTGGGTAGATTACTTTTCGCTAAGGACTTGGGCCAAGGGAATTCTCTATCAAAGTCTCAGCTGCGGCTGCAGCTACTGAAAATATTTACCCAGGCCGCCCGAAAAAACACAGAGAGAAAAGGAGAGGGGACGGCGTCAAAAAGTGCAGTTAAAATAATTTGCGCATAATGAAGCCGGAAGTGTGAACGCAAAAACAAGAAAAGTACAAGGAAAAGGAACTTCATTATCAGTGGCCAAGCAGCAGCAGCAGCAACAGAGCAGCATCAAAAGAAAATTACACAAAATCTCAGCCAGGATTTTCTAATTAAAGTTTCAACGGCGTCGGCGCCAAAGTGAAATTAATGGCGTTGCCATTTTTGCCAGCATTTATTGTAGCTTTTGTTGCGCTCGTCTTTTGCTTTTTGTTCTGCTTCCTTTTTGTTACTGTCCTCGTTTCTGTTGTTTTTTTGTTCTCACTTTATGAAGTCAACATCGACTCGTCGGGCACTTAATCTGACTGCGGCACAGTGGAAGTCGAAGTCGAAGTCTTCGACTCAGTCTCAGTCTTTGCTTCAACTCATCGTCTTCGTCTCAGTCTTCGTCTCAATTTCGGTTCCATTTCCTGTTGCCCTGGCTGCCAAATGTGTGTAATTTATTTGCAATCAATGCGGCCTGAAAGGACATTATTTTTACATTAAAGCAGTGCGAGAGAAAAACTGCCAGTGTGAGAGATAGAAAGAAGAGTAAAAGTATGAGAAGAGAAGAGTTTGTTGTGCCAAAGCAAAGTCAGCAAACATTTGGCAGCTGTCACTTAATACTTTGAATGCCCTATAACTAACACAACAACAGCTGCAAGGCATATTCGGAATGTGAGAACACATAAATGAATCAATATACCGCACTCTACTAGTCGTATACTTGATGAGTTATTAAATAAAATCACATTTATTGCGTCGCCTGCTCAAATGGAGAATTCATTAGGCCAGCAGCTCAGACAGACAGACTGAGGGCATTGTGCTTTGAGTGAGTAAATCATTCAGAAAGAAAGAGAAAGAATAGAAAAAAGTTGCACGTATCGTGTGTCACAAGCATAAGCATAACAGGGGCAGCTTAAGCAATGGTAACTACGAGTACAACTGCAGCTGAATGCGACGTGCCACTGGCAGTTGGCAAATAAAATTATTAACCTCGCTGCAATGCAACATAAATAGGATTAGTGTCTGCAGTAAATGCAGCAACAGCAGCAGCAGCAACAATGGCAACAAAAGCAGTCGCATTTTGCATTCTGCATGTTGCACACACTTCACTTCAGTGTCGTCATGCTCGCATATGATAAACGGTCGAAGCAAGCGACGACAATGCTGCCACCAGACACACACACACACACTCACACATGTGTTTTCCATTGTGCCACATGTATATGCAACGTCCGTCTGTCCGTCCGTCTGCGGCACGCTCGACTGTTTGTTGTCTGTGGCGCACAAAAAATGCGGCTGAGTATTTTAGCAACATGCAAAAACTTCATTTTATGCGCCGGCGACGTCGCCAGTTGCCAGTTGCCAGTTGTGAGTTGCCAGTTGTGAGTTTTGCCATTCGTCCAGTGTATTGACCCAAGTAACCCCCTCTTAACCATCCTCTTAAGCCCCCTCTCAACACCCCTTTAAACACCCCTTTTCAACCACCGACTTGTCGCGGTTTTTGCAAAGCGTTTGTTTGCTTTGCGGCTTCCGGTTTTGTTGCGAATCCGTTTTACGGATAACTGCATAACCGCTTTAAAATATTTGTTGCCAGCTGCCATTAGCACACAACAACAGAGTTGCCACAGTTGCCAAAGCTTTAGCCACAACTAAAGGCTGCAGCACTGATTAAATAACCGAAGGCAACCTTATCGATAAACATCAAGTTAATAAGTGCAGAGAGAGAGAGAGAAGACTTACCTGCTTGAAGATTGCTTATTAAGCTGCTCATTGAATCAAAGCTGCTGCTTTCCTTTTGCTTGTCAAACAAACTCGCAACGCATTCATACGCCATGTTGTACGGCTGGCAAACTCAGCTCTGCAATAATATAAATAAGATAAGAGTTCTCATAAGGTAATTGCATCAGAAGGCTTTGAGAGAGCGAGAGAGGTCTTTGCCTTGCGCTTGAAATATTAAAGCGGAAATGTTAAAATGTTGTAATGTTGTGCATACGCCCCGTTGGCTGCATGCAAATTTTATATATTAACCGGCCTCGCAGTGGCTGGCTTTGCTTTCTGCTACTGTTGCTGTTGCTTTGCTTACTCTACTTGCATGCTGCTCGTCCATAATTGCAACATGCCGCAAACACAAACCACGACTCGAAAGGAGAGAGAGAGAGAGAGAGAAAAGAGAGGAGAACGAGAGAAACGATGGCTGCCAGACAAGTCAAATAAAAGCCGCGGGCCACACGATAAAAAGCCGAGTGAACTCACAGTTTTCGAGAGGGGAACAAATTGAAGCGAGTGCCACTACATAGACATAGTCTCTGTCTCTATCTCTGTCTCTGTCTACGTCTCTTTCTCTGTCTACGTCTCTTTGCCTCATGTTCGTTGTCGCTCCACGTCGCACAGCTCGTTTTGGGGCTCTTTGGTCTTGGTGTTGTTATGACTTAATGTCGCTGCACCAAGTGACAGTTATGATGGAAGTACACCAAGAACGGAGGGCTTATTAAAATGTCACAAACGCCAAGTTTATGGCAGCTGCATTACCCAGACATCGCAGTCTTACCTCACCTCACCTCACCTGCCGAACAACAAACGAAGCGGGCTTCATTGTTGCCAGGAATGCAGCTGCTAATGCATAATATAGGTCAGCTATTTTCAATGCAGCCAACTTTTAGGAGAGCCATAAAAACGGGGTTCGCTAGCATATGTTGGCAACACAGTTGAGGCATGGAAGTTCGTTTTAAAACTCATTTGTTATGCTTTAGAAAAGTATTGGAAAAGTGGCAAAATAAATTGATAATTAAATAACATCAAATTATACTTTTATAACTGCACTAAACAAGCTGAAAAATCAATACAGAACTAATCTAGCACTGAATAAAATCAAACTATACTATTAAAACTGTATCAAACTAGCTAAAATGAGCCAATAACTAATCAAATAGCTTATAAAATCAAATCCAATAAAAGGTAGTTTAATAAAAGCTACTTTTCTAAAAGAAAAACTTCTTTCTTAGCCACTCATTAAAAAAGTTGCAAACAAATTGAGGATTAGTCTAACACTTAGTAAAAGTAAACTAAAGTATTAAAGCTGTATCAAACAAGCCCAAAAATCAATTGAGCATTAGACAAAGACTAGCCAAAAACACAATAATATCAAATATAACAAAAAGCTGGTAATGAAATGCTATTACTGAGAAAGGGAAACTTCATTGTGGATAATTTTTTCAATGCTTTTTTTAGCTATCATGACTTTGCGCTTCACATTGTTATAGCTTGTGAATGAGTGTTTATTTCAGAATTATTTCGATAGCTGAGGCTATTTTTAGATAAGCTTGGCACTGATTCAACACATTATTAATTATGAATGAATGAATTATCACCACAAACTTGACTTTGTCCATGACTCAGCGTAACAAAAAAAAAAGAGAAAATAATGTGAGTTAGGAAGGGGCTCGTTTTATGATTAATGTTCGGTCCCACACAACTTGTTAAGTAAAAGTTTCATTCATAAATAGACTTCTAAAAAAGTGAATATAAAACTTTGAAGTAGAAAATTGTATAGCTTAGAAATAGAATTAACTAAGAAGAAGTTAAAAAGCATTAAATATGTACTATGTACATATATTGCTAATAATATTTTTTATCAAATGACTAAGTCAAAAATGTAGATATACAATTGGGTATCAAAAATAAAACATAGACGAAGAGTTGAAAAAGAAAAAGAAAAGAGTTGTTAAATTATTGAACCAAATTAAGACAAGCAACAATCTATTATTATTAATTCGAAACAAATAAATATTAATTTATTTTCATTCCTAGAGTTTGCTTTCATAAGAAGCTATTCTAATTTATTAAGTTTACGACTCGTTGTACTATTATTTTATTCTATTCCAAGATTCTATTCAATGTGCAAATTTTTGAATTAGTTGTACTTTGGAATACTGTAATATGAAATATTATCACTCTCGATACTTTTCTTGTTTGCCCTTTCTAAGTAAATATTTCGGTGTAGTAAGTTGCACTTCACGCATTAGGTATACGACCCGTTGAATTGTTTTTTTCTTTCTACCAACCTTTGAAGCTTCTACCCAATGTGGAAATAGAATTGCTATTCTAACCTCTTTTTTCTCATCACTCATCACTCAGCTTTCAAAGCTCTGAAAATTGAGCCGCTGATAGACCTGTTAAACTGTTATTTCTTTTTCAAACTTTTTGTAGTTCTACACAATGTCGAATGTGTTTAAAAGCTTGTCCCAGAATCGTTGATCTATTTAACTCTAACTTTCTCAACCTTTACTGTTATTTCTTCTTACAAACTTTTAGTATTTCTACACAATCTGAAATGTGTTTAAAAGCTTGTTCCAGAATCTTTAATCTATTTAATAAGCTGCTCTAAAACTAGCTTATAATCAATCTCTAACTCTCTCAACCCTCACTAACCATCAACTTATCTTTCTTTCAAACTCCCACAGTCAACATAAGCTGAGCGGAAGCCCGTGGCGCGTTCCGGTTCAACAACAACAGAGACGGAGTTGCGTTGATTGGTTTCCTAGTATGCGATGGCAGCGGCGACAGCGCGACTGGAGGAGGATCGACGACTCCAACTACGACTGCGACTGCGACTGCGACAGCGATCCGCGACACGCGACATAGCCAGCGATAACAGCGCCCGGGAGCGAACATTGGCCACCAAGGTGCGACGAAAAGAACGACGTCCGCTGCGACGATTGCATCCGCCGATTGCGATACCGCTGGGCCAGCTCCTCTGGCTGCTGTGCTGCCTGTGCGGCCAGCTGCGTGCCGAGTGCCTGTCGGTGTGCGAGTGCAAGTGGAAGAGCGGCAAGGAGTCCGTCTTGTGCCTTAACGCCAACCTCACACATATCCCCCAGCCGCTCGACGCTGGCACTCAGCTGCTCGATCTGAGTGGCAACGACATCCAGACGATACCCGACGACAGTTTCGCCTCGGCGCAGCTGCTCAATCTGCAGAAGGTCTACTTGGCACGCTGTCGCCTGCGGCTGATCGAACGCCATGCGTTCCGCAAGCTCATCAACCTCGTCGAATTGGATCTGAGTCACAATCAGCTGGCGGCGATTCCCTCGCTCGCCCTCTTTCACGTCTCCGAGCTACGCGAGCTGCGACTCTCCGGCAACCCCATCAGCCGGGTGCCCGACGACGCCTTCGGTCATGTGCCGCAGCTGGTGCGCCTCGAGCTGAGCGATTGTCGCTTGAGCAGCGTCGCTGTCCGCGCCTTTGCCGGCCTAGAGAGCAGCCTCGAGTGGCTCAAGCTCGATGGCAATCGATTGAGTGAAGTCCGCTCCGGCACCATCACATCCCTTGCCTCGCTGCACGGCCTCGAGCTGGCACGCAATGCCTGGAACTGCAGCTGCAGCTTGCGGCCGTTGCGCTCCTGGATGTTGCAACAGAACATTCCCAGCGGCATTCCCCCAACCTGCGAGTCACCTGCCCGGCTGGCAGGGCGTGCCTGGGACAAGCTGGATGTGGATGACTTTGCGTGCGTGCCGCAGATTGTGGCAACCGATACCACAGCCCATGGCGTCGAGGGACGCAACGTGACCATGAGCTGTTACGTCGAGGGTGTGCCTCAGCCTGCGGTGCGTTGGCTGCTCAAGAATCGCCTGATAGCGAACCTGAGTGCCGCCGGCGCTGGCGATGCGGCGGATGAGCCACGCACCGCTGCAGCGACGCAAGGCCGCAAGACGTATGTGGTCAACATGCTGAGGAATGCATCGAATCTCACGATACTCACGGCAGACATGCAGGATGCGGGCATTTACACCTGTGCCGCGGAGAATAAAGCGGGCAAAGTGGAGGCGAGCGTCACGTTGGCCGTCTCCCGACGTCCACCGGAGGCGCCTCTCGGTGTGCGCATCGTGCTGCTGGGCGTCTTGGCTGCACTGCTGTTTGTGGTCGGCTCCTCGTTTGCGGCCATCTGCTTCTGTTCGCTGCGACGGCGCCGGAAGTTGCGACTGTGGAACTCGGTGCCGCCGGTGCGACGCAGCGAGAGCTACGAGAAGATTGAGATGACATCCCGAGTGCGTCCCGATCTCGGTGGCGGTGCCAGTTGCGGTGGCGGCAGCGCCACGGGTGCGGCGCTCTTTCACGACGTCGAGGAATCGAGTTATCTGCGGGCCACGCACACACCGCTGAGTGCGGGGGGCGGTTGCGGAGGTGAGAGCAATGCTGATGTCGCGGCGATTGTGAATCCGAGCGCGGGAAATGGCACGCGACGCAATGGCGACTACCTGCATGTGTCGACGCACTGCGACGACGAGGACGAGGAGTCATCGTCATCGCCACCGCAGCTGCAGCTGCAGCTGCCACATCCTCAGCACCAACTGCAGCGCAAGGGCTCCAATGGCATTTCCGCATCCGTTGCGAATAATTCAGTGGCAGCCACAGCGACGACGACGACGACGACGTCGACGGCGATGGAGGAAACGGATCTGCACATACCACGACTGATTGACATCGGCGGGTAAGTTGGCCTCCCTCCCTCCCCTTTCTCACTCTTCCACCCTTCGCTGTGTCGTTGCTTTTGTGCCATGCGGTTCGTTACTTCGAGTGGCAATTGTCCTGCTGTCATGCTCGAGTGCCTTGTGCCTTCTCTTCCTCAACCCCGGATCCCAGCTTGTATTATGGGCAACACTTGACACTTTCCGCCTTTCCTCTTTCCTCCCTCTACCCCTTCTTGACAACAATCTCTTTGTGGCAAATGCGTGCTAATGACGCGCGAAATATGCGTTGCCTCTGCCAACGTGGCGTATGAGTGTTTTATTTTTGGGCACCCTCGCTGATTGGCGTCTCCTCTGAGTGCACCGCCTCCACTTCTCCACTCGCAAGTGCCACTCGGCTGCACTATAATGAATATCTATGCGAGCTAATAGACACAAGACAAGACAAGCCAACGAGGGTTGCCTCAACAACTCAACTCAACTCAACTCGAGAACGGAAATAGATTCCTCATGCCAGCCAGAGGGTTGCTCACTAATCGATGTCATGTAATTGACAAATACTAAAGTTATAAAATGCGAGTGATGGGTAGGAGAAAGGGACATGAAAAATGAAGTGAAGTGAAGCGAAGCTAATCGAGTGTGTAGTTATGGAGTTTTGTGCTCGTATCGCAGCAATTTCTAATCTATTTTGTCACTTGACTTCAAAAGTTGTTAGGGCCATAAAATGTGCCAGTGAACACAATTTAGACATATTTGAAAATTTATATATGTAGCAACGCGCATAAAAAATCTATCTATGGAACTTGTATTTTGCTTTTGTAAATTACTGAAACTCTACATTTTGAAAAATATAAAAACGGCTATTGAAGTGCGCTTAAATTCTATTTTTTAGTTGATTCAAAGCTTTGCCTCATATTCTTAAAATAATTGTATGTTATTTTAAAAATATATTAAAGCTTATAAGTAAAGAATGTTCGCATTAAGTAACTAGAATTTAAAGTTATAATCAAGTAAATGGAATACACAAATAAAATACAGTAAATTCTATAATCAGTAAGTATAATTAAAACACATAACATCTTAAAATCAAGTAAATAGATATGGAAATATGAAAGTATCAAATAGAAGAGTTTCAAAAAGATGCTTAGCTAATAATGTAAAGTTTTCAGAATTCTTTCGTTTGAAAGTGTAAAAAATAGTTGCCAAAAATTTTATTTTAAATGTGCTAAATGCATGCGTGTGTCTTTGACTAGGCGTCGGACCAAGATTTTAGAGTTGGTGATAAGTAGGCGTGGTCAAGCAAATGAGCTTCACACAGATTGCCAGGCGTGTTTAGGCTACTTTTTCCCAACTCTTTCACAACAGTTGAACATAAATGCATTCAAATGACATTCACATAGTATTAGACTGACAATCGATACGAATATTTGGCTAAAAAATGGGTTGCCAAAAATCTGAACTTATTTGTGTCAAATGCATTGTGATGTGTTTGAGTAGGCGGCGGACCAAGAAATTAGTGAACTCGACTCGGATAAGTGGGCGTGGTCAGTCAGACAAGCTTGACAAAGATTGCCTAAGCATGCCTAGGGTACTTTTCATCAACTGTTGCTAAACAGTTGTGACTCTTACTGAATAATTTCGCTGAACTTCAATGCTATGAAGCTAATCGCATGTGTGTAAAAATGACTTGCCAAAAATTTTAGTTTTTATGAATCAAACGCATGTGAATGACTTTGACTAGGCGGGGGACCGAGATATTAGTGAAGGCGAATGCGATAAATGGGCGTGGTCAGGCTGGAGAGTTATACAAAGACTGCAAAGGCTTGTTTGAGGGGCTACTGGTCAACTGTTACTCAACTGTTAAGATGAACAGCAAGACATAGCAATGCATTGACAGAGCAAGCTGTTCATAGTTGATTAAAGTAACTGACCGAAAAAGTGATTGCCAAAAATTTTAATATATTTGTCCCAAATGCATATGAATGTGTTTGACTAGGCGGCGGACCGAGATATTAGTGAAAATGGAGTTTCTAAGTGGGCGTGGTCGTACAGATGAGCTTCACAAGGAAGTGCTAGCTTATTTGTGCATGGGTGTGTGTGTATATGTGCACGGCTGTTACTAAACAGTTGAACTAGGGAGCAAGACATTGACTTAGTAACCTACAAGTAATTTGTTAAGCAAATGTGTAAAAAAAAAGTGTGCCAAAAATTTGAGCTTAAGTGTGTCATATGTGTGTGTGTGTGCTTATCTAGGCGGCGGACCAAGAAATTAGTGTGGGCGGATGTGCTAAGTGGGCGTGGTTAGATAGGCGAGCTTCACAAAGATTACTAAGCCTGTTTAAGGGGCTATTGCTGAACTGTTACTCAACAGTTGAGCAGAAGTGCAAGACATTCACATAGCAGAAGTCTCACAATCAATGCAAATATTTCGGTAAAAATTGGCTTGCCAAAAATTTTGCTGTATGTGGTTCAAATGCATATGGATGTGTTTGACTAGGCGCCGGACCGAGATATTAGTGAAGGCGGGTCGGACAAATGGGCGTGGCCAAGCAGAAGTGTTTCACAAAGGCTTAGCTTAGATATGTATGTATTAGTGTGTATATGTGTGTGCTTCTGATCAACGACAATCAAATTAATGTGCAGATCTGCAAGGCAAAGCTATAAGAAAAAGTTAAGACACTTCAGTAAATATAGAACGGGTTTGTATACTTTTTAGAGCTGTAGTTTTAGTTACTAATTTCAAAAGCAGTGACATAGTAACTAAAACTACAGCGAAATGTGTTCCTAATCAACTGCAGCTGCTGTTAAAGTTATTATTATTTCTATTGAAGCATAGATAACAAATAAATTTATTACCTATCTCGAATTTACTAGCGCTGTTTGCTTTGGCCTTTATCTACGTAGAAATACTAATTAGATTGAACTTTGAGCATGAATTTTATACTTAAATTATCAATTCATATGCATTAGTAATGATAGCAAAGAGCGCTTGGAAATGGAATTATGAAAAATGCTAGTAAGCGAGCACCTAAGCAATTTACTACAAAATTTACTGAAGAAATAAATGTTGTAGATTTATAGAGTAATGAAATGAAATGAATAATGTGCAATATTATAACAGAGTTCAATGATGATTATGTCCCTAACGATTCTTTGACTTTCTAGCCAGAACCTTTTCATCTTCCCTCAAACAGTCAACCTTGTGTGTTCATAGCCTTATTTAATAGTCCTAATCCCCATCTTCCCTTTTATACACTCCTTCTAATAGCAATCTCCCCTTACTTTACAGCACCGATTCAGCTTCTAGTTCGATCTCCAGTCAAGTGGATGCCGCTGCTCGGCTTGCGGGCTATGCGAGCAGCTGGAAGACGACGCCCATAGCGACAACGAAGATCACCTCGCCGCACAGCCAGCCAGTTGCGGGTCAAGGGGCAACGACTGCCACGCCCTTCACGCACTACGGCAACCATGCGGCAGACGAGATGGCCACCTCGGTGTTCTGCAGCAGCAATGGCGATGGCCAGGAGCATGATCTCTTCGACAGCAACTATCCCGATCTGTTGGACATTGCCAAGTACGCCGTGGCCCAAGCTCAATCCCAGGCGGGTCACGTTTACCCGGGAGGAGCAGTAGCGGGGGCAACAACGAACGGAGGACTGTGCACGCTGCCGAGGAAGCTGAAGCACAGTGGCAAGTATTTCCGCAACTCGTCGGACAGTCAATCGCCGCTGCTGGCGGACAACTCAAGCAAGTACGGCAGCAGCACCTTGGGCGATGGGAGTTTTCTCAACGAGGCGATGGGATTGGGCAGACGCTACTCGGCGGAATCGAGCTATGCCAACTATGCCAGCACAACGACCTACACAGGTGGCGGACAGCGGGCGAATAGCTTCTTGAATCTGGTGCAGAGTGGAGCCCACAAGGGCGGACTGCATGCCCATCATTTGGGGCAGAAGCCAAGTTTACCGTCGTCGCCTGTTCAGCATCAGCGATCGCTTAGCAGCGCAGCGACGCCGCTGTTGGATTTCTCAGCGCTGGCCACTCGAGCGGCGGGGGCTGCCAACTCGTCGGCAGCTGCCTATGACTATCATGCGGCGCAGCTGGAGCGATTCCTCGAGGAGTATCGCAACCTGCAGGATCAGCTGTGCAAGATGAAGGAGACCTGCGACACGATACGCAAAAAGGAGACGCCACTGCGTGTCGCCATCGGCCAGTCGGCTGCCCAGCTGGCCGATCCTGTGATGTACAGCGCGGCCACAGCCTCGCACAGTCCCAAGCCCCCGACCAGCACGCTCAAGGCGAAAACTCTCCTCCCCGGCCAGCCGCCCGATCCGCCGCCCTATTGGCTGCACCGCAATGCGATGCTCAAGCGCCTCAATGCTGCCGAGGCAGTTGGCCAGCAGAGCAATGGAGGCGCTGGCGGTGGCGCCTCTTCACCTCAGCCGGGGCAGGATATCTTCAAGAGCTAATCGAACTTGTGTACAGCCGACTAAGCCACAAAAGTTACCAACAGCGACTTCGGTCCACACCGAAGCACACATCTAACCTTGCAAAGCAGTTGAGGAAACGGTAAATAATATTTGAATTTTCTGAGAGAAACATGTTGATCAAACTCAAGAATTTGCTAAGCAAACGGCAAACATATATTATTCGAAGTTCAGAGAATAGTTTGAAATAGTCATGAAAGCAGAACTTTATAAGCTGTCGCAATAATTCTAAAGAAATTTGAACTGATTGATATTTGTTTTTTTCTGTGAGAAGCAATTTTAATCAAACTCAAATAATTGCTAGGCAATGGCAGGTAAATTATTTAAATAACTTCTTTTTAGACCTGAAATTATTGACTTGTTTAATTATGGAAAGCTGCAAGCAAACATATTCTTTAAATGCATAAATTGTCACAAGAATTCTGAATTGATTGAATATGAACTGATTTAAATATTTGATTATTCTTCAAGACGCATTTTGATCAAATTTAAATACAAGTAAATCAGTTCGGAATTTTCTATTTTAATTGGAATTGCAAGCAAATATATTCTCTAAATTTATTAAAGTTAAAACTAGTTGTGGAAGAACATCTTATGTTATCATAATGATTATGAAAAATCAGAGATGAATTTGCCCCCAGAACAAAAATATATTTTAATTTGGATTCTAACTACAGCTGAAAGTTTTTTAAGCAAAATATGGAACCATATCTAAATTAATTCTTAAAGTTTGCTGAAGTAAACACAAAAAATTATTTCCAAGGAAGTAAAAGCTTAATCATATCTAAGTTGTCTATTAAAACTACTTTTATTAAGCCTTACAATTGATATAGCTGATAATTGCAAAGCAACATAGCTGCCAAGTCAATTAAATCAATTATTAATTTATAATTTTATTTTGAATTGAAACTGAAAAATGAAATAAAATGAATCAAGAATTTCAAAGAAGTTGAAACTATTAATGAAAAATATTCAGTAATGCTTAAGCTACAAAAGAAATATAATTTACGTTGCCACAACTATTCAAAACAGCAAAAGAGAAGTCAAATTAATGTTGAGCTTTGCATTGAGCTACAAATTATAATTTATGAAATATGTTTAATGAAATGAAGATGTTCTTTAAATCAAGTATTTAATTTAAAGTGCATCTTCATTTTATAAATCATATAACCAAGATGAATAGAACAAATGGAAAAATAAACTTATCAAAAAAAGTCGACAACACATTTCTTCAACTGCTTGCAAGGTGCTGTGTAATGAATTTTTCGAAACTTCGCATTAGTTAGGTTTAGGTTTAGGTAGCTGGGGTTTATCACTCTCTGGCTCTTTGCTGGCCAGCCCCTCTGTTGTATTATAGAACACACACTTTTCCACTCTTTCTACTCGCTACGCATATTAACAACAACAAAAGTCAGTCACAATGTAAGTGTATAGACAGTTCCCTACCCTTCCCCTTTCCCATTCCTTTTATCTTCTCCCTAAAAAAATACTATTTGAAAAAATAGAAAAGAAGAAAACTCAACTCTCCAAATATTTCCCCCCCAGAAACTCTCGTGTTAGTCCAACTAAAAGTGTTTTTGTACTTTAAGCGATCTAATTAAATGATAATAATAATAATTATAATTAAAATATATATATATATTAAAGAAGAATACCTATTGTAAGTGGGGAATTGAGTTGGCAAAGACTGCAGGCATTGATTGATTGATTGATGGTGATTGATTGTGTGTTTATTTGTTTGTTTCATTGTTAGACACGTTTTACTAGAACTTTAAGTTAACTTTAACTGTGCAAAAATCAAATCAAAGTTGAAGATTTAAGAGATTAATCAACGCCAACTCAATTCAAGAACAGAAACGAAACGAAACGAAAAGAATTGTAATTACCAATAATAACAAGAGAAACAGCAACAACATTATATTTTAGGGTGTCACTAAACTAAAACTCAAAGACAAAACAAAACAGAAAAAAAGATTATAAATAAATTAGTTGAGAATTGAAACAAAACACAGAAAAATAGCAAAAAAAAAAATGAAGAAAATAAATAAAATAAAATACAAAAAAAGAAAGCGAATTTTAATGGCTGTAAAAGGGTGTGAAGAAGAGGGTGAAGAGGGGTCAATGACTGGCTCAATCGACAGCCGTGCAAATGTTCATTTCCGGTTCGTGGCACCAATCAGCAATGGGGCGTGCCAAGGGGCAGAGGACGACGGGGGGCGTGGCGAATGGGCGAATATTCAAAGTAATTGTCGCTTGTCGCGCGACATTCGTTTCTCCTTCTCTCTCCCTCTCTCTCTCTCCTTCTGCTGGGGCGTGTTTGGCTGCCACGCCCCGGTCAGTTGGCAAGATTAAACAATAATTTTATAGCACACACACAAACACACATCAATACACACCCACACACTCACACACACATACAGAGAAATCGCGCCAATTGGTTTTGTGTGAAAATTGCGAACATTTCTTTTATTTCGCTTCGCACAAATGAAGTTGTAAAATGCAAATGAAGTCGCGTCGTTGTCGCTGTCGTTCTCGTAGTCGTCGCGTTAAAGTTCATGTTCGATGTGATGTCGCCATAAAGCAGGATTAAAAGGAATTTATGAACCTTTGACACGGACCAAAACCAAAAACCAAAACTCCAAACCCAAACCCGCAACCCGAACCCCAAACAACCAAAACCCAAAGCCCAATTTCCACTCGCTCTTTTCTCTGCCTCAGTGTGTCGACATGATATCTGCTACATGCGGGCTCTGTACTGCCCCCCATCACCCCCCTCTAGCTGCCACACCCATGCTTGTCGCACACACACTCGCACACATTGTCACAGCAGCAGCAACAGCAGCAGCGCGTTGCTGACATTCTGATGACCTGCAGGCATTTGAATAAAAAATGTTGCCTACTTTTAAGGGCCATAAACTCGCACGCTGCAAATTCTGACTCCCTTTCCCTCCCACTCTCTCTCTCTCTCTCTCTCGTAACTGCAGCACAATTTAATGCATTTACGAAAAATCAACTCAAATCACAAGTTTTAACACCTGCAATAAATATGAGCAAAGCATTTTAATTGAGCGACAATTTATGCGCGACTTTTAACTGGTTTTTCAATTATTGAAAGCATTTTAGTACAAATTATAAATAGTAAAGTCGATGGCCTTAGCTAGCACTCCCTTCTTTTAGTTATTATATTATCTGGTATGATAATTAACATGTAAATAAATAACTAATATAAATAGTAAGGATAGTATCTAAAGGTGAGTGTATACTATATTAAATAGTGCATAAACTTGACTAATTTCTGATACTTATTTAACTAATATGCAGTGCATTTTTAAATTTAAAAATTAATATAAAAACTCTTGCTAAGTATTTGAATTTCTTTAAGGAGCTGTCTTACTTTTCACGTATAATTTTAAAGAGCTAAACGCTTAAGGATTTTGTTTATCTTAACTACAATTCTGATAATCTGATCTAATTAAATTGTAGACTTGTAGTGGATTGCTTATCATATTGAGTATGGTTTCTATATTCTCTTTGCTCTCACTTTTAATGCATTAAAAAACACACTTAAAAGATTTCTTTTACTAAACATGTTTACTTTGCAAAGAAGAGCCAAATATTTAAGATAGTGTTCATCTTAATTAAAATACTGATCTATTCTTTAATTTATTTACTCATTATTTCGAATATGTCTGCTATATTTCTTTTACTTAAAGAACTGTCTCACTTTTAATGCATTAAAAAACACACTAAAAAGATTTCTTTTAGCCAAATATTTAAGATAGTGTTCATCATAATTAAAATGCTGATAGTTTGATTTACTTACTCATTATATTTCTTTTGCTTAAAGAACTGTCTCACTTTTAATGCATTAAATAACACACAATAAAGATTTATTTTACCATACACACTTACTCTAAAGAACCAAATGCTTAAGGAATTGTTTTGCTATATGCTTGATATCAGACTGAGGGGCATTCATTTAAAATAAAGTACACGGGAAAAATAATAAAAGTTGGTATAAAAACGAAAACGTATCGTGGAATCCTAAGAGCAGTTTAAGCTGTTAACCGCAACCTCGCCCAGCTCTTTGCGGTTTGGCGGCTTTAAGAAGAGCACAAACACACCCATACATACATGCATACATACATGCACACATATTTAAATACACACACTCACACACACATGCACATGCACATTAATATTGCCTGTCCCATTTCTCTCTCGCTGCTGCTGCTGCTGCTGCTGACCGGCTAAAGCGAAAATAATGAGCCCAATGTTGCTGGCTAAAGTGTTTGGTTGTGTGTGTGTGGAAAGAAGAAGCAGATGAGGGAATGTAAAAGTGGTAGGTGGGGGAGGGGGGGACAGCAGCTATGCTGAGAGCAGTCGAGTTCATGTCAAGCTGTCAGTCAAGGTCGATTTCGTTTGCTGTTTGCCTCCGCTTGCTGTCCAGGTGAATGTGGCTGCTGCTGATGGTGCGCCCTGTGCAACACATGAGCAAAAGGGTTGCCCAGGGTTATAAGGGGCAGCACACACACACACACACACACACACACACACACTCACACACACACTCGCAGATGTACTTGTATATATCTGGCCTGGCAAGTGGCTTTTTGTCACTGTCTTCGGGCTGCCAGTGCAATTTTTATGCTCGTCAGTAGTTGTGTGTGTGTGTGTGCGGCAGATAAATTGTGTGTGCTTGTGTTGGTGTGTGTTGTGTGTGTGTGAGCTGGGAATTTTTTCATCATTATCAGTGTCCTTGCTGCGGCTGCCACATGCCACTTAATGCCAACGCTGCACGTTCCACTTTTGCATGTCGTCGTCGCCGTCGCCGTCGTCGTCGTTGACTTCTTCGTCTTCTGCTGCTGCTGTTGCTGCTGCCTTTTGTGGCGCCACAATTGCATGCCACGCCCACTGGCAGCAACCGGGGCGAACACAGGCCATTATATTCAAGCATTTTTGTGTGCCATAAGTTGGCACTTTAGCGTCAGGAGGCAGCTGCTACCTGTTTCTGTTTCAGTTTCAGTTTCTGTTTTAGTCACAGTTTCTGTTACATTTACAGTTGTGCTTCTTCTTCTTCGTGTTGCGGGTGCTTTGTTTGCTTTAGCCGAGTTCAGGACGTGCCGACATTTAGTTTGCCATGTCCTTGGCTTCAGACCCAACTGCCAACAAACTACCCCGCAGTGCGTTTGCCTCGCAATTCATTTCAATTGCCAATATTGGCAATCGATATGTGAGCTAATAGCTGCGTGTGAAGCCAGCAAATGTCTCTTTCCCACCATCCTACTCTCTGCCTCTCTCTCTCCCTTACTCTTCCCTCTCCACCACTCTCAATCTCTCTCTCTTCCTGTCTCTCATTCACTTTAATGAATGTTGCACTAAATGTTCGTTGTTGCTGTTAAAAAAGAAACTTTTGCAGTACCGAAATTGAAAAATAGTTTTGCACTCGCGCATTTATTGATTAGCTTGGGCGTATCCTTGGCACATATATCCGTGACGTGATATAAGCCAAAAGCTTGCACAGCGCGCTCAACAAGTTTCGTCAGCAAGTCAAGGCATCAACGTCACATAAATCCCCACAGGACATGCCTCTGCCCCTGGTTAAGGACACAGGCACAGTCACATTGAAAACTGCAAGAGTCGTGTCACTGTCACGCCCACCAGTCGTCGAGCCGCCCCCCTGCAGCGCGTATAATGAGCGCACTGATAATTCAGTAAACAAAGGCGAAACTGGCAAAACGTTGAAGGGATGCAAACGGGGAAGAAAAATGGCGAAAAATGAGAATGAAATGAAAAGCAAAGTGCAAATAGCTGCTAAAAGTGTCAAGGATAATGTGCAATGTGCGCAGCCGGAAATGAAGCGAGAGCTGACACTTTTCGATGCCAACCAAAACTTGACTGGATATCAAGTGCTCGACGCACCATCATCCAGATATATTCTGCAATATTATTCGAAGCGACGGGAAACTGCAGCGTTTACTATAGTCTGTTGACTGTGCTTTAATATTTACATAGAATGGTATTTTTTAAATACGAAAATGTTGACATGGTAAAAAGATATTGCCAGGGAATGAAGCGCAAAAATAAAAGAAGGATTAGAATAATTTAGAGGCAAGAAATTAAGAAAGTTCTAAGGCAAAACAATACACAGAATGAATATGAATTAAATTGATTAAATCAATTATTAAAAGTTAATATTCTAAGTTTAAATATAGTTCAAAAATTCTAATAAAAGTCGATTGTGCTTGAATGTGATATAACCAATTAATTTTAAAATCATTTTAATACCAAATTGCTATATCGAATAAACACTAAAAATATACAAAAAAAAAGAGCAAACAATAAATGCAAATTAATGAAGAAAGACATGCAGTTAAAAAAAAACGAAGTATTGAAGCAAAGAATCGAAGCTTAAGCCAATATTATAATTTCATTCAATGCTAAGGGTGTGCAAATGTACTTGAATGAATTATTAACTATATAAAGGAAAACATTTTCACTTGAAAATAGAAAAATCAAATATTAAATTTAAAATCAAATTGATTTAAAAACAAAGTTCAACCAACAATCACAAAATCCAGGTCGAACTAAAAAGCAAAATAAACAAAAATTTGCAATAAAGTTAAAAGCAAATTCGCTTCTAAACAACTCATTAGTTAGCTTTGAAATTGTTGTGCTATTTGTTTAGTCGACTAATTGTGATTGTGATGAATATCCGAATTTAAGCCGATTGTAACAGGTATTTGGTTATTCGGTTAATTAAAGCCTCCACCATGTGATCCGCATGCCCTTTTTCTCTGCCGAATACCGCGACAAAAACAAACTGATTTAAAATGCCAAAAGAGACCAAAGGCAAAAACAAATGAAGCCACTAAAAGCTGCCCCGAACAAAACTGCAACAAAACCAGAAAAATGCAACCGAGCAAAGCCTCGCACAAAGTTTTGCGCCGCAATTTTGACTTTTTTTCTTTTGCTCTTTTTTTGTATTTTGAGAAAAAGCCCCTCACCAAAAAAAAAGAAGAGGGAAAAGGAAGCAAAGGCGACGAAACCAATACAAGCAAAGAGAGAAAGACAGAGAGATGGAGACTAATACACACATCAGCAGCAACAAACGGTACAGTGAGAGATATAGACAAACAGGACGTTGGCGCTGATGAGACTGCGGATGCACACCAAGCAGATTATCCTGTTGCTGTCAACAACAACAAGAGCGAGAGAGAGAGAGAGAGGGCAATAACAACTATTTCAAGTGCATCGCAAGGCCGTAATCCCCATTGCCGTAAACGTAACCGTAACCGTAACCGCTGCACAGGGCCACGACAGCCGGCGCAAAGTCCACAGATTGAGGACGCCAAAGGATATGAGAGGCCAGCCAGCCAGTGACTGCCAAACTGCCATAACATGCCTGATTACCCGACTACTGTTGCTGTTGCCGTTGCTCTCGGCGTTGAAGTTGCCAAACCGCTAAGCGCCACAGCAAAAGTTTTCATTAAAGTGGCAACTTTCCACCTCCCAACCACGCTTTGCTGTCGTCTCTTTTTTTTAGCTGCACCTTCACCACCTGACTTGACAGTTTGTGCTTAACTTTTTGCCCTTTGTAATTGCCCTGCCTTGAAAAATTGGCATCGCTGCAGCTGCCGCCGCTTTTTGGGGATAACAAACTGAGTGACTGCCGAATTGTGTCACTGGGCTAGAAAGTGCAGCTAATCAACTTGTATTCAACAGCCTAATAGATGACTTTATTCATTTATCAAAATTGAATATCTATGCAACGGTACGTATACTTAATATGGTTGCAAATTCAAAGAGTTTAAAGTTTTGAAAAGCTAACAAATAACTCAATCCATTTATTATTACAGACTATCTATACAGAATATTTACACACCGTTACGTATACTTAATATGGATGGAATGTTACTAAATATTTAAATTTTCATTTCTTTTAGTCATTAAGGCATTTAGTCATTAAGCTAGCAGCTAGATAGTTTTATTCATATATCCCTATAGAATATAATACTACGCGACGTATACGTAATGTGTCTGCAAATTGAACTAATTATTCAACTAAATTTTAAAATGTTTATTTATTTATTTGTTTTTATAATATTGTATTAAGAAAATAATTAGAATCTAGAATAAATAGAATATATTTATCTATCTATCTGCATCTATCAAATTTGTTTGTCTTTATAAAATATCTGTACAACGCTATGTATACTTAATGCACCGCCAACGAAACTAAAAGTTTTTTACTTTTTTATTACTAAGCAAAGTTTTTGTACCTAATTCATTAAGAATATCTACATGTACTACGCTGCGTATACTCAATGTAGATTTTAACATAATATTACCAATTTTTTTGATTATATTTCAATTTAGAAACGTATGTTTCCGAAGAAGCATAAGTTAGTGAAATAACAACATATATCAAATAATTTAATAATCACACAATTTCAATCAAAATATATTTACAATATATGTATTTTCACTATGCAATTGTAAAAGTTTTGTTTGCTTTCATTTGTATGCAGTTTTTTTAATGTTTTGAATGCTTTTGAATAAAGCAAAAGAAGTTGCCGAAAGCTATTCGACACTGTGCTTGAAATTATTCAATTTGCTATGCTGAGCTTAGAAAATGACAGATTAGAGTGAAAATATAGAAGAGTTTTTGAACTAAACTTTTATTTGAAGATAATTGTATTTGTTAGTTCACATATTAAGATAATCGCTACAAGAAATGAATAGATAAAAGAAATAAAATAATACTCTGGAAACGCGAAATCTTAAAGCTACCTTAGAATGTAATTAATGAATTTACGTTTAAAATGTATTTTAACATCAAATAATGACGTGAATATCGCTATAATATTTGTAGCGAAAGAATTAGTGGAATAATAAATAAACTATGGAATATAAAAGTTTCCAAATTGATAAAACAATAACCTTGTAAGTGTTGGCTTTCAATGTCAAATCAAAATTAATCACTTATATAATTTTCAATAACTCATTTTGAGCTAAAAATTCGCCTAATGCACAGCAGAATTTTGCCATAAATTATTCGCCTCTAAGTAGCCATGCTACACAATTCCAATTAAAGTTTAACAATTGAACTAAAAGTATGACTTAACTTTCTTCGCTTTGCTTTGCAACTTTCCTCATTGCTTTCTCAGTGTCGAGTGCAAAGTGCAGTTTTGTAGTGCAGTGTTAAATGGCCCTTGGCAGGTCGAGCACCCGTTAGAATTGTATGTATAATAAATGCATGTGTATATTTACATTTATTTATGGGGCAACACAGCAACTAAAGCATCAACAACATCATCAACAACAACAACATTAACAATAGAAAATGGCAGCAACAACTCGAATGAACTCGAAAGCAAATGTGCTGAGGCGAGCGAGGCAAATGTTAAGTTCGATGTTGTTTAGCAAATGCGCCGGAAGCGCAACAGTCAGCACCAAAAGTGAAGCAACACCCACAAAAACGCACACACATGGTCTTCCTCTTCACACAGACACAATGCAAAGTAACCAATTTCAAAGTTGAATCGTTTAGTGAAATCACTTGAGGCGATTAAAATCAATCACAGACAATCAGCGCCAACAACAACAACAACAACTGGAATAATAATAACATCATCATCAACTGGTGGCCAACACAACTCAGAAGGATCTACAACGACCATCGACTACATTTTTCTGCCTCTTGCGATTTTATTTAATTTGCACTTCTGCCCAAGAGTAGAGACTTACTCTCTTCATCTTCCTCTCTCTCTTCACCTTTTTGCGATGTCTGTGATGGAGGAAAATTTGATTTTAAATTGGTTTCTGGCATCGATGAGCATAAAGTTTGTTTGGCTCAAACTAACAAAGTCCATTTCCATATAACGGCTAAGCTTGGTTGTAGTGTGTTTTCTTCTCTCTTCTCTTTTTTTTTTGGATGTTTAGCACACAAATAGCTACAGGTGATGTTGGCCCAACAACAACAACAACAACAAGACGAAGAACATCCGAGAAAGTAGAACAGCAGCTGCAGCAACCGCCTCATAAACAACATGCAAAAGTGTCGATAAATATTTGTGCTGAGCAAATGAAATTGAGAGAAAAAATAAAATAAAATGAAATAAAATAAAATCATATGAACTGAAATCTTAAGAAGAGAAAAACAACTTTAAACGAAATGAAAACGAAAATGAAAACACAAATAAAAATGGAAAATGCAAAGAAAAGAAAACATTTAATGAAATGCAAATGGCAAAAGAGCGAAAAGTACAAAAAAAGAAATGAAACTGAAATCGAAAGAGAAGACAAGGTAAGGAGAAAAGCAGCTGGCGAAGGCAAAGGACAACAGACTGAGGCTGGCCAAATGGCTTAATTGGAAGGCGTCAAAAGGGAGCAAATTGAATCAACACACAAAAACTCAACAAAACCCCAAAGTGCACACACACACATACACAGACAGACAGACAGACAGACGGATTTCCCTTTTGTAGACAACGCTTCAAGCAATGGCTACTCATTATGCCATTAGCATAAGTTGCATCGCTTCAGCAGTTAAGTTTGTATAAATGTATTTTAGAAAATAAAACTGAAAGAGAAAAAAGAGGATATAATTAATAAACAATTGATGACAGCATTGACTGTAAGATCTTAGTTAAATACTCTTTAGGAAATTGGCTGTATAAAATGTTGAAGTGAAAGTTGAGTTAGGAGTTATAAACATATGAAGCAATTACATTTTCATTTATAAATCTTTTAACATAGGTAAAGAGCAGACTATTTTACAGTATTTGGTATGCAAATTTATTTACAAAACATATTAATTGAATAATAAAGTTCTCATATATCAAACGTCACAAAGCCCTGTCTCATATGTATCTTATAACATGTAAATTTGAGGTGGAGAACTATCGATAGTCTGCGCCATCGATAGTGATTGATAGTTTCCACAAACTATCGACTATCGACGATAGTAGGGAAAATCTATCGTCGATAGTTGTCGATAGTGCAGTAAAAGAAAATAATTTAATTAGTTTTTAAAAAAATTCCATATTTGTTTAAAGTATGAAATTGGTTTTTCAATCTTTATCTGAAAGTAATAAATAATTATTATTCAAATAATATGATTTTTTAGTTTTTAGGTTTACCTTATATATAAATAATAATTTTGTACGCCTATTTGAAAAGATTTGTCCTGCTTTTCTGAAGACCCTCTCCGACTCTACGGAGGATGTGGCTATACAAAGAAATTTGAAAAAATATCGACCACTATCGATGATAGCGATTGACCACTATCGAGAGTGCGCGCCGCTATCGATAGCGTGTCGATAGTGGCCAACCATCGATAGTACCGATAGTGCCATCGATAGTTCTCCACCTCTACATTTGTAAATTCCGAATTAAAAGATGTTACAAGGATATTTCTTATATAAAAAAAAATGTAAATGTATTTTAAGTACACATAACAGCTTTACTTTGTAGCCTTTTCATTTAAAATACTTCACAGCAGGCATTTAAAAAAGTATTTAAAAACGTCGCTGGCGTTTTTGGGCTGTTGAAATGCAATCGTTGGAGTGTGAATTCAATTAATCTTGCAAAAAAGATCTACAAGTGTATTAAAAGTTCGTCATGCTGACGACAAGTTTTCAATTGTTCACTTATTCACTTGCTCGCTCATTCATTCATTCTAGCATTCATTCATTCATTCAGTTATTCACTTGCTCATTCATTTGTTTATGCTGTTGGTTTTGTGCCCGTCTCCCCGCTCTCAGACTGACTTCATTTGAAAACTTTTGCCATATTTCACGGCACCGCAATAAATTGTTGCCCCTTCGAGTTGCCACTCCCCCTTTCCTCCTTCCCTCCTCTTCTCTTCCTCATCCAACACTTATGCTGCTTTTTATCCATTTAATGGCAACTTTTGCATATTTTTGGCATGTTTTTTAGTCGCAACTGAGACTTGTGAATGGGCAAACTTAAATGATTTTTAATTATGCACGAGCGTAAATAAAATATTTAATAAAATTAAATAAAATTAGTTGGATGGGAGCATAACTGAAGTGGTCAGCGTGCAGTCAGGCAGCGCACATACTTTTAATACACTTTACTAATGCAATTCGATATAATGATAAATATTGAATTAAAGCAATTGCAATTCCAATTGCAATCGTAATTGCAATTGAAACTTTGCAAATGAAACGGCTTTCGTTACCGAGTATCTTGTTTTTATTACGCTGCCGCAACAATTTATATAATTATGCCCTGGAAACTGATAAATGAAGAGTGTATTAGTTGTAAGTATAACGTTTAACAGTGTAGAAATAGTAGAAGAATATTTGAGGAAACTTTTAATTAAAGTAACACCTACATTTCCCTTTAAAGATACATTTGTTTCCAGTGCTGACTTTGTTAACTAATCATTAGCGTTTAGTTTGAATTGCAAAACAATAATTAACGAGTCAATTTATAGAAGTAAAACAGAAATTTCCAGTTAAAGATATATTGTATATAGGGCAAATGGATATAAATAAGGTAAGGCAATAAGGTTTTAATTTCATATATACTTTCTAAGCTTATCATTCAACTTTTAATTCAACCCTTTTCGTCTAATATATTGAGATAAACTGTGAATAATAGAAGATCATTTGATGATACTTTTCATTATAGTAAAGATTAAATTTCTCTTTATAGATACATTTGTATCTATTGCTATAAAATTATAATTTTTAAATGTTCTCATTTCGTTAGCTTATCAACAATTTAATCATACTTTTTATTATAGTATCTATTGCTGAAAAGATAGTTTTAAATTCCCTAACTTTGTAAGCTTATCAACAGCGTTTAATTGAACCCTTTTCAGCTATTATAAACCCATCAAGTATGAAATATAGGGCATCGAGTTGTGCTGTCAGCATTTATTAAGCACTTTTTAGTTGTTTTTCAATTAATCTTTTCTAATTTATTGACACTGACACAAATGCAAAATGCCTGTATGCACTGCCAGCGTTGGCTTACCGTGTAGAGTTATGTATAATTTATGCAAATTTTGCTAAATCAATTTTTAATTAAAATCACACACGAGCATACTTCCACACACACACACACACACACACACACACACACACATGTGTAGAGTAGGCAAACAAACAATTTAATTTTCAGTCTACGCATTATTGCCTCGGGGCTCGGTTGACGCTGGCGCTGGCAAACAAATCAATATGCCCAGCCAACCAGTCAGCCATCCATCCGTCCATCCATTTATCCTTCGATCCATCCGTTCGTTCATTCCATGCAATTTCATGTCATTGCTCGAACTATAATTCTATTTGCATAACACTAAAAATTAAAACTAATTTGTTGCATTGCTTTAACTACACTCATTTGATGTGCCTCTAGTCCCAACACACATGCAAATCGATGGTTCAATGTCAATCCCCCAGTCAAACATTCATAAATTGGTTCACCACACACACACACACACACACACAGTGGTCAGACGGCAGCTCACTTTGATTGAGATATAAACATGGATAAATACTTCGATAGATGGGCATAAATATAGATAAATACAAACTCGAAATATCAACAGCGAAGCGAACTATTCACTAAATGTAGTCAACAGCATTGATTCTAATAATAACATTCAATTCGAAATTGTTCAATGCTGTTATTTTATCAACATATTTTCTCTACTGCATTCCCAATTTTATTTCACATGCATCACGAATATATTGCAGAAATTCGAAGCATAAGTTTTTAACTATTTTTCTATTCAACCACAAAATTTGGAATATTTTTCTAGAAAATATTTTGAAGAATGCAGAACGGAAAATATTTTTAAATAGGAAACAACAGTAGTAGTATTTATTTTATAAATTTTAAATCTAACTAAGGATGAAGAAAGAAGAAGTGGAATTCTAAGAATTTATTTTCTTCAGCTTATGGACATAACAAAGTGATGAAGAAACAGACGCGATGGAATGCAGTAGACGTTCTCTTATGTTATATGAAAGTATTTTAAATCAGAAGTGTGGAAATGTAAGTTTGATTCAACACACTTGCTTGTTGAACAGCACGTTAACAATTTGATAAGGTTTTTTATTAAACAAAATTCCCAATAAAAATACATTTCTCTTGCTATTGCTGAAAGGAAAAACATAGGTTTAAATTTCCTTATTTTGTTGGCTTTAGTCTGAATTGCAGAAGAATATTTGACGAGTCGTTTTATCAAAGTAAAAACTAAATTTCTCTTTAAAGATACATTTATATATTAGAGAAAAGATAGTCTTGAATTCCCTTACTTTGTAACTGAATATCTCATAGTTACTTTGATTATTCTTAAGCAATTAATTGTGATCTTCATCTTCTAAAGAAACATATTGATCTAAACTAATGACAATTCAATAAGACACACTTTAGATTGAGTATCCCGGATAGCAATAGAAAGTTCTTGTTATTTGAGCCAGCTTTAAGTGGTTCAGTTCTCTGATATTCAGATAAACAAACCGGAAATATTAAGAAGTCTCATTGTATCATAATATCAGCTAAAAGTAAGTCACGTTTTATCACATTCTTTACTAATAATGACTCAAACTTTGATAAAAAAAAAAGAATGAAATACTCCATAATACTCAAGACAGTCAAATTACAAACTAAATTATATGTTTTATAATATAAATTTTCTTAGAGAACTCAACTACCCAACTTGAACTTGCAATACACTACACAGCGAACCGCAATACTCCATAATAACTAATTGCATTGTTTATTTGCGGATCTTAATAAAAATATCACCTCTTTACCGCAGTTGAGTAAAAAACTTATGTACATATGCATACATATTTATTATTATTTATATAATACTTGTTTATGGTGCTTTTAACATAATGCGAATGAGTCGAAGCGTGAAATGCTTATTTATAGAGCCGTTGGCCATAAAAATAGTTAATAGTCGGCGCTTAATTGTGTGTAAATTTAAGCGAACAACAACAATAAAATTGTATTTGTATTTGTAATTGTAATTGTAATTTCGCCATCGCAATTGCCGAGTGTCAAACATATGCTCAAATAGCCATTCCAAACATATTCTCTATCCTCAAACACACACACACAATCACACACACACAGGATACAGGAGCTCGACACGTGTGGCAACAAAATTTCTGCTCAATTAACATGTCACGAAGTCTCGCTCACTCTCTATTCCATTTTTCCCTCTCTCTCTCTGCGTCTTCGCTTACACTTTTTGCTCATTCATGGCAGCGCATTTCCGTAGCTGGCATTTCCGCTTCCGGCCGAGTGTCGTAACTATTACTATTATTATTATTATTATTTACCTTTTTCTACACGCTTTTTATAGCCTTGCGAATTCCCTTGTTAGAGCTTTGATTTGAGTTCACTTTCACTTCGGCTGCTTCATAAAATTGAATTAAATTCTGCAAACTCTTCTGGCACTCTATCGCTGTTTTTCCAGATTTCCCTCCGCCCCCGGAATGCCCCCGAAATGCTGCCTCTGCTCTGTGAATGGCAGCTATAATTAATTTGTACGGAAATCGGATGGCTGTCGACAATGCAATCTCGGCGACAAATCTGTTTTCAATTAATGGCAAATTGTCGAGCACGTAAAGCTGTTCGGCTGCTTGAACAGCCAACAGCCAACAAACAACAGCAACAACAGCAGCAACAACAACAACAACAGTTGACCAGACTGAAGTCTCGACATCTGACGACAACCTGCAGAGTTCAAGACTGAGTCTCGAGTCGGAAAACAATAACAAAACTAGCACACATGTAGAAATGTAATAGCAGCAGTTGAAGTGTGTGTTACTGAAACCGCTTTCAATACAATTTCACTCAACAACTACGCTTTTTATACCCGCTATATGTAGGGTAGAAGGGTAAAATAAAAATGTAGAATATTTTTGAGAAATTGTTCTATATTTGTATGTACTGAAAGTAATAGTATATTAATATACCATAAATTATTATTAGTATATTTCAGTATTTGTTGGTATATTTTTAAAATCATAATACCGCCATGGTTGGCAATCTAGTATATGTTGTAATCTGTGGTATATACTGAAAGTATTAGTATATCAATATACCATATATAAATAATAGTATATTTCAGTATTTGTTGGTATATTTTTAGAATAATGCCGCGATGGTTGACAATCTAGTATATGTTGTAATCTATGGTATATACTGAAAGAAATAGTGTATCAATATACTAAACGTAACAATTGGTATATTCCTGGCGTAATCTATGATATATACTAAAAGTATATCAATATACCAAATATATCGAATGCGTTATTTCAGTATTTGTTGGTATATTTTTAGAATAATACCACGATTGTTGAAAATCTAGTATATGTTGTAATCTATGGTATATACTGAAAGTAATAGTATATCAATATACCATATACAAGCATTGGTATATTTCAGTATTTGTTGGTATATTTTTATAATAATACCACGATGTTTGACAATCTAGTATATGTTGTAATCTATTGTATATACTGAAAGTAATAGTGTATCAATATACCAACCGTAACCATTGGTATATTCTTGGTATAATCGATGATATATACTAAAAGTATATCAATATACCAAATATATCGATTGCTTATATCAGCATTTGTTGGTATATTTTAAGAATAATACCGCATCGTATTTTTTGGTATATTAATTCAGTATATTTTTATACCAAATTTTTATAATACTTCACCGTTTTACTCCTTTTCAAAATGAACAGCGAGTATTTCACAGTCAAACACACTCAATTGTAGCTTTCTTACTTCTTTTCTTTTTTGAAGGCAGCTAAAACTTAATAGAGCGCAGATTTATTGGCGAAACTGTGGTCACTCCTTGAGCAGCCGATTGTAAACATTTGCCCCTTTTTTTCAGTGCATAAATAGGTATTGCTAGGTAATAACAATAACAGAAGAGGCAGCAGCAGCAGCTTGAGTTGAAATCACTTGGTTTTATGGTTAGTGGAAAAGCACTTTATCAAGCAGCAAAAGCATGCTGGAAATTGTGCAGTTATCATTTATACAACACACATAGAGAGTAAAATAGAGAGGGAGAGGCTTGTAAATAGCATAGAAAATGGAAAATGTGTAAATGCAAACATTGAAAATGGTTGAAAAGTCTCCAGAGAATCCATTGGCGATAGGCAGTCAGGCAGACAGGCAGACAGAACAGGACAGCCAGACAGACATCAGGACATAAGTAAAATACTTAAGATAAGCAAAAGTGATGGCCAAGTGTGGTTGTTGGGTAGCACTTCAGCATTCCCCTCATAACCATAAGCAAAAGGACAAACCAGGACAAACAGGACTGCCAGGACACAACACAACACAACACAATGTTCGAGTACTCAAGGGTGCTATTAACTAAAGGGTTACGCAATTACATGTTGCCAACAACAAACAGAGCATCAGAGTGCGAGTGCGAGTGCGAGAGCGAGAGAGCAAACAAACAAAAGCCAAAGGACACTTGAAGCGCCAGCTGCGAGAGATATCTGAAACAGATTTCAGCTCGCTCTTGTTGCTGTTGTTGTTTACATAAATTGTTTACCAATCTGGTCGAAAATCGGAATTTCAAATTTGGCCAACGCAAATTTATGCGCACATTTATACAATTTACATTCACACACACACGCAGATCAGAGTTTAGGCCATGGATATGCATCTACATTTCATTTCATTTGAAACAACAAAAAGAGAGGAGGATAAATTCAACAGCAGCCACTTTGCTTCAAACAGAGTCAAGTAACTTTTTGGCGGCTCATCACGAGCTTTAAAGCTGGCAAGGACTCGCAGGACTCGCCTCCAAACAGTCGCTCAACTATATTCACATGTCGTAGAGTTTCACCTGTAATTTAAATTGCAAAACTAAACAACAATCAGGCACGGTCAGTGTCCTTGTACCTGTCCAGGCCAGAACATGTCTGGCTGCTGTAAGTTTATGCCTAAGCAGACGATTTGCTAAGGCTTCAACTGCAACTCTGATTCTGATGCTGTTGCTGTTGCATGTCAACAGCGGTGCTGACGGCAGAGATTAAGATGCAAATTTTCAGGCAGAAAGGACGAACAGCCTGAGCAGGAGCTGAAGCAGGACATTCGCCCATTGCAAAACACCTGTACACTAAATCCGGGTCTGGCAATGCCCGCAAAGTGCAAAGTGAATATTCATGTTGCATGTCAGAACATAATACAACATTTGTGCAGCAACAAAACTCGTTGCGAGTCCTGCGCCCAAGGATCCCTGATGGATCACAGCTTGCTGATGCAGACATTTGCTAATGCCCTCGCACACAATTTACTCACAAATAATTGGCTACGAAAAATAAAACAATTTTCAACTTGCCGACAAAATTTCGGAAGGAAAATCACCAAGGAATTTCAATTAAAAAAATCTCTGTTGCAGTCCGAAGGGATTTTTGCTTTAAAGTCCAAATTACAACAAAAAAATTTGGTTAGAAATTTGCTGAAGAATAAAATTACTTTTAAAGCGAATCTTTTCAACATGAGAAGTACTTTGAAGTTGTCAAAAATTTAAACGTAAATTTATAAAATACTCCAGTTAAAAAGCTGTCTAAATATTTCTTCTTGTTTAAATTTCAGTAAAGATAATCTTAATCCGATCTAACAACAAATTTCCACATTGAAATCGCTTTAATTGATTAACTAAACATATTACAACTGAAATATATTAAATATCAAAGAAAGCTACTGTGTTCTGTGCCCAGCAGGCGCACTTAAATTTAGGCTATAAATCTTTGTGAAAGCTGATTAAAATAATATCTATTTTCGGCAACTTAGAGCATATGCTTCGAGGAAAGACAAGATTTATTGCATAATCTAATTAAAATCGCTCAAGAACAGCAGCTTGAAATAATTACGACTGCAAAGCGATGGAAACCAAGTTAAAAGTCGCCTCATCAACTGCAATTATCGCTTAGGCTTAGAGCTTAATTAAATTAGTCGAAATTTAATTATTCGACATGTTTGAATTAAGCTCATTAACAAAATTCAAGCAGTAAAATGCAAAACATTAAGATGCATCAATATCATGCAATAATTTGAGTCCAGCTCAGTTGCTGCTATCCAACTGCATTCGGACGGAGGACAACTGTCAGTTTCACTGCAATTAATTTTAATGACATCTAAAGACAATTTCTCCCCTTTCAGACGACGTTCTCAATCTTTGTCATGCAGTGCGTATACGTGTTGTGCTTAATTTCAATGATGTTGTTGGGCCCAGGCTATCTGCATAAATGTTTTATTATCTCACACCAGTGCACAATTTTTGGCTCGAAGCATCGGACACGGGACACGGGACACGTGACACGAGCACGAGAAATGGCCAACTCGTGTCAACTGACTTTTAAGCCATATTTAATCCGGCTTCTCTATAGGAAGTGCGCACCAGAAACTCTCAGCTCGAAGCTCGGGAGTTTTCCTCAGTGCATCGAGAACAACAAGAAAACAAGGAAGAAAGCTACAGTCGAGTGTGCTCGACTCTGAAATAATCGGTACCAATTTTTAATAAAAGTAAAATAGTGCGGCATTAATTTTAGACAATACAAAATTAATATACCCAAAAAAAAAAAAAATACTAAATATACCAAATTTATATTTGGTATATTGATATAAAACAAAATAAGCGATATTTCCATAAATTATACCAAATCAATATACCGAAAAATACTAAAAAAATATACCAAGGTCTATACTTGGTATAATTGTATAGTCTATATATAAAATATACCATAGTATCAAATATACCAGATACTAATAATATACCAAAGCCTATATTTGGCGATATTGCCATAAAATATACCAAATCAATATACCGAAAATACTAAAAATATACCAAGGTCTATACTTGATATAAAGATATAGTCTATATACAAAATATACCATAGAGTCTCAATTATATCAGATAATAAAAATATACCAAAGCCTATATTTGGTTTATGTCTGTTCGTTTTTTGCCCATAACAAATATTTCCTATACATATAACTTCTCCAATTTTTATGCGTTCAAAACCAAATCTTTAGGAGTTTTGAAACAAACTTTATCAGCATGCTAAATTTATATCCCTATCGCTTATAGTATCTGAGATCTATGTGTTCATACGAAGAGACAGACGGACGCTGATCAAGAATATATGTATATACTTTAAAAGATCGGAGATGCTTTCTTCTGCCTGTTACATACATTTCCTGCCGGCACAAAGTTATAATACCCTTCTTCCCTAAGGGTAGCCGGGTATAAAAAAACGACTGAAAGAAAGAAAGCAGCATAACAAGCTGCCACTGAGTGGGTGCCAGTTACAAAACTGAACCATTGTGTATCTGTCTGTGTGTGTGCGTAAGTATAAACTGTTGCGACAATGTCAACATGCGAAGTTCTTCCTACCGCAAAGATGACAGATGACCACTTCATGAACCCATGCATTTTAATCCGCACAGACGCGGACACCAGGCACAGGACACGAGGACAACACTCGGATCAGAACGAGGCAGAGTGAACGTTGCCAGGCCGTAGGCAAAAACAATGCCAAGCCTTCTGTCCAGCATCCCGACATCCGGCCAGCTGGCTGTCCATCTACCTCCCTCCCCTCCCTCTGCTGTGGCACTCTCTTTCGCTCTGGATAATGATGGAAGTGCATTCTGTAAATGCAAAATATATTTTGCCATGTACAAGTTAAATGTGCGACACATAAATAATTTCGTACAACGCCGAGGCCCTGGACCAATGCATCAACAATGCACTCACCCACACACACACCCATACACCCACACACACTCACACACTCACTCATGCACTCACAGACACTCAGTGGCACTCAGTGTGGCGGTAACACAGCCATAAAGCTGCGCCCTTCTTCTCTTTTATGCATTACGTTTTAATTTTGCAAAAATTTATTTAAATGCGAGTATAATGTAATGTAAATTTCCATTCGCAGCGTCTGGGCGTGGCGGGGGCGTACAGTGAAAGAGAGCGACAGAGAGGGAGAGAGAGAGAGAGAGAGTGATATAAGTATAAGTAGCTTTACATGGGTTGCCGCTACTCAAATTAATGGATTTTTAATTGTCTCTTTCTCACTTACACCGCAGCCTCCACACAATCACTCCCTTTGCTCTTTCACTGATTACCCCGCTCAATCTCCCTCTCCCCCACTCCCACTGACTCCTCTCAGTCTGTTGTTTGGTCCTGGCAAATTACCTCCATAGCTGTGTGATATCCTTTTGCGCGTCGACTTTAAGCTTATGAAAAGTAAAATGTATAATGCAAAAATTTCTGCAGGCGTTGCTTTCTTTTTCTTTGGGGCTTAAACAACACAATAAGCAGTGTCAGCTGAGAGAGGAAAAGAGAAACAGCATGGAAGAGAAAGAGAGAGAAAGGGAGAGAGCAAGTAAAGCAGCGCGTATCGCAGCGAGCAAAAGATAGCGAGTTTAAAGCAGCGCACATCAAATGAGATTATGACTTTTAATGCATTGGCAATCGACTCGACACATTGACTAATTGAACTCATTAAACCGATAAATAAACAAGAGTTACTGCAGAAAAGAAAAGGCGATGCTTGAGAAGGATTGATCAAGGATAAAACTTAAAGAAAATATGCAGATATTCTGAAATCGAAAGAAGAACTCTCTTGTGTAAACTCAGTTACAGACACTGATTATATCAGAGATGAAAATGATTATAATTTTCAAAATAAAAATAAGCATATCAATGAAAAAGATAGGATAGAAAATCTGAAATATTTGATTACCTTATTCTCATATTGAACAAAAGCGAAATAGTTCAGTATAATTCTTATATTGCACCAAAAAAAATACAAAAGTGGCATCTTTCTACCAAATGGGTGGCTGCATTAGGTAGAAACAGAAATATACCACAAAAATACTAAAAATACCAAAAGATATATTTGGTATACTGATATAGTGCTACATTCAAAATATACCAGATTTATTACCTTTATACTCAATAGGTGGTTTTCTCTACCCAATACATATTGGTATTTTTTTAATGTAGTGCTATATCAATATACCAAATAAAGCTCTCCATATATGTGAGTACTTTTGCGGTATATTAATTTGGTATATTATAGAAATTAGATATGTGTTTTAATATTCTTTTTAGAAATAAAGGCCTTTTATTTTCCCAATTCATATACCACAAAAATACTAAAAATACCAAAAGATATATTTGGTATACTGATATAGTGCTACATTCAAAATATACCAGATTTATTACCTTTATACCCAATAGGTGGTTTTCTCTACCCAGTACATATTGGTATTTTTTTAATGTAGTGCTATATCAATATACCAAATAAAGCCCTCCATATATGTGAGTACTTTTGCGGTATATTAATTTGGTATACTATAGAAATTAGATATGTGTTTTAATATTCTTTTTAGAAATAAAGGCCTTTTATTTTCCCAATTCATATACTACAAAAATACTAAAAATACCAAGGCTATTGTTGGTATATTGATATAATACTACATTCAAAATATACCCAATGGGTGGCTTTTTCTACCCCATACATATTAATATTTTTTGAATGTAGTACTATGCAATATACCAAATAAAGCCCTTCATATATTTTAGTATTTTTTCGGTATTTTAATTTGGTATGTTATAAAAATTAGAATATATTTCAAGACAAAGATATATGTTTCAATATTGTTTTAGAAATAGAAGCCATTTATGTTGATCAACAAATGAAAAAATAACTTCGTTTCATATAATAACATAATCATTATATGATTTCTAGCTTCAAATATTTCAAATTTTAAATAGAAAATATAAAAACAACACAGCTGAAAGCAATTATCAATTTCTAATTACCTAAAAGCTGTTAACAATTCTCATTCGATTAGCCATCATCAGCCAATTATCATTGACAAGTTTGTCAGCCAAAGTTATGCCAACCTTTTTGTATTTTTTATAAATATTTTGTGCAGTAGATATTTTCCCTTTTTGCTATGTCTCGCTTTTTATTGACTGCCAAGTTTTTTGTGCAGAGTTTTTCTTCGGAAATTGCTTAATTTTCACCCACTCTGTATAGTGTCTAAGCCCCCCAGCAAATATCTGGCTAATATCTGTGCAGAGAAATTTGCGCTTTCTCAGTGCCCAGACATATGTGGAAGGATGCAGGACGAAGGACGATGTGTCGCTCGTACGGAAATTAGCTTGATTAGATTGTCTGATGAGTGCCAGACAGAAAGTTATTACTCGAATGAAAATGATGACAGTTGATAGGTTGCTGCATTATGTATCAAATAATAATGTGTTTATCTTCTGCGAGAGTGAAAAGCGAAACATTAAAGCTGCATTAAAGATACACACTCGTATCTATATCTATAAAGTTGAACTGATTGATTAACGAAATGATTATTTAATATGCATAACAAATCAATTTCTGCTTAGCCATAAGCCAAGTTTATCTCTATCGACTTTTCCCTCTACTATCAATCAAATTTTGTTGAGCAACTTTATGGACGAAAATCCGATTCGAGTGCTTATCCAGAGCAGAGTACAAATCACAGTCGAATGCAGCAGTCGATGATATCCACCCACACACACACACTCACAAAATATGCACAAATCTATTAACAATAAACGCAAAAATTACGCATACGCCCGAGTTGCCGAGTAGCTCAGTTCAGCTCTGGCAAAATCGTCGAAAATATGCGCATATGAGAAAAGCTTTTACCCAAAAGCAAAATTTGAAATCCAAATGCTCTGGCAAATTGTGGTTGTGCGTGTGTGTGTGTGTGTGTGTGCAAGTGTGTGTTTGTTCTGTTCAATGGAAATCGCAAGAAATTGCTAGGCAAAGCTGTCGTCCTTAAGCCGCCGCAGCAATAAAAATATCAACGCCAGACAGCAGCAACGTCGTCTCTTTCTCTTCTCTGCTGTAACATTATTGGCTGCCTTTCGGCTTGTATTTTTAATATTTTTATGTACTACCAGGCGCAAGTGTGTGAGTGTGTGTGTGTGTGTGTGTGTGTGCCACACACAAACAACATTTTATGGCTTAACTTGAGTTTGGTTTGCTTTTTTTTTCGTTGTTGTTGCTTTAATAAATTTCCACTTAATAGATTCGTTACAATGGCTGCTTAGCTGTGGGTGTCCTGCAGCAGGATATCTGCTGCTGCTGCAGTCAACCACATGCCACATGCCGCTAGCTGCCACTTGCCACTTGCCACACGCCACACGCTCTTTAGGTTTGTCTATTTTATCGCCTTATGCCAAACACCAGACATCCAGTGACCCCCTTTTCCATCTCCTTTCGAAATTTTATGGCATATTAAATGGGCCAAAGCGTAGAGCAAGCAAAAAAAAAAAAAGAAAGTGTAAAATAAATACATATATAAAGATTTCAAGGCGGCAAGGAAAAGCTTCTTTCTTGTGCCGTGGCAGGAAATTTGATTAGCGGCAATTGTGCAAATTATAAATGACAACATTTCAGCAGCTTTAATTTAATCTCAAACATTTCAGTTTCAGTTCAGTTTCTCAACCTTTTTTCACTCACCGAGATTCTCGCTTAAATGTAAACACAAAAATTAATTTCATCATATTTTTCAGTTGCTTCAAAACAACAACAACAATGGATACTAGCAAAATGATAGAGACAGAGCTAGTGAGTGCGAAAGAGATGGCATCTTAGGGGGGAAGCCTCGCCCACTTCTTTTTAGCTTGGCTAAGGCGTTTTTGGCGCCACGCTTCGTTGAGTTTTGTTTTGTATGCGATGCCAGGGATAATATGCTGTTAATGTTTCCCCCTCACTCTTCCTCTCACCCTCTCTCTCCCTTTGAGCAAGGTTGTGGTCTACTGCTGTGTGTGTGTGTGTGTGCGTGTATTTTCAACAGCAAAAAAAGGATTCAAGCAGCCGCATTTAGCTTGAATTGTTGTCATTTATTATGCTTGTTGTTGCTCTGCTGCTGTGTAGAAAACTGGCTTAGAGGCTGCTTTGGCAATAATTAGTAAAAGATATCAAAGCAAATGACTTTATCTGCTTACAAACTTTACTCATACACACTTTACACTCCCATACACACACAGTAACAACAAGCACAGCAGCCAAGGACAATGAAGCTGCTTTAATGTGTTGCTGACGATGAAGTAGTAGTCGTAGTCTCAGTCTCATTCTCCGTCTCAGTCTCCGTCGTAGTCTCAGTCTCAGTCTCCATCGCAGTCTCAGTCCTAGTCGAATCGTAGTAGCTGCCAACCAGAGAGAGGAGTACATGGGAATTTTGCTAGCTAGCTTACCCCTTGCAGCATTTGCCTTGATTGCGATACTCTTTAGAATAAAGCATATCTTATTACAGAAAAGATTTGCTACATTGAAAGGGATTAAAGCTAAATTTTGTATGGCTAACATTGTGAAGCGCATCTCGAATAAAACTATAGACATATACAGACAACTTTAACTAGCTTCTGATAAAGAAAGTGAGTGATATATTTATTTGGAATTTAAGCGAAATTGTGAGCTTTTGAAAAGAACCAAACAGTTTATGAAATGCTTTAAACTATTCTTTCAACTTTGAAAAAAAGAATCAATACATTATAGATTTAGATTTTATAGATTTCACTTATATATTATCCTAACATTTTTTAATTTATTTTAATCGATCTTGTTGTAGATACTTCTTGCTTCTAAAAATAGTTTTACTTAACTTTTTAGATTTAGATAGATTTAACACAACATGCAAAGAAAAATTCACTTTCAATATAATTTGAAGCTAATTTCAATGCAAATAATATTTATCCAAACGTTCTTCTAAATACAAGAAGTTCTCATATTTTTGTGCCCAGAAGCTTCACCTCAATAGTAATTCCTGTGTCAATCACTTAAATACAGTCAAAGTTAAGGGCCAACTCAAGTTTGCTGACCTTTCAATCAAATGCAGTAAATATCTTATTTTGGGGATCTTTGGAAATTGAATTTAGTATTTTCGGTAAGCGTATATATCAGTTTCAAATACAGTCAGAACTTCATTTAGCTCCTTCCGAGAGTATGTGAATGTGTGAGTATGTGTGTGTGTGTGGATGTCTGTGTGCTTGGTTTGGCTTGCCTCGAGCTGTTGTTCAAGGATATAGAGTCGAGGCAAGGCAAAATGGATCCTTGTGTGATTTTGTGGCTTGGCTTTGTTTAAATTTTCAACCGCACACAACGCAGACTTATAAAATATGCCAGTGAATGCGTCTCTGTCTCTGTCTCTGTCACTCCTTCTCACTCTCTCTTCCCCCTTTCTCTGATATCCATTACAGCTTCTGTTTGTCTGTGCCTTCATTTAGTGATTCAGCTCCGTTTGGCTGCCATTTCATCCATGTGCAATGCTAATAATTTATAACTAGTTTATATTTTGGCAATTATTTCCGGCGCGCCTGAAAGCCTTTGCAAAGGCAAAAGATTTGTGGCCAACAGAGAGAGATCGTGCTCAGTGTTCGGTACTCGAAAACTCGTCAACATTGAATTATCAGCATGACAATTAAAGTCATTTTGCGTGCGGCCATAACAAGTTTGATATGCACAAGAAGCAAACATAAACAACAAGTCAAGACATGAAATCAAAGCACAAAGCACACGAAGCTGGCTGCCTGCAAACAACTTTGTTGTTGTTGGTACAGGGGGAAGGGGAGTCGGAGGGGAGAAGGCATGAGGCATGAGGCAAGCAATAAGCCGCGATAAGAGAACTTCATTCACGGATAACAATAAGCATGCTTAAGGGAGTCAGCAACGACGGCGCAACGATGGCAACTTACAACACATTACAACAACTCATGAATATAAATTGCCGCTGACTTTGGAACCCAGCAGCAACTGTTGGTGTTAGCCGAAACGCTGCGGGTGCCAGTGGCAATTATAAGGCACAAGACCATCCCAGCTAAACGCAAAAAAACCAAGTAAGGAAGCTACAGACGAGTGTGATCGACCATGAGATACCCGCTAACTATTTATAATGAAAGCAAAACAGTGCAGTATTAATTTAAAGATATACCAAATTAATATACCGCAAAGATAATAAAAAAAATACACCAAATGCTATGTTTGGTATATAGCTAGAGTACTACAATACATTCCATTTTAAAATATACCAAATGAATATACCGCATAAATACTAAAAATATACCAAAGGTTGTATTTGGTATATCGTTGAAAAATATCTTGCAAATATACTAAACATATTCAATATTATATATTTAGTATATCGTTGAAGTGTAACATTCAAAATAACACAAGGGCTATATTTGGTATATTGCTGAATTTCTATATTACACATATACCAAAGGTTGTATTTGGTATATCGTTGAAGTGTTACATTAAAAATATACCAAAGACTATACTTGGTATATTGTTGAAGTGATTTATTTAAAATATACTAAACGATATATTTGGTATATTGTTGAATTTCAATATTACAAATATACCAAAGGTTGTATTTGGTATATCGCTAAAGTGGTACATTCAAAATATCTTGCAAAAATACTAAACATATGCAATATTAAATATTTGGTATATCGTTGAAGTGTTACATTAAAAATATACCAAAGACTATACTTGGTATATTGTTGAAGTGATTTATTTAAAATATACTATACGATATATTTGGTATATTGTTGAATTTCCATATTTCAAAAATACCAAAGGCTATATTTGGTATATCGTTAAAGTGCAAGATTTAAAGTATACCAAAAATATATACTTTATCGAGTTAGAAATGACTTCTTCAGCCTATTACATAAATTTCCTACAGGCACAAAGTTATAATACCCCTCTACCCCGATGGGTAGCGGGTATAAAAAAACGATGAAAAGTAGCATAAAAACGAGGCCGCAGTCAGGTGAATTCTCAGCAGACAGACGCAACGCAGACAGAGAGGAGAAAGCAGGCAAAAGTGAATATGAAACTTTTGCTGAATGAATTTCATAGTGGTGCAAATGCTTTGGCTGCTGGTCAGCAAAAGGACTCTCCAACGTGGGTGGTCCTTAATCTAACAGCGGGTGAGCTTTGACAGCGTCACGCCCACTTTGAAGAAAGAACGATACGGGCACACAATAAGCAGGCTTTTAAAATTGTTGCGTATACGCCGCGTTGAACGTGTAATTTAAATGCAATTAAAATAATAATTTATCTTACTCCGCTCGCTTGTCACCTGCGACCCCTCCTCTGCAACAACAACTGAGGGTCAGGTGCAGCCGGAAGAGTATTAGGATCAAGAAGTAGAAGGAGAAGGGGAAGGGAAAGAAACACATACGCTCTAAGCTGTCGCCGCTGTGGAAGCGACCCGATTGCCCCGGTGATAAATGAATGCTCTGTGGGCTGACAAGCCAAATGAAGGTACTTCAAAAGTGCTGCAGAGGGAGAGAAAAGGGATCACTCGGAGTATTGCTAAAGAGCAGCCACAGCCACATCATTTGTATAGAACTGGCAATTAAGTGGCAAACTTCGCCACAAAAAAAAAACGAACCACGAAAAGAAATAAACACATGAGAAATGTTGCTACAGATGCTCGAATACCTAAATGCAATTATGTATGCTCTTCCTTTGTCCTTTTAGCATTTGACACACACACAAAATGCCAGCAAAAAAGCGCTGTTAACGTCTGATAACATTAAGCACTTCAGGAATTGAATTTCTAAATGGAGTCAAGCGCACTTCAATTTAAACTGGAATTTCGTTGAAAAAGAATCGTTTTTAAGGCTTAGCAGCAATTCTATAATTTAAACAAGCATTTTGTGAACAAGTATCTTCAAAAATATACTAATTTAAACCAAACCGCGTAAGCTATAAAGAAATGTAATAGTTAACTATTAAGTGAATGCACCTTTGATTGGATTTTTGTTTAAAGAGAATCGTTTTTTAAAGCTAAGCAGCAATTCTATAATTTAAACTTTCATTTTATGAACAAGTATAAACTATAACTATAAAGAAATGTAATATATTTCTTGTAGTCGTTTACTATTGTGTGAATAAAATAATTTCTCTACTCCTTTGCTTGGATTTTTGTTTAAAGAGAATCTTTCTTTTAAAGCTAAGCAATAAATATATATTTTTAAACTCGCATTTTGTAAGCAGTTATCTTTAAAAGCAAACAAATTTAAAGCAATTCTTAAAAAAATTTAATATTGCTTGATTTAAATAATTTATCCTTTCCTTTGGGTTTGCTTTTAAAGAATAAAATTCTTTCAAAGCTAAACACACAATAAATATTTTAAACTCAACATTTGGTAGCATTAATCTACCAAAATTACAAATTCAAATCAAATATGGTAAAAAGAATATTTTTCACAATGATTAAAAAATTTGCTGTATCTCTCATTAGATTTAAGTTTAAAGAAAATGTTTCTAATAAAGCTAAACACCAAAAATATATATTTTTACTCTCATTTTAAAAAAAGTTATCTTTAAAACCATAAAAAAAAGGAAGATATTTTGCACTGATTGAAATAATTTGTCTGTGCCTTTTATTAATGGCGAAATTGAGAAGCTATTCATCGCCATTATTAAATATTGTATTTTTCTTATTTAGTCATTTATGGCTTTAAATATTTTATTAATTAAATTATGAATAAAAATTGTGCAATAAATCAAAACGCAAAAGCTGAGAACGCCGCCGTGTTGCAGTTGCAGTTGTTGTTGTTGTTGTTATTGCGGAGTAATCAGAATACAATAAACAAATAAAATAACAATTAATTGGATTTTTATGGCTTGTCGCTGCTGCTGTTGTTGCTGTTGTTGCGGCTGCAGTCGAACACGCCCAAGGGCGTCAAGCGTTTAAATTTTTCATAATAAAATGTAATTTATTGCATTTGCATAAACCGTTTCACGGCACAGCCCGAGAGTTCGCATGTGTGAGCGCAATTGAATCAACAGCAAGTTGCAAAGTAGCCAAAGAACAATAAGAAACAACAACGACAACAACAAAAGAAAACAATATAAAATAATCGAAGGATCAGGCAATAAAATGGCCAGCGAACTGTTTGCAATCGCCAGCGGCATCCTCAATAAAAATCCTTTTTTGATTTATACACGTTTGTCACACACCCACACACACACACACACACACGAGATATGCACAAATGTAGAGAGAACCAAAGGGAATATAGAGAACAAGAGAGGGAGAGCGAATCAGAAAGAGAGAGAGAGAGATTGCTAGTGGAGTGTAGGTGAACTTCAAATGGAAGTGCATGCAAATTAATCGGATAATTGCTTTAACAGTTACGTTCAAAGGACAACTCACAAAACTTGTAAAGCGAAACAATGACACAAATGAACAAAAGGTGAAATAAAAGTTGATGGAAGAACGACAGAGTGAAAATTTCAGGGAAAAAATCTGATTGAATGGAAACGTTGTCAACATCTTAATCTATAAATGTTATGAGCGAACGTAAAGATTGAAGAAACATAAAAGAATTCGTCATAAATTAAAATAAAGTTTTGATTTATCCATAAACAGTTTAAAATATAGAAAGCTGAACATGAAGAATTAAGATACAGTAGGGCAATATAAATGACGCATTAAATTGATGAAAAAATTGATGAATAAAATGAAGAAAAAAATCTTTATCATCAAGCCTTGATGATATTGTTACGATAAAGATTCTTTCTATATTTGATTCACTCTTAAAATTATTTGACTTTTGCTTCTTTCTCTCTATTAAGCAAGAAGCACAAAAAGATAAAAAAAAAATTTACAAAAATAAATTAAAAATAAAAATAATATTGATTTCAATATTTAAAAAGTATCTATATAAGCCCAAAACATGAAGAATGAAAAAAGCTATTAATACAATATTTATTTATTACAATATTTAAATAGATTTCTTGGAGTAATAAGTTATTTTTGCTTTACCCAAAAGTAATGTAAAACAGAGAAGACTCAACATGAATAATGAAAAGATAGGTACGAAGTATCAAAAGTCATTAATGATCAATAGTAAACAAGTCAAAGAAAGAAATTCGAAAGATACCGAAACTTTTCTCTTCTGTAAGATTCAACAATTTCCTCAAAGATTTTTCAGCATTAACTTCAATTATTGCCACATTGCCACAATTTCAATATTATTTACTATAAGAGTATATAAAATAAAGAAGTATAAACATGAAGAATGAAAAGTTCAATAATTTAATACTTTGGAAACTCAGAAAGAATCTTTGAAGAATCAAAATTCAATGTTGATGAAAACAAGACTCACAAAGAAATTTAGAAATTATATCTATTACAACGACATATCCAAGCAAATCTTTTCCATTCTTTATTTAACTACCTTATCAACGCTTTCTCCGCATTAACTTGAATTGAATTATATTCTTGGCAGTAAAACGTAAACAGCGTTGCCATATTTTTAAGTGTGTAACGCAATTTGCCAACTAAACATATTTTTTTTTTCCATTTGCATTTTAAGTGAATATTATTTATATTTTTTTTTAATTAGGCAGTTGACCCAGCAATCCTTGACTAATGGCTAAACAAGCACAGCCTGTGTAGAGATGATGGTGCCTCCTCCTCCCCCTCCCTCCCTCCCTCTACCCCCTTACACCATGTAGTGCTCATCTCATTTGATGACATGGTTTGTGTGCTTCGCTAGCTGGCATGGTGCCCATAAAAACACTTGTGGCTCGTGTGGCGCTCGCTCGCTTGCTCTGCATGTCATCACGTGGCGAAACGCAAATGCAATTTAAAGCAAACAATTTTTGAAATGACCTACATCCGGTGTTGTCCACACACACACACACACTCGCTCACTCATTGAGAGGACACGCATTCAGCTGGCTTTGGGGGCAAAGATAGACAAAATGGGAGTCGTTTTCACAGCGCACCAGAGTTCACAACATCATTAAAAATTAATTCACGCTCGATGTACTGGGCTCCCCCTTACCCCCAACCGCTGTTGGCAGCACAAAAAAGCTGACGACCAAAACAGAACTGAAAGATACTCAGCACAACATTTGATTTCACAGAATTTCTCCGGAAATAAATTTGATGAGTGAAACTTTAAGCTTGTGTATTTTTAAGTTTAAATTCTAAATAATTTTAAAAAGAATTTGGTTTTTGCTAACAAACAAATTCCAAAATTATATATTGCTTATTTCAGCAGGAATGTCTTTTATTTTCAGCAGAATCTAAAGCTAAAACATACTCTAAACAAACACATTTTAGTGTGGAACCTTTAAATTAAGCTTTATATTTTACTTCAATTTGTTGCAATTAAAGTTGATGAGTGAAACTTTAAGCTTGCGTATTTTGAAGTTTAAATTCTAAATAATTTTAAAAAGAATTTGGTTTTTGCTAACAAACAAATTCCAAAATTATATATTGCTTATTTCAGCAGGAATGTCTTTTATTTTCAGCAACATCTTTTTACCAGCGGAGAACTAAAAGATGCTCTAAACAAACACATTTTAGTGTGGAACTTTTAAATTAAGCTTTAGATTTTACTTCAATTTTCAGCAAATAAAGTTGATGAGTAAAACTTTAACCTTGTAAGTTTTCGCATTCAAATTGAAGATTAATTTAAAAAGAATTAAAGAACAAACTGACAAACAAATGAAAAATATAACATTCCAAAATTATATGTTGCTAACTGCAGAAGGAATGTATTTTATTTAATTACCAAGTTTTGGTAGTGTACGACAGAAACACATTTAGATTTTAGTGTGGAGGTTGTAAATTTAGCTAAAGATTCAGCAGAATCGTTAGAGCCAACACAAATATGCTTTTACATTTTATTAAACTACTAGCAAATGAAATGTTCAATTTTACTGAAATTTTCAGGACATAAATCTCATGTATTAAACTTATAATACACTCAAAATCAAGCATCCAACTTTCGCTATAATTAGACTTGTGCTTAAATAAGCATAAAAAAGAATTTAGATTTATATCATCTATTAGCGATTATGTGAAAACTGACTTCCAAATAAAACAAATACAACAGAAGTGACTTTTATATCTTAGTTATCTATTTGCACCCTTTCAGCAGTTAAATTGTAGTGAAGAACTAAAAAAATAGACATATAGATTTTGTTGAGCTACTCCAAATAAAATGTTGGATTTTAGTAAAATTTTCAGGACATAAAGTTGATGTACTAAACTAATAATAAACTTACAAGCGAGCAGACATATTGTGATAAAATTTAAGTTGTGCATAAATGAACATAAAAAGAATTTAGTTTCATTTGTTCTTCTAGTAATAGAGTGGATTCTAACTATCAAATAAAAAAAAGTAAAATAAAATAAAATATCAATCCAAAATTTCACTTAAATAACATCCATTTCCCATTCGCCTATTAGCCCCTCTTTGAAGCCAAATCCTTTTACAGGGTATTTCAAAATGAAGTGAAGTACCAAAGCAACAAAAGCAGCAGGAGGAACAACAACAACTGGGGCTCAACAACAACAGCAACAGCAACAGCAATGCACACGTTTGCGGTCTGCTGCTGTGCACTTTATAATTTTGTGCCCAGCACATGTACATACATACAGTTCCTGATCCAGAGGTCCTGGCCAAAGGTCCCATGTACTGGGGACCAGGAACTCGTTTCGTTTTGTTTTAGTCAGCGCTTGATGATGCTGTTGCTTTTGCTGTTGTTGTTGCTGCTGCGGCTGCTGCTGATGACTTAATGAGCATAATAAGCTCAGCGCCGAAATTACCTTTTAAAATTAACATGATGCTACCTAACACACTCACACACACACATGTAAAGGGACCCGCCATAGACACGCAACGGACACACATGAGCGACCCTAACACACAGACAGAGACAGAGACACAGACAGGAGCGGACAGCAGGCAAATGGAGATTATAGTGATTATAGTGGCATAGACAAACCGTTACATATTCAAATTAAGATTTTAATGCACATGCAAAAGGCAAACGCAGCTGCGACTGCGAGTATGAAGAGAGGGATGAGAGGAGAAAGGGCAAAGGGGAAGCACACACAATAGCTGCTGCAATTTAATTGCAAATTAATTAGTCCGCTATACGATTAACTCGCAGTTAGTTGAGGTAGTTGAGGTACTTTTTTGTTTTAGTTGAGTGGAAAATGTTTGATTCAACTGTTTGTTGATTTAATGTTTATAAAATGCATTTTGAACTTACCCCAATAAATATTGCTCAGCTGAAATAAGAAAAGAAAATAATATATGAATTTATTGTCTCATTTCGAAGTCAAAGCAAATCAAATAAAAAACTAAATAAATAAAGACGCATGTTATGCATTAAGTTGACACTCGCTTTTATTTACTCAGCTAAGATATAAACTTGGAATTTATCAGCAATCGTATAAGAGCTACTAAAATGATTCGTAACAGTGAATAGAATGCCGATAAAAATAAAAATAAAACTGAATATTGGTTGAGCAACTTTAAGTGCAAGTCAGGATTTTTTTTGCGTTCCACTTTTTTGTTGGCTTATCGCAAAAGTCGCTTCGCGCGGTGCGTTGCGTTTGTCAATAACTTTTTAACGAATTTTTAAGCAGACGCGTTGCGTATACGCAGCATGTGACCAAAGCAAAACACACATGTATGTGTTGGCGGAAGCAACTGCTCAGCATCATAATCAAATTAAAGCATAATTTTTTACGACGTCATAGTCATAAATATGAACGATGCGAAATTGTGCCCAAGCAAAACACGGAAGCATAAAAGCTTCCTCCTTCCTTGAGCCTGAGCTTGAGCTAAACTCAACCAATTTTCCTGTATAGATAGCGATACTATATTTGAGAAGCTGGTGTGAAAAAATATAAAGCAAATGTATAAATCATTTGTGGCATGCTTTAAAATTGAATACGCATTCGTCAGCAATAAATCGCAAGCAGCTCGAGAGTCGAAGTAAGAGCAAGGAGTTGAGGTCATATCCTGGACGCAGGACTCTCCAAGCTGGTCACATTTGCGTGTCCGCTGCCTTTTGGGAAATTGCTACAATTTGTTTCATATTTTATGCGGCTCCTGCTCTGATTGCTTCTACGTGCGAGTGTGTGTGTGAAAATTCACCAGTTTGCGGTTTTCTCAAAACCACCGAGCAGAGTTTTTCTTGCTTAGCAAAACTTATTCGTTTATTTGAATTATTATTGGAAAAGCGAAGCCAAACCAAAAATATCACAAAGCCAGTGCCAAAAAAATAGATGTGTTGTTGCTGTTGCTGCCTGATTTGCATATAGAATGCAATTGCAAATGGTTTTATTTATAGTTCTCTCTCCCTCTCTCTTTCCCATTCTGTAAGCTTTAACTCGGATAAGTATTTTTTGGCATTGCATACTTTTGTGCGTCCGACAATAATCCAATTGAAGTTCCTGCTTGAAAAGTGTTGCATACTTTTCAGCGTCACAATTAATACTAAAGCGAAATCTTTACTTCGAATACTAGCTATGCCATTTAGCTGATTGTAAATGCGAGCCACTTTCTAAATCACAAGCGACTCCATTTTGTTCATAAATAAGCCCTTATCGTCGGGTAGAAAGTCCAAAAAAGTCCAAAATATAGTTTTGAGTTAAAAGTTGGCACTCGAGGCTAGACTGTGCCTTAATAAACTAATTTTAAACTCAAATCTTTATATTTTTATGGCTATAATCACATGCTATATTTCACTGGAATTACGTTTCGATTCGACATAAACTTTCCCCCTCTTATAACCCGGATACGATAGCTACTGTAATTTAGTAGTAATTTGACCCAAATGCTCAGCTAAGTCCAAACATAATGCCTCGCCCGGCAACAAGTAATCGCAATAAAAATCACCATTTTGCGACAAATTTCAAAACGTCAATTGGGACTTGGAACACATGACTAATACTTATTTTAGCTGTCGCATGAATTTCACAAAAATGAAAAGGAAAGCTCATTAAGATAGAGTAAGCATTAGTTGCTGTTACTCAAAGTAATTTATGAAAAACATTTCAAAGTCACTAAAATGTGTCACTCCATTGAAGAATATATTAAACATGAGTAAACATGGGTAATTCCAATTGATTACCATCCCAATTAAATTTAAAGATAGGCTTTTAATTATGTAGATTAAACGTACAAGGTTGTTAGAACATTATAGTTGAATGACCAAAAACACTAAAATGCCAAAAGTAAGGAAAGTTAAGACCTTGCCCGTCTTGCTATATCTTTAAGATTATGAGAGCTAATGGGCTAATCCAAATACCATTCTTCTAATGCGATTAAGATTAACTCAAGTAGAATTCACATTAAATTAAGCTATAAATTTCTAGCTTCTAAACAGTCTAAAGTGTCGCAGATTAAATTAAAGTGGCTTCCGTATCGATCTGATAGCAAATTCGGCAGCCATAAAGATCGAGCACTTTCTACATTGTGCTCAATTATAAACATTCTTATCTTGCAATCACTTCAAAGCAAATGCAGCGTAACTGAATTCGTTGCTTGTCATGCTCGTGTGCCTAGTCTATGCTAATTTTGAGGGTGAACTGGAGGTGGAGGAGGAGACTCGTGTCCTTTCTTAATTTCAAATGAAACAATGTGAACTGAGGAAGAGAAGAGAGAGAAAAAGGAGAGAGAGACATTGGCAGTGTCGAGGCGACATGTCGTCGAATCGAAAATCAAATTTATGGTCTTAACAAGCGCTGTCAAAATGCGAGAATTGAGTGCCTTGCCTTGGCGGAAAGCAGACAGACTGAGAGAGAGAGAGACAGGGAGATAAAGGGGGAAAGAGACTGGCTGTATATGAGGCATGTTCGTGTGGCGCACAAGCAGCCAAAAATGCATACGGATGCGAGCTGGGCGCCGGAGTTGCAAGAGCAAAATGGAGCAGCTGCTCGGCATTTGCATCTCGCATATAAATCGCATTAGGAACACGCAATTACAGAGCCCGAGACATGTCCACGTGGTTAACAGCAACAGCAAACATTGCACAGCCATCTGGCTGCATCCAATGGAATCCAATAGCAACCACACACACACACACACACACACACAATCTCCGATGCTACGTCTAATTTAAGGTAAAATTATTCATGTGCGGTCTCCCAACTCAACATAGTAGCCCCAACTGTATATATATATCCATTATCCAGCACAGATTTGCGACCCTGACACACAACACTAAACACGCATTTAACTTCATGCCAATTGTGTTGCGATTGTTCCGACACTTGAGATAAGAGAAAAGAAGCAAACCAAACCCAACTGACTGCTTATCATCAAAGCAGTTTTGCAAAAATGAAAAATGAAGAAAAAACAACACCAAACTGTCATAAAGTTAGTATTTAGTTTAATTTACGCAATTCACTCGACTCGCAAAAATTATAAATACACATTTAAAGATTAGAATCGAAGGGGAATCGCACACAACTTCGGCCTGCATAAATATATCACACTGTTGTCCTAATAATAATACTTGCGAATACAAAAACCCAAAGAGTCTACACCAATATAGACTCTGGCTTGTTCTTCGATCCAGACAAGACTTATGATGTTCTTGCTGCTAATAATACTTGATAATACAAAACACACACAAGGAGTCTACTCAATAGACTCTGGTTTGTACTTGAATCAAACTGGACGCGGACATTTGTACATGATGTTGATCTTCTCAATGTCCTTCTTGCTTAGTCCCGTTCTCTGACCGATAACAACAGTATCATCCAGGGGTTTTATCGTATCCTCGCCGTTCACCGAGAAGGCACCCGGTCGATAATGCAGACAGCTGTCGTAATCGTAGCCAACATCAAAATCGGTGATGACAGTTGGCGAATACTTTTGAAAATTAAACTCCTTGCCGGGCACAATGTTCTCCGTGAGCACCTCGATGTAATCGTCCCTGATTGCCGAACTCTGCTGATGATAAAAGCCCAGAGCGTGCATAAACTCATGCAAGATTGTGCCGGGTCTAAAGCAGCCCTCGCCAATCGGATAAATCTCCAGATTCATTTGCTGCGGTTCTCCTTTGTAGCCAACTGCGGTGAAGCAGCCACCCGCATTGGCAGTTATCCTCACATACGCAGTGTCCTCGGCGGTTGCCTCACGGAACTTGAGACAAGAGTTTTCCTGTAGCGTTTGAATGCCCTGTTGTATTGCTTCCTTGTGCGCGGCATCAAAGTCCTCGGAGATTTGATAGATCACTTGATTCTGTGGCCAACGTTTGGTGGCATCAATCAGTCCATTGCGTGCCTTCGGTCCTTGCTCTAGTTGCACTTGCTGTTCCGGCGTCAATTGCATATCTCCCTCTGCATATCCGCCCGCTTCCTCGGGATCTAAAGTCCAAGTCCGTGATCCAATGGGAAGCGCCACACTGAGCAGCAGTTGGCTTGACAGCACAGCTAAGAGTAGTAATAATTTACTTGCCAGAGAGTGTTGCATCTTGTTCGCGACGTTGCTCAACGTTAACTAACGCCAGTGCGGAGCTGCGATTGGACATAAATATGTGCTTTGGTGGCCAGTGGCCATGCTGAGTCCACAGATTAGATACAAGCAATCGATTGTGCTCAGATAGTGCCGCAAAATATGATCGGGGCAAACGGTTTGTTGTGCAACAGAAGTCGGCAAAGTTAACAACAAAATAGATCAGTGGATCATTATTGGAGTGCTGTAGTATTAAGGCGCCAACTTCTTGTCAATTCATTGTTACTAAACTAACTGACACTCCTCCCTTTGTCATCTCTTTGCTCGTGGAAAGGAAGTCCCAAAGGTCTTCCTAGGCAGCGCCTACGTCATGTGTTAAATATTATTATTATCAATCAATTTGCTATGCATTGATTGAAATAGTATCGTTATTATCAGCCCACTGATTGCCTACTCGAGTGCCCAATGTATTTCTGTGGCCTGTTCCCTGGATGAGTAATGAGCCGACGATACTTGCACGATAAGTTCCAGATACGAGAACACGAGTAATCGATTCGCCTAACAAGTAAACCTCTTTTGTCTTTGGACTTGAATGGCGCTTATCTAAATAGAACTACAACTGACATTTTCTAGCTCTCTCTCTCTCTCTCTTTCTTTCTCGATCGTAACATTAAGTGGATTTTGTTGTTATGAAATCCCCTTAAGTATTATACTAAACAGGTGACGGCATCCGGCATAAAAATACAACTCAACTCAGATTAGCCCCACTTCAAAACTACAATCCAAATTCAATTTCCGACGATTGAAATTAGCACCAGATTTGCTTGAAAGTGTTTTTGGGGGTTTTTGGCCTTCGCAAAAGTGGTTAATTGACTAAGCTGATAACCCAAATTGACCGATAATCGGCAAATACAACATGTAAGCACACGCTTTGTGCTTTATTTATATTTGCCAAACAGACGAAACACCCTGTGCTTGAGTAGATAAGGCAACGAGAATGTTGCACTGAAATATTAGCTCACTTTTGGGCGCAATTAAAAGTCGCAAAATGTGAAGTAAATTGAACTGGTTGAATAAGGAATATAGATGTTAAATATAAGTAAAATTATTTTCAAATTTGGAATTGAAAACTAAAATTGATTGAAATTAATTTTAGGATATGACAAAGTGATTGTTTTGCATTCAATTTAATATCCAAGGATTAGAATATCCTCAGAAAACGACAATTTTTGTACATTTGAAATTAATCAAGGACAACAACAAAGAATGTATTACTTAAAATAAAAGAATTTTTACTGGCAAAGACTAGATAGTAAGATAAGTTCTCTCAACATGTTTTGAAGACAGAATATTGTAATCTAAATTCTAAGTCTCTTCATACTTCACTCTACGAAAATTAACTTTTGCTAAACATAAATGCAATTTCTTTACTCTATTAGCAATCGCTTTGATCTCTTAACATTAACAGAATCTCTTAGCAGATGAAGTATTGCTAAACGTATCTGTAATTTCTTTATACTGATAGCAATCACTTTAAGCCTCTTAACTTTTAAAGCACAAATATTTGTAAATTCTTTACACATCTGTAATTTTTGTATACTGTTGGTAAACACTTAAAGTGTCTTAACTTTTAAAGCACAATTATCTGTAATTTTTTTACAGTATGAGCAATCGATTAAATCACTTTATATCTGCTTGGGACACTTGTACATAATGTTCAGCTTGTCGATATCGATCTGACTCATTTGCACGCGCTGTCCCATCACCTTCTCCGCACCCTCCTCCAGCGGCACAATGGTCATCTCTCCATTCTTGGAGAAGCCATAAGGTGTGTAGTGCATGACACTGCCATAATCGTAAGTTTGATCGAAATTCTCCACAAGATTCTCGGAATATTTCTCGAAATTATGCTCTTTACCATCGGCGATATTCTCGGTGGCAATGTGAACGAAATCATCCCGATTCCAGGTGCTCTGCTGATGAAAGAAACCCACGGCGTGTAGAATCTCATGCATAATTGTGCCAAGGCGATAACAACCCTCATCCAAGTCATAAGTCTCTAAATTCAACTGCTGCACTCTCCGTTGATAGCCAACAGCTGTATAGCAGCCACCCGACTCTGCGGTTATATTCACATATTCCGACTGATCCTTGGAGACCTCCTTGAAGGTAAGACACGATTTCAGCTCGATAATGCGCATTCCGAGTTGAATGTGATCCCGATGTGCCTGATCTGCAAACAGTTTCAACTGTAAATTTGCGGCTGAAATCGGAACTGCGACGTACCAATGTTGCTATTGATATAATAACTGACGATTCCATTGGGCCAGTGATAAGTTTCACTTCGTAATCCATTCCGCGCCAGAGGACTAAACATCATGTCGCCTTCGAAGTAACCGCCAGTTAGTTCGGGATCCACTTCAACGCGATTTCCAGGAGCTGTCCACACATCTCCCAGGATACTCGCCCAAAGTAGGGAGAATAGCAACAGGCAATTCATGTTTTCGCTGTCATAGACAAATAAAGACTGTCTAAATTGAATGGGTGGGAATCAATTCCTGGTAAAAAGCAGTTTTATCTTTATTGCGAATGTAATTGCAGTCTTTATTTATTTTTGTGAATTTATTGGCGGACTTTTCGTGTCATAAACTGCAACAATTAGATCTTATCTAATCATCGAATTGAATCGAAACGAATCCGGCAGCTGCTACGATAATATGATATAATGAAACTGATAACCACAATCCGACAACTATTCAATATAACACACAGTGAGAAAAAACGATATTCGATAAGGAATAAACTACTTTAAATGCAGATTCAAAGCAAAGAAGCTAAAAGTAAGAAAAGAAGATGTTCGATTGAAAAGTATTTCAAATGGAGACTAAAAGTAGGGAAAGATGATGTTCGATTCTAATGTACTTTAAATGGCGGCTAAAAGCAAGCAAACTAAAAGTAGAAAACAATTATGTTCTATAGAATTACTTCAAATGGAGACTATAAGTTCAACTAATGCTCCGAACAGCACTTATTACAAAATTTTATAAAAATGCTTGCTCTTCACACTTTTGTGTTCTTAATTTGAGAATAAAAGAAGTATTGCTGAGTACCCAATATTTTGGAACTAAGCATGATATGAAGAGATTCTTATTTCGCAAAGACAAATCTAGAATTTTCGACCAAAGTTAAGAAAAAGCGCTCTTGATAAGAATTAAATCCCCATAATGTTTCTATATACCCACTTTTTCATTCTAAAATTAAGAATATAATATTCTTGAATTGACTATATCTTTCAACTCAATATGTTATGAAATCAATTTCATGTCACGAATACCACATCTAGAACTTTTACCCCAGTTAAGAAAAGAAGACCTTGATTCACTTGAAATAAAATCCAAAAAGAAATGTTTCTTTCTATAGAAGTTTACAATCAGATATGAATAATATTGAATTTACTATATCTTTTCGCTCAATACTATATGAAATCTATTTCATTTCACAAATGCCAAATCTAAAATGTTTAGAAATAATGCTCTAGGTATTGATTCAAGGTTTTATTCTTGATTTTCCAACGCTTTTTCTCTCTGTGCACAATCGTCAGACAATCAATGCGCTTTAGACTTTGCGCGGACACCTGTACATGGTATTCAATTTGTTGATATCCGCATCACTCATTTGCAATCGCTGTCCCATGAGCTCCTCAGCTCCCTCCTGAAGTGGCACAATCGTCATTTCACCGTTCTTGGAGAACGCATACGCAGTGTAGTGCATGACACTGCTGTAATCGTAGTCCTCGCCAAAGTTGTCCACTGTGGCATTCGTATACTTGTTGAAGTTACTCTGAGTGCCCTCGGTAATGTTCTCCTCGGCAATGCGAACATAATCATCCCGATTCCAGGTGCTGTGCTGATGATAGAAGCCCAAAGAGTGCAGGAATTCGTGCACAATTGTGCCGATTCTAAAGCAGCCGGTGTCGATGTCATAGTTCTGCAGATTCAGCTGCTGCACACGATTCAGATAGCCCACATATGAGTAGCAGCCACCTGCCTCTGAGGTGACATTTATATAGTACGACTGATCGCTGGTGGCCTCCTTGAAGACCAGACACGAGTTGGCCTCGAGAACCCGAATGCCGCGAAGAATGTGATCACGATGTTCCTGATCTGTAGCGGTATTGCATAATTGTTTATCGTGTATCGTTTATGGCCTATCGTTATCGATCCTCACCTATGTTTCTGTTGATGAAGTAGTAGATAATGCGATTCGGCCAGCGATAGTTCTCATTGACCAATCCATTCCTTCCCTGCTGCTCCAGCACCATGTCTCCCTCGAAATATCCCGCCGTCAGCTCAGGATCGGTTTCCACGCGAGCTGGGGCAGCTGAGATATCCTTGGCCAGGGCAAAGACCAGCAGCGAAACAATCAGCAGAGACCTCATGTTGACGACTTTAGCGTTTAGGTGCGACTGTTTTGCTGATTAGTTGCCATAGCCTCGGAATGTGCTGACCAGCAACTTTATTTATGGTCAATGGCGATTTTAAAATTTACAACTCTAATTTGTGGATTGGGAAATTCAACGGCAATCGGCTTTAGATCTTATCTAATCTTTAGTTTTTAGACAAACACGTTTCGTGTTCGTAACATAAGATCGATGTACACTGCATTTCTTTTTTCTAGGAACACTGCAGTTTTTAACTGCAAAACTTTTGCAGAAATTTAATTTATTTAGCTGTCATTGTATAAACAAAAGCCCTTTCCCATCGTTATCATCAGATAATTTTGAAGAATCGGAGGCAACCTTTTTTTCATCTTTTCCTGGCATACTTTTAGCTGTTGTTTAAAAATGAATAAATTCCCGGAATTAATAGGCGATTGATTCAGCTGGCATTTAGTTCGTTTTCCTTATCTCTCATTTTTACCTGTTGGGTCGTGACCTTTTCCATTTCACTTTTTTGTTGTTATGCGCTCTTATCAAATCGTTAACGTAATGCGCGAAACGTTGCCGAAATTAATCTCAACAGAAATGACAGCGACAGTAGCGTTTTCCTAATTACATTTGTCAACACCATAAACTGATTAAATTCGAGCTGGCATCTTTTCTTGGGAGAAGCGCGAGTTCCGATGAGTAAATGGCAATAAGGCAATGAAATTTATCATCATTAAGTTGCGAAAGAAATGCGTAAATATGAAAAGAATTTTGCCCTGCGTCACATAAGACTTTACATCAAACACACATCATAATAAAAAGACATTAACGCTGCCTGAACAATATGTAATCATTATTGGATACGACGACTTTTAAAATAAGCTTAGTGAATGCGGTGCATTCGCTTAAATTACGCTTGGCTTGTTGTTAGTTATCGCCAGCGAAATGTACATATTATGTATTTATAAATAAAGCGGATGTGGCTTGAAAATAGAATTTTTCTTACTTACCGAAGAGCTGAGTAATCTCGGCGCGTGCAGCCACAATGAATTAACCATATGCATGAGTATCTGGAAAAAGAAAATATAAGGTCAAATCATATATATTGTAGAATAAAACCACAAAGCACACTTCTCAATAAAAATAAATGAAACAGTTACAGTCGAGTGTGCTCGACTGTGAAATACCCGCTACCCATTTTGAATAAAAGCAAAATATTGCGGTATTTTTTAAAAAATATAGCAAAGATACTAAAAATATACCAAATGGTATTTTTGTTATACCGACCACATTTAAAATATACCATAGACGGCACAATATACCAGATTGTCGGCCAAAGCAACTAAAACCCCTTGAAAGTAGGCGTTTTTGCCCATAAGTATTTCTTTAATAACTTCGAAAATTTTTATCTGATCGCAACCAAATTTTCAGGAATCACAATTACTGTAAATATTATGGTACACACCAGATCTAGCTCTAAAGTTACGCTTGTTATTAGATTTTATTGATTTGCGGGGGCGGGAGGGGGCGTGGCAAAAATTTTAAACAAACTTGATGTGCGTGCAACATAACAAATGCTGTAAAAAAAATTATAGCTCTATCTTTTATAGTCTCTGAGATCCAGTGTTTCATACGGACGGACGGACAGACGGACATGGCTAGATCGTCTTGGCTGTTGACGCTGATCAAGAATATATATACTTTATAGGGTAGGAGATGCCTCCTTCTACCTGTTACATACATTTCCTGCCGGCACAAAGTTATAATACCCTTCTACCCTATGGGTAGCGGGTATAAATAGCATATACCATAATATACCTATAAAAATGTGTAACTAATTAATGACTCGCATTTTGCGTTTTTGTAGGCACATTTACAATGCAACACTACTTAAACTTAAATAAATTTATCGCTTAAACATTTCAAGTTCAGGGTTTTCGAAAGCTAAGTGCACAAATAACGAGTACACAGATAAAAACGAACGGATGTTTATTATTAATCCAACACTAGCAAGTTTTAGAGCAGCACATGAATGATTCCGAAAAACGTTTGTATGACTAACACATAAAAATACTAAAAAGATATAGTACATCGAAATGTACATATATTTAACACCATGCCTAAAATTATCAAAATCCGTAATATACCAATTAAAAAGTGGGTTTTTGTACCGCACTTGTAATATAAATGCAACAGTGCTTAAATAAATAAATTAATTTATCACTTAAGCATTTCAAGTTCAGGGTTTTCGAAATCTGAGTACACAAATCACGAGTACACTGATGACATCAAACGGATGCTTATTAATTAATCTCACATTAGGAAGCTATATAACAGCACATGAATATTTTCGAATTACTCGACGCTAAGGCTAACAAACTCTTGCTTATCAACAAGACAAACCCAGCATATTACATAATAATCAATTTAACGACTTATCTTTCTGTTCACTCTCAAACAATGGGTAAAAATGTATAAAATGAATGGGAAACTTCAATTCGAGAATCATTCACAAAATGTCCAGTTTCAGTTACATTCTGTTAGCTTTCATGTTTAGCTGCTTAAACTCAATGCAAGCGAATGAAATGCGATTGACGACAGCACAATTAAAGTACTTAAACTCTAAGGCACTTCATCGCAATGCGTTGACCTGGTCTGGTTACTATTGGCCAAACAGTACGCTTGTCTACAGCGTGGGCAAGGGAATGGGTAAGAGAAATAGAATCAATCAAGCAACTAGAATCTAATTTAAATAATTTTCAACAGCCTTTACGGACTATTTGCTGGTGATGAGCGCCATGGCGGATATTTCAGCAAAAACATGCATCAAATTTCGACGCACCCACAATCCCAAGGAGCCGCAAGTGAATCTACAGAGAACGGATGACGGCTGCTGGTCGGACATCGGTTATCTGGGCGAGTGGCAAACTCTAAACTTGGGCAAAGGGTGCATGCAACGTGGCATCATACAACACGAGCTGTTGCATTCGCTGGCCTTGTTGCACATGCAAAACGATCCCAGGCGAGATCGATACGTACGAATCAACTTGGCAAACATCGAAGAGGGAGAGCAACACAATTTTCAGATATATCACTCAGATGACTTTCAGCTCGGCTATGATTATGCCAGCTTAATGCACTACGGTGCGTATGCGTTCTCCAAGAATGAGAAACCAACTATAGTTCCACTCAAGAGAGGCGTCAAAATAGGTCAACGTATCGGTCTTAGTGCCAAAGATGTGCAGAAGCTGAGAATAATGTATTGTTGATTAAGTTATTGCACAATTTTGTTGTTTATTATCATTTCTTTTATTTGCTTAATCTCTTCAGTTGTCATTATCTCTCTTAAGTATATATAAGGAGTATTATAATTAATTACTAAGCGTTCTACTTGTCCTCAAAGCCCTGATTATTTTCCTCGATGATTAATTGCGTCGATGGTGCGTAAATTGAGTTGTTCCTATTGAGAAATATTGCGGATTCTGAAATACATGATGAGCCCATTACATTTGAAATCTTTCACATTCTTGCATAACTAACCTCGCCTATTTACTGGAATTTTGGTTCTTCGTTTCTTTCTCGACACGATAATGCAGACAACTATGAGCAATGTTATCACTGATGTCACGCAAATCGCAAGCTCAATCATCCAATGCTTAAGGAAGTCCATGATACCTTGAAGTCCATCCACATGCTCGGTGCACTCATCGACATTGCCAATATATTCCTCGAGGCATTCACAGGTATTGGGTGCCACACATCTGCGATGCTGGCCACATTCCGTTGCACAAACAGGCAGGCAAGCAGCGTCAGTCTGATTATCGGCTTGAGCGTAACCCTTGTTGCAACTACACTTTCCCGGTTCCTCGCAGTATCCATTGATGCAGCCACTGCTGCAAATGGGTGCACAATGATGATCCGTCTCCGTCGCCTCGTAGCCGTCTTCGCAGTGGCAAGTGTTTGGTGCAATGCACTCCCCCTTGCCACAGCCTCCGTCACAGTCTGGCACACATCTAATTGAAGAAGATAACTTGAAATTGCGCTGCTTCTTTTGCATCACATTTCAACGTACCTCTGAGATGCATCACGATCCTTATTAGTATATCCAGCATTACAGCTGCAACTATTGGGACTGCTGCAGGTTCCATTGCCACAATCCTCTTTACATATCGGCACACATTTGAAACCAACTCTGTCGTTCGTGATTATTTCTTTATAACTAGCACAGCATGTTTTAATTTTCTACAAAGAAAAGCGTGAAATTTCTACATCTCTTTGATACACATTATAACTTACTATTGGTTTAAAGACTCCATTTATTTTTCTCCTTTCTGTTTTATCACAAAAGCCAGCAAATATTCCACTAGGCAACAATGCAAGTAATATATAATATCGAAGCAGCATTATAAAGCTGTTGCTTGAACGCACTACGAAACACAACTGAATGCAGCGTACTACGAACTTACAGATCCAAGCAGCTTCAAAGTATTTTTGTATGACTCATTTTCTCTCTCAGCGTACTTAATATTTATTTAATGCAATTGAGAAATAAGTAGTTAAACTGATAAAGTTAAAAGCGAAAGTTACTCTGAATTGCTCAGTTAGTAATACAGAATTATTATTAGCAGCAAAATGTTAATGATTCACTGACCTAAAGATTCAGTACCGTTCATTGAAGAACTCTGAGAACAGGTTTATTATAAGCTTAGCTTGCGTGAAGTAAATCCCAGAATCGACTGATAATATTATCAAGTTTTCTCTCTCTCTCTCGCTCTATCTGAATTCTTTATTGATCAGTCAGTTGGTCACTTCGAGCGAACACAAAAAAGTCATTACAATATATAGAACAAATTTCCATATTCTGTAAACATCAAGTAGTCAAGTTGTGCATCTCATGTATAAAAGAATGACTAACATAGATTTATAAAAAGTATAAGAATGGAAATTTATTCATGACATTAATTAAAAGTTACCATGCTCACATAGAAGACATAAATATATAAATTGAACTCAGTTTAGATTTTCTCGGGTATTGAGTGCCACACATCTGCGATGCTCGCCACATTCTGTTGCACAAACAGGCAGGCAAGCAGCGTCAGTTTGATTATCGGCTTGAGCGTAACCTTCGTTGCAACTACACTTTCCCGGTGTCTCGCAGTATCCATTGGGGCAGCCACTGCTGCATATTGGGGCACAATGATTAACCGCCTCATAGCCGTCTTCGCAGTGGCAAGTGTTTGGTGCAATGCACTCCCCCTTGCCACAGCCTCCGACACAGTTTGGCACACATCTAATTGAAGAGGATAACTTAAAGTTGCGTTGCTTCTTTTGCATCACATTTTAACATACCTCTTAGCTGGATCCTTGTCCTTATTAGTATATCCAACATTACAGCTGCAACTATTGGGACTGATGCAGGTTCCATTGCCACAATCCCCTTTGCATATAGGCACACATTTCAAACCAATTCCATTGTTCATGATTTGTTGTTTATAACCAAAACAGCATACTTTAATTGCCTACAAAAAATAAGCGTGAAATTTCTACATCTATTTGATACACATTATTACTTACACTTGATTTTAAGACTCCATTTATTTTTGTCCATTCTCGTCTGTCACAAAAGTGAGCATATATTCCACTAGGCAACAACGCAAGTAATATATAATATCGGAGCAGCATTATAAAGCTTTTACTCGACCGCACTACGAAACACAACTGAAAGCAGCGCACCACGAACTTTTAGATCGAAACAGCTTCTCAATATAATATTGTATAATACTTTTTCACTCTCAGCATATTTAATGTTTATTTAATGCAATTGAGAAACAAGCATTTAAACTGATAAACTTAAAAGCAAAAGTAAAACTAAACTGCAAAATGATAATTATCTTTGACCTAAAGACTCAATATCGTTCATTGTAGAACTCGTAGAAACAGGTTTAAGCTCAGTTTGCGTGAGTAAATCCCAGAATCGACTGATAATATGTATTAGTAAGTTTCTGACTCTCTCTCTCTCTCTCTCTCTCTCTCTCCCTCTCTCTCTCTATATTCATCTATCACTTTCTATTTCTCTCTCTGCCTTCTCGCTCTGGATTCTTCATTAATCAGTCAGTTGTTGAACACATCAGAAAATTGTTAAGGTCACTTCGAGCGACTACAAAAAATCTTCTTATCTCATAAAATAAAGAACAAAATTTCATATTTGAAAGCCAAGCACTCGCTTTTGCAACTAATGTGTAAACAAATTACTAACATACATTTTAGGTTTAGTATGTTAATTTATTCATTCCATATTCCATTCACATAAATATATAAACTAAATTCTCTTGCTTAGATTTCTCAGAATTATCTTAGGGAAAACTCGATTCACTTCTTAAAATAGAAAACATATAATATATATATTCTTGATCAGAATCAATATGCCTCTTCCATCTGTTCACTTATAAAATCTTGAATCAAGATTGTTTGACGTCAAAATGTACCCAAAAAGATTTATTCTTAAATCAAAATCTTAATCTAGAATAAAACATTATTGAATCATGATTTTAATCCTAATATAAAAAGTTTTTAGTCTTTAAACGCAAATTCAGCATATAAATCTTCATTTAAAAATATCTTATTTCAAGAATTTGTTTTCAGATCGAATAGATCCAATATTTTAAGATCTGCAACTATTTAAACTGAAGATATGATTCACCTTCGTTCACTAAAATGTTTTATTATTATCGATATTTTCGTTCATCTATGAAAACAGCTTGAGATTGATTCTATTTAATAACAGCCATAATTTTCAACTCATTTTCGTAGCTTATAGTAAAAGCTAAGACTTGAGAAGAATGTTGAAGATTGCTAGATTAAGTTGGACTTAAAGAATCAAGTGAATCGTTGGCAGCAATTGCAAACTGCAATCTGCGGTTGGAATGAAGCTTTTGTGATAATATGGTTTTAAAATAAACACAACATTTGCAATTCCAAAGGGACCCAGAATTAACTGTCTCTCTTGCACATCGCTATATCGCTATCCCTTTCACACACCCTCTGACTGTTAATCCGTAAAACAAAAAGCAACGCTCGAAACGCGTCGGAAAAGGAAGTGTTTGCATTTGCCTTTGCCTGGCACTAAAAATTGAATATTTAGTGGTCGTAATTAAAAATTAGCGCACCGGCAACAACCATAACAACGACAACAACAACAACAACAAGAATAACAAGAAAAGCAACAACAAAGTCAGTTTTGCAACAAAAGGAACTAACCATGGCCATGGCCATAATCCCAGTTGGCTTTCCCTCTCTATCTCTCTCTCTCTCTCTCTCTGTCTCTCGTAGGGTGTTGCATACATACGACTACATTTTGGCTTTTTAATAGCAACCACCTGCACTACACACACACACACTTGCAAACCACACAAACACACACATACACAGACACACATAGAGAACAAGAACAAGCGAACGGAAGTCGTAAACATTTAATTTATGCAGACAATGCTTTTGCGTTTTTAACTACACCTGAAGATGGCCAACAGGATGGCCAACAGGATAACTGTGAGCACTAAACTAATACATGTGCAAACGCGCAACATGACTATCTTCTAAGCCCTTAAAACTAACTTGCTGTAGTCGCTGCACTTACAACATTAACTATAATGAAAATTTAACTGCTTATTCTAAAACAAAGGCAGAGCGTAAAATTCAGTTTATTCCAGACTCCGATTAAATTGAGAAGAGTAAAGCCAATATTTATTATATATTTATAAATATAATATGCTAAGCGCATATTTAATGGCAAGACTTAAAATAAATAAAAGATAAATTACTTTTTTTCATTAAAAAAGTGAAAAATAAGTTGGAGAATTTTATTTGAAATGGCAAACATTTGGAAATCATGAGATATTAAAAAAAACTACTCCCACAAATTCGCCTGTCTTTTATTTCTTTAAATAAGTTTTACGAAAATAAAGCCGTTTTACAATAAAATTGTAGTCTCCCAGCTCTTACCGTTTAACTACATAGATACTATTAAAGGAATTTTTCAAAACCCAGCCTTATTGCACGATCAGATTACGAACACTATTTTGTGTGAAAATTGCTGCCTCATAGCTTTTAAAGTTTTCATTTTTATACCCGCTACCCATAGGGTAGAAGGGTATTATAACTTTGTGCCGGCAGGAAATGTATGTAACAGGTAGAAGGAGGCATCTCCGACCCTATAAAGTATATATATTCTTAATCAGCGTCAACAGCCGAGACGATATAGCCATGTCCGTCTGTCCGTCTGTCCGTATGAACACCTAGATCTCAGAGACTATAAGAGATAGAGCTATTATTTTTTTTCGACAGCATTTGTTATGTTTGCACGCAGATCAAGTTTGTTTCAAATTTCTGCCACGCCCACTTCCGCCCCCGCAAATCAAAAAAATCGAATAACAAGAGTAATTTTAAAGCTAGAGTTACGAATTTTGGTATTAACAATAATTGTTATAGTAGTTATGATTCCTGAAAACTTGGTTGCGATCAGATGTGGAAGGTATTAAAGAAATATTTTTGTATGGGCAAAAACGCCTACTTACTAGGGGTCTTAGTTGCTTTGGATGATAATCGGTATATTGTGCCGTCTATGGTATATTTTGAATCCGGTACTATATCGATATACCAAATATATCATTTGGTATATTTTTAGTATTTTTGCGGTATATTCGGTATTCGGTTTTCAAAAAAACCCAGCCTTATTGCACGATCAAATAATTGAAAAATTTAAATCTCTCATCTGTGTTCGCTTGAACTTTTATTAATTCCGTGGTTTTAAATTTTTAGAATTAGGAAGAATTTTAAGATACCTAGCCTTATTCCACTATCAAATTATTGCAACTACTTTGTGTTCAAATTTAAGCCTCCCAGGAATTTATCAGAATTTTCTAATGTTTGGTTTTAAATAGTCAAATTTAAAAAGAAATTGGAATAACCCAACATTATTACCTTGATCAAATTATGAAATCTTTCTTGTTTAAAAATTGCAGCCTCCAAGCTCTTACCGTTTCCCTGTGCGTGGATTGTTCAGTAAATCTACACAAATTCAAGCAAATTCGAAAATGGAATTTAAAATTCAAGTTTGCATTCTCTCAAGAGGCTGCCAAGCGAGTGGGAGAGAGGAAGGACAGCATCTAAGGAATTTGTGTTTTTTAATATACGAGTATATTGTTGGAATAATATAAACCGAATTTAATGGGTTAAGGCGGCCACTAGAACGCCTGGCCATCAACTTTTTGCCAAGAGCTGTAAAAAAGTCAGCGCGTTGGCCAAGTGTATATATGTGTGTGTGTGTGTGTGTGTGTGTTGGCTCAAGACTCGTCTTGACTTGGCCAGAGACTCAAAGCAACTCGACAGCGATGCGTTCGTTGCCTGCTGCGCTGCTTATGATCGTTCTAATTTTATGACATTCTATTTTCATGCATAGGCAAAGACCGGGTGTGAGTGTGTGTGTGTGTGTGTGTGTGTGTGTGTGTGTGTGTGTGTGTGTGTGTGAGTGCAGGCATCGCCATTTCATAGTCAGACATGAATGCTGCGCTTTGTTGCTCTGCTACGCCTTTGTTTGTATTGCCCTCAGGGGTAAAGTTTTTAGGATAATAACTTCCTGCGACTTTATGAGCCAAGCAAAAGCCAAAACCCAGCAGCAGAAGCAACAACAACAACAACAATCACAACGTCAGCAGCTAAAGGGAAATGAGAATACTTAAGTCAGAGAGCAGCGCATATGAACAAAATATCTTAAGACCACACTTCAAGCACTCAGCAACCGCAAGCGACAATGACATTAGCTTAGTGCACTTAGCTGCCACTAGTTGTAAATTTGCATAAATCAGTTAACCTGATTAGAAAACTTCAAGTTATTATCAATTTGAATAATTATAAGAATGTTAAAATGAAGCCATATCTTTTTTATCTTAAAAAAAAGTCAGTAGCAAACAAATGTATAAATTTTATACATTTTTAATAACTTTAAAGATCTCAATTAATCCTAAGTCTATTTTAATTTAATTTGTATTAAGGTTGAAGACCTTTATATTTAGAAAAATATTACAATGTTATTGCTGTCTATGTATAAAATATGTATTTACCATGCTAGCTGATTAAAACTTTTCTTTTACAATAATAAGCTTATAATATACTATATATTCAGACTGAAGCTGCTTCATTCATAGAAAAATATTATTATGCAAGAAGTTTATAATATTTACCTTAATATCTGATTTAAACTTCTCTTTTTAATAATTTATTGTTTTATGCAAACAGAACAAATCAACTGAATGTATTTACTTACTGACTTAATTCTGTGTAATCAGATTAACAAGACTCGTAGATTATATAAACTGATGTTGAATTTATTTACTTATTTCATTCTCAACTTATAGGAATTTACAATATTATTGTTTACTAAGAACTAAATATTTAATTTGAAGTAATCACAACTTCTAAGGATCTTTGCTACACATATTAAAAGATTAAAACCTTTTATTATTGACCAGTTCTAGTTAAGTCAATTAATAAATTCATCAAGTGAATAATTATCCTCTTTGATTTCTAAATGCAAATAGATTGCACCTCACAGCTTCTGCGTCACATTTCAGCTAATGTCATTGTCGCACAATCAAAGGCAAATACCAAGGCATCAGCACATTGCCACTGCGAGAGCGAGATACTCTCGGAGATTCGCACCCAAGCAAACCACACAAACTTTTGACGTTGAGGACAACCACAAGGACAAGAAGCAAGCGCACAGAAGGTAGAAGAAGGTGAAGAAGCAAAGGGGAACTGATGAGGCGACGGTGCGAGCATTAAAGACGAACAGACAGCAGCGCCATGACTGTGGGCATAATCTCAGACATAATTACACACAACTCAGTCACACACACACAAGCAAACGCACGCAAACAAACACAGTCTGAGTTCAAGTCTGAGTCTGAGTCTGAGTCTGACAAATGCAGTCACACATGAATGGGCTGCCAGCTCGCCTGGTTACAATTTTTCCTTTCAACCATTTTGCGATTTATTTGCTTTTTTTCTGCTCTTGATTTTTTTTTTTACTTTCGAGTTCAAGCGAAAGTTAAATTAACAGAGCACCTTAAAGGTGACACAGACACAGCGAGAGTTGCATTCGGAGTTAAGCTAGAAGTCGGAGAGTTAGTCATTTAATGGAATTCGTTTGGCAACTTTACGCTACGAAACTATTAAAAGTGCATTTAAAATTAATTAAGCATACGACGTGTTGCCACGCGACGAGACTAGAAACCTCAAAGGTTAACTCAGCAATACCCTGTAAATTAAGGTAAGTCTTTTGTATATCTATGCAATTTAAAGAACTTATTAAGCATACGACGTGTTGCCACACGTCGAGACTAGAAAAGCGAAAGCTTAACTAAGCAATACCCTATAAACTAAGATAAATCTGCTGGAATTCTTTGAAATTTAGAAAATTTTTAACACACAAATGTAAAACCTTAATTACATCTTAAAGTTTATACTTTTATTACTCGAATTCAACTTTTCATGCCTTTAGCACAAATGAAAATGCGTAGGGTCAGCCTTTTAAAGAAGTTTGAAACAAAAAAATCACTAAAAATGATAATAATAATAATAAGAATGGCGAAAAGCGAAAATATAAAAGAAATTGCGTTGGCAATTAAAAGTTTTTTGGCTGCCCCGCATCGAGGAAGGTCCTCGTTTGGCGTTTATTTGGTGCGCTTAATTTGATTTAACGCCGCTTGTACACACTCCTTTTGCCTTCTCCCTCCCTCTCTCTCTTTCTCTCTCTATCTCTCTCTATCTCTATCTCTGTCTATATATTTCATTTCTCTTGCTCTATCTTCGCTTCGTTCCCCTTTGTGTCTGCAATCAAATCAAAATGCCAAGTTAAATGAAGCCAAAAGTTGCATTCTATGTATGCGAGTGTGCGCTTTTTTTGAAGCATAACTGTGGGCGCCACACACACACACACACACACACACACACACATACTTATGCAGACACACACAGTCGTAGAGAGAAGAGCATCTAGCATCCATTTGGCATTCAGTGGCTCAGAGGGCGCTTAATACGCGGCTTCAAAACTTTAGACACAATATCGCTAATGATAATTACAAGCTAAAACTTTTCCTACATTTGCTTGTACTTCTCCACACACACACACATACACACACAGCTTCCTTTCTATCTCTCTCTTTTTTCCTCCCACTTGGCCACACTATCCCCAACATTATGTAATGTGCGTGTGCGTGTGTGTGTTGGCGTTTGTTTGTTTCTCAACTTCAGTTGGCAACACCAAAGCATAAATATAAAATTTTTCAGTGGTTTGCACAAAAGTTCACTACGAGTTGCGGGCGTTGCCTCAGAGGAAGAGAAAGAGAACGAGACGAAGAAGAGAAGAGCATTTTATAGTGTGCTCTAGTCAAACAGAGAAACACATAAATTTACATTTGTGTATTGCAGATAGATCTGCAGGCAAGCTTAAATACTATAGTGTATGCCTCATTTTAGTAAATTGAAATTCATTTTATAACATTGAATAAAGTATGAAACACTTACATGACGCGCAAGAAGGAATCTGCAAAGAGAAGAGTTTAAATACTTGAAATTAATATAGTTTGAAGAATTTATATATTATAAAGATACTAGATTAGCATGAATACCTTAATTGTAATCAATTCTTAACTACAAATTGCAATCTCTGACGCATGAATGATAAATTGCGTATACGCAATGTATGATAATGTTGCAGTATCGAAAATTAAATTAGTAAACAGCGGAAATACTTCATAAAAGATACTTCATAAAGAATTTAAATATTATAAAGTCTGATTTCTTATACCATATTATCATGAATACCTTAATTGTAATCAATTCTTAACTACAAATGCAATCTCTGAGGCATGAGTGATAAATTGCGTATACGCAATGTATTGATAATTTTGCAGCATCGAAAATTAAATTAGTAAACTGCGGAAATACTTCATAAAAGATACTTCATAAAGAATTTAAATATTATAAAATCTGATTTCTTATGCTAGCTTAGCATGAATACCTTAATTGTAATCAATTCTTACCTACAAATGCATGAGTGACGCATAAGTGATAAATTGCGTATACGCAATGTATTGATAATTTTGCAGCATCGAAAATTAAATTAGTAAACTGCGGAAATACTTTGTAACTACTTGGGATTTGTTTTACGTTAAGACGAGGCTAATTAGGCAACGGCTTTAATAACATTTGATGATAAATGTGGCAGATTAGGCTGACAAAGCAGCTTGGTCTCTATCAGTTTATCGCAAGTCCAGTGCGAGTGCGACAAGCGTATGAATAAAATTCTAAATGCCATTCAGGGACTTAAGCTCTCTATTCATAAATATGTCACAGGCAAAAACCGCAACAAAGCATTCGCTATGAAAAGGGGCTCAAGCTCAGGCTTCTTCGATTCAGATTTGATTCAGACTGCATGTCGTCAACATATCATCGAGGCAAATAAAAACTCATTAGGTATCCTTTAAGCCACTGAGTTTCACTGTTCAATGTCCTTCTCTCTCATTCTCTCTTCTGTGTGTGTGTGTGTGTGCGTTGGGCGTGCTAAGTAAGTTGAGCTGGAGCTCGAACAACGCCGCGCTAATGAAGTGCAAATTGGCTAATGGGGCGGGACGATGCGGCGTTGCCTTTCGCTGCGTCTAATTATCAATGAGGGTGACGCATGTCGTGGCGTTCGAACCACATCGGCGACCCACACAGATCCACCGCAGATAAAACACTGTACAGAGCGAGAGAGAGAAATGGCTGCTGCTGTGCGAGCGAGACGTAAAGATTTTTATGTGAAAACTTTTGTTCATTTCATGGGCAAAACTTTAATGGATTAATTTACCAAAACGTTCGTGCTGCAGGAAATTGAAATAGAAACATGGCAAAAGTAATAACAAAAGTACATAGAAAGATAGCAAAAGAGAGAGACACAGAGAGAAAGAGAGAGAGAGAGAGAGAGAAAGAGAAAAAGAAGAGCTAGAGATTTATGACAATGCTTGTGATCAGCTGCTTTTGAGCTAGAAGAACTCAAAGTGCCAAAGGCAAAAGTTTTATTAACTTTTTCGGCAAGTTTTTTGCACTCGTTGCCTTTAGCAGAAATCATGAATATTTTATTGCTCATTTTTATCCTCAAACACACACACACACAAAGGCACACTCACACATCAAGCCTGGCGTCGACAGCAGTCGGCGATGTGTGAATTCTGCTGCCTTTTATCAATTTCATTTAATTAAAATTAATTCACCAATAATTGACTTTTAACGCACAATCATTTGCATGAGGAGCCTCTGCTCCCTCTGCTGCTGCCTCAGCTCAGCAACTCAATACACAATATCAATACGAAGTGGTTCGTTTCATGCCAAAAAATGCATCATTTTAAAAATACAATTCATTTAATTGGGCGAATTGAATTTGCCATCGAAATCGACATCGAAACCGAAAACCGAAAACCGAAAACCTCAATCACACTTAGCGTATTGAGGTGAAAAATGTGAAGCCACGAAGAGAAGCTGCGAAGTAAATGAAGTGTTTGCAGTAACACAATTGCTTTAGAAACCAAATAATTGTGTTACGATTGAAACTCAATTGAAATACTAAGTTTAGCTTCAGAGTTTTAGCAACCAAGCGAATATAAAAGGCTTCAATCAAATTAAAGGTAATGCGATTCTCAACTAACCTTTCACACTCACAAACAATTACACAAATGTAGAGCTTAAGGCACAGCATGAAATTAGGTTAGAGTGGCACACGTTACGTATACGCACTGTGCACTCAACCAGTTCTGAGTGACTCGCTCAATAATTGTGTCATTTGAATGTGCTGAAGAGTTTTTAGTAGTTTCTCTATTTTACTAATTTAATTTTGGATGCTTTTTTATCAATATATTGCGTATACGCAATTTATCACTCATACTTCAGAGATTGCATTTGCTGTTAATAATTGATTAGAATTATACGTTCAATAGAATGCACATTAGAGCGTATAATTTGCCAATTTATAGACCAGTCTTCTCTTTATAAACAATGCAATTTTTAAATATTTTTAATCAATTCAGTCAGACAAAGTACAATTCAAAAATTATGAACACTTTAATCTCTTTAATGTTTAATTTAATTTATTAAACTTGCTTCAAACGCATTGAGCTAAGAAACGTAAAGTAGGAGAAGGCGCCCTGAAGTATCTACAACAAAAAGAAAAAAGGGATTGTTTAGCATGTGTTTGACAGTCGAGAAGAGAAGAGAAGAGAAGAGAATAGAAGCGAGAGGCAAGCACCTTAACAACTGCCTGTAAGCTGACATAAAAGTAGGAGAGACCCGTAAAATAGAAGGGTTTGTAATTGAGCTCAATCGCCAAGGTGATGACCTTCATCAAGCGCAGATTCTCACGAGAATTGGTGGAATAATACAACACTTGCTCCCACTGCGAAAGGTAGTAAATGCTGCTCTGGGAATTTGTCTAAAAGGCAAAGTAGAATAGAACTCGCATTAAAGTAATTAAATTTGAAAATCAACAAACTTTGAATGAACATTTTAGGAAATTTAAGAACATAAAATATTTTATGTTTCATCTACCATATAAGCTATATCCGATCCCATTTGTCCCAGCGAGAGCAACTCCACAGTCTTGGCGCCAAACCAAATGGGATAAATGTAAGTGCCAGAAGGACTCTGCAAACATCCAAAATTTCAAAACTAGAGCGCTGTTCAGTTTGTAATCACACGCACCACATAAGTCTTGAAGCCTAAAGCGCACAGCAGAATGGCGCTGAAGGCAAACATGATGAATATTTGCACAGTGAAATGCTGCTCCATTCGTGCCATGAATCGGTTCAAGGCAACATTCTGGCGCATGGTTTGCACCAGAACTTCGCGCATTTGCTGCGCCATAAGCGGACGTTGTCGGGCTTCGAGAATCTTCTCTATAGCTGCATCCAAATCGCGCTTTATCACCCTAAAACGTCCATTGAGATGCGCCATCAGTTCGCAGACCAAAGCGAGCTCCCCGAACACCATTGTGACTATCTGCAGTGCCACATAGACGCTGCTCAATGTGAACGGCACAAAGATGTAGAGAGGATTCACATCGAACGCCGGAATCATGGAGAAGAGGTAATCCTTGCGTCCACGCAACAACATCATAATAGGCGACAGAACATAACCCGAGACGGCGGCTAAATAGAGAGCACACACCACACGATTCAAGCGAAGTTTCCTTTGGATGCCTTTATAGATGAGCGGCTCCTTCTTGGCCTCCACATAGATGGAGCTGAAGAAGTTCTGGAGAACTTTTCGCAACTGCTCCCGATGCATCAGAATGTGAACACTTCGCAATTGTCCCTCGACTAGGATGAGATAAGTCGGCACACCGGCGAGCAGAAGATCCAAATTATTTATTTGGCTGAGCAAATAGCGCAACTCGAAATCGTTGTGAAGCATAAGCACAGCCCAGGCAAGAGCCGCAAGGAAGTAATCAAAGCGTCGCCCATTCGATGAGGTTCCTTCATCCAGTGGCCAGAAGATGTGATTGAAGTGGAACAGCCACAATGGCCAGGAGAGTTTCACGCGTTGGCCATCAGCGAGTAGAGGAGTGTAACGAACCATGTCGAGAACTATAATCGAGCAGCAAGTTCACAATTTCTTTTATAGGAAGCTTTGTCTGAGTAGTGTAATCATTTTGTGAAGACAGTTGCTCAACTTTTTAATGAGCTTCGCCATGCATGCAATGGCTCAATTAAGTTATTATCCCCAGAAAACGGAAACTGTTGAAAGTTTAATGATAATTTCGGGCTAATTCACCCAATGTAATCGCTTGGTCCTTAAATATTTGAGTAGATTCCGAAACAACTTTTGCGTAAAGTCAACAACAATTGTAAACATTAGGTAAACGAATAACTGAATACTCAACTTTCCACTGCAATTTCAATTGGAAACTTTTCCATCAGAGCAGAGCAAAGCCACAAAACCCGAATATACTCGTAGTAGCAAAGGCACAACTTGTGCCTAAACATTTACAACTTTGTTGCAAAACTAAACAGATTGCTCTAAACGAAAAGCTGACAGATATCTTGACCAAGGTCAATAACTAGATATAACATACTTAAGAGCGTATTACTGAATGGCAACAAATAATGGAATGGCCAGCAAATTAAAATAAAAAAAAAAGTACTTAGTATAAAGAATATGCTTACAAAAACAGGACATTCAAGATACCAGGAAAATAACAACTATCGATTATTTTCAGAAGTTATTCTTAAATGAGAACAGAACAAAAGTAGATTGATCACATACTTTAACAAGTAAGAAAGCTACTGTGAAGAGTTCTCGACTGTAAGATACTCGCTACCCATCTCCAACACAACCATATTTCACTAAATATACTAAAATATACCAAAAATTATATATTATATAAGGTATATGTTATATATATTATATATATGGTATCGATATTGTACTTAATATACCGCAAAAAATATTAAAATATACCGAAGGCTCTAATTGGTATAATAAAATAGTAGTATATTCAAAAAATATATATTTATACCGAAAGCTATATTTGGTAAACTGATTAATAATGCATTCAAAATATACTATAGTAACATTTTAGATTGTCAGCCTAAGTAAAAATAACACTTTTTGATTTGAAGTTTTTTTTAATAGACAAAAGATTGTATATATATAATTATATACTTTATAATATAATTAGAACTAACAAAAGACATTAAACTATCGCCATTATTTCATTTCAAAGAAAAACATATTGGGTGTTTATCTTTTTGATAACCAGAATTCATTGAATCTCGCTTCTCATTCTAATAAATTTTTTAAGAGGTGAATTTAATTACAATATCAGATTATTTCGTTTGAATAATGTTCTTGGAAAACAGACATTCAATTTACTACTATCGAAAGAGTTTCTTCCAGCCCAAAAAGAAGAACTATTAATGGTGAATTTAAGAAAATTGTTGTTTCTTCAAACCAAGAATACAAACAAGAATATATGTATATCCAACACCATCCCTTCTTAAGTCCTTAAAACGTTCTGCACTGCACCCTCTAATGAATTCCCTTTCTTCCACAGCACTTTTCAACTGCATTGCAACACTTATTCCCCCAGAAATTCAAGCGTTGTTTCAAGCGTAAAAAAGAAACTTAACTCACTTGGCTAATTCATAAAAATCAATTATACAAACGTGCAACTTTTGCACACAACACAGCCATTTGTTAGAGTCCCTGCAACAGTTTCTCCTCCCAGCGTTTTTCCCTGCACTCTGCTGGGAGCTGCCACCCGCTGGTGGCACATTTGCGGCTTGGCTGCAGCAGATAGTGGCAACAGTTTGTGTTATGAATATTTTAAGAGGCCGTCAAGCAGCAGGAACAGCAAAAGCAACAGCAACAGCAACAGTGACAAACAACACAAACAAGGGAAAAAGCAAAAGAGTAAAGCAAGTCGAAATTGTAACTACACTACACACAACACACAAACACACACACTACACTTCACTATACCCTTTCCCTCTTGGCTAAAACTTGGCTTGCCACGTCCAGTTTTGGAGCTGTGCAGTTTGTTCGCCACATTCATCTTAATTTCCTGTCACGACAATGACAACGACGTTGCCGCTATAGTTGTTGTTGCTTTAGTTGTTGCCTTCACTCTGGCCATTGGTCAGGCCAAGTGTGCGTGTGGCAACACTCTCCCCCCGCTGCCCCCGCCTGCCACACTATGATGCCACTTTTCTATCAGTCTGTCTGTCTGTCTGTTTGGGCGAGCAAAAACAACACATTTCACTGGCTGCTGATTTTTTGTGAGCACTTTTTAAGCCTTTTGTGGCAACTGTTTCCACGTTGCAAGCAAGCAAGCGGAGGGCAAGAAGGTGGCAAGCTGTGTCTAGTCTTTGTTGTGCGCCATGTGGCAGGCATTGTGGCAGTGCGTGGCTCGAGTTCATAGCGATGCCGAATGCCATCAAACGGCAAAGGGCCAAAAGCGTTTTGTCCCGGCATAAACAACGCACAACTGCGACTGTGTGAATGGTGAGTGTATGAGTATGTGTGTGTGTATCTCTGCATTCACTCTCCTTCCTCTGAGCCCCGCTTTGTCATTGCCAGCACACACACACACACACACACACACACACACACACACACACACACACACAGTGTATGCGATGTTATCGCGTGCCACAGGATATTGCACTCTAAGCCAGTAGATGGCGTCATGTAAAGCTGGACAACATCCGATTAAAACTTTACGATGTGCGTGTATCCCAGTCGACTCGCTCTCTTTCTGAGTGTGTGTGTGAGTGTTACGTGTATGTGTGTGTGTGTGTGTGCTGGTCAGCAAGTGGATAAATTCTCATTTACTGCTCTTTTAAGCATGTTGTTTTTGCCATTCTCGCTCTTCTTGCTTTGCTTGTCAGCTTGTTACGAGCATGTGTAGGGTATAATACCCTAACGCATGCAAGGTACTTTACTTATACAATGCAGTTTGTGTGCATACAATAAAATTGCTGACAAAAATTGGAGAGAAACTTTCTAATCAGACATTCACTCCAATGTTTCTCTCCTCTTTAATGCTTTTGTCTAACTGAAAGAAGTTTAAAAGTTAAATAGTACTACGAAAAGTATAATGTAAACAACAACTAATGAGATCCACATAGAAATATCTCGTTAGATTAATTAAGAGAGCATCCTATTATATTATTGTATATTCAGTATTAAATTTATAATTAGAATTCAGAGTATTATAAAGAACTTTTTTCAACGAACTCTATTTTAAATAATTTCTACTGAGTACAATTTAGTATAATATACAATGGATATTTCTCTATAGTTTAAATTTAATTTATTTGTTCACACATTCAGTATTCAATTCAGAGTTAAAAGAGAGTATATTATAAAGTATAAAGCACTTCTCCCAAAGAACCCTATTTCGAATGATTAATATTTATTAGAGTAAAATGTTCAATGAATATTTCTCTATACTTTAAATAAATTATTTGTTCAAGCGAGAATTCTACTATATTAAATCAAAGATAGTATTTTTTAAAGGCACTTTTCCCAAAGAAAACTATTTCGAATGACTTGTATTCAGTATAATTCAGTCGAGTGAATACTTCTCTATACTTTGAATAAATTAAAAACTTTGAAAACCCAATAAACATCTGCCATCCCCTAACAACTTTACATAGCGCATTGAGCCGTCGTCATTTGCATGTTGCCCTTTGATATCTTGTTTCATTTTTTTCTCGTGCTAGCACTGGCGCCCTCTGTTGGCCAGTTTCAGCATGTGTGTAAATTGTCCACTCGTTATGTGGGTGTCAGAGGCTGAGTGTGTTAGAGGGATGAGGGGAGTGGAAGTAGTGTAAGGGTTAGTGTTTGGGGGTAATAGCGCGGCATGTTAAACTGACCGCAAGCATTGTTTATCATTAAGTGTGCCTGTCCCACTGTCCCCATGTACCCATTGTGCCCACTGTCCATTCGTTTATCTGGTTGTGTCTCTCTTTTTGTGTGTGTGTGTTTCTCTGGTTTGGCCTGCAGCCTGTCCTGACTCGTTGCCACATGTGTCAAATGACATATGCGCCTCTGCGCGTGCTGCAGACCCAACTCTTTCCCTCTCTCTCTTCTTACATTTATCTATCTCTCTCACACTCTCAACTACAGCCCAAACATGTGTAGCGCGGTTCTGTCGTCTTCTTGTTCTTGTTCTTCTTCATGGTCATCGTGTTGCAGCCACGTTCAGTTAATGGAGCCGTTAGTCAGTCGCTGTCCTGCTGCAGACCCAAATGAAATGAAAGGCTCAACTTTAAGCACTCGAACATTAAATAAAGGAAATAAAATAAACTGCAAAGTTTTTTTTCCACCACTCTCCTTTCCTCCCTCCCACAAAAAAAACTGACGAAAAATCAACCCTCAACGAGTGCAGCGGCGAGTGCATGCAAAACTTTTGTAATTAGGAAGCAATGTCGGTCATTAGTGCGAACGGCTTTTGTAGAGAGAGAGAGAGAGAGAGAGAGAGAGAGAGAGAGGGGAGACTGCACCGCTTGCAACTGCGGGTCTAAATGGCTGATGCTGCCACTGCTGCTGGGAAGATGATGCCACAAAAAGCGCCAGCAGTCAAAACAATAATGCAAATGTGCTGCTAAAACAAGTCAAAAGCCAAAAACTATTTCAAATGCCACGAACTACAAATACGCTTGATAAAATTAACTAGATAATAAATAATTCGGAATTAAACTGAATTAATTTCCATTTAACACAATTTCAAATGAATTCATATTCATTTATCAAGTCAAAGTATCTTTTGAAAACAATTAATTTCCCACTGCTTCAAATGCGTGTTTCTAAAACACAAATCATTACTTGCTTTAATATATTATTATTTATTGCGGAGTAAATTAATGGCAATCTGCATTTTAAAGCAGTATACAGCAGCTATAGAAATTTATATGAATCAATTGCAGAAAAACCGTAATGCATTCTAAACCGAATTACCGTGAAATGTATACACAAATAACCAATGAAAAATCTAATGATATTGGGAATAAGAAAACTTCAACTAAAAGGCTGTGTATCTCACATATTACTTTGCAATTTATTTGAAGAAAAAGTGAGTCAATGATATAGAGTCATTATTCAGAAAAATACCAGAATTTATATTCTGAATTATTTAAAAATATATTAAGGAAACTTTATCGACTGTGAGATACCCGATACACATTGTGAGTAATAGCAAAACAGTGCGGTATTAATATTTAAAATAAATATACCGCAAAAATATATATTGACAAATTACATACCAATTAATATATCGAAAATATACCAAGATTATTAAAAAATACCGAGGGCTGTGTTTGGTATGTTGATATACTACTACATTCACAATATACCATAAAGTAATATATACCAATTATTAGTATATTTACCAAGTATTAATATACCACAAAATACTAAAAATATACCTAATTCAACATTTGCTAAATTGATAAATTATATTCTAATTAAAATTACATATATTACTTAATTATGTTTGAAATTTCATGGCAATTTCGTAACAATTTTTTACGCTTACGTATACTTAATATCCATTTCTATACAATTGCGATTTGTTCTAGTGTTTTAAGTGCTCATGTGCAGATAATAATTTATTTGAAGAAAAAGTGACTCAATCATATGGAGTCAACATTCCGAAAAATGCAAGAATTTATATTCTGAATTATTTCAAAATATATTAAGGAAATTTTATCCTGAAAATAAATAATTTGAAGAAGTGAGTCAATGGTGTAGAGTTAATATTCAGAAAACCTGCAAGCAACAATTACTTAGAATTCCATTAAGGAAATTGTATCCCGAAAGTATTACAGAATAGTCTAATAACGGAAACAATAAACGCAAAAAGAGCGAGTGAGAAAATTAAGAAAACACTTTCATCTCAGACAGTCACAAGAATGTTTCGCATTTGATTTGCAGCTAAAAATCAGTCAATGATATAGCAAATATGCCCAATTTGGAGAGTTTTACCAAATACAAGCAAACAAAGAGCTGCCGAACGAGCAACCGACAATGCTGCAAATAGAAATTAAAAAAGTGAAAAAACGAAACCAAATGCAGACTTAAAAGCATAGCAGGGGTAAATATGGGGTTGGCCAAATAAAAGGGGTACAATTGGGATCAAAATGAAAGGGGAAGAACTGAGAGGGAGCAGAGGAGTAGGGGGTGTGGCAATTGGACAAGCATCAAACGTAATTTTAATAAAGTTTGAATGCAAAAGTTTCTGATTTGAAATGCATATAAAAGTTAACTATTTCCGACGATGCGACTACGAAAACTGCGCCGGCTTAATGTGTGTGAAAAAGTTTGTTCAGAATTTGCTCCTTTTTCTTCTTCTTCTCATTTTCGTAGTCTTGTTGCATCTCTCGCATTGTGGCGATCGGTGGGCTGCATGTATGTATGAATAAAGCAGGAGGTTCAGAGAGGTGGCCCCAAACAAACAGCGGATGTGGCAAGCAGAGGCACGCCCAACCCAACGACTGACAAGAGACGCCGCCGCCGTCGTCGTCGTCGTCTGTCACTGAGGCGCGCCAGGCCATGGCCATAAATTAAAGGCAACAAACCGAGTGCGGAAGCAAGTCGCAAACGGACGACGATGAGATGGGGGAGGCAAGTGGATTTGCGGCCATTACATCTTGGCCTGGGACAACAACCGACTGCAACTCACAAGCCACACAAGAACAGAACAGAACAGAACTGAACACTGAACTGAACTGAACTGAACTGAAGCAGCACCGGAAGCTCAAGCTGTGCTGTTAAGTAGCCTCGAGTCAACGTCGCGTCCTGGTTAACGATCAACTTGTAGCAACTGGCCCCAGGCCGGACTTGAAGTTTCTTTTTTTTTGCTCTCTTCATTTTTTTTTCGTTGCAGATGCAACGGATGGAAGTGTTTCATTCCACCAGCGGAGTGTGGCGAGTCTGCCTCTCATTCTCTCAACAGCGTTTGTCTGAGTGGAGTGTGGAGTGTGTGTAAAGTGGGTGGAGGGAGAACTTCAGCTTTGGCTATTCCGGGACTTGTTACCCTAGCATGTGGCTTGCATATTCATCTTGCACTAAAACCACAAATCTCTTTATGACTCTTGTTTGACTTTACAGCCAAATACCGCGCATGTTGAGTCAAAGATTGATAAATTATTTACAACAGTTTTAGAATACATAAACTTACAAATATTTGTAGTTATTAATTTATATCAAAATTTTATACCAATTTTAATCATGAAATGTATAGACTAAAAAGGCAGAATTAAGAATACATGAAGCTAATTTGAAAATCAATATTACTTATCTTTACGTATACTTAATTTCTTTGAAGTTTCATTGAAGCTTAAGACAAACAAGTATTTAATGCTGAGAAACAAAAATTAAGTATTTAAAAAAGGATATCACATTTTTGCATATTTCTTGGCAATTTACAAAAAATAAACATTTAAGAACGCTACAGTCGAGTGTGCTCGACTGTGAGATACCCGATACACATTATGAGTAATAGCAAAACAGTCCGATATTAATATTTAAAATAAATATACCGCAAAAATATATATTGATAAATTATATACCAATTAATATACCGAAAATATACCAAGATCATTAAAAAATATACCGAGGGCTGTGTTTGGTATATTGATATACTACTACATTCACAATATACCGTAAAGTAATATAATATATACCGATTATTAGTATATATACCAAATATTAATATACCACAAAATACTAAAAATATACCAAATTCAACATTTGCTAAATTGATAAATTATATTCTAATTAAAATTATATATATTACTTAATTATGTTTGAAATGACAATTTCGTAACAATTTTTTACGCTTACGTATACTTAATATACATTTCTACACAATTGCAATTAGTTCTAGTATTTTAAGTGCTCAAGTGCAGATTGCTTCGAAGCTAAAAATGCTGATTTTTTTAATACATATAATAATAAACCTTTTTTTATACTATAAATATATTCAAGAGTTTCTCTGACTGTAGAAATAATGGCAAAAATAGATAAAAAGCATATATAACATAATATTAAATCTGGCAATCTTCATTGTCTTCAATTTTGACTTTAGCAGTAAATTCATTTCACAATTTACGTTCGTCAAAGAGCAATAAACCAAGCAATTCAATTGTCCAATAAACCTTCACCTCTAAGTGATATCATATGCACATTTTAAACAGCCATAAAGGAATTATACGTTTTGATTAAGAAAACCTAATCGAGCTGCGATAAGCTGGGCAAAAATTAATCGCAATTACGGTTCAATTAGTCTAATTGGTATTTCCAATGGATTAGTCGAAAATGTTCAGTCCTAGGAGTAAGTTCGTCGCCTTATTGCTGGCTTGCCTCTGCCTAGGCGCCTCAACGGCGCCACTCAGCATGACCATGGAGGAAACTGATCCAGAGCTAACCGCGGGTTACTTTCAAGGTGACATGGAAATAGAAGTGCTCAGGAATGGAGAATTGTCGCCAACTCTTCACTGGCCCAATGCCACTGTTTACTACAAGATCTCAGGGGAATTCGGTAGGTGGTTCTAAAGGAAATCATTTTCACACTCCTTATTTAAAATCTCTTCTTTTTTAGATGATGAGCATGCGGCTCATATTGAGATTGGCATGAGGCTGATTGAACGTGCTTCCTGCATTCGCTTTTTGCCCGCCACTGCGGAGACCTTGGACTATGTTTTTGTTACAACTTCAGAGACTGGTTGCAGTTCGAAGGTCGGTTACATTGGAGGGGAGCAGACGGTCAAATTGAAAATAGCTCCCATTGACACCGGTTGCTTTAGGTTGGGCACAATTCAACACGAATTTCTGCATTCCCTGGGCTTCCATCATCAGCAATGCTCGCCGAATCGCGATGAATTTGTGAATGTTGTGGAAGAGAATATTACCGAGGGAAAGGAGCACAATTTCAAGAAGTACACCGAAGATCAAGTTGGTGACTTTGATGTGCCATACGACTATTCAAGCATTCTGCACTATAGTTCCATGGCGTTCTCCAAGAATGGAGAGGCAACTATTATAGCTTTTGATCCGGAGGGTCAAGATCAAATGGGACAACGAATTGCACTAAGCGATGGAGATATTATTCGCCTCAATACAATGTACAAATGTCCATTGCAAATGTAAGGGATGCAGAAGTTTCTTTGTACCATTTTGTATGCTTACGTATACTTAATATCCATTCAAATACAATTGCAATTAGTTCTAATATTTTTAGTGCACAAGTGTAGACTGTTTGGAAGTTCAAATTGCTGGTTCTTTTTCATACATTCTTTGAATTATTTCTATACAGAAAATATATTCAAGAGCTTTTCTGACTGTAGAAATAATTGCAAAAATAGATAAAAAGCATATATAATATTAAATCTGGCAATCTTCATTGTCTTCAATTTTGTCTTTAACTGTAAATTCATTTCACAATTTATGACTGAGAGTCAATTCTTTGGCCAAGAGCAATAAACAAAGCAATTCAATTGCCCAATAAACCTTCACCTCTAAGTGATATCATATGCACATTTTAAACAGCCATAAAGGAATTATACGTATTGATTAAGAAAACCTAATCGAGCTACGATAAGCTGGGCAAAATTTAATCGCAATTAGGGTTCAATTAGTCTAATTGGTATTTCCAATGGATTAGTCGAAAATGTTCAGTCCGAGGAGTAAGTTCGTCATCTTATGGCTGGCTTGCCTCTGTCTAGGCGCCTCAACGGCGCCACTCAGCATGACCATGGAGGAAACTGATCCAGAGCTAACTGCGGATTACTTTCAAGGTGACATGGAAATAGAAGTGCTCAGGAATGGAGAATTGTCGCCAACTCTTCACTGGCCCAATGCCACTGTTTACTACAAGATCTCAGGGGAATTCGGTAGGTGCTTCTGAATGAAATAATTTTCACACTTCTTATTTAAATTTTGTATCTTTTTTAGATGCTGAGCATGCGGTTCATATTGAGCTTGGCATGAGGCTAATAGAACGTGCTTCTTGCATACGCTTTTTGCCTGCAACTGTGGACACTTTGAACTATGTTTCTGTTATAACATCAGACTCTGGTTGTAGTTCGAAGGTCGGTTATAAGGGAGGGGAGCAGACGGTCAAATTGAAAATAGCACCCATCGACTTAGGCTGCTTTAAGTTGGGCACAATTCAACACGAATTTCTGCATACGCTGGGCTTCCATCATCAGCAATGCTCGCCAAATCGCGATGAATTTGTGAAAGTTATTGAGGAGAATATTACTGAGGGCAGGGAGAACAATTTTAAGAAGTACACCGAAGATCGAGTTGGTGACTTTGATGTTCCGTACGACTATTCAAGCATTCTGCACTATAGTTCTTTGGCGTTCTCTAAGAATGGAGAGGCAACTATTATAGCTTTAGATCCGGAGGGTCAGGCTAAAATGGGACAACGAATTGCACTAAGCGATGGAGATATTATTCGCCTCAATACAATGTACAAATGTCCATTGCAAATGTAAAATGATGTAGACATTTATTTGATTAAGTGTTGATATACATCAATGAAAAATAAAAAAGTACAAATGTTTCACGAACACAAATTGTAATTAAAAGAATAGAACAATAACAAGAAAAGAATTATGTAAAATATACATTGTTAAAGCTTGCTTCATTAAAAAAGGAATAGAACAAACACAAGAAGATAACTATGTATAAGACTAAATATTGAATTCGTCACTAAAAGAAATGAATCAGTATTGTTAGTATTATCTTTTAGCAAAAGACATTGATCCAAATATGATTATACTTTATTAATCGGAAGGAGCAACTCGTAGTTTATCACAGCGCACGTTCTCATTGAGAAAAACACTTTCGTTGGCGTCGTAATGTTTTTGGTTATAAAATCCGAGCAATTAACAACAGCAGCGCTCCATTTATTGTTAATGAGACGCTTCCAGTCGCTCTCTCTCTCTCTCTCTCTCTCTCTCAGCTGAGAGGCAACACCTGCACTTGCCAACAAATTGGAGGCAAACAAAGAGATCTCCCCCTCTGATCTTTGCATTTCGTTCCAACAACTGTTTTCGATAAGCGGCAATCAGCTTATCTTATCGCCTTGGAAACTATGCGCTACAAATGAGTAAAAGTCGAGCATATTTGTTATCACTTTCGGTTGCTGGATGTTAAAGTTAAGTAATTTCAACTTCGAGTTAACTTCCCCATTGACTGGAAGCAGCGCCGCTCTTAGTCATGTTTGTAGTGCAAGTTTGCTCCGTTTCAGTTTTTTGTTAGTCGTTGATTGAAAGGTGGTGCGCAAGACGAGAGCACCCACAAAAATGCTCAACAACTAACTGAGTTGTTTGGAAATACAAATAGAAAGGAAACGCCCTCAACTTCTATGGCACTACAATGTGTGATCCAGCCTAAAATGTGGTTAGGCCTCAAGCAGATATTACTCTACGTGGGGCTCCTGCTCTGCGTTGTTCTTCAGGTCTGTCGCAGCAAGACCCAACTGCAGCTCAACTGTCCCAGCGTCTGTCACTGTGATCTATATGCACAACGTAATCGCGCCATATGCAGGTGAGTCTTCAGATACTGCTTTTACTTTTTTCCCTTCTCTCTATCTTTCTCGCTCTCTCTCTTTACTTTTGCGTAGCGCCAAACGCTTGATAAGCGCCAGCATTGAAATGCCTAAAAGTGTGGAGCTCTTGGATTTGAGCTACAATGATATCACCAACATTGACGCCGATTGTTTTGAGGTGAGTTTCTCACAGAGTTTGTCAGCACTTTTTCTGTGTGTTTTATATACACTGCAATAGAACAATGACTCAATGAGGGAACTCCCGCTCCTAATTGCTGCTGTGACTATCTTATACAATTATGAAATTATTTTAGATAAAGACTTTACAACAGCAAACTAATTTGAATATGATAATGTGACTAACAATGCATACTCTTTAACAACAATTAGATAAAGACTTTTCAATTGCAATTGAATTTGATTATAATGATACGATTACCACATCATCTTTCACAGCCTTAGTCATAGAATATGGGCATTTCTCAAAGTCGCGAACGTACGTTCGTACGAGATAAATTAGAAAAATAAAATCGAAAACAAACGTTTCCTGAAACTTTTTTTTTACTCTTCGATAGCATTTGTATAGCTCTTTGGTTAGTGTAAATTATGGGGCTTATCGATTTTTAATTTTCATAATATTGTCAAAAAACATGCGGTCGCGAACGTACGCGAAATGGAAGTCAACTTTGGCTTAATACAGTAAAATGCAAAACTCTGCGAATTGAGACGGGATATTTTAAAGAAATAACTTTACTTTTAAAGTAGAATCATGTAGCTTTCTATTAAGTCTACTCCCAAGAAAATATCTCCATTTATTTATTTTTAATTTAATTAAGTTCCGGTCGCGAACGTACGGTCGCGAACGTACGATTTTTCCATGTTGTATTATTTATTAAATTTTTATTTTTACCACAACTTTTTTTTTATTAATAACTTCATATTTCATAAAACAAAACAAACAAACAAAACAAACTCAATTTAATGTGTCTAATAACATTTAAAAGCAAAAAAATAAATTTTTATTAAATATGAAATATGTACTGAAATTTATTAATAGCAAGAAAAATATGTAATAAATAATAAGTAATAACTAACAAGTAATAAGTAACTGCAAACGACATAGTTTTCAAAAACAAAAACAAAAAAAATTTTTTTTTAATCCATGCGACGCTAGTAAAATCGACATAGGCTTATAGGTAAGGTCGCGAACGTACGCTACTTTGACAATCAATAAAAAAAGATTGGCTTGAGTAACCCCAACGATTTTTTATATTTTTAATATATATACCAAAATCACTTAACACGAGAAGTTTCATTCACCTGCTTGCACTTATTGCGGAGCAATTAAAATAAAATGATGTTTTTGGTCGCGAACGTACGATTTGAACATAGATAAGAAGCAAAATAAAATAAACAGTTAATTGAACATTTTTCGCTCACTTTGCATTTTTATCTTATTATTGGATTGCTATTAAGAGATTTGGTAGAAAAAGAGCAAACATATCATATGTTTTCTTTGCGAAATAATAAAACAAAAAAAAGCATACAAAAGGAGCTAAAAGAGAAAAAATTACATTTTTTCAGTTTGCAGGCAAATTTTTTTTATAAAAACAACCGAGATATGCTACGGATCCATTGTATTATCAAAATTTGGATATTTCTTTATGACATTATACAAAAAAATACGATGAATGTGAAGATTTTTTTTTTCGGTCGTGGTTTACCTTTCTTTGAGAATTGCCCATATATAACAGGAATTCATATTAGGAAAACTGTTTCTGAAGACTTAAACAATATTTAACCCACACAAAACAGTTTAGTTTTTTTTCTTCAAATTTCTAGTTGTATTTGAATCATTAAAACTAAGTTTTGACCGAGAGAAATGTAACCAAAAGTAGGTAGAGCCGACTGTCCTTAGGAGAGCGAAGCATAGACCTGTAGAAGTCCTGTTAAGGAGCTGTTAACCAACAGTAACATTTCAAAGATATTATCTCTGCTCCTTAAAGTTTTTGTATTCATAGGTAGAAAACTGTATATAATCTTAATACGAAAAGGGAAGAGAAAATAGGGTAGGGAAATCTTATACAATTTTCTTAAATCTATTAAATACAAACAATCTATATATAACCTTAATCTTACATTGCTGAAGTATCTTCAATAAAGTTATTTCTACGTGAGCAAACTTATCTTTATTTCCTACCCTATTAATATCTCTTCTCTTTTCTCCCCCTCTAGACCACCGTGCACTTGATCAATCTCACGCTGGCTCACAATGCCATTCACACGCTTCATGTGGATGCCTTTGCCAAGCTGCGTCGCCTGCGTTCTCTCGATCTCTCCTACAACTGGCTGGAGCAGGTGGATGAGCATTTGCTGGAGACAAACTCGCAGCTGATGCACCTCAATCTGGAGGGCAATAAACTTGCCACCATAGGCAGTGGTCCACTTCTGAGAAGTGTTTCGCTGCGCTCGCTCAATCTACGCAATGCACAGATCAATCAGCTGAGTGCAGAGACGCTGAGTGCTTTGCCAGAGTTGCGTCAGCTGGATGTGGCGCAGAATATGCTGATAACACTCAGCATCAATGTGTTCCATGCACCTCGCTATCTGGCCTCGCTCAACATCGAGGAGAATCCACTCAACTGCGATCGTGCGTTGGGAAAGGTCGCCACCTGGTTGAGTGTGCGAGGTGTGAGCCTCAGCATGAGCGATTGCTTCGAGGAGAAGCCGCAAACACATCCGCTTGATGTGCAGCTTGACACGACCTCTGATGAACCACTCAAATTTGAGCGATTGGAGGAAGAGCATTCGGATGACGAGCCCAAACCTGTGGCGGAAGTGTGGCGCGAGTTGCCCGACGAATCGGACGAGCAAAAAGCGGAGGAGGAGGAGGAGGCGGCAGAGCAGCGACAGCAAAACGAGGAAGAGCTGTCGACACTTATCGATGTGTGCGAGGGCAATCGGGAGTTGCTTTGCCTGCGCTATCGCAACTGCCTGGAGCGCGTCAGTCACGAGCTGCTCTCTGGAGGAGCAGCTCAGCCAGGTGCTGACCAGGTGCCAGGCACGCACTCCTTTGACGAGGACGATGTGAAGCTGGCCTTTGCAGTGGGCGCTGCCACCGGCATCTGTATGGTCATTTTCATCATCAGTTTCGCTTTGTGCGTGAAAAGCGGCTGCGAGCTGCGAAAGAAGCGACAGCAAACGACGGCAGACGGCGGTGAAACATGTGAGTAACAAACACGTTACAAAGCAACAAAGTAACACAACATGACATCCACACAAAGTGGCTCGTTTAAAGCGAACAACATTCAATTAATCTTGCCTGCCAAATGAGAAATGAGCTGCGCCAAGAATTGGGCGTTAAATGAATTCTTTTTCATGCGCCCAAATGAAACACGAAGATTACTTAATTAATAATCCGAGACTTACTCTTTCTGATTTGGCAACCTAAAGTATTTCGTATTTAGTGCGATTTTAAATCAGCTTTAACATGATTAAGGTTTCAAGAGCATCAAAGTGTCTTTAATGGAATTCATTGTTTTTTAGTTTTATATACTTGATTAAGGAGCAGCTACTTGCTCAAAATTATTCTATCACAAGACAACGCTTTCATGTGCTTTTGACTTTAATTAATTAAAGCTTTGATGTGCTTTCGATCCGTTTAGCTACCGAAAAGCTTCCACAAGCTTCAAACTGTACTTATTTGATGTGCGTTCGAACTATTTAATGTGCTTTCCAAATATTCGACTAACAAAAAGCTTTCAAAATCTTCAAATTTCACTTTATTAAAATAATATTGCATTAAGCAGCAGCTACTTGCTTAAAAGTATTCTATCACAAGACAACGCTTTCATGTGCTTTTGGTTTGAATTAATTAAAGCTTTGATGTGCTTTCGATCCATTCGGCTAGCGAAAGACTTACACAAGCTTCAAGCTGTACTTATTTGATGTGCGTTCCAACTATTTAATGTGCTTTCCAAATATTCGACTAACGAGAAGCTTTCAAAATCTTCAAATTGCACTTAATTTAAATAATATTGGTTAAAGCTTGCATGTGCTTTGGAACTATTTGGCAAACCAAAAGCTTTAAAAGCTTCAAAGTACAATTCATTGAAATAATATTGTCCTAATATTGAATCTAATTGTAAAGCACATATTTCTACTTAATTTCCATCCGCTCAATTCCTGTTCTTACGATTATTCCTATACAAAATTTAACTTAAATGTGCTTTCATTAAACTACTTTTCCCAATTCTTGCTAATATACCAAATAAGCAAAAGTCCTGGAGCTTTTCAATCTGTGTTTGAAGTCCAAAAGCAATCACGCACTTCATGATATTTCAATACAAATAATGTCTAATCCTTCGCTCGATTCACCTATTTACCAAGATTAATCCGACACTTGCATCCAGTCTAATCATTCAATTTACACTATTTAATATTTGTTCCTATTTCTTCTCAGCCACACTAAACTCCTCGCAGCAGCAGCTGCCCACAATTCACACCTGGGCACCACCTCCTCGCTCCCGCCATCCGCGTCGCTCCAATCCACAACGCAGTCGGAATGCCCCATCAAGAGCCTTGGTCAGACAACCCTATGGACCCGAGGATAACTTTGTGTCGCGACTCTTTGGCCGACCAGCAAGACATCAATACTATCGTACCATCAATCAGAACACGGCGACACTAATCAGGCGACTGAGTCGCAGCAATCTTTTCAGCAGTCGCGATCGAGAGTCGAGCAGTCCCGACTCTCCGCCGGTGTCAACGTCTCGCTTCTACACGGACGTTGTGGAGGCGGCAGCGGCACGCCCCGAGACACCGCCGCCCAATTATGGGGATGTGGTGGTCATCGAGAATTGTGATAACAAATAGCCAACAAGCAGTAACCAATAATCAAAAGTGTAGAGTGTAGCTAATAAATGTTTAAAGACGATTTAAGACAGCAGCAGCATTTTTACAACAAAGAGTTGAGAGTAGTTGATGTTTTTCATTTTTTTTGTTTTGTCACATACAGAAAACAGAAATATCAATTGGGGATTCCAAATTTTTCTTCAACTACTTTTTTTCAGTTGCTTGCGTTGCTTTTGTTTGCTGGTTTTGGTAGCATTACTTTTACACGACTGCAACAAATCGCAATAAAAACTTTTGACAAAACTATCAAAGTTGCCATGAAATGGGAACAGGAAGAAAGGAGACTTTCTGAAATTGCCACAGCCACAGCTCTGAACCCTTCCTTCCCCCCCGAAAAATACCGAAAAAAGAATTTAAGTAAGAAAACTTTACACACTCAAATAAATGCTGAAGCGTGTGCAAAAAGGGAGCAGGAAATGAAGAGGGCGCTCGCCAAGCTGAGCGGATGTGGCAAGACAAATCGAAAACGCCACAAAAGAAAACAACAAAAAAACCCAAAAACCCCACCGAAAAAAGTCCTTCGAAAAAAATAGACGTAAAGCGAAAAACCTCCAGCGAAAAAGCGGGCAAAACCCAACAATTTGCACTGTAAAGCAGCAAAAGTGTCTCAAAAGAATCAACCACCAAAACTAACCAAACCACCATACGACAAAAACCAAAAAAAAAAAAGTGAAGTTAAAACCCCAAAGTCAAAAGTATTAGACGAACACATATCCTACGTCTTTTTTTTGTACTCAGTTTGCACAATTACTTAACCGGCTATTTTACAAAATTAGTTGTTATAGAATGGGAGTGCGATAACAATAGTCGTAAATTTAAAAAACTAATTAGTTTTTCTTTTGTAAAACACGACTATAAACCCCTTTTCAGCTCAGTTTTAAGGGGTATAACATAAGACCATAAAAAATGTTATATGAGTAAAGAAAGAAACCGGAAAAGTTTGCGCTAAAAGTGAGTCTTGTTGAAGAATGTGTAAATACACTGAGCGAAATCAAATTCTTAAGATATCAAAATAAAAAAGAACAGCAAAAGAAATTATTACCTTTGATTTCATGTTCAAGGAAAATAGCCTGAATAAATAAATGGTTTTTATGAATTACTTGACTTTATTCACATTAATAAATTTATTCCTAAAATAATTACTTGCCAAACTAAAGCACTGAAAGCTTATACTGAAAACTGCAAGTGTTTTTTATTGTCATTCATTCTCATTTTTTATTTTCATTTTCGTCATATTTCATTTCATTAGCAATTACAAATTATTGATAATAACAGAAAAATGTGAATATTTTGCATTTTGTAAGCCAAACAAATATTCTAGAATAATAACCTGAATATATTCATAATTTTGATGACTTCACTTTTATGAATTTATTCTAAACTAAAGTTAATTTAATGCTGAAAGCTTAACAACTACATTGCTGCTTTAAGTACATTATTAATTTAATCAGATCTTAGTCTCAAATAAAGTTCCATCCAATTGTCATCATAATGTAATTAAAAGCATGCCAAACATCAAAGGAACATAGATTTGTATTATCAAAAAAAATTCCTTGAAATCGTAAATGCAACAGAGCTCGATCCGAAAATCGTTTTAATGTTTAGCAAACTCATTTCTATTGCTGGCAAAATGGCAACTAAAAAAGTTTTGCTTGGCAAATTTGTTGCAACAACGATTTTGCTGTAGCTTTAGCTGCATGTGGCAACATTGCGTGTTTCGACTGCTGTTGTTTGTTGTCTGAATATCGCTGTTTGTTGTTTGTGGCAGCTTTCATTGCACTGCGCTGCACAGCTCAACACAGCGCAACAACAGCAACGCAGCGCAGCACAGGACAAAAGTTAACGTATCCTGGGACCCCAAAAGTTGCGTTGTCAACAACCAAACGCAAAAAAGTGGAGGCAACTGGGCGAAAAAACGCCCCAGCTGAAGAGCGGAGGGGAGAGAGGAGGAAGAGTTGAAAAGCGTGAAAAAATATCTAAATCCAACATTAATGAAAAACTTTTTGCATAATCCATGACGCCGACGGAGCGGTGAGGAGTGGAGAGTGGAGGGGAAAGAGAAGGGAGCAGAGAGAGTGCTAAACTAAAGCCACCGAAAAAACCAGAAAAGCCAACCAATGCCATCGGCTGTAGACACTGCCAAAATGCAGCCAAGTGAAATACTTTGAGCGAAGGAACCGCAAAAAAAATGGCATCAGGTGTATCTAGTTCTTCCTCCTGCCTCATTCCCTATTCTATCTACTCCCCTCTGTTGAGTGAATCAAATGCAATAGGCAAAAGGTTGAGGAAGGCAGAGAGAGGGGAGAAAAAGGTAGTGAGACAGTTTTGGGTGTGGTTTTTAGGGATTGAAGGGCACGCAAAGCGGCTTAAAAGGTTTTGAAGGTTATGCAAAAGCCAACTCAAAGGTTAGAGTGAGTGCATTCTGAATAACTACGAGTATTATTGATTGCAACTTGCCCACATTTAAAAGACTAGACGCTGGATTAAATTGCAAAAGCTTTTACTAAATGTTGCTAAAGAAAGTCCATGTACACTTTTAAGTATTTAATCAATTAATTCAAATAATTATAATGTGCTTAATTCTTTAATGTGCTTACTGATTAAAGAATTATTAGACTGTAAGTGGAATCGATAGAAAATGAAATCCATTCAGCAATCACCTTTAAATTTTAACAAGCAAAAAGAAATGGGTTAAAACTTTAATGTGCTTTTTTAAAAAGTTCACAAAGATAATCAGTGGCAAATGCTAAATTGTTAGCACATTCATAAAAACAATTCAATTTCACTATTTAGTATATACATTGACTATATATACTTCCGTTATAAATCACTAATTTAAAATCAAAAGATATGTATTAAAGCTTCAATATGCTTTTTATTTTAATCTCACAAAAAGATCAGTACCAAATGCTAATTGTAATCATATAAAACAGAGTTTTCTAAGCATTATGCTTCTACAAAATCAAGAAGTTTTCAGAATTATTTCACAAAAGAATAATATGCCACATGATCGTCACCTTAATACCAGCTCTGAAATTATAATTCAAGCTGTCTTTAATCTTACTAATTTAATTGCTTTGCGTATGCAACTAGTCATGTCATCAAGAGCAGTTCTTCCGAAAGATTTACTACAATTTAAATTATAAAAGACACATTAACATTGCTGCTTAAAATGTGTAGAGACTTGAGGTTGAGGTTGACATTCAAGTTGCGTCCAATTTCTCATTCATACATTCAGTGAGCAGTCTGGCGAAACTGAGAATAAACTTCAAAGCATTTAACAGTTGTTCACTGACCGGAGAAACGACCGACCACGCAACACACGCTCCTTCTCCCCTCTGCACTCCTCTCTTCTCTTATACGCCCATTTCGATGTAATCTCCACAATGCCACAGCACAGTTTTAATTGCTGTGACACTGCAGATGCGGCTGACTGAAGCTGGAAATTGGTCAGCGTAGATAGGAGGAGACACAGAAATATATATACGTATATAGATGGATAGTCTCTGTTGTTGCTCACGTTGTTGTCGTTTTCTAATTTGATAAAGATAAAAATCATTTTATAAATGCCGACGATGGCATTGGTGGCGACGTTGCCATCAAGTGTGCCATGCTCCTGACAGCCGACTCCAGTGTGCTCTCGCCTCTTAATTGAATGCTCATTTAAAAGAAGAAGAAGGACCAGAGTTGCCAGCATCGTCGTCGTCGTCGACTTTAATTGCATTTTTATTTCATTTCCCAGCAATTATCGCCGGTTCGTGTGCAAATTTATAAGCTCAAGCTGTGTAGTCATTGCTGTTGCTATTGCTGTTGCTCTTCGCCTCTTGCCACACCTGCTGCCACAACCTGTCGCACCTGCAACATCCTAAGCTGCAAAGGTCAATCGTCGTGTATCCGCTGGTCAGCTTAACACTGTAACAGTATCTCTGTGTGTGTGTGTGTGTGTGTGTGTAACTAGTTGTGTCTGTGTTCTGTACTCTGCTGTCGTAATTAAAGGTGGCCCTGGGCCAGGCCAACACAAGTCTTCTTGGTCTTGAGCGCGTGCTTCTGCAGCAGCAACAGCAGCTTTGGCTTTCCGGTTACAACTCCTTGTTGTTGGCCACATTTTAGTAATATTTATAGTTGTTGCTGCGCTTTGGCATTGGTCTTAGTGCAAGTCCAAGTTGTCGTTGCCAGTTGTTAGCAAAGCAATTAGCATGAGTTTGTTATTGCAACACGGCAACAGCAACAATAACTTATCCCCTCCGCATAGGTAGAGTAGAGTAGAATAGAGTAGAGCGGAGAATCAACGACCATATTCAAGGCTGCACATGCTGAAAGTTTTACATATCCCCCAAACCTCAATACGGCACAAGAATTTAATTTATTTACTCCGACTCAGTTGCATGGTGCGCAAATGGTGTTGGCAAATGGCCATGTGGCATTTAACTCTTAACAACAAATCAAACGTAAGTGAAACTCACCATCAGATAGTCAAATATCTCAGCATGATCAACGACAAGATTTACTACGCACTAACATTTAGCTAATTGTTCAGCGATCTTAGATAAGAAAGGGAAATTTAAAATGGTCAATAGCGAGCAAAATATAATAATTTGAAATGGCGTGAATAGCTAATTAAAGCAATAAATTTATACTAGCAAAAAAATGCAAATGAGCATTAATATTTTACACACAAATTAATTAAATAAAAAACTGCGTATACGTAATAAAAAATTGCGAATTCAAATTATTACTCCAAATGCAAATACTTATTTAAAATCTAGCAAAATATACCAGTTAAACATTTTCATTAAAAGCAAAAAAATTATTATCAAAATATACAAAATTATTATACTGAAAAAATGCTAATATGTATTTACAGAAGATTTTTTTGGTATATTGATATACTACTACATTAAAACTATAACATTGAAAGCACTTCGCAAAGGTTTCTTTTCATTAAAAAACATCTAAATTTATTCAATAAATAATTGCGTATACGTAACAAAAAAAAAAACAATTTAAAATCATTCCTTCAAATGCTTATTTAATATCTAGCAATATAAGAATAAACAAGTAAATATACCAAAGTCTATAATTGGTATATCGATACTACTACATTTAAAATTTATTAAAGTATGACACTTTTTCGCAAAGATTTCTTTTCATTAAATAGAACAGAAATTATTATTATCACTTCAAATGTAAATGCATATTTAAATCTAGCAATATAAGTAAAAACAAGTAAGAAAGCTGCTCGACTGTGTTTTTAAACTATACTTAATTTATATACTGACAAAAAATACTAAGATATACCGAAGTCTATATTTGTTAAACCGATATACTATTACATTTAAAATATGCAGTTAAAATATGAAAATTTTTCGTAAAGATTTGCTTTCTTAAAAAAGAAAAGAAAAAATACACTCAAGTCTATATTTGGTATATTAATATACTACTACATTTAAAATGTATCACTAAAGTATGACACTTTTTCGCAAAGATTTCCTTTTACTAAAGAGCATTCCTTAAATAAGAAAAGGTCTCGCATTTTTCGACGCTTTTCACTACGCATACCCAGACAGCTATTCAATTAACAACACGCATATATGTATGTATATGTATGTGTGGCTGTATTTACACCTGACAAAGGTTCGTTTAACTCACAATTGTTGGCAGTTGTCTCTCGGTTTCCAGTTGCCAGTTGGCAGTTGCCTGTTGCTTGGGCCGCCGATACATCCCCGGTGACAGTTAATTTTTAATTTAATGCACATAAACTGGGAGCTCGTTGCGAGTTACTTTGCTCGACACTCTTAATGGCATTTTGGCCCCATTTCAATTTGCATGCGAGCACACTCACACACACAAAGGGACAACGGCGGACATGGATATACAAAAGAAATGAGCCCAGACACACACACAGAGAGAGAGAGAAAAAGAGAGAGAGAGGGTCAAACTGCCGCTGGCAGCATTTTACACGTGGCGTCTGACAGGTGCGAGGGTCGCACTAAAGTTGGGCGCAAGGACATGCCAGTCCTTTGCCTCACTCTATCACCTCTCTCTCTCTGTCTCTCTCATCTGCTGCTGCCAAATGTGCCCGGGGGACACTTTTATTTTTTAAACTCTGCACTAAACATTTGCCTTCAATTTCGCCGTCAGTTTTTATATTTACTTTCCCTGTGCTGTCCCCAAAAACTTGTTTGGCAGTTTGTTTAGCTTGTTCTCGTTCTTCTTCTTCTCGTTCCTGTTCTGCTCCCGCATCAATGTTTATCTGTGAGCCAGCTAACTGCTTTTGCTCTTATTCTGTTCTGGCCATTTTAAACCACTTTTAATGGCTTGTTTTGTGGGCCAAGCTGTTGACTGATTGACTGCGCTCACTTGATGAGTTTCTCTCTCTCTTTCTCTCTTTTCGAGTGTGTGTGTGTGAACATGATATTTAGCTCGTTGTGATGGCCAACTTCTAATTAACACATATAGCACAACTTTTGCACACATTCGAGTGGCTGATGCCGCTTTCGCTCATTAGCTGCCATTTTGCATTTTCACATTTCCATTTCCATTTCGTTTGCTCAATTTCATAAGCAATTGTGCGCATTTTCTTCTTCTTGTTGCTGTTGTTGTCGCTCCCCTCGTTCCCCTAAATGTATGCAGCTGCACAAGGCATGCTAATATATGCCACACAATCACACACACACACACACACACTAGTAGGCTCTCCCACACTCACATTTATGAATTTCAAATGGGCGCAAACGAAGTTGCTGCAGCGCACAAAAGTATGCAACACAAAAGCAAAGCAAAGTTGCACGCTTTTGCTGCCTCCTCCTCGTTTTCCTTTTCTTCTCCTTCTGGTTTTTCTTTTGTTTGCGCTTCACTCGCTCGATTTGTGCAACGTTTGTGCAAAAGTTTGTGCACCACAAACACACACACACACACACACACACACACTCGCAACCAGCAAGACAAAAGCTGCAACTGCAACTGCAACTGCAACTACAGTTGGAGCTGCCAGCTGAAGCTGAATCTGAAGCTGCCAGCTTGCTTGTCATCTCACAACGAAAGCTGTAAACTCTTTGAGGAATGAGCATTGATTGCCTCATGCGATTCGAGCATTAAAGTCTTTCACATGATCTGCCGAAGAGATCTGTTAAATCATAATTTTCAGCTATATTTTTTGAGGATTAAGTCATTAACTACAGCCTCAGAATGTTTACTTTACTTCTTTCCTTTAAAACCTAATAAATAAGCCTTTGATTCTTCATTAACATATTTTTGATTGATCTTCTTAAAATGAAATATATCAACAAATATATTAATCAATTAAGGGTTTCTTCCCTTTAAAACCATTCCAAAAAAATAATCTTCGTTCTGTATTTCAATTATTTTGAAAAATCTACTTAGCCTCAGTCGCTTTCATATCAAATTTTATATATTCTAGAGCAAATATATTTATATAAAAAAAAAAACACATTAATCTTGAATATATAATGAACTAAATTTACTATATTTTTGCTAAATACAAAATGTTATGTTGTTATGTTTAAACTCTAAAACCATTTCTTTTAGATAAGTATGAATATTCAGAACATTGTTTTCAGTAATAAAAAGTGTAGAACAAAACAAAAAGTGTAGAACAAAAAGATCAAACACAAAAGGGAAAGAATCTTCAAACCATTCAGTAACTGATAGAAAAAGAAGATATAATATCATTAAGAATATTCTTGTTAAGATTCGCTTTACTTAAGCAGCCAAAAAAGTCACCTCATAAGCCTACACAACGTGTCATGAAATTGAGCTGTATTAATTATTCAAGTATCAAGTTTTAACCTACAGATAAGATTTCTGTATTCTCAACGATTCATATCGCAACTATTCAACGTAATTCCCCCTTTAACCTAGACACATAGCTGCAATACCCCAGCGCAATCCATCGAAAGAGAATAAAAACTGAATCAGTGTTGGGTTTGCACGTTGGATATTCGCCTGATTTTGAGTTTAGGCCACTTTTGCAGCTGCAGAGAAACGTGTGAGAAGTTTCAAGTATTCGGTATGCCGTATTCCGTATGCGGTTAGTGATTGCATCATAAATCCATTTAGCAGCTCGAAAGAGCAAACTAGCAAAAGCAACACACAAACAAACACACACACATACACACACAAATAGCTCTGTGGGGCAACCTCAAACTCTGTGTGTGCGGTCAAGTCAAATGGTCAAGTGCCTGATTAGCCTTTAATTGGCGGCCCTTTTTGTTAATTTAGACCGGCGACTCTCGACTCTCGACTGTCGACTGCCGATTGGACTGCCTTTAGACCTAAAAGCAAACACGCACAAATTTACGTCCTGGGACGAAAGTAATTACACGGCTTGGTTGCAAAGCGTCCTCATCGTCGTTGTCATCGTCGTCGTTGTCAGTGTCCATTCAATTTGCACCCAACCACTCGATGTCTCCGAGGGTCGAAGAAGGGCGTGCTCTAACGGTTTTGTGCTAATTTCCGGTGCTCATATTTGGCAGACAGTCACGCCCATTTACACAGCTGCAACAACAGCAACAACAACAGCTGGAGCTGTAGATGCAGCCACATTCAAAGGCAACAAACAATTCGAATTGCACCACATCCTGTCTGCCAGCAAAAGCAATTCAATTCAGCAATTGCATTCTCAACGGCCCCAACAACAAATTGGAATAAAACAACAACAACAACAACAGCAGGAAAAACAATTGCAGCCACAGACTTGTAAACATACTAAATCTATTATCCTGTCAAATTGACAAAACCCGATTCTTTATATGCCTCCATTCGAGCACACGCAACAGACAAGCAAATGACAAACATTGGGGTTACTCACTTTGCAGAAGTAACTATGAAAATGTGAAAAATATTACTAGTTCATATAGGAAAAGATACTTTAAAAGTCGATGCAAAACTTGCAAATATTGCGCACTGAATTTATCAATCATTCTAACACAAGCCACACATGGGAATAATTCTTGACAAAACCATCCAAATTCATAAATTGTAATTTTTAAATTTAATGTTAGCTACACAGACAAATAATTCTAATTTTCGTAGTGAGTAAGAAAGCTACAGCCGAGTTTGCTCGAATATGAGATTCCCGCTACCCATTTTTAATGAAAGCAAAGCCGTGCGTTATTATTCTTAAAATATACCGAAATAATATACCACAAAAATACTAAAATATACCATATACTGCCCATTTTTAATGAAAGCAAAACCGTGCATTATTATTCTTAAAATATACCAAAATAATATACCCCAAAAATACTGTATATACACATTTTTAGCTGTATTATTATCAAAATATATTGAATTAATATACCACAAAAATACTAAAATATACCATATCCTGCCCATTTTTAATGAAAGCAAAGCAGTGCGTTATTATGCTTAAAATATACAAAAATGCTATATATACCCATTTTTATGAAAGCGAAACAAAGCGGTATTATTATTAAAATATGTTGAATTAATATACCACAAAAATACTAAAATATACCGAATGCTACCAACTTGTGATGAAAGCAAAACAGTGTGGTATTATTCTTAATATATACCAAATTAATATACCTAAATAATACAGAAATATACCAAATGCCATCCATTTATAATGAAGACAAAACAGTCAAGGATTATTCTTAAAATATGCCTATTAATTTGGCACCACATTAATACTAGAATATACTAAATGCTATATTAAGTATATTGATATAGTACTACATATATATAATACCCTTCTACCCTAAGGGTAGTGGGTATAATAAAACAAATTCCACTAAATGTCTTTTAAAAAAAAACTGAGCTATTTTTATTTCTAATCTAAGCAACGTTAATAGAAAACCTTTTTTCTAAATCTTTGCCAATTATTTTGTAAAATCATAACGAAATTCCCCAATATTTAATTAGTTTTATAGAACAAATAACTAGCCTTAAGCATAGTAATCAAATCATTAAAAAGCCTGCTTATATCAAGCGAAATAACCGATAACTTCTTCATAGTTCCACTCACTCACGCATAGATAGATTTGCATTTGTGCACACACTAAAGAATCGTGACTCTCCCTAATGACTGAGCCACTCACTCGACGCATCGAAAATCCGTTTCCATGTGGCGTAAGTGTTTGCAGCAATCAGTTATGAGGCAAGTGCAACACAGCCAGAGAAACAGCAACAACAACAAGAACAAGAGGGGCTGCCACTTTCGTGCAGTTCCTGTGGCGATTGTCAACAGCGCAGTTTTTGTGCTGCTCCCTCGACAGCATGCTGGACAGGAGTTGAACGTGAACGTGAACGAGAAACGTGAAAGAGAATGCGAATGAAAGAAAGAGAAGCAGGAGGTAGAGAAGCCATTGGCAGACAGCTCACTGTCCATGCTGCCCATGGCCCTGGCCATGCTCTATAAATCTGCACAAATTGGCAACACTCTGTGGGCTGCATTAAAAAATATTTTATAAAAGAGCAAAAGTAAATAAATTTACAACGATGGACGCAACAGCACACATGTTGCCACGATTCGCTTTTCAGCTTCGCGTTCTCTTTTTTTTTTTTGCTTTTGTGCATTTTTCAACAGCTGCTTGTTTATTTATGCTTGTAACGTTTATAAATCGCTTGTCCAAAAAAATAGTGTAAAACGAGCGAGCAAACGCAAGAAAGACGCCAGCATGAAAAGCAGAAAGTCTGACTGCGACAACAGCAACAACTGTAGCCAAAGGTGGCGTACAATGTGGCGTATGCTTGTTGTCCCCCAATTGAGTTATCAAAGAGAGAGAGAGAGAGAGTGTGTATGTTCATAAATCAGGCAACTAACCGCATCGACTGCCCGTTGATGACCTTATTACGCTTAACTTGTGTCGCACCAGCAAGTGGCGTAGCTTAAATATTTAAACGTTGCAGCTTCCAACTTTTGCCACTGATTTGCTTGAGACGCAACCGCCCGTTGTGCGTCGCCATTCATTCACCGCCTGGCTGGGCAAATATTTGCGCCCACTGCGGGGGCGATATTTCATTTCGAGTCGCAGAACTCATAAATCTACTCGCTGGCTGGCTGGCTGGCTGTTTGGATGGCTACCTGGGCAGGATGGAAATGGATGAGCGACCGCAGTAAGCAATCGTTAGACTGACAAACAGACATCAACATCAGCCACAGGCAACTGAGGCAACTGAGGCAGCAGCAGCTACAGTCAGTCAACCTTTAGAAGACGCATCAACGGGCGGCAAAATCAATATTTTCATTCGAATGAAAAATGACCTGCAGCGTGTCGGAGCAGTTGTCCAAAATGGACAGCTACAAAACCACTTTTGGATTGGGCTTTAAGCCAAACGATGTCGATGTCGAACCAAGAGAGAGAGAGAGAGAGAGAGATAGACAGAGACACACGTTTCAATAGACAAAACACAATTTGACGTATAGCTGCAGCTTAAGTGATTAGCTTAAACAACTTGTTGTGGCTCTCGGTTTCTGCAAATCAAGCAGCCAAGTCGAGCTCGCAAATTTGCAAACGTCGCATAATTGATTAAACATTGAAAACGAATGACTTAATCAAGTGCGTGCCACGTGGCGTATACGCAATGCCAACGCAAATAGGGACAAGCCCTCCCTCCTCTGAGTAGCAGCTTCTGCTTTGTTGGGCCTGATGAAGCAGATGATGATCATCATCATGATGAACAGACAACAAGCAACAACAACAACAATGGCAAATAAAGCCAAAAGAAAAACAAAGACACCAATCAGCAGCAAAAACGGCTCAGGCACAAAATTCAAGCAACACACAGTAGCATCTTTATAGATGTAGCAGATATATCAGATAATCCAATCAAAAGTCGCTACGCTAACTGAAACAATATGTGACGATGACGAACTTGATAAAAATATCAAAAATGTGAAATTCATTATTGTACATATCTAATAAAATAATTCAACAATCTTAATCCAAAATATGTTCATTACAATATTACATATTTTCAAGTTCAAATTTCACATAAGTTTAATTTTAATAGAAAATAAAGCACACATAAATAAAGAACTTTACTGTAGCCTAACTTCAACGCTAATATTATAAATTACTCCATCAATGTTTTAATATTTTCGCTTCGTTTTTATATCTACGCTTTTTTATAGAACTTTCCTTTTACCTGATTCTCAAATTACTAATATTTAAATAGACTTTTCAAGTAATAAAGAACTAGTTAATGCTGAAAGAAAGTTTCAAATAAAAATTTTGAAATTTGATTTGAAGTATTTTAAATATATTCCATAAAAGTAACCCTTTTAACTTAGGCATTTTACGAAATATAATTTATAAAACTATAGTAAAAATAATCTAATAATTTATTCATCATTAATTTCAATAGTTAAAGTTTAGTATTCGTCTTCTAATTTCTATTGAATGCTCAACTTGTTAAGTGCACAATTTGTAATATATTTTTCGCAGTCAGTGTATATTGGATTCGATATATTGAGTATACGCTAGGTAGGCCCCCGCACTTTGGTGTTCTTTATTGTTTTGTTCAACGTATTGTTGCTGTTGTTATTGCTGTTGTTGTTATCTCGCTTATTCTTAGTTCTCGTTGTAGGCACTCAGCTACGTGACACTGACATGGATTTTCAAGTTGTTTGTCGTGTGTGCGTGCGTATGTGTGTGTGTTGGTGTGTGTGTGTGTGTCATTGCCTGCGGATGTCCTCTCAGTGTACTGTACAACTGGCTCGTGTTGCTGCCAGCTCGACTCAACTCGACTCGACTTGGTTTGTCTTGTGTGTTGCGTTGTGTTGTATTGCTTAGGCTCATCCTCATCTCCCCCTCTCACCCCTTCTCTCTCACTGTATCTATCTCTTTGGTGTTCGTTCGTGTTGTGCCCTAAAACCTACTTGCACTTTGTCAATTCGTAAATCTTTTTATACGCCATTCTTTTCGGGGGCGCCTGCCATCATCAAAGGCAACACAACTTTACAAAACTAACTCGACAAATGTTGAGACAGCAGCTGTAGGCAGTCTCCCTCTCTCCCTCTCTTCCTCACTCTCCCTCTCTCTTTCGCTCTTTCAGCCAAACATTTGACAATTGTGCAAGTTAACTTTGATGAATTCAATTATTCGAGCACGACATGCTTCTCTCTCTTGCCATCTCTATCTCTTTCAGCACGTGTTTGTCTTTGCCGCGTTCGTCGTTCAATGAGTTTATTGTCATCGTGCTTAGCACGAATTGAAATTCCCCCATGGGTATCTCCCTTCTCTCCCCCAACCCTCTTTCGGCACTTCCTGTGTCTCAATCTGTAAAGTGGATTTATTTCGGCGAAATCGAAAGTTGACTTCTTCTTCGTGTGACACGCCTTCACTTTTTGGCACCCCTGCAAATCCCAACTAAGCTTGCTTGTCGTAAAAATTGGTGCGTGCGTATGTGTATGTGTGTGTAAAACATTAAAGGATTTATCAACTTACGCAAGGGAAAGTTAGTCAAGTCACCAGATTTGTGCCTTATTATAGTTGTTCACAACAAGTGATTGATTAAACTGTTGCCTCTTCAAAGCATCGACAAGCTTCGACGAGCTTTGTTTCTATTCTGGGCAACAGCTGAGAAAATAAAATAAATATTTGCCCAAAAATGCAGCGAGCAAAATAAACTTAAATGAAGCAGCAAGAAATATTCCATATCGACAAATTCGAAATAATAAAATAAGCAAACGCAAAAAACCAAAAACTATGCCCAATAAATTATTAGCTCAACTTGCACCAGAAATCTAAAGAAAAAATATTACTCCAAGGTATTTAATAGGATTAGAAGATAATCCCTTAAGGTTTGTGCACAGAGATAAAACAGCAGCAATTTGTTGGCATTGTCGGCTTCTCTATCTTTTGTTTTTTTTATACCCGATACCCATAAGGTGGAAGGGTATCATAACTTTAAGACTGCAAGCGAAATTTTAAAGCTAGACTTTTGGTAAATACAAAAAAAGATAAAAATACTAGAAGTTATAAAAGAAATACTTTTATGTAAACAAAAACACCAACATACTACTAGTCTTACGTGCTTTGGATAACAAACTGGTATATTCTAGTCACAAGTGTATTTTTTTGTGTAATACTATATAAATATACCAAATATTGACTTTGGTATATTTTTAGGATCTGGTATATTTTGCACTTTATGGTATATTTGTAATATTATATCAATATACCAAATGTAACCTTCGGTATATTCTTGGTATATTTTTATAGTACCGCACTATGTGCTTTTATTGAATGTTAACCTTTGGTATATTTTTAGTATCTGGTATATTTTGCACTTTTTGGTATATTTGCAATACTATATCTATATACCAAATGTAACCTTCGGTTTATTCTTAGTATTTTTGTGGTATATTAATTTGGTGTATTTTTAAAGTAGTACCGCACTCTGTCCTTTTTTTGAATATTAACCTTTGGTATATTTTTAGTATTTTTGTTGTATTTAAATTTGGTATATTTTAAAATTAATACCGAACTGTTTTGCTATCATTAAAAATGAGTTGCGGGTATGTCACAGTCGAGCACACTCAACTGTAGCTTTCTTACTTGTTTTTTGTTTTTTTTTCTCTTCGGTTTTGTTTGCAGCGAGTGCAATTGAAATTTGTGTTTGATTTGATTATTTACCTGGCAGCTCTCTGATTTATTCATTAAATAATGTGTGTTGCACTCACAAACACACACACAGACACACACATTCTGCTGTTCTACAAAATAAATTGATTTCAGTTTTCAACATTAATTTAATAGTTTGGCTGCCTTTTGCTGTTGTTTTTACAACCTTCGCCCCTTTCCTCTCTCGTCTTTTGGGTTGGCTCTGCTTTTATGATTATTACAATTGGTTGTTGCACTCTTGGTTACATTTGTAATTTCACATCGTGTGTTTGTGTATATATGTTGCAATTTATATATATATGAAATCGTTTAATTACAATTGAATCGGTTTATGCATTGCTGTGGTCATTTGCATCGCATTTCGACCATCAGCAGCAAAATGCTGAAATTCAGCTCATGTCAAGTGCCCATTTTTGGGGTTTTTCGAGTATCGAGTTACGGCTGCTGATGCTGAATTCTTTAAAGTGTCGACCATAAAACGTCAAGTGGACCACAACTAAAGCCCCATAAATCAGCTGGCCATAATCGTTATCGTTTATCCTTTATCGCCCATGTATCGTTATCGCTTTGCCCCACATTTCCATTTCCATTTCCATACAATGCATACAATTTTAATTCATTTTACTGTTAATAATAATGCATTAAATACGCGAAACAATTTGGCCTTGTTTTGTCATTTAACTGGTTTTCTGCTTGTTTGCCCATTAGCCGCATTTGTATATCTCTTGTTTTTTTTGGCCATTGTGTTGCCACTCATAATCGTTGAACAAAACTAAAAACTTTCGAGGCTATACCACAAAAAGCCATTTTCCACTCTGCGTTTGCACGTGGCTTTCTGCTCTTGTTTATGTTTGCATTTAAATGTTGGATTTTAGAATTAGAATATCGAAGAGCAGCTCTTGAAATCGGAATCAATTGTATAACAAAACCAGAACATGATTTTCATTTAATTAGCAACACTTTAAACATATTTAAAGAAATAAATCTATTGACTTGGGTTCGAGTCGAGACATCTGCACAACTCCCCGAAGTTCTTAGTTGGCCAATTAAATTCAAATTTATAATTTATAAGCTGCTAATTTAACGGCTGGCTGCACTGAGCAGCAACAACAGCAACAGCAACAACAAGAACAATTGATATGCTGAATTAATGACAAGTAACAGGATAATGATTTCAGCACGAACACAGACAACAACAGAGCTGCCAGGACAACGACGTCAACGAAAGGCATTGCCTTAGCCCAAGAGCCCAGGCACATTTATAGATTATTTGATTTAAACATTTTGTTGACACAGCTCCAATGTCCTGGGCACGAAATGCAAATATACAATCTCTTCTTCGTACTCAACTCAACTCAACTATCTCTCTATCTCTCTCTGTTAACTGCTGTGGCATCTGTTAATATTTAGTCAAAAATTCGCAAAGTGCAAATGCGTACGTTTGTTTGACTTTATAAATAAGTAAAATTATTTTGGCAAAATCTATTTGATTATGTACAATTTATAATTGAGGCTCATCCGTTTAGCTGCATCTCACGTGCGTGAGATTCATCTGCTGTTGGCTACTGCTGCTGTTTGCTGCCAATGTCAGGACATGATTTTCATATCACATTTGAATTTAGATTCTGATTTGTGTGTTTGCCATGCGTAATTGCGCATCGGAAGTGCCAGTTCCACTGACCAGAGCTGCCCTCATTAATCCTGCTTTCTCTGCCTCTGTTTGCTCCTGACCAGCACAACAAATTGAGCCTATAGAATTAGCGCCATCTATCTACGAGTAGTTGTAACTCGCTTAAATATTTAAAGCTTCATTCGTATAGAGCTTTTTCAGCTTTTCACTACAGCTTTTACTATGCAAGCTTTGCATGCGTAAGCTTACACACAATGTCCTTGCCGGGTTGAAGGCAAAAGCACTCACACTCAATCAATCACATGCAAACTCACACACACTCACACACACTCACACATACACACACATAGCAACTCTTCTATGTATTTCCATTGCCATTGAGAAACTTCCGTTGCAGTACGCATGCACCGAAACTTTTTCTATTATGAGTCCTTTATGGCCCAAACATGTGGCTGACCATCAGATGTTTTGCATATCGAGCGAAGGCAAAGAGAACACGAAATAAAGCAAGCAAGAGAATGAGAGAGAGAGAGAGAGAGAGCTTTTTGTAGTGCGTATCTTGGCGTAGAAATTAAGCATAATCGTTAGAAGAATCTTGTGGAAGAGGATGTGAAATTATCAAAAGGCTTAATTCAAGATTACAAGATTTTAAACAATTTCAAAAAATTCTATGCTTAACAATATTGAAATTTTATATACAGAAAAGCTTTTAAGTTATCCTGATATTTATTAATACTACAAAAATTTGACAACCCCAACAAAGTAATCTTCAAAGCAAAACTTTTCATTAAAATATTCTTACAAAGTAGAATTTTTTAAATAACGAAATAAATCGTAACAAAAAAGAGCAAACTTTTAGAAATGTATAAAATATCTGTAGCTAACCAGAATATGAATAAAAACCAAAGCAAAGAATAAATGAAAGCTACTGAAAAACTTCAACTTTAACTCTTCGCAAGAAAAACGAATTACACTTAAATTATTATTTTTTGTATACCTTCCAAGAGTTACAAACACATAAATTTTTAATACAATTTTTGTTCACTAGAAAATAAAAATTATATAAAAAAAGTGTAATTTACAAACAAAGCTCATTTTGTGAAAGTACAGGTTTTTTAAAGAAAATCTTGCTTAAGCGAAGAAAAAGCTATCATTAAGCAAACTTTCAATCTACTGAAGTAAAGGACTTCCAGCATTTATCTCGCCGATTGCTGACTAAAGTCAAAACTCTATTTATGAATCACTTTGTCAGAAAAGTTCATTAGATAAAAGCTCGCTTAAACAAGAAAAAAAAGCTCCCATTAAACAAACTTTCAAGTCATTCAAGTAAATGATTTCCAGCGTTTGTCTCGCCGATTGCTAGTAAAAGACTGCACTTTCTTCCATAGTCACTTTGTCAGAAAAGTTATTTGCAGAAAAGCTCGCTGAAGCAAAAGCTTTTTTATGACTAAACTTGCAAATCATTGAAGTAAATGATTTCCAGAGTTTATCTCGCCGATTGCTAGTAAAAGTCTACACTCTCTTTGAAAGCTCTGCTCTGCTTTGGTCTACACTTTGTTGCCACTGACACGATACAACCACGCATTCGCCCCGCCGTTCTAGCAACCCCCGCCCTGGCCCGCTGGCCACCAACGCAAAATCGATGCCTGACCCGTTTCGCTCTCTCTGGCTGGCAGTTGGACCAATGTCTGTGGGCTTTTTCCTCGCAGCTCCTTGACTGTGTAGCCCAAAACGCGAATGAACATCGACCGTGGTAGTTGACTGCAAGTACAAAGCGCTGCACTGAAGGTGAATGAATAGCAAAAATCCCACAAAAAGAAAATCTACAAATGTGATGAAAAAAAATGTTTTGCAAAATGCCAAACGATTCAAAACGACAACCAACAATTATTTAAATAATTAATAAAGAAAAGTGTCGAACGCAAATCAATTGGAATTGTTTAAGAAAAAAAGGAATTTGAATTTGAATTTGAATTATTACATAAAAGCAAAACGCCAAACGAAGGGCCTGAAAAGTGTTGTGCGTGTGCGTCTGTCACTGTGTGTGTGTGTGTGTGGGTTCGAGAGTGTATGTGTGTGTGTGACTATGTCAGTGTGGTATGTAAGTGTGTGTGTGTGAGTTGATGGTGGCACGCGCTGGGCCAAAAAAAAAAAAAAAAAAGGAAAAGAGCAGAACATTTTTTGTGTATCAGCATTTTTGGCATTGCCGAAGCAAAGTTGAAAAACAAATTTGCAACAATTTGAATTGAGAAACGTAAATACTGATGGAAAATGCAAAAGTTTAATGGGAAATAATTGTGAAAAGCGTGAAGAAATGCTATTGAATTGAAAGTGAAAACGCGTGTGTCTGAGATATTGATTTTTCCACATGATTTTACGCGTCGTGACCCACTGAGAAAATTCTCTCTGTTCTACTCTGCTCTCTCTCTCTCTCTTCCTTCGACTCTCTCTCCGTCGTTTGCTGTTTGCATTGCGCGTCTCGTCTGGCATAATATACACAAAAATACATTTAACCACGCGCTCAACAATAAAATAAAATAATCAAAAAAAAAAACAAAAACGAAGAGAAACATTCGCTATCGTTAATGACACCAAACGTAATTCGCTAATCATTGTTCGCTAATCGTTTATCGTTAATCGCTTATCGATTTGCAGAAGTGTTCGAAATACATGTGAGACTAGCGCTAAGCAAAGGCCTCACTAGCCAACGCAGCACAACACACACACACTCGCATATTAATTCAGCCTCCCTCTTCACATCACGTCGTTGTCTGCCAGCAGCCCGAGCCTAAGACCATCTTGAGCCTTCTGTTGCCCTCCTGCCGGATCAAATCTACTCACAACTGCTGCTCAACAAACTAACAACATAAGCCACAGCAACAACAACAACAACAGCCAGCAAACTTGACTCTGCAACACTTTACTATTAACAACATTGGCAACATTGTCTGATTAAGAGGTAAGTTGTCTCTTATCTTTTCTGCTGCATACTTTCAGGGGCAAGCGAAACTTTGTTGCGCGAAAGGAATGTAAAGTATTTTCAATCAAACTTTTATAGCTCACACAACATTCTGCTATCTCAGCTGAAGCTATTAAAAATTGAATGTCATAATAATGATTATTTGAAAGCATTTACAAATTTATAAACGACATTATTTTCAGAATGTCCTAATAATAAAGAAATTTATAAAATTGCGAAATAAAATTTGAATATCCTAACTCAAAGAGCCAGTCTAATAAAATAAAATATAAAATATGAGTATGCATGAAAGCTGTGCCAAGAATATATATATGTTGCTCAATACTTACATTTCAATGAACCAATCTTTCAGTTGGCGCTGGAAAGATAAAATGAAAAGATTATAAGAAATAATAATACTAAAAGTTTAACAAAATTTAAAAAATACTAAGTATTTGAACACTCAAAATATTAAATACTAAAATGTAAAAATACTATAATACTAAAATACTGAAATATTAAATACTAAAACTGAAAATATAATATGAGAAAAATAATAATGCTAAAAGTATATAAACAAAATATAAAAAAAATCTAAATACTAAAATGGTAAATACTAAAATACTAAGTTACTAAAATATTAAATTATTGTGAATACTTTAAATACTAAATACTAAAATCTAAAAAGTACTAAAAATACTAAAATACTGAAATATTAAATACTAAAACTGAAAATATGAGAAAACTAATAATTCTTAAAGTACATAAACAAAATATAAAATAATACTAAATATAATATTAAATAAATACTAAAAGTATCAAAAGAAAATAAAAACTTGTTTAATCTTTAATATAACAAGACTTTGAATTACTTGCCCCACAAACTAATTCCCAATTATAATCATGTCTAGCCCAACTCAAGTCAAATTAGCAGCTTTTATGCCTAGCTTGTTAGTTGAACCACAAAAATTGAATACAGCCGTGTTATTAAACTGCAAATATAATTAATTGCTAATACGCATTTTGGTCTAGCTTATTATAAAGCTCCCTTGAGGCTTTTTTTCGCCGAATAAATTCAACTGAAGTCTGAAGCTGATGTTGAAGCCGTAGCCAAAGTTAATTAAGCATCTCTTTGTTCTTGTTCGGCTTGTTGTTAATTATCTTGCGTGCGCTGTGAGCCGAAAAAAGAAAAATCAACATGAAATATGCATAAAACTCAAGCTGAAGAAACGGACAAAGAAAAGATGGCAAGAGATGGGGAAGGGAAGAGCCGAAGTAGTTGGCGATAAGCGTTCGTTTTATTAGCTGAGGAATTATATGCGTGGTTCCTTGGAAACGACACGCACATAAAAACCGCACATAATTGCCAATAATCAAGCCAAAGACAAACTCACGCAATACGCTTTTAAAAGGACATGTGTGAGTGCAACTTTTACAGATTGCACAAAAATAACTGTGTAATGAAATCATAGCACAGAGCACAGAGCAGAATTTTGTGCATTGAAAGCGAAAAGCATAATGATGTGGAAAATTAGTTTTCTTTTCGTAGCAACCTCATTATTAGCATCATCAATGGCCTCATCATGGTCATCATCGTGATAGACTGTCGCCTGAACAATCTTAACTTGGTTAGCCATTCGTCTGCCTACTTTTTTTCAGTCTTCGTTTTTCCTTCAACTTGTTTTTGGTTGCCTTCTCTGGGTTATGTGCGCAGAAAGCGCAAAGAGAACATGAGAGAGAGAGAGAGAGATTGTACCATGTGTTGCCCTCTCTCTCGCGTGCTTTTTCTCTCTCTCACTCTCTTTCTCTCCGAGTGCGCGCGCTCTTCAAAAAGTTTAACCGTTTCCTGCTCAGCATATGAAGCAGAAGCTTAAACAATTAATGTGGGACTGAGCTTCAATGAGGGTCGCCTTCCTGTTTTCCTGTTCTACCCCTCTCCTCTCTCCCATAAAGAATAAAACACTTAATTCTATTTCTATTACATGCCAACGTCATGTTATTATGCCTAGATTGAAGCACAGGTGAATATTTTGTCTGGTCCCGAGGAGCTTAATTTGTTTTGACAGCCTGATTGTCAGGCTCTTGATGTTGGCCCTGCTCCTGGCACGTAAAAAAACATGAGCCTGTCTATCACGTCTGCGACGTCTGCCAAGCCCATTATCTGCTCTGACACTCGACTCTGTGCTCTGCTGCATGTTTTATGAACTCGAATTATCTTATCTCGCTAAATGAACGAAACCCTAATCTAAGTGACAACCAATTGTTGATATTTTTAGTGCAGCTTTTACTTTCAATCCCACAGTTTAGATTCAGCGAAGCTTCGCACAGCTCGCGCTCTGCCACAAAATAAAACGCAAATCAATTCTATTTTTAGACAGAATACCCATCAAAGGTCACGGTGCAAACAAGAGAGCCATAAAAAAACAGAAATATTATGGTAAAACTGGGGCACCCACACAAAGAATATTTTTAAAATATAAATGTGAAGCCAGCGGTCGAAAGTCAATCAACTGAAAGCAGTGCAGTCTTATCTCGAGACTCTTCTTGTTGACTGATTTGATAGTTTTATATAGCCAAAACACAATAAACCCAATTAGAAAAGTGCCATGCAGCTGTTGTCGAAACAAACTGCGTAGTTTTAACACGAATGCCCCAGACAAACGGGCACCGGGCATATAATAAAACCAAACACACACACATACACACACACAGGCACACACACACTAACACACACACCTGAACTGTGTGTATAAAGCAAGCAAGAAAATAAGTTGCGAAAAAACAGCGCTGGCAGAATGACAAAAATTGTTTTGGCGGCGCACAAAAGTATGCTACAATAAAAAGCACGAATGTGTAAGCTGAATATCCATATATGTGTTTGTAGTAATAGAATATACATGTGTGTGTGTGTGTGTAGTTTTCTAAAGAAGTATCTAGGAGCTGCTGCAGTTTGTCCACTTCAAGCCAACACGCAAAACTATAAATTTCTGTTGTGTGGCTGCTTTTATGACATTTTTTTCTCACAGCCATTTTTAACATACACACACACACACACAACATTTTATGTGGCGTCTTCTCTCAGTCTGATTTGCACAAAGCTGCTTTTCGCCCTGTTTTATGACAATCATTATTTCGCTTGTGATTTTCAGCATTAATAAAATATCACGTACGAAATGTGCCAACTTTTCGGGTCTGTCCTCATTTTCTTTTCCTTTCCTCTCCTTCTTTTCGTTTGCACTTTCCTAGGGAAATCTTTTTATTTTGGCTTGATTTTATTGCTCAGGTCGTTGCATTAATATTTAATGTATGCGCAAATTGAACGAGAATGCTGCCAGGTGACTATGAAATGATATGCTACAAGTGGGTTTCATTTAAAATTAAGTAATTTACAATGCAGCCTAAACTTGCTTTTAAAGCATTTTCACATTTTTCACATTTTCTCTGCATACTTTATTTAATAATCGAAGCGCATGCAAATTCAGACACTTCCTCTTCAACTCAATTGAAATGTGCCTTTGTCTCAATTCATCAGGCAAACTCAATTTCCGTTTCGCAAAACTCACTTAACCCAACATCCAACATCCAACGACAACTTGGCTCCCCAACTGGGCTGTGCTAAGAGCAGTTGGCTCCTCTGCTTGAGAGTTGAGAGTTCAGAGAGAGGCTCAAATAGACTTTGCATGTAAATTTATTGATTTGCGCAAAAATGTCGCCAGAAGACTTGCCATGCCGCAGTGGCCTCTGGTGGCGCCACACAAGCCGTTGACGCAGCTGCTTATGGGGCGTTGCCAAGTGTCTTTCGTCAGAGGCTTAAACTGAAGAATTTGTCGGCTAAAAAGTAAATAACCGCGAAGTGAGGCGACTTTTATGCTAAGCACATCTCTTCTTCGAGCATAAGCAACGCATTTGAATTTAAATTTGTTTCATATTTGCCTTTCGCATTTCAAATTCACGCAGTCGCTTCACAGTTTGTGTGTGTGAGTATAGTTTTCCATTACCTTTGACGTCATTTGGTGTGCAAACAAGCATAACCACAACAGCAGCAGCGCAGTTAGCAGCAATTTACAGTCCGCTTTGGGCACGAAATTGCGCATACGACATGTTGCCCAAGGCATTCACATAAATTCAAGGAATTTAAGCCAAAAATAAGACAACTTTACAGCAGCTCAGCTGATAAACACAGCTGCGAGTTTGCCAAAAGTTACGAGAGTTACGCTCTAGGCATAACTCTGAACCACATAAACAACCTTTAAACTCTCTACTTAAATTGCATTCATTATAAATTATAAAACAGCTTAAATTGCGAGCAATTTCAAGTTTTAATTGAGGCAATTATTTTAGGTTTTGTGTCTCTTCATGTCAGCTCACGTCAATCAGAGAAATATGAGCGCAAAATAAAAGAAAACAAATAAAGGTCAAAGGTTGTACATATGAAAAACTTTACTAAAGGGTCGCCGAGTAAACAGAAGTCGTCGTCGTCTCCGTTGTTGTTGTGGCAAATAAAATGTGTTTAATTAAAAATGAATTGCGAGAGAGAAGCACAACAAAAGCGAATGGATAACAATAAGAAACAAAACACAGCGGGAAAAATGCGGGGAGAGCGCAAACCGGTTTTCATATTAATGAATTAAATTAAAAAGAAATGAATGAATAAAAACGGCAGCAGAGAACGTTAAAGTCGTCTCGCAAGTTCAACTAAGAAATACCCTAATAAGAAAAATAGAGCTCAGAGCTTGGCGCCAACTTGTCCTCATTTTAGATAACTTTTCTAATTAGTACTCAATTGTGATGATAAAAAAAAATAGTTGTTTTCTTGCGTCTGATAATCTGTGATCTCAAAAGGAGCCAAGGTTAAATCGACTCGACTTTTCTATGATGACTTTTGCTGCCAGTTATTTGACCCGTTTCAACCATTTGCAAAACGCCACAGGGGATAAAAAAAGAGAGAAAAAACGGAGAATAAGAGTGGAGCGAATGCTGCTTAAACAATCAAACGAATAGAGAGAGGGAGCATGTGTGTATGTGTGAATGTGTGGGTGTGTATTACATTATCCTTCTGTGTGGGTGTCTGTGTCCTTGGCATGCTATCCGCAAAGTACTTTTACTTGAAAATAGCTGAGCAATTGTCGACACCCTCGACGACGACGACGACGACGCATTTCTAGTGTTTCCAAGGATATTCTGACCACGCTAAATTGCCAACGACTTTTGTAGGATTTCAGTTGTTGTGTCTATTTTTAAATGGTGACAGCGCAATTAGAAACCAGTCCGCTTTGGCTTATCAGTGGCAAATTGTTATGGAAATCTTTAGCACATTTTAATGGCATGGATTTCTCTTTCTTTCTTTTTTAGTTGTAAACACAGTGCAAAATGCCGCCAAATGCAAAAACGGACGGCGAGCAGCCAGCAGCGGAGCCAGCGCCTGTGGCCCCAGGTGCTGAGACAGCTCCAGCCGAATTGGAGACGATCAGCCAGAAGCTGGAGGAAACGACACATCACTCCAATTTTCGGGAACAGGCGGCGGTACAGGCTGCCGAACATCAGAAGGCAGAGAATCAAAGAATCGCACAAGTGGAGACTACAATAGCGCCAAAAACGACAGCGGAACCAGAGGGTAAGTTTTGGAAACTATTGAACATTATCTTCATACCCTCTGACCATAGGAAATGTATGTAACAGGCAGAAGAAGGTATTTCCGACCCTAGAATAAATATTCCTGATTAGCGTCAACAGCCTTGAATACATATGTAGATCTTAGAAACTATAAGAGATAGAGATATAGTTTTTTTTCGACAGCATCAAGATTGTTTCAAGTTTGCCACGCCTTTTTCCGCCCCTCTAATTTATAAAAATCGAATAACGTGCGTAATTTTGAAGTTAGAATTTCGATACAGATAATACTAAAGTTTTTATGATTCCTGAAAATTGGGTTGCGTTCAGATAAAAATTGTCCAAGATATCAAAGAAATATTCAAAACGCCTACTTACTAATAGTCTTAGTAGATTTATCTGAAAACCTGGTATATTTTGCCCTCTATGGTATATTTTCAACGTAGTACTATACCAATATACCAAATATAGCCTTTGGTATAATTCATATTTGAGATTTTACTAGTTATGGCTGACAATTTTGCAGTAAAATACTAATCAATATACCAAATTTGCCCTATGGTATATTTTAGTATTTGGTAAATTTTGTACTCTATGGAATATTTTGAATGTAGTAGTATTCAATATATCAAATATAGTCTTTCGTACATTTTAGTATTTTTGTGGTATACTTTTTGGTATATTTTAAGATATACCAATATAACAAATATAGCCTTTGGTATAATTCATATTTGGGATTTTACTAGTTTTGGCTGACAATATGGTATATTTTGCAGTGTAGTACTTTATCAATATACCAAATTTGCGCTATGGTATATTTTAGTATTTGGTAAATTTTTTACTCTATGGAATATTTTGAATGTAGTAGTATTCAATATATCAAATATAGTCTTTGGTACATTTTAGTATTTTTGTGGTATGCTTTTTGGTATATTTTAAGAATAATACCGCACTGTTATACATTCATTCAACATTTGTAGCGGGTATCTCACACTCGACTGTAGCGTCCATACTTGTTGTCCTATATTAATCTCTACCATATATTAATCTCTCATTATAGAATCTACCACCTCGATGCCAGTGATTAAAAAGATTGAGAATGTCGGTGAAAAGATCGCTGTGAAACTGGCCGATACAACGGGCTTGCCCACATGGGGCGTGGTCGCGATTATAATACTCGTATTCCTGGTCGTCTTTGGTATAATATTCTTTTGTGTGCGGCGATTCCTTAAGAAGCGAAGAACCAAAGATGGTAAGGGTAAGAAAGGTGTCGATATGAAATCGGTTCAGTTATTGGGATCGGCATACAAAGAGAAAGTAAGTATCTGCAATGCCATCAAATCTTAGTAGTTATTGGGTTCTGGTATGCCATAGGTTCAGCCTGATATGGAGGAACTCACCGAAAATGCCGAAGAAGGCGACGAAGAGGACAAACAGAGCGAACAAAAGCTGGGGCGACTCAACTTCAAGGTGAGCTTTCACTTTCCCATCCCCAAGAATCTTTTAACAAATATCAAGTGCCCAATTCAAGTGCAACACAACAATAACTTAATTATCCTCCCCCCAAACAAAATACTTACTAACTAACCTAATACTAGATAATGTGTGAAATTGTCCAAAGCACTATCGTTATTGTCGTTTTTTTACACAAAGGAAACACCACTTAAGTCAAGTCAAGTCAAGTCAAATCGAGTCAAGTACAATCGAGAGTGCCAGTAAAACGTACCTCTTAACTTTGCATTACTTTTTTAACTATACAATTTTAACTTTATCACTTGCTCACAACATTAACAGTATACTACAATTTGTCATAATTACTTCATAAAAAACTTTTAACTCTCGTATAACTATTTGAGATCCATAACGAATACTTTTCAAAAGCATTTAGTTGAGTTGCCGAAAGTTGCAAAGAAACTAAAATTAATTAAGAAAGCTGAGATATCCGCTACCCATTTTTGAAGAAAGCAAAACAGTGCGGTATTTATTTTTAAATATACTGCCAAATATTAAAAATATGCCAAACGTTATATTTGGTATATCAATATAGAGATACATTGAAAATATATCATAAAGTGCAAAATATACCATATACTAAAAATATACCAAATGGTTTGGCTCACAATCTGGTATAATTTGCATCCTACGGTATATTTTGAATGTACCAAATATTAAACAGATACCAAATAAAATTAATTAAGATATCCGCTTCCCATTTTTGAAGAAAGCAAAACAGTGCGGTATTTATTTTTAAATATACTGTCAAATACTAAAAATATGCCAAAGATTATAGTCGGTACATTAATATAGTGCTACATTAAAAATACATCATAGAGCTCAAAATATACCATATACTAAAAATATACAAAATGGTTTGGCTCACAATCTGGTATAATTTGCACTCTACGGTATATTTTGAATGTACCAAATATTAAATAAATACCAAATAATAAGCGAAAGTAGACTTTCAAATTCAATGTTATATTCTTTCTTCCACTTTCGGAAAACTTTATCCATCTCTAATCTTAACTAAATGTTATTGAAAAGTACAAAGTATATTTGCTATTTGCACGAAATTAGAATGCAGCACACGAAAATCCATAACATAATTTACAGCTCTTCAAATTTTCTAAATTCTTTCCACTAATATGCTTAAATCTTTCTTCGTTATGGGAACCGCTATTTTTGCGGATCATTTTCTATAATGTGTTTATTGCAGCTTGAATACGACTTCAACTCAAACAGCTTGGCCGTAACCGTTATACAGGCCGAGGAGCTGCCAGCTCTGGACATGGGCGGTACTTCGGATCCCTATGTGAAGGTCTATCTGTTGCCCGACAAGAAAAAGAAGTTCGAGACAAAGGTGCACCGCAAGACCCTCAGTCCTGTCTTCAATGAAACGTTCACATTCAAGGTAAGTAAACATGAAATTATTCTTAATTTATTTTCCTTGTTTGGAATTGGGTATTAAGAGTGTGAGTTCTGCAGAGTTTACCGTATGCCGATGCCATGAACAAGACGCTCGTATTTGCCATCTTTGACTTTGATCGATTCTCGAAACACGACCAAATTGGTGAGGTGAAGGTGCCACTGTGCACCATCGATTTGGCGCAAACCATTGAGGAATGGCGTGATCTGGTCAGCGTTGAGGGTGAAGGTGGACAGGTATGTAGAGATTGGACCATGACAGCTCCACAAATACAAATACATATACAAAACAAAAATATATATTTACGTTTACGTTTACGTTACGTTACGTTTCGTTTGACATTTTCATTTCTTTTGAATATGTTCTTGGGCGGGCATTTTCCTCGATGGTGTTTCCACTCTATGTGTGTAATATGTACTTAACAAAACAAAAAAAACTTAAATGTGCCTCTAAGTGTCTCAAGTTTATTTGATTTTCATTTGAAATTTTGTTGTGTTCACTTCAACTTTGTGACCAAAAAGAAACAACAACAATTTACATCAACAATTTACAACAAGATGTATACGAAACTACAACAACAATAACTACAACAACAACTGTTGCTTATAATTTGAATATGTTTCAATTCATTTGAGTTGTACCCACAAACTACAGTCGAAAAAAAGAGAAAAAAAAACGAAAACAGAAACAGAAAAAACTGAAAGCGTGTTGACTTGTGTGTAACTTATACCAAAGTATTCCCATTATGATACCAAAATAATACCGAATAAACAGAAATTGTGTGTTTTGTGTGTATGTAATTCGCATTTCCATAAAAAATAAAAACAAAAACATACCATAGCAAAAAAATAAAATACAAAACTGAATCCAAATTCAAAAGACCAACTTTGATGTTTGCTTTTACGTATCGCTCTCTTTCTATCTCACTCTCTCTCTGTCTCTTTATCTATCTATCTCTATTTAACTCTCTTCTAAGTAAAAGTATAAAAACCTCCCCAACCCCCCCAAAATAATCTCACTCTCTGACCCCCTCAAGTACAACAGAAACAATAACAATTTAAACTGCGTTAACAGACAGCAAAGTGCAAAACTTTTACTCAACTTTCAAACACACCCAGTTCAAAATGCAAATATAAATAATAAAATCATTTAACAAGTACAAGTATAAATATATTATACAAAAGAAAACATTTACAAGCTGCGGTAATATTTCATCAACTTTGTCAGCAAAGTTTATGAACAATTGCCGAAAACTAAAAACCGAAAAAACTGAAAACAGACTTTGATTTTTCTTGCACATTCTTCTATAACTACTATATATTTTTTCTGTTTGAAACTTTAACCAACACAAAGTACAACAAAATACAAACTGAAATATATAAACTCTTCAATTTCTCTTTCTCCAATTCCCCCAACAAAAAAAAAAAAAAACAACAATTGTTTTCAATACATACATAACTATAAATTACAAAAAAAAAACTCTTGTTTTCTTGAACTTTTGTAGAAGGTAAATACAATGAAAAAAATACTTTAAAGTTTTTACAAAACCCAAAAAAAAAAAAAGAAATTATGATAAAAATTCAACAATAAACACATTTTGCATACATGATTTGTTATAATCTTTCTTTTGTTCCTATATACTACTATGTAAAACTTGCTCTGTCTCTTTGATCTGTCGCTCTCTCTTTCTATCTCTATCTCTCCTGTAAACACATCCAAACAAAATTAACCCACACACAGACACTGTAAACAGCTAATTCCCAACCTCTATATATACATATATATATTAATGTAACTGTAACCATGATAATCAATCTTAAACTATATAAACCTATATAATCATATAATAATTAAACGCGCTGTTTCTCAACTTTCTCTTGTTATGTCTGCATCTTTTCTCGCATCATTAATATTGTAGTTGAATTTTTGCTATTAATCTTAAGAATTTATGAACTTTAACCTTAGCATTTTCCACAATGCAAATAATCACACTGCAATATTATTTTGTTGAGAAAATTTGTGGCATAAGAAATGATTCAAAATCAAAACGATTAACGATTAACGATTAATCAGAATCAGCATGGCCCTTGAACAAAAAAATGCTTAAAGAAATTTATGGAAATTTCCCATGCCGCAAGCCTAGACACAAATTTCCCACGCACACTTCCACCGTCTGCTGTACACCAAACACAAAAAAAAGAACACACTGTACACACAATATTTACCCTAATTTTTGCACTTTGATTGGAAACTTTACAAAAAAGCTCTAAAGTAGTAATCAACTTTTGCACTCGCATCTAAAACGAATAATTTCAAATTGGTCTAATTTATTTAAATGAATGCAAAGCAAAATCTATTCTACAATACACAGAAAAAAAAACACACAAACACACGCACACAACAAACAAAAAAGCACACCAAAAACACTGAAAGAATTTGGCCTGAGAATGCAAGAAAAAAATAAAAATTCTTCGGCTAGCCGAACATTTTATGCTCTTGCAGTTCGATTTTAAATTCCATACTCCCAAAAATATACTTTATAAAATATTCCCAATTAAATACTAAAATAAAACCACTCGAAGAATTAATGCTCTAGCAGTTTTAATTTAAATCCCACTTACTCAAAAATATACTATATAAAATACTCCGAATTAAATACTAAAATAAAATGCTCTTCCAGATTTAATTTAAATTCCAAAAAATATACTATATCAAATACTCCGATTTAAACTAAAAGATGCCTTTGACAATCCCTTCAAATACTAAAATTAATTCGAAAACTTTGTAGTAAAACAGAACATAAAATGGGTATTTTTAAAAGATGGAAATTCAGCTTAAACGAAAAACTCAAAGAAAACCAATCAACTGCAATGGTATTCAAGACACACTATGTATTATAAACTTTTCAATTAGTTTAGCAAGTGAAACCAACACAAAAACAATACTCCAAAATATTGACATACCACGAAACCAAATTGCATGTTTTTTTGCTTAAAAACTATACTCTCCGACTATTTATATACTCTTAAAAAATTACACACCCCAGAGAACCAGACAACATCGACACTTTCACACACCGATGCGAACAACTTGTACACAAACAAATTCGTTGAAGCAAAACATTTTCTTTTTTCAAATTTGCCAACTTTATTGAAATTCTAATGGAACTGTAATTGAAAAATCTTTAATATGCTCTTCATTTTTCTCTTTAATTATTTTTGAACGTATCGCTAATAAAAATCAAATCAAAACCAAACAAAAAAATCTATACAATCGTGTCTCAAAATTCACCAAATTGAAACTCAAAAAAAATCAAAAACCAAATCAAAAACTCTACTCGAACAAAAATTTGACTCATATCGGTTAAACGACATCTGGAATCATATCTGAATTGCCTGGAAACATGTAAGTATCGAAACTCTCCTTGGGAGACAATTCATAATTATCGTTATTTGCTTTGGTTGTTGTCCTCATAAATGTGTTCAAGTTATTTTCGTTGTGTTTGTGTTCCGTTACGTTAAAAATAACAAAACAAAATTAAAAATTAATTAAAAAAATAAAATGTATCTGTAATTCAAAAATAAATTTTTTGTTCATTAAAAAGAAAAACTGTAACAATGCTTCTTTCGTGTTTCGATTAAAAAAAAACCAAAAGAAATTAAATACAAAATATGTACATTTTATGTTCCTTAACTGTGTCGCTGTCTCGACCGATATTTGTATAATGCCATTATATATAAACAACAAAAAAAAATACTTTATAATTTGCAACTTGTTTGTGTGCTGTAATGTTTAAGCAGAGCTTCGATGACAGTCAAAAACAACTGAAAACAAATGATCAACAAATATTTCTTTTGTATTTTACTATTTTTTGTTACTTTTTTATAATTTATTTAGTTAATTGTTTTTAAGTTTATTTATTGAGTTTATATTCTGGTCCGCATAAACATTCACCCAACATTTCGACAAAGTCTTGAGACATTTTTGAAAGCCCATGAAAAAAAAAGCCAAAAACTTTCAATTCAAACTCAATAACTCAAATTCAAAACTCAAAATCAAAAAGTAGCGGTAAGTGACTACTCAAAAACTCTCTCTCTCTCTCTTCCTATCTCTATCTCTCTCTTGCTACCTCTCTCTCTCACTCTGTTACGCTCGCTCGCTCGCTCTCTCTCTCTCTATATAAGATTGTTTATTTTAATAATAATACTCAAAAAAAAGAACACACCAATTATAATAGTAAAATACATAGTTGAAGTTCTTTTAACAAAAATCCCAGGTTAGTTTGTACAAATTGCTGGCTTTGGATAAGTGTATTAAGCAATTGGCAATCGATTAGTGTACAACCGATATATCGATAACAGTATCGATAAGCAAAAACTTAAAACTGAAAACCGAAAATCCCCTTTTCATACACCAAAACAAATGCAAGTGGTTCCAGCCAACCAAGGGTTTATCTACATAGTATGATATGATAAATATATATTTAGATAATGCATTAGATAGTGCAACCTTTATCAAATTGTAATATAATATAATATACTATATTCTTACTCGAATGCCTTTCATGTACATATACATAAATATAATACTCGCTCGTTCTCTTTCTCTTTTTGTCTACAAATCTCTAAAACTCTCTGTCTGTCTATATCTCAAACATTTTGATTTCCTTACTTTTTGAGGCCTTGCGCTCATATAGTTATCCAAAGAACTTTCAACTTTGAAGACCCAACTGTACATATAATACAAATATGAATCGGCCAATCTCAAACTTCTCTCTGTATCTTTCTCTGTCATAATCTCTCATTTTGCTTATATTTTTCAATATATACATATATATATATCGGTTTTGAGCTGGGTGTTTAAAATATAACTAATAAATCTATATTTCTGAACTGTGTAAGTTTGTGTCTGGAATCCCTGTAAACAGCAAACAAGAAAACAAGCAATGAAACAACAACAACAAAACAAAACAAGCAAGCAAACAAACAACACGCAAACCAAATATCAATAAGTTTGTTTTGTTTGTTTTAGGTTTGGTTCTTAATCAACTTTCTTTTGAGTTCTACTTACATACTATATACATAAAATATATACTATTTCAATATATATATATTCACACTCAACAATATCGAAGCTCTAAGACGTGCAGTAAATGTGTTTCCATGTACTTATTTCGTTTTGTGTCCACCAATTAAACCCATTACCAACTAAAGTAAATGTAATCATACAAACTAAGTAGTATGATATCGTACCCAAAAATACCAAAAACCTTATACCGTAACTTGTAAAACGTATTCCGTATATCATCCCCTGTAAAGCCAATATATAAAACGTACTCGTAAATGAGATACAATATTCTATTTGAGTTTGATTTGATTTTCGTGAGAATATTAACTGTTTAAATTGTGTATCCTCGTTTCTTAAACCGTATTATCGTATTATATATCGTATTGTAAACCATTTGAGTTTTGGTTAATATTTTAAAGTCTTTGCTAATTGAGTCTACAGTTTCATCATAAAAAATAACAAACTCTCTGAACTGAACCAGGCAATTAAGTTTACTGACTTTTAAAGAAAGTAAATTAACTTCAACGATATCCCTTTCACTTATAGTGAATCTTTCTTTAGTGAATCTTAATCTCCAGTGTGCCCAGGTTCGATGATGTTCTTCGTATTAAAAATGCCCAAAGTCCCATATAACTAATTCTTGTTTTAAACTGACTCCTGTGATTGAAACCCATCTCGAATAGAAACAATATATATGAAACTGATTAAATGTAACTCCTTAGACTTTATGTGAAGTGTTCAATGTTGTAAATTCGCTTTGCGTTTCTAACCGTAGTACTAATCCATGGGATTTCTTTTTTAATTTTCTATCGAATTTCCACAGGAAAAGCTTGGTGACATTTGCTTCTCGCTGCGTTACGTGCCGACCGCCGGAAAACTAACAGTTGTCATACTCGAGGCCAAGAACTTGAAGAAAATGGATGTCGGTGGATTGTCTGGTAATATAGCGTTATACCAAAGCGTTGTCAAAATGCAAGATGCGACTTTTCCCGTATTATTCAGAGAGTCCAATTGCAGTTTTGGCAACGCTTCAGTGTCTATCTATTTATACGTGTGTGTTTAATATATATTTATAGCCCAGTGAATTATTTGGTTTTGATTATTGATTTTGCGTATGATTTGATTCTTGATTTGTATCTTGCGACTTGATTTACTATATAATATGTAAATGTTAAGAAAAAACCAAATGAAATGCAAACGCCAAGGCAACGTTTGCAGAGAGAGAGCAACAAAGTATTCCAATTTTATTCCCAATTACTTTTTGACCAATTTTTCAATTTTCAATCTAACAAACAACAACAACAAGCTCTTACAACTTTTTCAACTAATAATTATTTAGCGCAAATTTTCGACTTGCATATCTTTAAAACAATACAAAAAACTTTTATGTAATATCGCGTACGCTAAAAATTAAATATCAACAATAAATCAAACTGATATCATTTATAACCATGGATATATTTTGGTCTGGCAACGTTTCCATCTTGAAATTATGCACAGTTTTTTTCGACTTATTGCCTGGCAAACTAAAAAAAAATAACAAAATATACAAACATCTGCAAAATTCAAATAAAATATTGCTAAATACTCGTATTAGCAGTAAATTGAAATTCGCTTGCTTCTAGCTACACTTTTGCATGTAATCTAATTCGTATTCTCTGACACTCTCGCATCAAGTATACGTATAGTATTTCGGCTCTCCATGCTCTCTGAAGCTGGGAGAGCGAAAGAAACGAGAACGTTGCCAGTGAATATATCCGACCCAACGAATGCCCTCGTATGTCGACGATGGGCATATCAAGTTCTTCTAGGCTTTTACAAACAAAAGAACATTTTCAAGTATGTTTTCGGCAAAAGCAATTGACATTTTTGTTCCCATTTGTGCTCTATTGTGATAATATATTCGATCAAAAATGATGATGAGACAAAACTATATCAATATTCTTTCGTATCTTATGATTTATCAGTTGTCTGCCTTGAGTTTAACGTGTTACTGTGTTCGTAAAGTAAAAACTAACTTATCTTTGATATCCAAATAATATCTATCTATCTATCCTGTCTATTTGATTTTGAAATTTCGAGAAGCAAACGAAAGTAGAAACAAAAATCTTGAAGTAAACTATGTAATCATCTCGTAGCTTTTGTAACTCTTGCGATTTTCCATATGTTGATAATATTTCAATGTAATGAATACTTAAATGCTAAGCCTTGAGCATATAAGGCTTTATTTTGCAAAAAATCCTGTTGTGTGTGGGATTTACAGAACTGAAAAGTTTCAGCTTTCGTTTGTTCAAATTTGATAATCGTTGTTTTCGTTTCTTATCTTCTTATCAAGTACAATTTGTTGTTTCAATCTATATGAACAATATTCTATATATTCTATTAATCGAGAGTTTTATGTAACGTTTTTCTTTCTATATATGTGTGTGTTAAAAACTACCAAAAAAAGAAAACAAAAAATGAAAAACAAAAATCTGCTCATCAACTTCAAAGTTTTTACTTTATTATTATAAAAAGAAAATGTTTTCTTTTTCTTTCTTTCAATTTTTTCTATTTTATAGATCCATATGTGAAAATTGCAATCATGCAAAATGGCAAACGTTTGAAAAAGAAGAAGACAAGTATCAAAAAATGCACCCTCAACCCTTACTATAATGAGTCGTTCTCATTTGAAGTACCATTTGAACAAATACAAGTATGCGAGAATGTATTATACTATCCTATAAAACCACTCTACTACTACTGTTACTACTACTACTACTACTTTTACTACTACTACTACTACAACTACTTACTAATACTACCTAACTGTTTACTGTAACCAAAGCTGTCCCTTCCGAACTATCAAACCAACAACAAAAATATAAACCAAAACAAAGTTTGAGTAACGAACCCGCCTCCACACTAGCCTCTTTCGTGCAATTGTTGTTGTTTATATACATAACTCTATATATTTATATATACTACATGTGTTGAATACTCGTATTCTCGTATTCGTATTCGTATTCCAATAACAACAATATCACTCTTTACTCTTTAAACTCTACAACAAACAAATACAAATACCAAACTAAACTAAAAAGGATAGCCAACAAAAAACAAAAACAAAAAACCTCCAACAAATTCCAATTTAAATACTACTATTTATTACTATGTGTGCCCCAAAATAAACCAAAAAAAAAACAAACAAATCAAAATTAATCAAAACGTATTCAATGTTCAATGTTGTATTTTAATCTAAAAATCTAAACAAAAACAAAAACACTTTTTTTGCTTTATGTTTTTTGGTTTTTATATATATATAATACTCTATATATTATATACTTATATATATATACAAAAATTTTGCCCAACGACTGCCACGCCCACATTCCGGCTGTAAATATTATGACAAAATGCTGAGCGCAGTTCGTGAAAAAATCAGAACCAAATTTTGCTTTTACTTTGTGTAGTTTGATTGACAATCTTTTTGTGATAAATCGAAAATATAAAAAAAAAACAAAAAATCTTTTTAATTTTGTGCTTAGCTCAGCTAATGATTTGGTTTTCAAGTATCTTTTATATATATCTATCTATATATGTTCGATGTTGATTTTGACACAGACAAATGACAATCAATTGAGTTCAGTTGTAGGTCGCTTCGTAGTTACAACTACAGATCAATTCCAAAGAAGAATGAGAATGAGAATGAAAATGAAAAAAAACACCCACGAATACTCGTTACACAGACACAAGTCTCTCCTCCTCCTCCCTACTACTACTACAACCAACAATTATATTGTACTCGTAGTTATTGTTTTACTGTAAACATTTTTTGAGAGCGCAGCAGTAGTGCGGCGCGCTCTCGCAGTGCACGAGCAGAGTCGATAAAATTGAATAATCGAATTGAAAAACAATATACTATACAGTATTTTAAGTATCGAATCGAATGGAAAAGATACACACTCTCAACTCTCTCACTCCTTACTACAATATACTACAAAATACTACTTATAAACTACCTACTACTCTTTCCATAATACAAACTATCGCAAACTATCTCTCAGCGGCGTCAATAATGCACCACAATAATGGGTTCATTATTTTGACACTGTCTTCTGATTTGAATATCGATTAAACCAACCAATAAACCAATCGCACCACCAAAAAACTACAACAAAATACTACAACAAATATACAGTATACAAGTTCAAAAAGAAATAAACCTAATAACACACCACAGAGAAGTATAGCGTATCAACATGAAAAAAAAACCCTTTAAAAACAACATACATACATCCATGAAAAATATATAATATATATTTGGTATCTGATCTGAAAAAGAACTCTGGTTACGTGTGCTAGTCCGAGACCTGCCCCCAAAAAAAAACATCAAAAAAGTAGTATTCTGACCACATCACAAAAAACAAAAAGGAAAAGATTTACGACGAATGGGATTGAATATTATACATTTTCGTTTACACGTATTTAATGAACATTTTTCTTTTTGCTACAGCTTAAATGTTGACAAAAATAATTAATAAAGAAAAGTAATTTGTTCATTAGCCGCAGGTTAAGACAAAAGCAATCTATGTGTGTACATTTGTATAAGATCATTGCGCATATCACAAAAAATACCGCAAAAAATACCACACAATTACTAACATATACCACATACCACAAAATATACCAACTACTTCATATGCTTTTCACTCTATACCAACAATTTATTTTCTGTATCATATACAATTATTATTTCGAACGCCTAGTAAAAAATGCATGATATGCTTGTTATTCTACTCGTACCATATTTCGATCAATCCATAATAATTAATCACAGCTTAATACCATATCGTATCACTTTAGAGTTGTAATATTTAATGGCGCTTTTTGTAATGCTTGAAAATATGCCGCCCGCCTTTAGATAAACTCCTAAAAAAGCTTGTACTTAATTCTTTGATGGGATTCTCCCGCTCCCCAAAAAAAAAATCAAACAAAAATTGTTCTTCTACGCTGACCGAACTTCTGGAAACAAGCCAGCTACCGCACCATGTTCCAAAAAAAGTGCACAAAAAATCAATATATATATATATGTTCAAATTCAGCTGTAGTTGAAAACTATATGCCTTTTGTAAAATGCTTTCCAATACAGAATTCGTAGTATCTGCCTGTAACCAGTAACAAACAGTTTTCCTTCCCCGAATATCCATAAACAGAACACGTATATCTGAAAATACTACAAAACAATAAAATAGTTCTTCAACTCGAAAGTTCTATGCTCAACGCATAGTTGTTCCCTCCCCGGAAAAATATTGAGAAAATAAAAGACCGTTAAAATATTGGAAATATGGTAACAACATTGACTAATCAATGGAATCTGTTTTGTTTTGCTGGGAAATCTATTTAGAAAATCTGTCTTGTTGTTACCGTTGTGGATTACGATCGTATTGGCACCTCTGAGCCCATCGGACGCTGTATACTTGGCTGCATGGGCACTGGAACTGAGTTGCGCCATTGGTCCGACATGTTGGCATCGCCTCGTCGACCCATTGCTCAATGGCATACCCTCAAGGATCCCGAGGAAACTGACGAAATACTTAAGAACATGAAGTAAACGCTACACGGCTGACAAATCCAGGTGAGTTTACAATATTCCCATTATAAAAGTATAAAATATAGATTTAATTTAGCATTACAGCACACCTAAGTATCAGACGTTATGGCAAAAGGAAAAGAAAAAGATAAAACCAAAGATAACTCAAGCGAACCGTCATTGTAATCGTATGCATCATCAGCTACTGATCCATTGGATCTATTATGGATCTCGAAGGACCTCAACAAACCCCACAACAAACAACAATCAATATAAATATCGTAGCCCGCGCAGTTTATCAACAACAACACAATCAAATCTGATTAAAAACAAACAAACATATATATTACAAGCCTTTGGAAACAAAATGGAAATAAGAGGAAAAAACACAAGTCGAAAGAAACTAGTATGAATTTAGAAATTTAAGTTCTACTTACATTGGTTCATCCATTATTAAAACAAAAAGCAATTTATTATCCAACTTTGCGCCTGCAATAAATTAATCAAGAAAAGTTTCGTATTGAATTGGATTAATCACATTTATTTCGAAAATAATGCAGAAAATTTCTAGTATTTTATTGTTGTTGTCATTTGATAATGGAAAAATCTACGAGTATGTTACAAAAATATAATTCAAAACACTCTATATACTCAAATATATAAAACCAAAACAAAAACAAAACAAAAAATCAACTAAATCATCATTTTAACGTGTTAAGTTTTTGATTCATTTAAAATAAAGTAAATCTATTATTATTTTGTTCTCATCTTTCAAAAAGGAAAAGAAAAACAAAAAAACGGAAACTGTTGAAAGTTTATTAGAAAATCAATGAAAATACCAAAAGACAAACTGTTATGTAAATTAATTTATTATATTTAATTATCGATTGTATTATGTATTATTGTAATTGTGTAAGTATATTAAACATCAACATATATATGAGACATGACAGACATATGAATGAAGAAGTAAAACAAAAAATAAATAAAAATATATTATATTACGAATAAAAACAAAAAAAACAAATTATGTATAACCCCTGCATAGACTAATGTTATGTATACACAACGCTGAGGTTTGGTAAATCAGACGTATAAGTAGAACAAAATAATACCAAAACACAAAGGAAAAGAAAAGAAAAGAAAAGAAAAGAAAAGAAAAGAACAAACATAAAAGCAAATAACAAAAGTTTAACTTTAAAGCGTGATTTCAATGGAATATATCATCAGTTTAAACCCTAACAAAACAAAAAAACTACCTATCGTATATCGAACATTTCACAATATAAGCATTATTCGATTGATCGATCCTTTAGTTAGCCCTTCTTCTACTCTTCCGAAAATTCTATTCTATATTCTATTCTATACTATAGTATCTAAATTAATTTCGCGTTTAGTTGCTTCAAAAAAAAAGGCTCTTAAGGTTTCTACTAATCTCAACTGTTTGGTATTTTTTTCGGTGTTGTTAATCATAACTATGATTGATTAATAATTTGGAAAAGCATATTAGGACATAATGAAAATATACATAAATAAATACTAAACTAAAGCAAAATAAAAAGTAAAATGTTAAAACAAGAAATATTAAGAACAATAATAGTTATTACTATTTATATTATATTCAAGTATATATAAACATACATATATACATTGAAATCTAAACAATATACATACGTTTATATATACTATACTTCTATAACGTTGTGCAGCCTGTGCACAAAAACCTACTAAATTGGTATTTTCAATGAACAACAACAACAAGATGATGAAATTCGAGAAGAAGAATAACAAATATAACAAACTGCAATCTGAGAAATGAATACGATTATATTTAGGGCATTCCACTCAGAGAGCAGGCTATATTTAATTGATTAATTGATTTGATTATTTCCATATTGCAAAAGTAAAATTAACTATTGAATTAGATGTTTTTGTCCTGTAAAAAATATTTAACAAAACGGTATATAAATGATTATAATAAATTATATGTAATAATGATAAATGCGTAGTTTGGGATCTACAAAATCCCGTACACAGTTTGTAGTTATGTTCACAACAAAATGAAAATGATAAAGAAAAAAAATACAACACAACAACAAATTGCAAACTGAAAATACCAACAAAATATTTATGTAATATAATTCATCTAAATTACAAATATATATATAAATAAAATTTAAAGACAGGCAAACAAATTCTACAACAAATTACGAGTATTGTTCAATAAAAAAAAAAAACAAAAACAAAACAAAATATTAAAAAAAAAAATACGTACTTTGCTTTTCCAAATAATTACTGTAAATTATCAAAACCAAATAAACAACAACAAAGACACAAAACTTACCACAACAACAACAACAACAACAAAACAAACTATATATATACATAAATACTTGCATATTAAACAAATTATATGGAATTATATAAAATGATGTTGATTATTGATTTAAACTGATGAATGAATAAAAAAACAAAACAAAACAAAACAAATTATATATACATATTTCTATATATGCATATACATACATATATAAATATTAACAACAAATAAAAAATACAATAATTTCATTTGGGTTTTTTTTGTCTTTAGTTTTGGTATTTTAATTTGAACACAAGTTTACACTGACCACAATATTTTCGACGGCAGTGTAACAACACATACTCAACATGTACATACTCACCACACACACACTACACACGCACGTGCACACATACACAGAGACAGAGACAGACACAGAGCCACCCACGAACTGACCAAAAACAAAAGTAAAAAGAAAAGTCGTACACGTCTGTATGTATTAGTAATACACATGGATGTCTACCATATATAGTTCTATATGATTACCGTTAGTCGTACAATACTGTGTATACTGCATGTAACGTACGTATCTGTATTATTTCTAAACGCAGCAGTCAAAAAGCAGCGCAGAAGCCATCACAAAAAGCACAAATCAGTAGTTGAAAATAAACAAACCAAAAAACAGAAATGAAGAATACTAATAATAGTTAAAGATATAAAATACTAAAAGAAAAAAAAAAACAATGAAAAGATAAGAACAACAAAACTGTAGAAGTCCATGTATTTTTATTTTTAGATATTTATGTATGTAATTTATATATATTCGATAAATCAGGCATAAAGGCATTTAGCAAAACACCATACGAAACACGATCGATCCACAAAAAACTACTATATAGAGCGCACCTGAAGGATTCGAAGGAGAATATAGAGCGATTTGCACCTACATACAATATATAACGCGTGTATGTGTGTGTTAGGCAAACAGTAATAATGTAATAATGACAAATACAAGAAGAATATATAATTTAAAAGACAAATAGGTAAACCAAGATATAGGGCAATGTTTGATGTTGAAAATAATGAGTTAAAAGGCCACGTAGAGTGTGCATTACATAAGCGATATACATACATACCGGCATACATACATACAACAAATACCGTGCATATATATATTCCAGATAAACAACATTTTATATATATACAAAATAAAATATCACAAGACGGAAGGAAATCGATAAAATGAAGAAATATACATAATCACCACAGCACCGCATAGTATGAAAACTAACCATACAATATACATACATACATATAAATAATGCATTAATATACATATATACATATACATATGTACGTACCACATACATATGTAGGTCGATGTTCAAGCGCCCCGCTTGTTGGGCATTTCCATTAGTTTACCACATCACTATCACTATTTACACTCGCGGCAATCGAAACTCAACTCAACTGAACTCAACACACATTACAATTTTCACCACACTAACACTTCAAAAACACGCGGCGCGTCGCGACAGCGGCTGCGTAACTCACCACTCATCATTAAGCTCTTTTTCGGAGTTTTGTTGTTTATGATAAACTGTTTATAGCTGTTTTTTGAATTTTAAATCAATTATATTTACTATATGAAAATGAACATAAAATATATACATAATACATACGAGTATATGTTTTAAAAGCTCTTACCAAAACTTAATTGCAAAACTGAATTACTGCAAAAACAAAAACGCAAACAAAAAAAAACGAAAACGATTGAATTATATGTATTATTAAATAAACTGCATACTATATATAAAACAATATATAGTATATATATATATATGACGATGCAACTGTATTTGCAAGCTACAAGTATATAATTTTATTTCAATGCGAAAATACAAAAGAATTTAACAACAACAACAACCAAATGAAGCAAAATAACAAGTGTATGCGAGACTCCAGCCGCACACACACACACACAGACAACCACAAGAGCGTCTGTGTGTAGTTTAATGATAAAAAAAATTAAAAAAATATAAATACACTGATATGAACACCCACAAATGAAATGACACGAAATGAGGAACGTTTATAAAGAATAAACAACTGTTTGAAACTATTACAACTACTTTTTATCGCTTTTTCGTTTTATTTCACAAGCGCGACTCGAACCGAAAACCAAACCGATTAAAAGCGCGCAATAACTGTAAACAATCAGTGTGGCCCTCAAAAATATACCATATATTTTGTGACAAAAAAAATATACAAGTTCCAAAAACTTGCGTAGGTGGCCTCGATATATGCGCACCTTGGCATTATCTAAGTCGATAGATAATTTTTCGATAAATACAAAAAAAATATTTGACAAAAAGCGCCAAATGAATTCAACAATTAAATAGAGAGGAATTATGAACAAACATTAAGACAAATTGCAGCACAACAAGCAGAACCTTTATTTACAGTACTCGAAAAATAAAAAAAAAACGATGGAGCAGCAAACAATTAAACACGTACACACTGCTCGAATTTTAGTGCTCGGCGATGCAGGTAACAGCGAAACTTAAACTTGGAAGTTTCAGTGATTTGAATTAAAGATTATATTACAACTCTGCAGGTGTTGGAAAGTCGCGACTAACAGATTTGCTGGCCAAAAGCGAAGATACACCAACACCAGCGACCCGACGCGTTGGCGATTGTTGGTGGAATGTTCAAGTGCGTCTTCATGAGCATCCACGCTATGTGTGGCTGCCCCCAACGCCCGAATGGACATCCTCCTCCTCAACGTCGAGCCCAACAGGAATCGAACAATTTCCACGACGTGGCGGCGTCGATTTGGTGCCACATTTTGTTGAATTCTATGATTTAAAGAGCACGCTGCGCATGCCTCGGGAGCATCGCAATCGCCTCTATCGCCACATTGATGGCATAATCCTTGTATACGATCTATTGCGCATGAGCACCCATGACAACCTGCACGATTGGCTGTATCAGCCGTTGCGTCAGATCTGCCGGCATCGCCACAATCGAATGCGTCCCATCCTCAAGCGGCGACACGTGCCCATCCTTGTGGTGGGCACCAAACTAGATCTGTTGACCACCCGCTGCTTGCGTGGGTCGGGCAAAATAGCCAGTCAGCTGGGCGCGGATGAGATCCTTGTCAATTGCCTGGACGCGAAGAGTTTTGAGCACAAATCTCGCAATGCGGGCAAACTGCGAAAGTTTCTCAGCAATGCCATCGAATTTAAGCTCAATTTTCCAACAACGGGAAAACGATGCTGAGTTTTACAATGATTTTCATATGTATATTTTTACAATGTTTTCTAGTTTTTAAAACTCTTTTTTATTACTCTTTTTGTTGTTAACAATTCCTCTTTTTTGTTAAATGTTAGTTAAGCAATCGTATATTTTTAGCCAGGTGGCCACTGCATTTGACGACCACCCAAAAAGTGCAAGTGCAAATGGTAAACGGACTGTGCTCCGTGTTGTCCATTGTTAATGACCACACGATAGCCTTTCTCGAGTCCCAGATCCTTGGCCACCTTGCGTCCCACGAGCATCAAATGTCCCAGCAACTCGGCATCGCCGTCTTCGGCTAGTGAAAGCTGTGCAATTGGCTTGCGTGGTATGACCAGAAAATGTGTGGGAGCCTGAGGCGCTACATCATTGAATGCCACACACTGTACAACAAATATAAAATGCATTTAAGAATTAATAAAATACAATTACATCTTCATACCAATAAAACCCGCAAGACAACTTTATAGATTAAACTATCTGTCGCACTTTGCACTCCTCACTTACCTTCTCGTCTTCATAGATAAATTTGCATGGAATTTCCTTGCGTAGAATCTTGCCAAAAATGGTGTCTTCAGAGGCTGCGGCGCTTTGCGCTTTCTCCACCTCGCTTGCCATTCTCACGCAGTTTGTTGCAATACCGCGATTTCTAGTAAATTATAATTGGAAATTGTTAATGAGATCGGCAGTTAATAATGGCTAAATTGCATGCGCACTTACCGCACTAGAAAACTGGATAAATTGCGGCCGGCTGTCACGAACATTGTGCAGTGCTGCCAACTTATGCGAAGTTCTGTGTGACCGTCATTTGAGGAAACATAGTATAAAAATATTTTTGGGTTTCATCACTTTAGCGATAACGCAATCTTAAATATTAATATTGTTAATTCCATTTAGCTTGTAAATGATATTCTATAAGCTTTTTTCTCTATAATAATAATCGAAAACCGCGCTAACTGCTTTTTGTATTTTCATAACAAACTGACCTACGGTCACTTGCGAATCATTACTCTCTAGTATTTTTCAGATTTGGTATATCTTGCAAATTTTGCTTACGGTCACACACCTCTAATCTGAAGTGCAACCGAAAGACAACAAATTCGCAACGTTTTAGTCATATTTTTGCATTTAACTGTTAAACAAATACGTTTTATTACTGGGGATGTCAGAGCTGCGCTCCAAAGTTATTACTCTTTACAAGCACGTAAGTAACAATAAAATAAAATGAGTGTACTGCACACCACGTGCAACTGCACCCAATTGGAAGGGGGCAACTGGAAAACTGGAACTTATGTTACGTGAAATTCCATTGCAGTTACAGTACCTGGGCCGTGATTACCCCGGCCTGAATGGGCCGCAAAAGTTTCGCAAACAAATCCATGATGCGTTCATAAACAACAAGGATGAGCGCGATCCCAAAAAGATCGTGGCTCTCCTGGCCCAGGGACGTTACCTCGCCAAGGAGGTGGAGGCGTTGTATTCGCTGAAAAAATACCGCACCGTAAAGCAGCGTTACAGCTACAATGACTAGAGAGTGACCGAAAGAGAGAGGTGAAAGGCGGAAATGCAAAAGGACTGAAAACCAGAACGAGAATGAGAACGGGAATATGATACAGCCAATGTATTGTTTTTGCTTAAACAAAGACAAAAGACCCGCACCCAACACACAAAAATACACACACACACACACTAAATATTAGTTTCGAATGTCTTGTCAATGTTTAACTGTAAGTTAATGTTGAATAAAAAGTGCAAAACAGTCATTGGATAACGCAAGCCAAAAAAACAGACACATACAAACAAACATTGTAGTTGAGATATTATTGGTCATACGCATACCAATGCATTTAGTATATTTATGATCATACATACGCATGCAAAAGGTATTTAGTATATTAATTGAGGGATGACCTTGAAATATTATTGTGTGTGGGGGGCTTGACGGAGTGTCCAAGTATTATTGTTTGTTGTTTATCGAAACAGATACAAATGTTGAACGTGTGACTGCCAAAATTATTGCCACGGGCATTTCATTTTTTGTCGCTTCTGATGCTGATGGCCGACGACGAATGCGTTCCGTGGTTGAACTTTGTTATTGACAAAATATTGCGTATTTAAATTCATTTATTCAGTGGACCAACTGTCTGTGTGTCGTCGTCGATGTGTCAATGTATTGGTGATAAACAACACTGGCGCCGTAGAGCTTTGTGCACACTACACTACACTTTTCATAGGCATATCAGCTATGTGCTGCAGCTTGTCACTTTGCCATTGAGTCTTGTGTTGTTATCAACAAAACAATTAGCTGATAAGTTCTATCGATTGTCTTTTAATGCTATCTAATCACACATAGTGTGAAACAAGGCGTGTGTTCACTATGGCTATAAACAGATCGTAAAAACTCAAGTATAAGTTCTCTAGGTGCTCTAGTGTTGCTAGGAAACTCCACGTACAAAGTACCAAAAATGAATTGACATATATTTTGTGGGTAAAATCGAAGCTATAAAATTTATAATGTCCAAATAATCGGTTTCCTTTCGCTTATCGACAATTTTACTTTTAGAATTAGTCAACATTTGTTTATATTTCTTTCATTCTGTTGTGGTTAATTGTGGTTAATTTAAAATCAAACTTAAAATTTGAATCAAAGTGTATTCAAAAGTCGTTGTAACAATAGAACCCCTTTGCTCTTTGCCTTTGGCTAATGCAAATGTGAAAGCTCTTGCGAAATTAAAAGGGCAGCGTATACGTAATCTTTGTTTTCGTGCTCGTGTAATTCACCTATCACAGATACCTTTTATCGCGTCATTTACGTTTACGCCACTGATAACAAAAGTTCATTGATGCCAAGAAAAAGCTTCTTTATACGAAATGCATCCAAACAAGGAAGACGGAATGCACGGTGGTATATTTTGAGCTATTTATAAATATAAATTGAATAGAGGAACTGTTCTAAATTAGCTAAAAATACTTTTATGATAGTCTCAAATTTGTAAGGTTTAACATTTCCCATATTAGAAAAATTCATTCTATTTCAATAAAAACTTAATTTAAGTTAACTGCGCAGATTTGTTAGAAATTCCAGTGAATCATTTAAATAAACTTTTCAACCACTAATTAAATACTGAGATGTAATAAAAGGTTCATCTATAGTTCAGAGCTTTTACAACCGATTTAACAAGTATTATAGCTGGACATTTCAAAGTATGAAATAATTCTATTTAACTACATATATCAAACACACGAATCATTCGCAATTTTAAGTTTTAAATACAAAATGTTTAATTTAATTAGCTTGTAATAAATAATTGCATTTTCTTTATTTTGCTAATAGCTTAATAACATAATAATATTTAACTTGGCTGCAATATGCAAAACAATAACAACTTTGAAGAGAGTAAAAGTTTGCAAGCCTCTAAAGTCAACACATTAAAGTAGAATGATGAAATTACAAACTAATATTCGCCTGTTGCTGAATTATGAACTAACGAAAATGTAATGTAATTAAGTAAGGTTTAAATTACGACTAAAATCACAAAGTTCTCCCAGTGTGGAAAAGCGTCATGGTCACAGTGGAATGAGCGAAGATAGAGAGAGACCACTTTGAAATGGATTCAAATTGTTGGTTAGCCAAATTCAAAGCCAAGCACATCTTCCATGCCGTAGTCAAAGAGTCGAAAGTCCTCCTCATAAATCTCATAGAGACGCCGAATGGCGCCGATGGGCAGCGGATCGAAATAGTTGCGAAGATTCGCTTTGGTGCTCGACGGTTTGTGGCCCGTGGGGAATGTCAGATTCTTGGTGCCCGACAGATACAAAGCCAGCGCCGAGTCATCGAGAAGTGTGTCATATTTGCCTGTATTGAATATATTTCAAGATTAGCAGGTGTTCTCTACGAAATAGGTTTGATTTCAATCTTTTTGACTCACCCACAACGTTGTACTTCATGACGCACGGATTGCAGAGTTTGGCGATTACTTCCCAATGCTCGTTGTAATCGGTTTGATTGACACGACTCAACTCGGGTCGCAGCAAGTACTCCACGAATTCACCAAACTGCACATCGTTGCCCTGCTCCAACGATTCGTTACTCGCTCCTTGACGCAACTCTCGCACAATCTGACGTCCCACTCGCGACTGAAAGTAACGAGCACTCGGTGAACCGCCTTCCAACTTGTTGCGATACGCTGAGAGCAAACGCTCGAAGGGATGTCGCACCAGAATAAAGCGTGTGTAATCCTCGCTGAGCACCTGCGTCCGCTCATCGTCGCTCAGGTCGTAGAACTTGGTGAACATGCCCACCGAATGGGCCAAAGAGCCGGGTATTTGCAGTGGATCAGTTCCGTTCTGCCATTTGCCTGTGAGCAGCATAAGAACTCGCTTCCAATTCGTGCAGGCAACCTACAAAAATATAGAAAAAGAAATGAGTTTCCAAAATTTGTTTAGTTTCGTCTTTTTTTTTTGTGTTCAACAAAATAAACAATAATGCGCGATTGAGGCCACAAAATGTACACATGTTTCTTTTTGACTAATGATTCACAAGTTTCGGGTATTCGTGAGTACCACTCATGGGCTCTTCAAACGAATGCTATTTAACAATTACAGATAAGCAGCGAACTTCCTGGGATTCCATTTGACGCAGCATATCAACGAGTTATTATCGACATGTGGAAGATAAGTGTGATAGGATCCACACTTGTGGAACAGGTGTGTGTGGAATCCATTGGTGGTATCACAGCACAGTGGTTAAGCCCAGCGGAACTGCGATAAATATTTATCAATTGCAAAAACATTCAACAAGCAACAGCTGAGAATTGAATTAAATTTTTTTCGTCATTCGTTTTTTTATTATCGACATTTGCATACGTTTCTGGAGCTTCACAACAGTGGAACTTATGCAATGTGATAAAGAAATGAATAAAAATGAAAAAAACCAAAATACAAATTCAGAAATTTTTTCTTTTGTATGGCTAAACCCAATTATCTATAAAAATAAATTTTTTTCGGATTCAACAAAAAATAAGGGAAATAAAATAAGATAAAAATAAGGGGAAACAAGAACTTTTGAATTTTCAGTATTGAAGATTATATTATAGTCAACAAAAAAAACATTGAAAATTTAAAGTATTAAATTTATGGGTACATTCCACAGTACGTTCTAAATTTTATAGCTTCCCTTAGCAACATTCTCATTCACAAAGTATCCGCTTTGCCATGCGCGACGCTTTTTGAGACACGATGACGTAGCAAAAATATATATTATGTAGATATATGATTACAAAATAGCTTTAAATGGAACTTGAACCCCTTAAGATAATGATATATAGAAAGTAAACTAACGATAATCATTCATAATATCACAAGTTATAATCCATACAAAGCGGTAGCTTAAAATTAAATTGTTTTCATTAAGAAAAGGAACATGATATAGAAATATAGAAAGTAAACTAACGATAATATCAAATGTTATAATCCATATAAAGCGGGAGCTTAAAAAGTAAATGGCCTTCATTAAGAAAGCGAAAATAATAGATGAGTTAAGAAAACTGTAAATGAAAATGTTTATGGCAATAAGCGACTTTTCACTTAAGCATTTGATATAAATTGTAATATTCGCGATATGAAAAGCAAAGATAAAACTAAATATAAACAATTGTTGTTGCTTAATTGCTGGCAATGGAAAATATGCATGGATTTTTCTAGTTACACTGTGCGGTTGGCTGTGGGTTGAGCCACTTAGCGAGCAAACAATGTTTATAATAATAAAACAACAAATCAACTTAACTAAACTCAACTCAACATCTAAACATTTCATTTCGAGCAGACAGCCTGGCTGACCGACAATGTCGAGTGTAATTAAACGCAACAAAAACATTTCAAATTACAAAAACAAACACTTTAATTTTTCGTATACAAAAACAGGAAAAACTGCGAGCGCACAGTGTGCACAGTGGTTATTGTTGAGACTGCTTGTCAACTTGTCAAAGTTGAAAGTGAAATTTGCAAACATCTTTCAACTGTCGATTGTAAAGCAAAAAAACAGGCGAAACATTCTTGTCTCAACTTTGAAGACCCTGCTACTTATTTTTTGAAGGCTACTTTATTTATGTGAAAGTGAAGGTAACCAGCTGAAGAAAATACTTTTACAAAATGTGCAGATTAGCTATGCTACTGAGGATTTGAGGATTTTTATATTAAAATTTAATATTCAAAAGTTTTTAGACTAAAAACCAATGAAAAAATCGTAAAAATTAATAATTTATATTAAAATTTAATATTTAAAAGTTTTTAGACTAAAAATCAATGAAAAAATCGTAATTTTCAGATAAAAAAAAAATTAAAATTTTAAAAATTATATTCGTTGGTTTTGGAAATTTAAGAGCTTATTACTAAAGAAATTTTTTATGATTTCGAAACTAAAAGTTGAACGCGTTAATTACGTCATCTAATAAAATAGGTCTTGCTCCACTGTACCTGTGGCAAAGTTCAGGTTCAGCATTTTTCGTATGCAAAGCGCATAGTTAAGAAAATGTATTTGCAATACGTAAGCGCATGCGATCATAAAGCAAAATTTAAACATTTTCCTTCGACCATTAAAGGCCACGTTAAGCATCACCACGCGATGGTCAAATAAAACCTCAACAATGTATACAAAGGAGGGGGGAACTTAAAGAGGGGGAAGGGAAATAGGCACGCGTTTACGACTTCGAGAGAAACAAATGTGAGTTTCGCATGTGATTCAACAATTCACTTCACACACACAGACACAGTTTGAGTTCCCCGCTTGAAGACGAGACTACGTCTCTGTAAACTGTAAATTGCTGATAAGCGAAGCGTGCTCGATCGTATCTCAGCTACAACATGACACACCTCCTTCTCTTTTAACGATCTGCCGATCGAATTCATCTGCTTATCAACAAAAAACTGACAACTGAATGTAGTGAAATACGACCTACGATCATTAGCTAATTATTTGATGTAGTTACACTTTATAATAGATACGAAATTTATTGCTTATTAACCTAATATGTTAATAATAAAATAAACATGAAACAAAATGATAAAAGTATTTGAAAATATGTTTGAAAAATTAATCAAATAGTTTACTCTGTATACACATAACGAATAAATAATATAATGAATATAACGAAATCAATAAAATAAAAATGCAAGAATTTACGAAAATTCCCCTAGTTTCATGCTAAGAAAAGCGTTAAAATAATAAATAGATTTTACGCTCGAATTGGTTTAGATCATTTGCTTTTATAAATAATAAAATTTATTTACTCTTCCAAAAGATTTCACAAGAAACGAACCAACATGCAAACTTTCTTAAGACTTATGTTTAAATTAAACTTATCAAAAATATTTTATAAGCAAAAAAAACTTTAATTACAGTAAAAATGAAATGCAATAAAATATTTGTAATTACATTTAAAAATATTCAAATTTATGTACTTTTTTGATTTTAAAACTTTTTACATAATAATTTATTTTAGGCTTTTTTAAAAGTTATTTCCTATAAACGTATTTTTGCTCAAATTCTATGAATTATGTTGGTAAACTTTTATGTTTATCGCAAAATAATTTCCAATATTTTTAGCCTATATTTTTGTGTGATTAATGGCACTTCCCATGTGTATAATTCACGTTTTTTCAGTGAACATAAAAAGAACTGAAATAAATGGATTAATTTGAGGCACTCGTATCAAGTATACGCAGTGTTAATCAGCTTGTTGTAAGTGCCGTGGGATGGCGCCACAGCCGAACTACGTCATGTTATTGGAGGCATTATTACTCAGAGCATAGACAGCCGCAATGTGAGCCACAACAAAAAAAAGGTGATTCGATGGTTTGTTTGGTGTTGGCTCATTATGTTGCGCGATGGTTCAAAGTGCAATGAGCTTCACACATGAAACACAAAGCTATTTTTAAGCCACACGTCGCACGTTTTGGCTGTCGATTCGAATTTCGAATCGCTAATCTAATCAAAATATAGTTGTTTCTTCTTTCTTTTCTTCTTCTTTTATTGATAGCAATGGATTGGGCAACTAGCATTCAGTTTTTATATATATTGGGAGAATTCCAGGTTTCAGTTAATTTCCTTTCAATTGAATTAGCCAATCTAAGGTCGCGGCTATTGTTATCAATTTAGCGAATTTTAATTAATAGAAGACGACGCGATGTGAGCTTTGATAATTGTGCCTCCAATTGAGCGTCATGAGGTCAAGTCGATAACAAATCAAATCCAGCCAGTCATTTCGATTATTCGCTGATTCGTTTATCAATTTCAAAACTGAAACCGACACTGCAACCGAGTGAATAGAAAAAAATAGAGACAATAACATAACATGGAATCTGTGCGATTTACTTGGCATTAAATTACTGAGCGAGAGCTGCATGGCAAAATAATAGACTACAATTAATAGACGCTCGACTGAAACGCAGTTTACATATAAGAAATTTGCTACTAGAACTTGAGGTTCGACTAAGAAATTTCCCTATAAATAAGCAGTATACTGTAAAATATTTTACGATGATTTATCATAGTATAAAGTCTATTGTAAAGTATGTTACGAATATGAATATTACTATAAATCATTATCATCATAACTTATAATAATGATAAAAATGGAATATCTTAAATACCTTCTTTTTTTTTTGGTATTTAGCAAGTTTAAATTAGTATTATATAACCTACTTAATAAATTATCTATAACTGAACTGACTGTATTGAAGCCTTCTTAATCATTACAATGAAATTATAAATCAGAATATTATTCGTGGTATCTCTAATCCCAATTCTCAATGCAATTTTAAGTATTTAAAAAAGATTTTTTGCCTAAAGGAAATTTCCATAGGAAATCATCGGTGATTTCCATAGGAAATTGGTAAAAAAGATATAAATTAAAAATAGATAGTTGCAAATGATATATTTTTATACAATTGAAATTGCATCAGTAGTTTGCATAGAAAATTGGCCATA